>NC_139678.1:70364643-70964643 GCF_964106915.1 Podarcis gaigeae
CCCATCTATTGATATGAGTGGACAAGATTGCGTTTTGTATGAAAGACCGAGGGGGGGGGGTGTCACAGGGACTGAGGATCCTCTCCCTTGTTTTGATACATTTTAAGTCATGAGGATTTTTTATTGCTGGAAGAAAATCCTGACGTCCCTCACTCCTAACCACCTCCAATATCCTGTTGTAGATCCTCTAGGGAAAGGAGCACAACTGGTCATGTTATCAAAAGAAAATGCATTTATTGGTGGGAAAACATTCCTTGCCTTCAGGCTATATAAATCATGAGACACGCTCCCCTCCTTCACTTGAGAACACATATGGATGGCTTTTCTGATATTACCAAACTGTGGGTACATGGCAAACATCCAGACACTTTCACCCTTTTTGAAAATGGAGTTGCAAAAAAAATCTAAGGGGCAGATGAAGTCCTTAAGGGAAGAATGGGACATAAGAAAAGGCGTTGTTGTTTGTTGTTGTTGAGAAGGCCTTCCCCAACTTGGTGTCCTCCAGATGTTTGGCACTACAACTCATAATTTCTAACCATTGACCATGCTGGCTCCGGCTAATAGGAGATGTGGTCCAAAACATCTGGAAGGCATCGGTTGTGGAAGGCTGGTTCAAATCAAAGTCTTTCTGTTCCAACATGTTGTTACCAGCTTTGGCCAGTTGCATGCCTATAGGAGTGTGTGGTGCGGATCATTTCTTGGTGCCCTCACCCCAACCTGCTACTAATAGCAAACCATTTAGCTGTCGCTACTAATTGTAACTGATCCAGGAATGGAGAACCTGTGACCTTCCAGATGTTGTTGGGACCCCCAACTCCCATCATCCCCAGACAGAATATCCCAATAGTTAGAGATGGTGGGAGTTGTACAACAGCATCTGAAGGCCCAAAGGTTCCCCCAGTCTAAGTCATCCAAGTTGCTGGTCATCACCTCACCTCATCTTGGGGGTGGGGGAGAAGAAAGGAAGAAAGGTTTGGATCCTAAGCTAAGTTGACTTAAGGAAGTTCACCCATCTTCTCATCCCCAAAAATCCTCTGGGACCCCATTCCACATTGCTTAAGAGGGCTCCAGAGTGGCTTTATAGGTGTGGTGGCGGCTGCAATGGGGAGAAAGTTCATGGAAACTTTCCCTTCTGTGAACTTATTTAAGGTAAGTTATTCTAGGATGCAAGCCAATGCGTTGAAAAATCAAAGCTTGTTTTCTGCCCTCAAATTCTCCTTGTACATCATTTTGAAAGTCATGACCAATAAGAGCTCAGTCTAGAACGCATAGCAGATGTATTACGTTTATGTCCCTTAGTTCCTGTTGACAACCCCACTTAGATTACCTAACTGCTCGTTGAACATCCTAGGACATTTTTTAATGCAAGCAACTTTACCCTTCTGTGCCGTTCCCACAAAAGACAATTTGAACTTGGAAGTGCTAGAGTAAGTGAGATATATCCATATACTGAAGAGTGGGAAGAAATGTTCAAGGCCGAGAACGAGATTAGCACGCAGACTAGCTGGGAGCTATATTTGTTACAGACATTAAAAAGCAACATGATTTCAGCTGGACAGAACATAAGCCTTAAATCTTATGCAAACATTCAAAGCTGTTTAACACTGTCTTACCCCCAAAGCCCCTGGAAGGAGGCAGGTGAATCCAGTACCAAATACATTTTTCATGTTCCTTAAGCTGACTGTTTAAATAGTTAAGTGAACATCTGTCCAAACTTCCCATCATTTCCATTTAGAGAAGCCGCTAATTCAAAGGGTGACAAAAAGTGCCTGTTTAACAATGCAGATGGTGCTGTCTGCCCCCCTTTTTTGTTTAATCTAGATTGAGCTCCACACAACTGTGATGCTAATGAATAATGGATTTTTTTATATTCGCACATGGAGTGGCATTGCGCTCTGAACAAATCTAGGATTAGCTTGCTTCTAATTTCCCCATTTGGATATAGGGCAGTGATTTATTTATTTTATAATGGTAACCGATGTGGATATTTTAAAGATCAGAAGGGTAGCATTCTGATTTCAAAGATGAAAGCAACTTGTCAACTTTGTCATTTGGAAGAGTAACACAGATTAATATGAGTGCAGCAATAAAATGCTGAGAACCTCCATTTTTTTTTGCAATTTAATTGAGCTGCATCCATCAGTGATACTTATATTTTATTGGCAAAATTGACACAAATTTGCAACTGTCTGATAAACACATTGTGTGTTACCTCCCAGTTTTCATAGAACTACTGTCCCTTTAAAGATAAAGAAGTATAGTCTCATTTCAAAGATAAAGGAAGTGGGGATACTTTCTAAAGCACAAACCAAATCAAGATGAGGCAATGTTATAGTTTCCTGATGAGTTAGTAGTCATTCAGTAGCAGCAGCAATTATTATTATTATTATTATTATTATTATTATTATTATTATTATCCCACCTTTCCTCCAAGGAGCTGGAAGTAGCATGCATGGCCCTTCCTATCCCCTTTTTACCTCACAACAACCCTGTAAGTAGGTTATGTTTAGAGAAATAATGACTGGCCCAAGGTGAGCTTCATAGCTGAGTAAAGATTAGAATCCTTTACACCACACTGTTTGGGGCAAAAAATCATATTCAGCTGACCCCAGAAAGCACATTGTTTGAACAAATTCATGTGAGATTCGAAATGTTCAAATATTTGTGGGGTTCCTTTTTCAGTGGGATGACTTTTGAGGGATGTGAAATGCCCTGCATAGTCATTTCCTGGCTTTGTTTCCCTTTCATTGCAAAATTCATTTAATGCCTCTTTCTACTTGTTTGCTTAAAGTTGTTGTTCTCTATAGCGGCCATTAAGTTAGATAACAGCTTGAGCTAAAACAATGTAAAGTAACAATAGGATAAAATCCATTCAACGTAGTCATTACAACAAACTAATGCAAATAAAGACCTTTCATTATCAATTGACTTAGGCTGGAATTCAAAACAAACTTCCAAAGGCCTAAATCCAGCTAACACAGATGAATTTCTGAGTAAACATGCAATAGATTGATCTTCATATCTAACCTTTGGAGATAGTGATGGCTTCACTGCTGGGGCATCAGAAAAGGCTATCTCTCAAATATTTTAAGTAGGGGTAACCAGTGTAGTGTCCTCCAGATTTATTTTGTCCCATTCATATGTGTGGGCCCCTTCGCCCAAGAAATACTACTGAAACGGAGGAGGCCTTTTCAAAGAGCTAAAGGTTGTGCCAACCAGCCCAGGGGCGGAGGAAGGGGATGCGGTGGGGCAGGCCACCCCGGGTGTCACCCCTGAGGGGGGTGACAAAATGCCGGGCGGCACTCACTGCAAGGCCTGCAGCGTGCCAAAGCCATGCGTCTCTCCTGGGGGTGATGTGGTAGTTTGGGCGCACACAGTCTCCGCGCTGCCCCAAACAGTCCGCCCGCTGCCTCATCTGTAGGGCAGCTGAGCGTAGGAGGCAGGCAGACTCCTCAGAGGCCCCATGGAGTATCCTGACCTGGCTCTCCCCGCCCCACGGGTGGCTGGCCCCGCCCCTGGGTGCAGGGTACACACGCCACTCCAGGCTCCTGATCAGCTTGCTCCACCGCTGAACCAGCCGCCCCATTTTTGCTTGGTTCTATTTTAAAGCGCAAGTTAGAGGACTGACACTAAAACTCTGGACAAAGAGACTCTGGATCTTCAGAGTCGTGCACAAATACTCTTAACTTTGTTTGAGAAAGAGACAAAAGCTTCAAATACTCTCCCACTTCTCCAAGAACAGGCTGCACAGGAAACTCTGGTTTCACGCAGATCTAGACAATGTTTTTCCTCTGACCTTGTGGTAACTTTTCCCATCACCTCATGGTAAGACCATATAGAAGTAGGTCATCAGAAGGTTATGATGCATATTTTTACTCCGGCACCCAGTCGCTGATGGAACATGATTCTCAAGGCTCTGTCGAGGTAGACTACAGCCTGAGCTCAGTTATAATGGAAGCAAGGATGCGTCACGGTTGATGAAAAGCTGAACTCAGATCTGGGTTTAAGTAGCATCCGTGTGACAGCTTTCTTGTGTGTGGCCTTCAACAAATCTCAGATTCAGCTCCCCATCTGTAAAATGAGAATAGTAATGAACCATCTTGCCAGTCTGTTGTGAGGATGAAAGCAGTGAAGATTTTTCTCTTCAGGATTAAAAGCACAAATATTAGCAATAGCACTAGACCCATATTAATATTTATATATACAAGCATTTCTATCTACGCATTTGGCCCTAAAGAGCCTTCCCCTTCAAGGTAGCCTACATCTATAAAAGATGTAAGCATCAATTACAGTTATTATTGTTACATTTCTATAGCAGCAAACACGAACAAGTTGAAACAATACAAATTAAAACAAAACCAATTTTAAAACCAACTAAAACATTTGAAAGCATATAGAACATCTAAAAACACAATGGCAAACTATCACTGCTGCTAATTTCAAGGTTGCCACGGCCAGTATCTTTCAGTTATCAAAAGCCAGGGTGAACAAGAATGTTTTTCGATTCCTCCTGAAAGTCAACAATGAAGGAGGAGACGGATGCATCTCCCCAGGTTTTGAACACATAAGAGAGACCTTATCACAGACTCATACTCACATACTAAATCAGCACATTTTTTAGTTGTTACTGAGTATTTTTTACTTAAAGTGTAGCTAGCAATTGATTGGCACCATTGTCATACAAACTTTGAAGTGGAGTCATTTGCAAACTACAGAGGTTTAGCTCTTGTGTGTTGGAAAAGGCAACAGAACGCTGTCTTCCACACAGCTGTAGTAATTACATAATAAATCATATTGGATCTAGAGTAAGTTAGTTGTACTTACGCCCCATTGAAATCTGCCTGAAAAATGAGACATGAAAGAGTGGAATCCCACTGATTTTTAAAAGTTTAACCCGCTCAATCAGGATCTAACCTATTGCCTTTCAAATAAAGCTATTTATTGCCTACATTTATTGTTAAAGAGGAACTTAATCTGACCGGGTATGAAGTTGCTTTATATTGAGTCTGTCCAATGGTCCATCTAGTCCCACATTTTCTACTCTTGACTGGCCATAGCTCCCCGAGGTTGCAGGCCCTGCTACTTATGGTTCTTTCGCCTGAAAATACAGGACCTTCTGAGTACAAAATTTGTGGTCTACGACTGAGATACGGTGAACTTCCCTTGTGTCGTAATTGTCAAGAGATTCCCGCCTCCTTTTAAGAGTTGTTGTGATGCATTCTTCATGTGCTGGTGATGCTGCAGCGATCTTCAAGGACTTGTAGGTGGGCCTGGAAGAGCAAACCGTACTTCTTGGAGTGTCATGCTCTGAAAGCAGCCAGTATCTGTGGAAGCAGATAACAAAGTTGGCAAAGCATTTGTGTTGACACAAAAGCTATCTCCAAAGACCAGGGGTGGGGGTGGGGTGGAACCAATTGATGTAGAGGAAGAATTACTTTCGTTGAGAAATTGAAGAGAAAGGAGTTAAGAGGGAAGCAACACTATTTTTTGCCAAAATTCATTTCCAGGTTGAGATTCCAATTAAGATTCTTAACATTTTAACTGTGGGAAGATTGGACTCTTCTCAGAGGGAGACTTTGGACCACGTAAACATGGTTTACATGGAGTCAATTTGACTCTTCCAGTGGATATGGATGGGCTGAGTAGCTTTCTGGAGAGCCAGTGTGGTGTAGTGGTTAAGAGCGGCAGTCACATAATCTGGGGAACCGGGTTCGTGTCTCCGCTCCTCCACATGCAGCTGCTGGGTGACCTTGGGCCAGTCACACTTCTGTGAAGTCTCTCAGCCCCACTCACCTCACAGAGTGTTTGTTGTGGGGGAGGAAGGGAAAGGAGGTTGTTAGCCGCTTTGAGACTCCTGAAGGGGAGTGAAAGGCGGGATATCAAATCCAAACTCTTCTTCTTCTTTTGCGAATGCCCATGTATGTTCAGATCACAACTCCTCCACGTCCTAGAAAATCCTCCAGTGATGTGGTAGATAGTGATCTTGATCCACGTGGAAGCAGTCATGGGATCTGTTCTGCACTTGCATTTCCAATTCAGCACTAAATGACTGAATGTGAAATAATTCAGATGAGTTTTTTGAGCCAAACCAAACTTGCATTGATTGATATCACCCTGGGGTCCCATCAGCATAGGATCCTATTTCAGTGTTTAGTTCTAGAATGAAAATGCCCCCACCGACACCACCATCCCCAGTCTGAAAAAATTAAGTATCATGTAGAATAAACTTTGCTCTCTCTGCCTCCCAGGTATCTTAACTTCACCCAACTTCTGCCTATAACAAAGGCAAATTGTGGCCCACAGGGAACATGTTTACATCCAGTGCTCCAAAAAAAAAACCATACCCGGCACCCACCCACCCACCCACACACACCCATATAGCTAACAAATCAGTAGGAATTGATGAAAGAATAGCAAATTAGAAAGCGGAAGGACTGAAAGAGGGGCCTGTAAAGATGTTCTGCAAAGATGCTCTTAATTTGCATAAGGGGGGGGCAATTAGATTGCTTTGACTAAGATGTTGGAAGCCCCAAAATAGTGCTCTGTGTGCAAAATGCATTACTTCATTAGGCAGTCAATTAGCAGGAGGCTCAGAAGCCGAGCAAAGGAGCCCAGCTTTCTTTTCCTTCTCCCTTTTTCTTTTCTCCGTGCCATTTCAGCCCACATTCCCACACACTGGCTGGTCAGCGAAATAAGGGACGGCAACTTCTCTTTATTGGTGCAATACAGTATTTGATACTGCTAATTACACTTAATTAGTCCTTCCGCCATTTAATTAAAACGGCTTCTAATGATTGTGCTTCCTTGGCAGGCTCTTTGGGACCACGGGGAATTGTGCTGCCTGCAGTAAGCTGATCCCTGCCTTTGAGATGGTGATGAGGGCCAGAGATAATGTTTACCATTTGGACTGCTTTGCCTGCCAGCTTTGCAACCAGAGGTGAGGACATGAGGCTTTTATATGAACAGAACAGAAAGAAAGAAAGAATGCAAGTTATTCCCCACCCCCCACCCACCCCTGATCCCAGTGGAACAAGAAAGTCTGGCTCACGGTTTGATATCCATCACCTTCTCCCAGGCCTTCAAATTGCCACTGCTGGGTGAGTCATTTTACCTGCTAATGGAACACTGGAGCCTTTCCCCTGATAGGCCAACATGCGGAATTGGTGGTAGGTTGGATTGTGGCAGGAGCAAACAAACAAACAAAGTGAGTGCTGTGCTGCAGGCTAGCAGGTGGTCTTAAGCGGCACCGAGGCAACTGAATGAGCAGCTTCAAAGCCAAGCTTCTTGTCGGTCTGCTGCACATCCATTGATATGAGGATGGCTTGGCATAAATACGTTTTAAATCGAGGTTACTTAAGTTGGGCATCTGACAGGCTCGGAGGCCGGGCTTGGAAGAGTCAAAGGAAAGAGAGCTCTTCAGAATAATTCCTCGCAGAGCCCCATCAGCTCGCCGCACGGTCGGGAGGGTCTGTTCAGAGCGCAGCTTTAAGTGGGACATATCATGTGTGCCTAAAAGGCAAGCTATAATAGGAGACGCTATATAATGAAGAGCGCAGTCGCTATTCTGGCGTGCTTCGCATCACCATTGTACTGAAGTGTCCTGCAGCTTTTAATGCACCGTGGTTGACTTGTATGTTGTGCATGGATATCAGGAGGGTATCCACTTAAGGTTTAATTTGAGGAGGGTTAGCTGGGGCCTGGAGCTTTTCTCTCAGATAACAACCATATTTCCCAATGACACATAATCATCAAACCTAGGAGTCCTGTCACATTAAAATTCCAAACTCTACACAAGGCCAGCCTGGTCTCGGAGCCCTTTTGAGAAAGGTTCAGGTTTCAGTGAGTTTCCAAAGGCAGGAAAAGAGGGAAAATCTGTTAGTTATGAAGCAGCTACAAACAATGCTGCCCTGCTATATACACCCTCATAGTACATACTGAGATTTCCACGCAGATGATCTTTGCACTCAAGGTGCTGTTTGGTCTAGGCTTTAAGCTAGATCAAATTCAGGAGCAAGACAGCATGCAATCCAGGCAGGGCTGCTTGCAAAATTACAGAGACATCTATTCTAATTAAAAAGTATTTCAGTATCTCTAAAGAGAAGGCGGAAATGCTTCATGCAAATGAGGGTAGCCAGCCTGGTGCTCCACATACGTTTGGAATTAAAACTCCTTTCAGCCCCAGCTAACATGGTCAGTGCTCAGGAATTATGGAAATTGTAGTCCACAACATTAGGAGGGCACCAGGTTGGTACAGATAACTGTGAGGAAACAGAATCTGACAATGTCCAATATCAAATGTAGCAGTACTGGAAATTCAGAATCAAGTTTCCATAAAAATGCTTTAAATAAAGAGGAACATCAGTGTGTTGTGAATTAGGAACCATGTTAAGTCTGCCATTTTTATGCCTACTTACCTGTGCTTAAGTCCCATTTAATTCAATGGGATTTATTTCTGAATAGATATGTATAGGATTGTGCTCTTGGAATAGTTCCAGACACCACACCATGTAGAGGGGAAAGGAAGCACAATTTTTTTAAGCTTCCAGTTCTTCGTAACTTTTGCAACTTTCTCCTACAGAGTTGCGAGCAGAAGCATCACAGAGAAGTTGCGCATCCCAGTCTGGCTCCCAAATTTCAACACATTTATAAACACGCACATCTCATCACAGAGAGGAATGTCTAATTGAAACTTGAGACATTTAGAAGAAGTCTGAAGGACAGGAAGTAGGAGCACTTCCTGTTTCCTGCACACAATTAAACCACTCAGCTGGCATCCTAGCATAAGCTTGCTTTCAAACAACAAATCCATATGCATGCCTTACTTTAACCCAGATAAACCTTATTTCTACCTCTTAATATACTTTTTAAAAAAACCTCTAAGCCTTATATGTGCCAAACAGGTAATCTAAAAAGCTCAGCTCATTGGCAGCTTGACATGTTGCTGCTGTTGCTTCACCACACTAAGGAAGTTTGGAATTAGCAAGCCATATCCGTTTTTGCTTGACAAAACATTCGGACAACAGACCTTCATGCACAAAAAGGTCTCCACAGGATTACCAGTGAGTAGAGCTGCACTGCTGGCCCTCTGAATGTCCACATGTTGGCATAGACACCTGCACTGTCAAAGTAGCTCCTTTCATGTATGCTTCCATGTGTTCCAGAGCCCAAATCACATGGGCACCTGCGCATAAGCAACCAGTCACACATAGGCTTTGACAGTGCAGGTGAACAGTCAGGGAACAGAGACAGCAGCACAGCCCTGCTCCCTGGTAATCCCATGGAAACACCCTCGCCAGATTAATATGTGAAGGGTGCTTACCTTTTGGCCACATCATATTAAAAGCAGTGACCAGTGGGCGTGTGGATTGGCCATAAAGAACATCATTATCATGATGAATCCATTCACTTTACTCAAAACCCCTTGGCTCCACATCCATGCAGGCTCCCTTGAGTGCAAACCCAGTGCATTTCTTCTCAACCATTTCTATGAAATAATTTAGCTTTTCGGTGAAGTCAGTGTAGTTTCCCCTGACAGAAAGGTGCGGGGAACAGAACATATCCGAAGTTAAGAGTATCAGGAATTCTGTCTTTTTGGGTGGCTGTTATTGAAAAGGCTGCATCAAGCACGGAGCTGGCATTATTTGTTTGGAGTAGACTGCCTTTCTGTATGAAAGAAGCAAGCTCAATAAATCAAGCTGTCCCATTTGATAGGCTATTCCACTGAGGTTCTAGTGACATCTAGTGGGTTCAGATAGATATCCCCATTTCTGTGTCCAGCTTTGTTGAAAAATGCTAGAATGTAGGATCTTACTGTCTGCCCCGACTTTAAATGTGTTTGTGGGGCCTTTACCAAAGGTATGTGAGGAAAACGTATTGACAGTTTTTTAGTACTATGATGGTAACAAAAATACTTTCTTTCATCGCAGCAGACCTTTTTAGTACACAGTGGAGTTTCTGAGGCTTGTTCACAAAGCTTTAGCAACCCTAATTAAAAATGAAGAGAAAAGTTGGCTGAGTTGATGGTCTGGACATTCTATGAAATAAGGCAAAGCTGAAGTTTTTCCGACTTTCCCAGACATAGACTTGTACTCACAGTCACTGCAGCTTCAGCCTTAAGCATCACAATCCTCCATTTATTTATTTATTTGTAAAATTATATCGTCTCCTTCCAAGCATTCGTGGAGCTATTCTATTTTATCCGCCTAGCAACCCTTCATTCAATGATTATGATATCCCCTATCTTCAAAGATGGTTCATCAGAGATTTGAGCAGAAGGAGCTTGCTGGTTAGGGTGGAGCCATGCTAGCGCCCCAGACACCATTGCTTAAATGGGGAGAGGGAGGGGCAGGTAGGTCAGGGGGGGTGCAAATGCGCCAGCAGCACCAATCTAGTGCTCCTGCTGACCTGGCTGGGGAGGAGCCAGGTCTGCAGCATCTTTCTTGCAGTAAGCAACAGTGGCCCACCTGCAGAGGATTTAGCATAGCTCTTCTGGATTTGAACCCAGCTCTCCCCAGTCCAAGACCAACACCCCAGCAACCATACTTTGTAGTTTCTCGGTGCTACTGAATGAAGAAAAGGCTAGATTAATGTTTATTTCTGTATTTATTTGATTCCATTTCTTAATTGCATCTTGAAGTGAAAGAACCATATAAGCAATTCCATGTATGTAAAGCATTGAAAACAATTCCTTAAAAAAATAAAATAAAAAACCAGTTCATAAGTAGATCCAAACCAGGATGTGGAGCATATTTTCCAAAGTTTGGAAGGGAAGGGGGAGATAAGCACATAATAATGAAGTTCCTTGGACCTGAAGGGATGGAAACAAAATCAGATACTACCTTGTCAATTGGATTTGAAATTGTTTTTATATGTGTTTTTATTGATGGTGTTGTTTTTAATTATCATTTTTTAAGATGCTTTGGTTGTTAATTTCCTCAAGTTTGTTTCATGGGAAGCGCTTCATAAATTAAATGAATGAATGTTACTTCTAGGGCGTTAAGTTAGAGGCGGGTGGCCCCTGGCCCTCCAGATATTGTTGGACTCAAACTTCCATCAGTCCCAGGCGCACTGGCCAATGGTCAAGCAACATTTGGTGGGCCAGAGATCTCCCACCCCTCTCTTAAGTCATAGCCTTTACACACACACACACCTGTGACACACACACCCCACAACTCCAGTGCTTGAGAAACGTCAAAAAGTGTGTCATGGAAGAGGTCGTCCCTCCCCCCCCCCCCGCCGGTTTCCTAAAATATATGTCACCCAGATATATGATCAAAAGTTAGACTCATTTTAGATGACTTGTCTGTGCTGTTAGCACACTGTTTTTTTTAAACCACAAACTCAAAACTACTTCAGCACTCTATTTCCATTAATTATCTTCCACAGTGCACTGTTAGTGTTACTGTCAGCGTTAACTGTTACTTCTAAAATATTTCCTGGCAATAACTCTATTGCAATTTGTTAGATGAGAGCTGGGTTTGTTCGGTTTATTTGTTGTTAGGGTTTTTTGGGTTTTTTTAAAAAAATCCTTTTAAATCCTAAACCTCATTTCAAGAATTGTAGGCAGTGTTTAAAAGAATCCTGAAGGCAATTTACCTGCTGCTTTAAACAAATGTTATAAATTTAAACATTGGTTCCTAAAGTGACTGCGAATGGGACACCTCATTTTTTTAAAAAAAAGAAGCTCATGCCAGCAGAATGAAAATAAATGATTTCTACTGATTCTCCCTGCCTTCTGCGCTTTCTGAAAAGCTGCTCCAGAGAGCTAGAGGCCATTCTGGAACCGTGTATTTGCAGAATGGACAGTTAGGGTCCAAGTCATTGATTCTGAGGTGATTCAGGCTGCACTTCTGCACCCACTTACATGGGAGCAAGCCCCACTGAACTCTGTGGGACTAACTTCTGAGTAAGCATATGAAGTGGATGGTTACTCATTGCATCTGGTACTGGTTCCTTTCACCAAGTCCTCAGGCACACCAGTTATCTCACATGATATGGATGCCCCAGGCTGCATGAAAATCTCTGCACTCTCTCCAAATGAACCCATTTAAGTGAATATCGTGGAAATCATAGATTTGTAATGTTGGAAGGGATCCTGAGGATCATCTAGTCCAACGCCCTGCAATGCAGGGAAATGCGGCTGTCCCATACGGAGATCGAACCTGCAACCTTGGCCAAAACACACAAAAAAAAAAATCCTTCCAGTAGCACCTTAAAGACCAACTAAGTTAGTTCTTGGTATGAGCTTTCGTGTGCATGCACACTTCTTCAGATACACACGAAAGCTCATACCAAGAACTAACTTAGTTGGTCTTTAAGGTGCTACTGGAAGGAATTTTTTTTGTTTTGAATATGGCAGACCAACACGGCTACCTATCTGTAACTGCAACCTTGGCGTTACCAACACTACACTATAACTGAGTATCCAGAGTTGTTACATGACAAATAAACTCATTGGTGTGTGTTTACCAGCAATGTCCCCATATATAATGCATTTTTGTATATGATTCTGATTAAGACCTGCATTTTGGTGCATACTTTACACCAATATACACCTTTTTTGTATGTATTTTTGGGTTGGACAACTACATTGCAAAATTCAGAGTAGTGTGCATCAGTTTGGAAGGTGAAAATCAGGTAGATTCGCATAAAAATGCAAACTGACTGAATTTCTCCCCCTCCCCATGTCCAACCCACATCTGCTGCCATGTAATATATGACACAGCCCAGCTGCCGGGGGGGGGGCTAGTTTGACCCCACTTTGAAATTCTAGTCGGGGAGCTTCCAAAATGTCATTTCTAAAACATAACACATTTCTTCTCCATGCTTTGCGAGGTCTTCCATCCCTGCTCCTCGAAACCTCCGCTGATTTGGCAAGAGGCAGCTGTCAAGCGCGCTGCACTTGTGCCGGTGGCAAGACTTTAATCTTCATTTTGCATTACTACTCCTTCAGTTTTTTGCTTCTTGGTTTAAGGCAAAAATATGTAGCGAGTCAGCAGCTGTCTGTTTTTCAGTCAGCAAGGGAAACCTTTCCAATTCAGCAAAACACTTGGAGAGGCCCTGCACTTTTCACAACAGATTTTGAGGTGCGGATTTTAGCTGGTGTGATAATTATTTTGTCTATATCTCCTTGATAGAAACCCAAAAATCATAGAGCTCAGTAGTATTGAAAGGAGTTTTGAAATTCTCATAAGGCTAATACATATAGGGCACCAAACTGAATCTTACCTGATCTATTAATTAACCCTTTCCCCATTGAACCCATAAGCTTCTTGCCTATTGTCATCAAATTAAGCTGCCAGCAAACCTGAGGGTCAGAAGAAAATTAGCTGTCACCAAGACCGCTGATACTTCATCGTGCTAAGTAGAACCAGTATTTCCCCAGTGTGCAGGTTTGCTGCGGGAGGGTTTAATTTCCTATTGTGTGAAGTCTATATTTTTTTTCTGCAGCAGCATGAAAACTGCTTTGCCTCTCTCTGGTTCCATCCTTCTCAAGCAACATCCAGATTGAGGATAGCCAACATGGTGGCCTGCAGAACTTGTTGGATTTCAATCCACATCGGTCTTGACCATTGGCCATGCTGCTTGTGGGTATGGGAGTTGCAGCCCAACATCTGCAGACCACCATGTTGACTACTTCTGACCTAGGCATTATTTGAAACTGATGACAGGGGACAAGGGGAAGACATTCTTTTGCTGCTTCAACTGCATATATGCCGATGTCCACACGTACATGCTGATCAGAGTCTCCCACATAAGCCAGATGAACGATCATTACCCTTTTCAGTAGGTGATATTCAATGAGAAGGAACCATGATTATTGCTTCCTGGATATGGTACCTCGATCTGTATTGCAATGGGACTGAAGCTCTCAAACGTTTGAAGTCATGAGCACACTAGGACTAAGAAAAATAAGCATGCAATCCATGAAGGTGTTTGATGGAACGACACCTCACTTTCCTTTATACTGCAGGATAATTCTAGCCCTCATCAACACATTTGATGATAAATGTGTGACTCTTCCTTAAGCCAAAAGCTTAAGTAGGTCCCAGTGAAACTAAAATTGCAATCCGAAGTCCATCTTCTCAGGGGTAAACCACACTGAACACAGTGTGACTTACTTTTGAGTACTGCAAATTCATTTTCCAAAGCTTAGCAGCAAGACTCTCTGGTGATATAAGCAAGTTTCTTGCTGCCAGAGAGCAGCTTATCTTCCAGTGTGTTTAGCAGGTTCTTGGTCCCTCGGTTGAGAGAAAATGCATTAAGTATCCACCAAAGTGCAAAGGCTGACACCTCCACTCCAGTCATACACTTGGTGTGCATGAAGTATTCTCTAGCCTTGCCTTTCAAATTATGCCTCTTGCACAGCCCTGAATACAATCAAGTGTTTCATCCCAGGAAAGTAGGAAGTAGGAAGACAGTTTGCCTTGGTGCCTATAGTTCAGCTGCTAGTCTTTGTTATGGGCCTGGCAAAGTTATTTCAGCCTTACCTAAATGATCTCACAAGTGGCCAATGCTATGTGTGCATAGCCCTGTTTTTAATGTGAAGACACTGGAGATAAGGTACACCTATAGGGACAGGATTAGCTGTCATGATCCAGCTCTCCCTTCAGCATGTCTTGCTTAATGTGTGGGTGGGAGAATTGTGCTTTGGGAGACTGCATTTCTTACTCATCATTCATCAAAAGTAACATGAATGTCAAAGGAAATACATACCTACAACATTTTATTTGTATGCTGGCTTTCCATAGTTGGAACCATGTTCAGGGGGGATTGCAACATGTAAAAAAATGCATAATCCCATACATAACAAAAGTAGTCAAGCAGTAAATAAAACATCAAAAAGTACACAACCAAACAGAACAATTTTCACATAAATCATAAGATCAAAAATAAAGATACAAAAAAATTAATTTCAATAACAGCAACAACCCCCACCCAGCAAAACCACATAAACAACACCCCCAGCCTAAGAGTATGGTCAGCAGCCTCAGCTTCTGTAGCTGGAGTGAGTCTTCTAGGACAATAAATAGCACATGGCTCATATTATGTTGGTGCAATATTCCATATACAATGTGAAAAAAATTACCTAGACATAGATTTCCATGCGCTGCTCTGGTTTCACCAGAAGCGGCTTAGTCATGCTGGCCAACATGACCCTTAAAAACTGTCTGCGAACAAACGTCGGCTCCCTCAGCCAGTAAAGCGAGATGAGCGCCGCAACCCCAGAGTCGTTCGCGACTGGACTTACCTGTCGGGGGTGCTTTACCTTTACCTTTTAGACATGGGTTAAGTTTTAAGATGGGAAAAGGCTAAGAGAAGAGACAGTTCCATTGCAAGTTCTCATTTGGTAACTAAGATAAGCATCGGCCATGGCTCTTTCAGACTACTGTTTCTGTCAACTAGACTAC
The DNA here is from genome assembly GCF_964106915.1 of Podarcis gaigeae. Classification (NCBI taxonomy): domain Eukaryota; kingdom Metazoa; phylum Chordata; class Lepidosauria; order Squamata; family Lacertidae; genus Podarcis; species Podarcis gaigeae. The sequence continues at coordinate 70,380,054 of NC_139678.1, forward strand.
ATATCAGGTGAATGTAATAACGGAGATCCTTGTTTTTAAGGTTTAGCAAATTCAGTTAGGTTCAGTACCAACAGGGGCTTGCAGATTTATGGCAGACTTGGAATGAAGGTGTGGGTGTTTGTGAGGGGTTACACTTTTAGAGATCGTAAGTCAGACCCTTTATAATTTGATGAGTGATACAAAGAATGGGGACTCATGTCTTTGTGTGTGTGCAGAACCCAGTTGCATTTAAAGACAGAAGGCACCACCTACATCCAGTACCAGGTTGAGACCTTAGATGAGCACTGGAAGTGTTCAGCAGGTGTATAAGCAAAGGGGCCAGGACCACGGACAGCTCAGTGCAGAACATGATAGTCAGGCTGGACATAAAACACCAGAACACAAGTTAAGATGCTTCCACACAGCCATTTACTGTGGACCCTGTGCTGCGAGCTTTTCTCACCCACCACATAATGTCATCCTTATCAAAATGCCCTCCCATTCCCCACTTCCCTAATTTATTCTGCATTTACTATTTGCGATTCTTTTATTTTTTTACTTATCAGATTTCCCCCAGAAATGGAAAATCCAGATTAAATTTTAAAAATGATACAGAACATCATTTTTTAATGAGATCACTGTCATATGGATGCTGTGCAAAAGTTGCATGCAGGATCAGCCCTGAGTCCACAATAAATTACCATATGGAAGCACCCTATCTGACCTGAATCTGTATTGGGCCTGAATTCCATCCTGCTCCACAGTGAGCTGTCCATGGTCCTGACTCCCCCCACCTGCCCACTACCTGGGCAAATCTTCCAGTTCTCACCTGCAAGTCTCAGCCTGGTACTGGACCTCTCATAGTTCACTGAGAGAGAGTGTGTAACTAAACATAAAGGGGCTGATTTATTAAAGGATTGCCAGAAGCATCTGATGCATTGCAAACTCAGGGCCAAACAAGTTGAATAAGCCTGGTTTGTGGCCCCTGAGATCACCAGGTTAATTTTACGTTTCCAATTAACAGTTATAATTGAAGGCCTCTGGACCTTTTGATGCTAGAGGCAGAAAATCTTAATGACATTTTTCTCTCCTACCCCTCACTTTGGTGTTTAAAAATATGATCATAAGCCAAATTAGTGATCATTTTATGCCCTTTAAAACTTGCCATTTGAACCAAATCATCTAACTTTGCCTAATGTTAGGGCCAATCCCCCTTCTTGGGTTTCTTAATCAGCTCATAGCAGCTCAAAAAGCGTGGTCTGAATCTATCTTTGTGGAGCATTTTTATCTATACAAGCTTACCCTGCCATACGACCCAGTTTTGTGTTCTTCTGATTCCCACTGCCCCTTTTTTAAAAAAAAGCTTTTTGCTTTTGTGTTGATTATATGTTCATCTCTTTGAGAAGTGTTTTTCATTCCTGATGTGGTGGTAATAGAAAAGTATTTGTAAATAAATTAAATATTTTCAGGTGGGGAGGAAAAAGACGCACAACATAACCACTTCTGTTTTTCTCAAAAGCCAATGGAAGCTAAAACATAAGACCTTAAAAATGATGCATTACTTGCCTACTCAAGGTCAGGAAAAAGAGATTCTTATTTTTTCTTTCCTTAGGTAAATGATCTCTTCTTTTTCTTCTGTGTTCTAGATTTTGCGTGGGAGACAAATTTTTCCTGAAGAACAACATGATCTTGTGTCAGATGGACTATGAGGAGGGGCAGCTGAACGGGAGCTTTGAGCCCCAAGTTCAATAACAAACCCTGCTTTGCTGAAACACTGTGGGATGGACGTTCAGCCGCACTAGCAGTGAAGGGCGTCTGTCAGCTTGCCTGCAATATTTTTTTAATTCTCGGTCCACAAAGGACTCTATACATTGTAGTATTTTCCCCCCTCCCCACAACACAAAGCAGTTACAATTTTAGATGTACAGTTGTGCCTGCTTAGCTGAGCACTGCATTGCCTGTATGTTCGTGAGTTTTTTGGGGGGATATTTGGGGGAGGGCTCTGTACAGTCTGTTTTTTCTGTATATAAACTGGAACATTTATTTTATGAAAAATGTAATGCAATTTTATTACAGGTGTGAATTAAAAAAAAATATGAATGTTTCCTGGCCATCTTTAAGCAATTATTTGCTCTGGTGGTGTTCACATAGGAAGAAGCCATGTCACTCAGTGCACACAAGTTTCTCCACGTGGAAGTTCCCAGAGTGGTCTGAGATTGCAGAAGAGAAGTTCTGTCCTGGGGCTCTTCATTAGCCCAAGAATCCTAGCCTTCTCTATGACATACCTTTTATTTCTGCATTCATGGAGCTTCTCTTCAATACTGAATAATATTTAAACCAACCAGCAGGGACATAGGAAGCTACCTATTGGTCCATCTGGCTCAATATTGTCTACAATGACAGACAACATGCTGGGGATTGAATCTGGGACCTTCTGCATGCAAAGCAGGTATTCTACCATTGAGCTACGATCCTTCCCACCAAGCCACAGCAACCTGGAATGACATATGCCAGGAAATCAGGGCTCGCCAATCTGACCACTAAGACTTTCTCTGGCACCCCCAGGGTTCCAGTCCCCCCCCGCCCCGCTCCACTGAAAAGAGACTTGGAAGATGCATTCTGTTGTAGCCAATCTAATAGCTTGTGTTGCGTGCTTGGCTGCCGTGTGTGTGTGATGCCCATGATGGTTTCTTCTGCTTGCAGATGTTCCCGTGGGCTCCAAAATGTCAGCAACCCCAGCTTTACCATTTGATCTTGCTGATTGTATAAGCTGACCTACAGAGTAAAAGGAGGAGAGAGGCTGTAGAGAGAACTATTCAGGTTCCAGGGCAGAGGTTGGCAACCTAAGGCTAAACCAGCGTAGTGCAGCATGGGGACTCTCTTCCGCGGCTCTGGAAATTGCATCTGCACATGTCCGTGGCGCTGAAAATCACTTCTGCACTGGTGTGATTTTCGGCATCTAGGCATGTACAGAAGCAATTTCTGGCGCCACAGACATCCGCAGACACAATTTCCGGCATCGCACTGCGCCGGCCCGGCCCATGGAGGATCTCCGCGGGAGTGATCCAACACATGCCCGGTAAGCCTTGCCGACCTCTGTTCCAGAGATGCTTGTAGAAAAGAACTTCCTTATACATGATAGCACCCAATTCAAATGCATAGCCACTGCAGCCCAGGCCAGCCTGTGTGGTGGGGCAGAGCCATGGTGTTGCCCTCTTGACCTGGGCAATGTTGCAGCTTCCTTGGATGAGACTGGAATCATGCATCCACAAGGGCAGGGCTGCACCAGTGTGCAGGCAGAGCCAATTCAGCACTCACACTGGTTTGCCTCCACAATTCCTGCCTCATCCCTACCCTGACCCCATTCAGATAAGCTGTGGAAACAGTGGTGTCCATAGGGCGTCTCTTCCTACCACATGGCCACTGTGGACGGTAATTGTGCTGCTCCATTAGAGGAGGCGAACTACACCGGCTCTCCCCACCTCTGAATATCTATTGCCATTATTCTAATAGGACACCTGGCCCAGCATCTGGGTGCTTTGACCAGCTTGGTATATATCCCCTACAGCAGGACCAAGCACATTATGGAGTCATTGCAAGCAACATTTCTTATGTCGTTTCCGATGGAAGATTTTCTGGCAAGATTCCACTGCTCCCAGGTTACGCTGAGTGTCACCATGAAAGAACACAAACTTCTTTCAGGGTTGTCTAGCTCATTCCTGGGGGAATGGGTGGGAACTTTAAACAGGGAAAAGGCAGTCAACTTTTTAAACAACAACAATGTGCTGGTCCCGGGGGAAAGGTACCGTTACCGTAGTCCGAGTTCACAAGATGAGAGGCGAGGTCCGAAACAGGGAGCCGGGCGGGGAACAGGAACGCTGGAAGGTCAGAAGCAGGAGGCCGGGCAGGGAACAGGAACGCTGGAAGGTCAGGAGCAGGAGGCCAGGCAAGGAACAGGAACACTGGAAGGTCTGAAGCCAACAACGACGTTGCTCCCGCAACCTGGGACCGGGCTGACTGACCTTTATCTTCTAAGGCCAGGGGCGGTCCCGGCCCCCTGGAGCCCCGCCTCCTCTGGCCTTAAGGCGAGCACTCCTCCTGGGAGCAACCAGTTCCCTTCGCCTCTCTGCCCTAAGCCTCTGCAGTTCAGGAGAGGCCGAAGGGTTACTGGGCCCCGGAGGAGGCTCACCTGTAGACACTGAGTCCTCGAGCACCTCTGGGGCCAGAATGGTTTCACCTGGTGCTTGCTCCTGAGGATCTGACACAGGTGCAGACTCCTCAGAATCTAGGCCTTGCCCCAGCTCAGCCGGCCCTGGAGGCAGGGACTCCTGTGCAGGCTGGGATTCCTCTGGTTCAGCCTCTGAATCGGAATCCCAGGCCATCACAAACAACAGGTATAGGGCATAGGCTGTTACAACTCACAACAGTGTGTCCAAACTGCAGGACACTGGCTGTGTTTGGATGTAATACTAAGCCATGGTTTGTTGAACAAACCAGGATCACAGTACAATAAACCAGTTTCTGGTTTTTAATGGTTTACCATGATATACTATTGCCCCCACTTCATTCTTCATCTGGCATGAGCAAGAGAAAGCAAGGATGCTGCGATTTAGCTCGGCTTCCTGATTACATCTTGTCCCCCATCATGTCACAATCTGGAATCCATAAGCCACCCACAAACCATTGTTTTAGACTTGCAAATGATCGTGGCCTGTTAGTTAGCTACAAACCACAGTCCTGGGTTTGGACATAATGAGAAGCCAACCCTACCTGCGAGTTTATGGTATGTTTTACTTGTGTGAGGGGAAGAGTCAAGAGGGAGCAATCGGGCAGCATACACCAACATCCTGCTCAGTCGTGGTAAACCACAATAGGCCAGAAACTATGGTTTATCCTGATGTGCAAATGTGACTGCTCAAACAAGCCATGGTCTCTTTCATCTAAGGTGGGTTAGCTGCCCCACTACCTCCTCTGTGAGAAGCCCTTTGCATCACCCATTATCACACCATTAGAGAAACAAGGCAGGTTACAGAGATAATTTGGCTTTCAGCATAATCCTGAGCAAAAAAACAGGGGAGAAACCAGTCCTAAAGCACCACTCCCTCCCCTGTTTCTAGTTAATCCTCACAAAACCTTTGCAGCCCTCTTTGATATCCCTTACCTCTCAAACAAAAAGTCCTCCCCACTGTAGCCACTATTTCAATAGGAATAGTCCCACCGCCCCAGTACTAAACGTTCAGTGGCAGCAGAAGAAACAAGTGCTGGAAATGACTTGGGCCCTTGGAATATAAAAGGTGACAGGTGGGTTTTTTGCAGAACAAGGGTTTTTCATGGGAAGCAAAGGGAGGAGTGCTGACCGTGGCTGAGAAGACGAGCACAGAAGAAAGCTTGTGGCAGGACTGCTGTGCTTGGTAGCACTTCAGAGAGGAGATGGGACAAAAACATGTAAGAGCAGATTACAGTTCCTTTTCTAGGAATTCCTGGGGCTTGTGGAAAGGGAGGTGATGAAACAGCGCAAAAGACTACGATGAAGGACATCCAACAGCAGGAAAGAAGGATGGCAGCATTAAACAAAATGCTCCCCAAAAGCAACAAGGAGATGTGAGCCTCAGTAAGGTGCCCCAAGAAGAACATGTTCAGATAGCTGAATTGCCGAACATGTTTGGGGAAGAGTCATGACTTGTTTTTTTTAAGGTACTAACTAAGGGAAAGGACAGTTGCAACTTGGCGTCAACCTCAGTGAGACATGAAACGCATGTATGACTGCATTTACCATTTAAGATTTAACTTGCCTGCCTGCACACACACATGCCATGGTCCCAATGCGAAGTGGCAACTTTCCTCCCAAAACCAATACAAACTTTCCCCTCCCCAGGCACCATCCCACTGACACTGATATATATAACACAAGGTATACGTAATGCATTCACACATACACTCACGACCACGTTGAAATGGGTCTCTGGGAGAGGTGCCGTTGTGCACAGGTGTGGGTGGCAATTGCCCGCACCTGCGTATGTGCGAACAGCAATCACTGCTCCTGCGCATGCACGAATGGCGGCAAACTTGCCAGTTACTTCCGGGTTTGCCACGGATGTTGGGCAAAATGGATTCGAGCAGAGGTGGGTGTAAGAGGTTTGACTGTATCATATGTTCCAGATCTTCACCCGTTTATCAAAAGGAGTTTCCCAGTAATCATTTAGCCTGATGCACTCCAGTTTACTTGAAAATAAACCACACTGACCTTAGGTATTTACTCTCAAGGAGGGTACCCAGCAGTGCAGCTTGAGCTGACCTCTTGCTTCACCTTCCTTTGATGCTTTTTGCATCCACGGAATCCAAGATCTGAGCAATGAAGTTGCTAGTGATTTCAAACAGTTTTCATATTTCTAATGGGAATGTCTTTCTTAAGACAGGTTAGATGTGTGAATGTGGAAGCTGTTATTCATGTGCCCAAAATGGTATCCTCAACAGCTACCAGTCTTGTAAGTAATTCTTCTTATGGTCATAATGGTTTCCTGGAGCTTGCCTTCCACCAGGGTAAAACATGGCTCGCTTCAGACATGTTGCACGTCAGGGAGAAGTTTGGACTGGAACACAGCCAGCATCTCTTCTCACAGTGGCCAACCAGATTCCCATGGGAAGCAAACAATCAGGACCTGTGCGCATCAAATAATCTCCCCTCCCATGGTTTCTAGCAGCAGGTATTCAGCATCTAGAAGTGGCGGTGGAACATAGTCATCAGGGTTTAGTGGCCACCTCAGTTCTACAGATGTCAAATGCCTGCTATATCTCTTCCCTCCTCCCTCTGTCCCCTGCCTTTCTGAGAGTGCAAGCATCATGTCAATCATACTGTCATGCGATCTGGGCATCTGTATTGTGTGTGTGGTGTTGTGCTTGCTCCTCCACCATGCAAAAACTCACTAGCTGGTAAAGATCTGAACTGGAACCATCACAGCTCATTCTGCTGTAATGCAGATGCAGGCCATGCTGAGTTAACTTGAGAATGGCTGTGCAAGCAGCTCTGGTGCCAGGTCCATGCCAGAGATACCCACAAGTGAAACGCCCCAAACCTAAGCCCCAGGGCGACAGGTCCACTTTTCTCTAGTCAATCTGCCAGCTGCTGTTCTTGTTGTTTTCCCCAAAACTTTAGTATAAAGGAGGGAGATTTGGAATGCACACATGAATCGCTAGAAAGTTAGTTGCACTTCAGGGCCATAGCACAGCTCGCTGAGGCTCCGGGAATCTCATTTGTTTAGCATCTTCGCCACATGGACTCCCATGCAAATCCTGTTTGCCTTTCCCTGCCTTTCATCTCGTTGCATTCAGAACAGCTCAATGCTCGTGTGCCCATGCAAATGGCTTTTTGAATTATTTCCACGATGTAAGTTTGGCAAGCGAAAAAAAACATTTGTAAAAAAAGAAATAAATCGCAAGGAATTATTGATCGGCTTTCACAGAAGCTGCAACAAAACAGCCAGAATTTCACATAAAACCTGGGAGAGAGATTGTACAGAATCTTTATAACGGTGTACATAAATATATATGTGTGTGTTGAATAAGGCCCTCCTGCCGTGACCCACATTCTTAGGTGCAAAGGAATGATTTCCTTTTTTAAAAAAAAAAGTGGAATAAAAATGCAATCATGAATTTTGTGTGAACACTGCAAATTTGCTTAATAGAAACAAGTATTGAAGACCAGACCTGCCGCTGAATAATCGCTGCAGCTCTGAAGAACGGAAACGGGGGAGGAACCTTTTGATGGTGCTGTACTCATCACTTGGCATAAATATTCATTCACGGAATCAGAGCCGGGTAAATGGCATTTAGTATTAGCAGATAGCCTTTTTGCTGATAAAGATAACCACCTCTTAATCAGTTTAGTGACCACTGGCCTATAGTGAGGCATTTAAGCTTTTGAATCAGACCCTGCATTGAGAACAAGTTAATCCCTGCCCCTGGTGCTTGAACCTTAATGAATCTTACTTTTGAGTCCATTTATAAATGCTGCTGGATGCAGCAAAAAAGAAAAAAAGTGTATGCTGCTCAACTTCTGAGGCCTGGTTCACGTGGCCATGTGGTTCTAGAAACAAACTATGCAGAGGGCGGAGAGAGAGGGGGGGAGAGGGAGAGAGATGTAACTTACAGAGGTCTATAAAGGCAAAACAGGAGTTACTTATCAGGCATAGGTACCACAAAATTCAGATTGGTCTGGTAAATAGGGAATTGGATGGCACATACCGTCAGGTGTTCAGGTGAGAGTCTTTCTCAGCCCTACCTAAAGATGCTGGAGATTTTACTGAACCTGGAATTTTTTGCACGCAAAGCATTACTATGTCACTGAACAATGGCCTTTCTACTTGCAGGGATTTTCACCTTTCCCCTGCACCCTAAAAATCTGTTCTGGACTGGTGAAGCCTTAGCTGTTAATAGATCATGAACATCCACTCTTGCTTTGTTAATTTAGAAACCACAGGAATTCTAGGACTGACCAGCGGTTCAATGATGCAGGAGGAAGTCCCTGCCTGGCCGGATTCCGGTAAAAACAAAAAAGAAGATCCCGTAAAAGTAGAGTTTGTCTGCACCCGAAACTGAACAATGATCAACTGTGATCATTGTATTGGAAAGTGTTTGGTCTTGTTTTAATTCAGGCTTACACCATGTTGGAATAACCAAATCTGTCTTCTCCCACTGAATCCATAATGCGGTGGTGATTATTCTGCCAATGCTGACTTCATTTCCATTCTACCTCTTTCGCTTCCCAGTACATCTGTATTTCAGAGAGCCGCTGCTGCTGCTGCTGCCACCACCACACCACTTTTCCCTCAACTGCATTCCTTTCATTGGCCAGCTCCAGGCAATCTTAACTCTCGCGAATTCATATCTTTCCAAAGAAGTTAATCTAATATTAACAGCAATTTGTTACCGTGCTATTAGCTTAATTTGAATTACAAAAAGCTGCTGCATTTGCAGCTCAACTCTGAGCCGTTCATTTGTAAGCTTTATCCAGCCTCTGTGCTGTTAACGATCACTCACTTTGCTGAGAGCGATACGCCAAAAAAAAGAAAGAAAGAAAAGAAGGGGGGAAGGAGGAGGTGGGGGGTAGAAGAAGAATCTCTTTGCCACGGCTGGCTGTAGCAAGTTACATATGGCAGACAGGGGGAAGCATAATGAGAAGTGTTCACTAATTGGCTGGGTGGTGAAAGATAGTCTGAAGAACTCTTTCAGCGATAAGGGCTACAGAATGAAGATCTGTGCATGTCCTGGAAATGGGGGAGTCCGCCGAATACAAATACAATACTGCTCTTCCAGTAATACCGCTAAAGAGTAGACAGCAGTTTTCCCTTGTGGCAAATGTATACAGTAAATGTCTTTAGTATGGAAATAAGCAGACATATGGGCACAACAGCAGACATTTCTAATACCAACAGATTCCTGACGCATTTAGATGCTGCTTCCACGCTCTTCGTCAACATGTGCATTAGGGTTTTCCGAGATTTATCTACTGCCAAAGTAAGTATCTGTCTTTTTGCCGGCAAATTCTTGTAAGAGTAGGGAGGGGAAAGGAAGAGGAATGCTGATGAACGCAATGAGGAAAGCTTTGCCCCCTCCTCGGCACTTACACACACACAAACACCTTCCCAGCTTCGCTATGCTTAGCTCAGATCTCCAACTGAGGAGGGCTGGGATGTAATTGGATGGAGGTCCTCCAAACTAGAGCTCGGCAGCAGATAAAATGCTGACAGCAGTTCAGTCCCTTCGGCAGTAAGCCGCAGTCTGCCACTCTATAAAAGGGAATGGACCTGGTAATTCTGGGCTAATTGTTGGCCATGATGGGCATTGACCTGATCAGATCTGAGGCTGAATTTGCTGAGTCACTTTTTAATGGGGAGAGGATGTTCCAAATGTCTGTTTGGTGTTCTCATCCACTACCGAATACCATCTTTTCTTGGGAGACTTTCAGAGTGGTCCACATACTGAGCTTAACTTGACCCAGTTGGAGTGGCGGGCCAGTTCAGATGGGAAAGTGTTTAAGACGAAATCTGTGTCAAGGTCATTGATTGAAGATGTAAATCAAGTTTAATATATGTTTGGCTTGCAACATGCTTCGGAAAGAAAAGTGCTGAAATGTGTGAGGCGTTTTAAATATATATGGTATTAAACCCACGAAAATGGCATTGCAGCTCCTTCAGAGTTCTGAAGGGTGCAACTATTGGTTTGTTTGTTTTAATGTTTAGAAGTATTTTCATTTTGACTCAAGAAAATCACCACTTTACAGTTCAAATCGGAGGAAATAGATACAGTAAATGGACAAAAGTACAAAGATTCACAAAATGTTTAGGGGTATGCGTACCCCTGCATACCCCCAGAAAAAAGCACTGGGTTCAACTGAATAGCAACTTCCTCACTGTGTCTACCACATGTTGAAACCTGAGGCATCGAGTGGTGAGGAATCTCCATGTGTTCTTTAGCCATCAAAGGTTCATCAATAGAATAGTGCTATCTCCAGATGTCAATTCAAGCATAATAGCATTCAAAGGAAACATGTCCCAGCTTTTGCCCAGCACAGAAGCTCTTACATTTAAGTAAGGAAGAGAGATTTATTCTGGCAAAAAAACAACACTGGCTCAGCAGCAGACATAGAGTTTAGGAATCATGATTCTGGAGTTTAGGAATCAGGCAAAAAGTTTAGAACTAGTTAGAAGCAGCAAAGATGTCCCATCCCTTTCCATATGGTTCCACAGCTCCCCCCAGCCTCCACCAGGGCTCTCTATTTAACTGAAAGGTCAGGCGGAGGAGAAGGCACCCCTTCTCCTACTTCCAAAATGGCTGAAGTTGGGGCACAATGGGGAATCTCCTTACCACTACCAACCCCAGTTCCCACCATTTAGGCCCCTTCTTTGTTTCTTCCTCCTCCTCCTCCTCCTCCTCCTCCACCAGGGCCTGGCAATCCAAACTCAGTCTTGACTTTACTGTCAGGCCCATGACAAAGACAATACAATGGTCCATGGGCTCATCTCATGTGTGAGCCAATCCATGGAATCATAGGTACAAAAATGTCATTCAATCCAATCCTCTACCCTCAATATAGGGCTGTCCATCAGTTCACCACAGATCAATCACACAGTCCTGGGCTCAGTGTTCTATACAGAGAGAGAAGCTCGCCTGAGTGCTTGATAGAGTAGCCTGACTTGCCTGAGAAAGGCGCAAGCTGTTGTGCTATTGTGGGCTCGGTAATGATGAGCCCTGTTAAAAAATATTGTCTATCTTCCACTTCTCCCTAAGTCTTAACATGCCTATTGCAGTATTTCCTCTCTGACCTAGAACTGTTTCCAGAAGATACCATGAGGTGCTGAATTGATTTTGTGGGCATTACACCAATGTGAAATTATGAATGGGGCCCAAGAAGGTCCACCAAGATAGCTTCATTAGATTCTGCTTAATGAACTCTTACCTTCTCCTTGACATAGTTTTTCTGGTATGTATGTCAACATTATTCCTCTATCAATGCTACATTGACTTTGGTTTTGAACTCATACCCAACTTCACACTCTGCTATAATGCTGTCAACTCACATTTTGTCACATTAAATACAGTAAAACCATTCAGATCAAATGTTGGGGTTTTTTTGTAAGCTAGTTGACATTTGTCATTTCTCCATTTTTCACAACTGCCAAGTTTTCCTTTCAGTGCCACTGACTTTTAATTTTTTCCGTCTATAACTTTTACTTTCTTCTCAGTTTAATTTACCACAGACATGCTTTTCTTTTCTTTCAACATTTATTTCTTCAACATGAATTGTTTTCCTAGTTCTCCTATAATTTCTGACTAGATTATCGTCATGTTATAAGCCATGAGTTTCTTGGTTGTTTTTGCTGTAAGAGGCTGCCTCTCCATAGTTTTTGTCTTTCTTAATGAACACCCAAGAGGTCTTTGAAACATCTGTTAGATTTTTGTCAGTATATCTTATCATGGCTGTGCTAGCTGGAGCTGATGAGATATCTGCTGCAAAACAGCCGACGGGCACCAGGTTGGCAAACACTGCCTTATCAGGGATCCAATTTCCTTTAAAAGTAAGTAGTATGCATTTCTCAAATATAGAACATAACTCTATTGGATCTACCTTGGGAGATTGTACTGAGGGTGTTTATATTCTCCTTTGAATATTGGCATGGAGAAGTCCCAGGTTAATCTGTTACCTACTTCTGGCTTTAATATTAACAAATCTTTTAAATAATATATTGGAACAATTTGATTTGATTATTTGATTGCCTTATTTACACGAATCTAATGCACACTCAATTTTCAAAACCTTGAAACCAAAAACAATTTGCTATATCAGTGGTGTTTATCAAGTTTACAATCAAACCTAATGTGCCACCAAATGTAATGCACACCCTAATTTTCACAATGTAATTTGGCCAAAAAAAGGTGTGTTTGAGTAAATACAGTATTTAATTTCTATACCACTTAGTATAGGAAAAATATCTTTTCACCTGGAACACATAGGCCATTCATCTTAAAAGGCTGATCCTAAAGGTGCAATAGAAATCCTGGAGGGTAGTCTTATGTGTGTTACAGACCACTTATGAAACCAGGCCATAATATGAGGACACATGAATCAGCCACCTTTTTGCTAGTAAGCAAGTCTCAATCAAGTCAGTGCCTATATAGGAGATCCCCTGGGAATACCATCTTCATTTCTCTAGTAAAATAAAGGTGGGCTACATATGTTGTAAATAAACCAGGGTTTGCTATGGGCACCAGTCACAAAATGGTTGCTCTGGGGCCTTGCAAGAGAGGCTGCGCTAGTGCAAACAGGAACTGAGCAGGAGCAGCAAAGAGCTTCTAAACTAGTGCATTGTGGATTGATAAACTTTATTTGCATTAGCCAACAGCCATAGCATCATAAAACAAGCAATATATACAATTAAAAAGACAACAATGGGTAAAAAGGGCAATCAAATGACCAAGATTATCGTCCAGATAGTGGCCCTTAATCTCATTGCACCCTCGATAAACCTAGCAACCTTTGCTGTTGTCTGATCATTTTGATCTGATAAAAGAAAGGACAGTGTGGACGCAGATGGGCGGCCTGGGATGGTAAGTAAGAGTGGGGTATGATCTCATTCCTCAGATCTTTATAAAGGGGGCAGGACAGGAGAACATGCGCCACTGTTTCCAGATTGCCATCTCCACATGGGCAGAGTCGTTTCTCAGTTGGAATCTTTTGGTATCTGCCCTCAAGTACGGCAGAGGGCATCACACTGGCCAGATTGGATGTGTGTTGTGCATTATTGAGGGGATCTTAACTGAAACCTCACAAATAATAAACCTTACTAAAGTGATACCTCGATATCAAGGAACAGATCGCCTTCAAGTGCAAGGAGGAGCTCACATGAGTTAATGATCCACTATTCCAACATGCTGGTGGTGCTGTGGGTTAAACCACAGAGCCTAGGACTTGCTGATCAGAAGGTCAGCGGTTTGAATCCCCGCAACGGGGTGAGCTCCCGTTGCTCAGTCCCAGCTCCTGCCAACCTAGCAGTTCAAAAGCACGTCAAAGTGCAAGTAGATAAATAGGTACCGCTCCGGCGGGAAGGTAAACGGTGTTTCTGTGCGCTGCTCTGATTCGCCAGAAGCGGCTTAGTCATGCTGGCTACATGACCCGGAAGCTGTACGTCAGCTCCCTCAGCCAATAAAGCGAGATGAGCGCTGCAATCCCAGAGTCGGCCACGACTGGACCTAATGGTCAGGGGTCCCTTTACCTTTACCATTGCAACATAAACCACTGCACATAGAAAACAAGATGTTAATGGGAGCAATTCTAGTCTAGCTTTCCCCAGAACATGCTAGTTTTCTGTCTTGCGGGGAAACATTATATGGAATATAGCAGCATGCAATCAAGAATGCCCCCACCAGTAGTTTAAGTGGTGTGGTCCAGGCTCACCTCAGTGAGAAGCAATCCATCATTTTCTGACAGGGTATAATAGCTCAATGGGTATAGCATTGAGCAGATGCAGCAACAGATGCAGGATTTCTCCTTGGCTCACAGCGATTGCAGTTACAGGTCAGGAGTTGGCAAAACACATGTTCACCAGAAGGTTTGGCTAATGCTCATTGTCCCCCTCAAAGGTGATAGTGAAAATTCAGCATATAACTTGTTCTGAAATACAGACGAGGTTGGGGGCCTTAATTCTTAAAGGTAAATGGAAGTCAGACTAACTAAATATTTTAAAGACAAATACCATCAACCCATTTTTCAAGCAATTAACAGATTTTACCTTCATTTAAAGATGAAAGTTAATGAGGAGATGACCCACTTTAACAGGCTGCAGCAGCAGAGCAGAGCAAACTAGATAAGGTGGTCCAAACCAAACAGAATCGGCACACACAGCAAAGCATTAAATATTTAAACACCATTTTGGGGAGCGGAGGCGACTCTAGTCCACTTGCCTGCTTTCTTCTTCAGCTGCTTTCGCTAGGCCTATGATGATGCTCTTATTAATCTAAAAAAGTTCCTTGAGCAAATAGTTCCTTTCCCCCCAATCTGCAGGGTAATAGCAGTAGATGGATTCTCCCTCCCAGACAGCATGAAGTGGCATTTCATTATGGCTGGACATCCAGCGAAACTGAATTTTGGAAGATTCAGGATGGATTTTTAAAAAGCACTTCTTCATGCAGCACTATGGAACTTTCTCCCCTGGGAAGCAGTGATGGCCACCAACTTGGATGGCTTTAAGAGAGGATTTGACATTTTCCTTTCTTTTGAATAACCTAAAAATGTTATTTATTTAAGCTGCTACTGTTAGCCCCAAAATGGAAAACGAGTGAGGTCCCAACAAAAGAAGAATGGCAACTCAAACTGATGGAATATGCGCAGCTTGCAGACCTATCATGTAGAATAAGAGAACAAGAAGATTGGAAAATGTTTATAGAATATATGGAGGGGGTGATAGTATACACTTGAAAACGTCGGCAGCATTAAGATAAATTCAACAGTGTAACTAAGTTTTGATGGATGTAAAAATGGAATACTGAATGGTTTAGTTTATGTAAAATATGCAGGGATTTATTTTATGCAAAATGAACCATGGAAAAGAGAAGAAGGGAAGTCGTTGATGTTTTAAGGTTGTTTAAATGAATATTCTAAATTGTAAAACAGAAAATTTAATAAAAATTAGAGAGGGGCGGGGAGAGAAAGAGAGAGGCAGGGTTTGACTAGTTCATGGAGGGCAAGACTACCAATGGCTGCTAGTCATGATGGGTTTGCTCTGCTTCCATGGCTTGACTGCCAGTTGCTGGAAATCCCAGGAGGAATGAGTATTCTCTGCTCAGGTCCTGCTTGCAGGTTTCCCACAAGCATCTGGTTGGGCCCTTTGAGGTTGCTGGACTAGATGAGCCAATGGCTTGATCCAGCAGGTTCTTCTTACAGTCTTATGTTCTGACTCATGGCTAAGAAGGATGACCATTCCCACCTAAATTAGGCTGCTGAAAAGGAGAAAGCTAACCAGGAGTGGTCTTCTTTGTGAAAGCCCTGTGAGCTCAGATTAGCTGTGCTGCTGAAAAGCAATCCCTAGACTGCTCTGAAGTAGCCCGTTCTTTAATTCTAACTGCACGTCCTTTGCACCTGACTCTAGCTGATACATGTTGAGGTTCCAATAAAAAACAAAATAGATCTGCCAAGTCCAAAGTTCGCCCAGCCCTGCTTCAGAAGAATGCCACTTTTGGTGCAATGTTTTTTTGGGGGGGTTTCCATTTTCCAGATGTGAACAGTGCTGCAGCATTGCTTATGTATTGAGAATGCTGTGGCATTCAAGTACATGTGCTGGGGTGGTCTAGACCTGAGTTTGAGTCTGGCGTTGCTGATTGTAATCAGCTGGGTACATTGTCTGCTTTTCAAAGTGGCCAGTGGAGACAGGCATTTGAACATGTCACCCCTGATGAAATACTGAATAGACCAGGTGTGGGAAACCTTTGGTCCTCTGGATTTTGCTGAACTGGAACTCCCATCCTCCCTGGCCATTGGTCATGCTTGCTAGGGCTAATGGGAGCTGTGGTTCAGCAACATCTGGAGGGTCAAAGGTTCACTTCCCCTGGCATAGACTATGCTTGCGAATGGCATTTGAAATTCTTAGGGGGGGGGGAGAAATTACCAGTTGTGCAATTGATCCTGAAAGTGAGTGTGCCACATGTCAATATATGCTTCATTGAAAACAGAACTTTGTGTCATACGCAGTAGGGGCTTGTGCACTAGGGACTAGGATAAAACCCCAATTAAAAATTAAAATGGGAGCTCTGTGGGACTTACTCCCAGGCCGTTGTATATAGGATGGCAGATGGAAATTATCAGACATTTGTAGAGTTGAGATATTTAAACGGAGGATGGGAACAAAAATAGGCCCCTTTGGCCCTGCCTATATGACCTCTTTGTCCACAAAGCAGCCCCATCAGGCCTAGGGCCATCTTAGTACCTTGCAGGTAGAGGGGTAAATTTGTGCGCTAGTGCCAGGATTAGCCCTGGTGCAAGGGAATTCCCCCCACCCATGCAAGACATATTCCCAGATCTGCTCTGGAGGGTTGCAAGGAAATTCAGGACAGATTTCGGGGAGTGGACTCAGGGGGAGAAGAATGGGAGCCCCCTGGCAGTGTGTTGGCTGATTGCAGAGAAATGGACTAAGCTGGGTGGGTGTGTCTTGGTTTAATGCTGGGGTCTGGAAGGACAACCTCTTGAAGCAGGACTGATAATCTGGGTTTCCTGTTGCCAATGAATAGTTTAGACCATTGTTGTCAGATTCATTCAGAGATTAGAATACATAGATAACAAGCTGTGTTGGTAAAGGGGTTTGCAAGCTTCCCAAGCCCTGCAGGTGCTATTACTTTTCAGTGTAATAGCTGAAGCCCATCTAAAATTCGTGATCTTCATGCTAGGAAGCCAGAGGGCTTCAGGTGTTATAGTGGCAATGAATTTAAAAGGTGGTAAAATTGACGCACATCACATTTATAATCAAACAGAAGGTGTTTTTTTATTTAGACAGTTCCATATTCAGCACAAACTGATCTATCGCTACATGTGATTACACGAGAAACAGCATATAAAACATTACTAAAAGCATGCCGTAAAAAAATAAAAAAATAAAACCTCGCATACATTGGGAGGTTTGGCCTTGAAATGATCTATGACAGATAAGCTCTTTTACCATCCTATGAAACTGCATTTGGCACAGGAACCCCACCATGTATCTAAATATTCTCATTTGCAGCCTTCAGTGCCATAGGACCAGCCCATGCAGTTCATCACCTATACAACATATATGTCATTGTATATATTGGAATGGATGGGTGGCTGGATGGGATACTACTTTGCTGTACAAAAGCCTCCAAACTTTACAAGATTTGGGCTGCAATCCCAAAAATACCCCAATGCTGGGCTGGTGTCTTTGTATGGATTGGGTAGAAGGACCCTCTGCCCAGCCCTGATGGTCTCTGCCTGTCTCTGGCAGCTTCTGCCCATTGAATGGGTAGGATACAGGGCTGCTGCAGCATCCCCACTGACTGCAACCAGTAGAGGCACCCCACAATGGGACATTCCGGGCTGATCTGATCTGTGGTCCACAGTTTTCCAAGCGTGCACGCACAACTATAATGTTGTTGGAATGAAACTTAAAGGGACAGGAGCTGTGAGCTCATGGTAGAGTGCATGTGTTGCTCCCAAGTTAGCATCTTCAGTTTAAAGGAATGTGGGGCAGGGAGAGGCCTCTGCTCCTAGAGAGTTGTTGCCAGAGCCAGATGGACCAGATGGACTAATATTCTGACCTGTTTATAAGACAGCGCTTTATGCCCTAACCAGATACAATGGGGTGCAATACCATGTGTGTCCTAGGAATGTACCTTCTCATTTGTTTTACAGTGAAGTTGGAAATCTGCAACCCTGTCTATGCCACGTAGTTCAACTGCGGCCTGCATCACTTCTTCCAGTGCCAATGTGGATGCACACTGCGTGCAGCTTTTGTGGACCTGGATGAAGTAATGTATGAGTCTATCTCATTCTTTAAAGATTTATATCATAAATAAAGGGAACAAAGCTTAACACTTTTTAGGTTCACAAACCAAATCATTAAATAATTCCTCTATCGTCTGCAAGAATTAACTGTGTATATAAGAAACCCTCATCTACAAAATAACCACTGGCATCATATGGCAATCTTAAAACTCAGAACAGCAAGGTTACCAATCTCACTGCTATGTCCGCCCCTCTCCTTGTTTAGGGAGATTCTTTAGCTTAAATACAAACCAGGATCAATCTCTACTGTCCAAAAGTTTCTCTCTCTCCCAGTCTGGCCTCCTCCTTTAATTTGCATTGGTAAAGCATGAAACAAAAATAAGAGTGTCAGTAAACCACTCATTTCAATATAGCAATGCTCTATATAAGTGAAGTTTAACCTACCATATTTTTCCGTGTATAAAACGCCCCTATGTATAAGACGATACCTATTTTTTTTGGACCGCAACAAAAAAAATGGGGGGGGGGGAGATTGCCCAGACTTGTTGAGCTTTTTTTGGGGGGGGTCACCACCACCGTTCACTCTACAGCCTTCCTGCAAACAGAAGTCACATGCATCACCGCAGCCACAAATCATCTGCACGCCCTCCCCTGCTATCTTTGTATAAGACAACCCACATTTTTTGCCTATTGTTTCTAAGGAAAAAATATCGTCTTATACACGGAAAAATACAGTATATTGTCTTCCTATTTTTTAAAAAAAATTATTAACTTCATCATCATTATTAAGATTATGATCTTCCAGATTCAACAGTTTTTAAAAAACAATGTTTTTGTTCCATACTGGGGGCAATTGACCAAGATGATTTAAAAAATTGAAAAGAATTTCAGGGAAGAAGCAGCTCTAGCATGCCTGACAGAGCCCAGTCCAAGACAAAGTGGAATGGAATTTGGCTCTGGGAAGCATGCAGAAAACACTGAATGAACCATCTGCACATTTGCGCTAAGGGCATTACAGAGGAAATGTGTGGCCCGGTTTTGCCATTCCATATGCTTTCCAGCAAACCATTCATGTGGATTTATTGCTGCAGCTGACTCAGGGAGCTCTGCCTTCTCTCCTTGGGCACTCATGGCTGCATCCTGAGGATATGTTCTAGTGCTCATGGAATGGGTGTCCAGGAAGGACTCGATTTAGGAAGAGAGGCACATTGGAGATACCAGTGCACAGAAGCAAAGGGCTAGTCCATGAAAGAGGATCCAAGAATGCAAGGAGCAGAGCTACAAAGTCTTTTAAAACATTTTATAATTTTCTGCCCTTATACGTTCTTAACTGGCCAAAGACAAGTTAAAATGTGTAGCCACTGTGGAATGGCCTCCCATCAGATGTCAAGGAAATAAACAACTCTCTGACTTTTAGAAGACATCTGAAGGCAGCCCTGTTTGGGGAAGTTTTTAATGTTTGATGTTTTATTGCATTTTAAACATTTTGTTGGGAGCCGCCCAGAGTGGTTGGGGAAACCCAGCCAGATGGGCGGGGTATAAATAAATAAATTGTTGTTGTTGTTTTTTATACCAATTAAAGTAATATTCAATAATCTGTTAGAATACAATAGAGCACAGTAAAATTAACTCTCAAAATAATTAAACAGAAATTCACTCTTAGCAAGCACCATAAATAATTACTAAACTGCATAAAATACCACAATACATACAAAACTATGTAAAAGGGTCAAACTGAGAAACAAAGACATGCAACTTATAAAAGTATTTTTTAAAAAAACAACAACACACCAAACTCCTATTCTCCCTTCCCAGCTGCTTCTTCTCTTCTTAAAGTCCTGACCTGGGAGAGGCTATTGCTCAGCTGGACTTGGCTGAGGGTGGGGGAGGTTCTTTCCCCTTCTTTGCACTTCCCTGCTGAGGAAGCTGGCAAGATGCTGAGAAAGTGGTAGATGTTCAAGGGGTCCTTTCCCTCCTCCTCATGCTTCTTTCTGCTGCCTGTTCACTCGTCAGAACAGTCTGGCTGAAGCCTCAACATAATGCCTGTGGCAGCAGCTCCATTCCGAAGGTTCCTTAGGCCAGAGGTAGGGCAGCACGTGTGAAACCAACCACCCCCAGTCTCACAACCCTCACAATTCTTCCTCTGGAAACAGCTCCCCATGAGGGCTCTTCGGACTGGAGGGTGGGACAAAGCAGGGGGAGAAAGCCATTGCCTGGTGGCCACCACAAAGTTTCTCACTCCTCACAGCTGCTACATGATGTGTTCATCCATATAACCAGTGTGTTTTTCTGGGGGGGGGGACGTGGGGATACGCATACCCCTAAACATTTTGTGACTCTTTGTACTTTTGTCCATTTACTGTATTTATTTCCCCCGATTTGAACTACAAAATGGTGAGAGTACTCCTAAACATTTTGGGGGGGGGGGGAAGCACTGCATATAACAGCCAGGACAATGCCCTTTTAAAATGTTTTGGGGAGGGGGGTTATTGGGTTGTCCTTGTTTTAATTTTTATTATGTATTTTGAGTTTTTATATTGTGATTTTATGTTGTGAACAACCCTGAGACCTGCAGGTACAGGGTGGCATACAAATTTTAATAAGGTAAAAGTTGTATCTTCTGCCATGTAACTACCAGAGAAACGGAGGACAGGCTGAAACCTAACAGACTAGACCTCTAGCTATGCTCCTCAATGTCACTGTGAAAGGGCATCCCTTAAAAGCAAAGTTAGAGTGGGGGTGGGGAGAGAGAAAGAAAGAGAGAAAGATTTACCAGGATGTGGTACAGGAATATTGAGATTGTTCCTTGCAATTAGGAATGGCTTGTTCATATGGGGAGAGAGCAAAGCACGGATTTGTTTGGGTTTACTTTGGTTTGAGCTATTTCCCACCATTATACCCCAGCAAGGAAAATAGCACACAAGCCAATATTTTTACTCATCCCTGTAAAGTGATGCAGGACTAGCCATGAAAGTTGTGTTTCGACCACACAGTAACTCCCCGACAAAACTCTGCACTGCAGGTGTCATGAGAGGGCTCCAATATGTTGGAGGGGAATATAAAATCTTCTACAGACCCAAATAAACTGCCCCACACCTGAGCTGCTGACACCATCCAACATGTTCTCCCACAAACCATGTGTCATTGACTGTGCCTAATGGCTCTGTAACAAACAGAAGCATCCTGTTTAGTGCTGACAATGCTGAGGGTGGCAGTTTATGAAATATAATCTGGAAAGGATCCTGATTTACACATCTGCGCCTTCTGCATCAAATTGGACTAGGTTGGTCAGTGCAATTGCATCTGGTCTTTGTAATGCAGGTTGCAGACAATCACATTCTCTAAAACAATTAATCTTCTCTCCCCTCCACCACCACTTCCAATGTAGAAATACAAAAAAAATCTGTCTCTTGGCAGCTTACCTGGCCAACACAGTAAGCATATGACAGATACAGCGTGCCTCATGCCAAGGTGCTTTGTACTGGAATTGAATTTTTTCCCTGCAGTTTATCTTTTTACACAGCATAGTATGTGCAGACAAAGCGGGTTGCGGTGCACAATCAGAGCATTTATGCCATGTAGCAGATCATAGAGTTGTGGGAGAGAAAGGACATTCTACATCAGGGATGGCCCCCAGTTAGTATTATCAGGCCCTGAAGATCCTATCAAATTTCATCAAGCTGTTGTAAAATGCTTCCTCCAGTTCACTCACAAGGAATAGAAAACTGTTCTCGAGATGTAAGAACAGGTAACATGAATTGAGTTACAGTGAGTTCCAGCTGTGGGGGGAAAGCCCTGTATGTAGCTATATATATTTATATGTAGCATTATGCCAGAGCATAATTAGAGAGTCCATAATTGAGAAGTTCTTCCTCCTAGCTAGTGTTGGTGTGGAAAATTTGCAGGCACTGCAGTAGCCTGCAAACGTTCAGTGCCCTTGATCCATTTTACAGCAAGACCAAGAGGGACTGGATGTGCTGGGAAGTTCCCAATCCCACCAGCATGGATTCACTAGACAGCATCAGAACAATAATGACCATAATTAAAACACATTAGAATCAAGAGGCTGGCTAGGGAGGTGGCTGAACTTTGGGACAACAAAGGACTTGAAAGTGTGCTAAAAGCTGAAAATGAGTTCGCAGAGAAATTGAATAAATTATTTGCATCTGTTTTCATAGCAGAATACATGTATGCGTGAACTAACTTTCACAGAAAGAGCATTTAGAGAACTGCTGCCAATGGTAGTGACAAGAGACAGAGTCCTAGAACTTATTGACAAATTTGAAAAATGACAACTCACTTTAGCCACCATTGGCATGTCGGCCCTGGAAGGTTCTCCATCAGAGGCTGAAAAAAGGTTATGCACACCTGTATAAGACAGATTCTTATAGTCCCTTCATTGCCTTCTCATCCTATTGTGCATCATACATCACCACCCATTTTCCATTCAGCACTGTTGCAGACATATAACATTATATATTACGACTATCACTGAATGATCTGTCTTAGGTAATGCAATAAATTTTTGGAAAATATTTCAGAGGATTTAGAACATGCAGAGTCAGGCAAATGATGTGAACACTGTTAAATAGCAATGCACAAGTTGCTAATTTCCCATCTTGTGTACGTAATACCAGAGGTTTATTTGAATGTACACTGCATCTGCACCTTCCTGGTGATGGCCTTTTCACTCCAGCTCCCCCGAATTAAGTTAAGTATGCAAGAGTGGTGGTCAGATTTCCAAAAGTCATAATCAACTAGCAGCTCCTGTTCTTAAATACCTTTGCACATACTTAAGTGCTCTAACTGGAAATCCAGGGGGCTGAACTTCTTTGAGAGTCTGGTCCAAACATTCCTTGTAAAACCTATTTAGTTGGAAGGCAGAAAAATATGCATTAAATGGAACATTACAAAAGAAAATCTCATTGTGAAAGTTAAAATGAGAGTAGGGAAAGGAGTCACTTGCAGTATCTTACAATTATGAATTCCCTCTGCGATTTTATTATAGGTATCTGTTAAAATATATTATGAGGCAAATTACCAAAGGCAGTGCAGTGTGTTACAATTACATTACAATGTGTGCTACAGAGGGAAGCCATTTCAGTACCTGTAGTAGTGTGAAACCAAACCAATTTTATGACAAATGAAGTTGTAGTGTTGTCAGAAATAATGAGAGAAACAAAGGAAATTTAAACACAAAAACCCGCCTCTAACATCAATTAAATTTCAATGTCTTGTGGATTTATGTCAGACCCCGAACGCTAATTTGAAGGGATTCTTTTGGTTAAATAATAGACTTGTTGAAAAGAAATGAAGGAAATCTGGTTATAATAGGACAAGTGTTAGTCTGCCACTACTGTATTTATTTATGGATTGTAAAAAAAAAACTAATCAAGTTTTAAACCCACATCTCAGGTAACTGGAGATGATGCCCCAATCACACAACAACTAATAGAGCTGTCAACAGCTTTGTCTTCATAGTATTAATGCTACAAACCCATTCCTGGCTGCACAATCACACCATTCTCTGCATAGTCTTTGGCTTTGTCAGCCATCTTAGACCAATGGTTCCCATAAGAGGACTTGGGCCACGGAGGAGACCCATCAGATGCGAGTTGAATTGTGACCATTCTCAGTTTGCTGATAGGACCAGGAAGTAGAATATCAATTTATCTACCCGATGCAATCAGCACATAAGAAGAGCTCTGCTGGATCAAGCCAAAGTCCCATGTCATCTGGCATTCTGTACTCACAGTGATTAATCAGATGTCCATTGGAAGCTCACAAGTGGGGCCTGAGTGTAGCAGCACTCTCCCGCTCACAATGCCCAGCAACTCATCGCTAGGGGCAGGGCTGTCTTAAGCATATCTGGCGCCGTGGTGCAAAAATCCGTCCGCCCCCCCCCCCCATTTCCCAGAGTTGTCGACCTTTCCCCAAGCCTCTGCAGGGTTCATTCTCCTTCCATGGAGGCTTGGGAAGGAAGCTGCATGCCCACCAGCCATATAGTTGGCGGGGCACAGCTGGCGGGCATGCAGGGAAAGGGGAGGCCACTGGCAAAGGTGCGCAGCTCCCCCGCTTGCTGGGGCAGCCCTGAGAGACCAGCACCCTGGCGCAATGCACCAGTAAGCCCAATAGGAAAGACAGCTCTGGCTATGGGCATACTGTCTATGACAAGAGAGGTATACCATAGCCCTGATGGCTAGTGACCATCTTACCTTCCATGAATTTGTCTCATCCTCTTTTAAAGCCATCTTCAGGCTACAGTTGAACTATGCAGTCTGTGAAGTACTTTCTTTTGTCTGTCCTGAATCTTGCAGCATTTGTCTTCATTGGACGTCCCCAAGTTCTAGTATCATGGAAGAGGGAGAAGATCTCCTCTCTATGCTCCTTCTCCCCACCATGATAGACATCTTGCCCCCTCTTGCTCACCTTTCCTCTAGCTAAAAAGCCCTGAATGGCAGCATGGTATAGTGGTTAAGAGCGATAGACCCGTAATCTGGGGAACCGGGTTCACATCTCCGCTCCTCCACATGTAGCTGCTGGGTGACCTTGGGCTAGTCACACTTCTTTGAAGTCTCTCAGCCCCACTCACCTCACAGAGTGTTTGTTGTGGGGGAGGAAGGGAAAGGAGAATGTTAGCCGATTTGAGACTCCTTCAGGTAGTGATAAAGCGGGATATCAAATCCGAACTCCTCTCTTCTTATTCTAACCTTTCCTTATAGGGCAGCTGCTCCAACTCCTTGATCGTTTTGGTTTCGCTTTTCTGAACTCTTTCCAGCTCTACAATATCCTTTCTAAGAGGATGTGACTAGCACTGCACCCTGTATTTCATGTGCGGTTGCACCATAGATTTGTATAATGGCATTATGTTATTGGTAGTTTTATTTTTGGTCCCTTTCCTCATGATCCCTGACATGGCATTCACCTTTTTCACAGCTGCAGCAAACTGGGTTAACATCTTCATTGAGTTATATCCACTATGACTCTAAAGTCTCATTCCTGGTCAGTCACTGCCAGTTGAGTGCCCCTGAGTGCATATGTCAAATTAGGATTAGGATTATTATTTTGTTCCAATGTGCATTTACACTTGCTTACCTCGAATTGCGTTTGCCATGTTACTCCCCATTCTTCCAATATATACTAACATTCATCCTCCTCACACCTACTTAAATACACAAATTCAAAAATCAGTGTCATGATCCAGCACTGTTGATCAGAGCCATTCCAATATATTTTGCCATCTTTATTCCTTCATATATGGACACTTACCAGACTGGCAATTCAACATTTGCAGTGGAGCAGTATCCTGCACTGCCACTGGGGGCAGCAGGCTAGATTAGTAGATGCAGGCCAGGTAGCACTAGCCCTTCAACTCTATCCTCCAGCAGAGGGTGAATGGCTACAAGGCTCAGGGGGAATAAATGGAGGGTCCATCACAACTGCCCCCACATGTACCCACTGCCTGAGGCAACACCTCACTCTGTTAATGAAAGATTGTCGTGTCAGATTGCCCATGCTAGGGCTCCAGGCTGTTTGAATCTTACAGTCATACCTTGGTTGTCAAATGCCTTGGTACTCGGACATTTTGGTTGTCAAATGCCACAAACCAAGAATGTTCCGGTTTGCGAACGTTTTTCGGAAGCCGGACATCCGATGTGGCTTCCACAGCTTCAAGTTGAGTGCAGGAAGCTCCTGCAGCCAATCGGAAGCCACACCTTGGTTTTTGAACCATTTCAGGAGTCGAACTGACTCCCAGAATGGATTAAGTTCGACAACCAAGGTATGACTGTATTTGTTTTCTGAAAGGTGGGGTGTGATATCACATGTTGTGTCAGCAATGGTACTTTCTCAACCCTCTAGAGCAGATTTGGAAAAGGCAGGAGCTACACTCAGGAGAAGAGGGAAAGGAAATCCCATTGTGCTGGTGGAAGTTCATTCCAACAGCAGATAGACACTATTGGATGTCACCAAAAATCTTCACATACTCCTCACTCATGACCAAAGTTCAGGAGGAGCAGAGCAGTCTAAAATACCACTCCATCAGAAGAGTAGCCATCCTAGGACTCTCAAGGGCCTTCAGTGAACCTCTCACACGAAAGGATTCATGAAATGTGGTGAAAAGAAACATCTTCTCCACAAAGCGTCTTGTGAGCTGCCATGTGTTCTCTCTCTTTTTCTTTGTCTTTTATTCAGGAGTTTCTCTTTCTGCTTCTCCTCTTTACAACAATGCACCATAATTTGGCACGGTTGTTTTACATGCTTCAGGAACAGCCTGGCAATATGAGTAGCACGGACGCCGGAGATCAGGATTTAGTCCCACTGGCAGCACTCTGTGGAAAAGGTTCCCTGCCACCTGCCTGTACCATGTCCCCCTCAGTCTCATCAACGTGAATATCCTCCACATTAAAAAAAGAAAGAAAAGAAATTAATGGCATAAAAGCAATACAACTTCCACCTATGAAGGACATTTTTTTGCTATCAGTACAGACAAAGAACCAAAATTTGGAAGCTTTTGAAGGGAACTGGGTCTGAACTTCTGAGTAAATGAGAAAGTATTGAAAAGCCCTGTGTTTGTGAGCTCCTCTGAGGTAACTTTCCGCTTTGAGAGAATATTTCACAAGACATTTTATTCTTTCGAAGATGCCAAAAAATGCAAGACTTGGCACTTTAACAAAACAGAAAAACGAAAATACATAATCTTCTTAACTAGTCAGTCTTTGAGCCCAGCATCACATTGTTGCCATATAATAAAAAGGATTGCTTTGCAGTAATTTGAGCAGTTAAGAATTCTGTGCATGCTCAAAATCATGACATTTCAAGGACAATAAAGTTGGCTGGCTGTTAGCCATTGGCTGTACAGAGTGGGGGGAAAAACCTGTTTTGTCAGCTGGTTATTCAGACTGCATTATAAAACAAGTTTCCAAACAGACAGCCACTCTTTTTATTTCCCTAGTATGTTACTCCAAAAAATATGTACATATATTTTTAATTCAGCATCTTTATGGGGGCTTATTTAACAAATGTCAAACCCATACGCAAAATTCCTCAGCACAATATGGTGTTCAACTGTTCTTTGTGTATGTTCAACAGAAACAATGGATGCAGAAAAGATATACTTTCAGAAGCAAAAAATTATACCTGGTTAAAGTGAAATTTTAATAAGCACGGATCAAGTTTATAAAAAATAAAATTAAAAATAAAGTGGTGTGATTAGAGCTGTTTCCAAGCCAGCAAACACAACACAAGTATCCTCGAAAGAGTTCTGTTTTGTATGTCCTGTTTCCGCACAACCTTCAATTGTGTGGTACCACCAACTGCTCTGGCATGACTTCTTCTGCACTGACCAATAATCTCAGAAGCCCAGACTCACACAGCAGGAGAGACCACACTGTGGTTAAGGATCTGAAATTACCTCCACAATTACTTTGGGAAGACACCACAGAATGAACTCCTCCCATGTGACCATCAGGGGTATCCATGTTCAAGCTGCATGGGTAGGAATCAACCTGCAGTGGCTCCATCAGGCTGAATGGGACCCAAGTTTATCTTCAAGGTAAGTTAACCCAGATAAGTTAATAGCCTTCAACCATTCTATTCTGTTTCCAGTTTGGTAAGATGGTAGTTTTTCTCCACCCTGTCCTATATCAGTGCCTGTATATAGATGAAATGGAGTGTTCAAGAGAAACTCTGTGCAGATAGCATCCCCAACTCCATATGTTCAAAATCCAACTCTCAACAGACTTATGAATATACTGTAGGTCTGAAGCATACATGTAAGCTACACTGCAAAAAATGAAACATGTGGATCACATATAGGGAATACCCCATTCATGCGTCTGCATGTGGGTCCCTGAGTAAATGGGAAAATCAGATTAGATCCAGCAGGTGCAATCCCAATCCTTTCCTCTATTTATTCATTTTGCACACTCAGTGCCAGTCTGCATGGGAACAGAGATGAGGTATTCCAGACTGATTACTGCAAAGTTTAAGAGTGTGGTTTTGTATACATGTCCGTCACATTGAGAACAGGATGCTGGACCTGATTCAGGAGGCTCACCTTATGTGGTACATTTTCCCTCTCCATCCTTGCTTGTTGC
This sequence comes from Podarcis gaigeae, assembly GCF_964106915.1. Lineage (NCBI taxonomy): Eukaryota > Metazoa > Chordata > Lepidosauria > Squamata > Lacertidae > Podarcis > Podarcis gaigeae. The sequence continues at coordinate 70,408,134 of NC_139678.1, forward strand.
ATGTGGAGCCCTGCAGCTTTTGCCATCTCTTAGCCAATTAGGAGATCTGCTTCTGGAGACGCCTGAAACCTTCCTTTGCATCTTTGTCTATAGTTCTGTAATGGTTTGGAGACATGTCTTGATGACTTGTTAGGACAGGCTGTCATTCTGGAGGATGATATATTCAGGGGCAATGTGTGCCTAGCTCCAGGATGGGGAACCTACGATCCTCTGGAAGTTGAGAATAACCAAGTGGCCGCCGAGACCATATAACACTGGTCCTGAAAGACCTGCATTGGCTCCCAGTACGTTTCCAAGCACAATTCAAAGTGTTGGTGCTGACCTTTAAAGCCCTAAACAGCCTTGACCCAGTATACCTGAAGGAGCATCTCCACCCTCATCGTTCAGCCTGAACACTGAGGTCCAGCTCTGAGGGCCTTCTGGCATTTCCCTCACTGCAAGAAGTGAGGTTAAAGGGAACCAGGCAGAGGGCCTTCTCAGTAGTGGCACCTGCCCTGTGGAACACCCTCCCATCAGATGTCAAGGAAATAAACAACTATCTGACTTTTAGAAGACATCTGAAGGCAGCCCTGTTTAGGGAAGTTTTTAATGTTTGATGTTTTATCGTTGTTGTTGTTGTTGTTAATTCTGTTTGGAGCCACCTAGAGTGGCTGGGGATACCCAGCCAGATGGGCAGAGTATAAATAATTTTATTACTACTACTACTACTACTACTACTACTACTACTACTACTACTACCACTTGAATGCTGTTGCCTCCATCATCTTCTGTCCACGTGCACCCAGGCCTAGAATTTGAAGGAGAGAAAGGAGGCTAGATCAGAATGGTGTTTTATTACCTCTCAGTCCCCTGAGGGGTGTGGGAGGGGGTGCTATTTTTGAACTAGGGCATGCAGTCTTTTTCTTAATTAAATTTCAGAGTGCCTGAATGAATAGCAGAGACCGGATTAAATAATAGACACTCGTTATCCTGTTTCACAATGCGGCCTTCTTTGAAGTCAACATGGTCTCATCGACACAATGGCTAATTGCACTCTTGCCTCTTTTTACATGTGGGCAGCGTTGGACGGGGTGGGGGGTGGGGGCTGTGTTTTGCCAGACAGTAAGTGCGGCTGCAAAGCAAATAAATACAGGTGAGCAAATTTCGTCCAAAAGAGTTTGGCCTTTCTCGAGCTTGAAGGTTAATAGATTACAAAATGATTGCAGCAAAAATTGAAGCCTGTCTATTGGGAGGCTTGTTTTTTTGTCTTTCCCTACAAGCAGTCAACTGACAGTCATGCCTTCACTTCTCATTTCAAGGAGGCAACCGACTTCATTGACTTGATTTTCCACATAACCGTCGATCCCTTATGGTTCTTGTTGACTAGGTTTTATAAAAATGAAAGTTATCAGCAGTAAACTTGACCCTGCTGATCCTTGAAATTTATTTATTTATTTGTGGAAGGGGCAGACAGTCAAGGGAAATTAAACTGAAGCAGCTGATGTTTCGTCTAATAATACAGCACCAATATAAAAAAAGAAAGAGAGAGAGAGAAGAAAATCTGAAGGGCAGTCTAACAGCACACTTTCAAACTGTAAAGAAGGCCTCCTGCCTTTTAATAGGAAAGACTTTGGGTTGCCAGGGCAAAGAAAGTTTTCCCAGCCATTTGGAGGAAGAAAAGAGGAAGAACCAACTTGAAACAAAGACATCTTATTTCCTGGTCTAACCATGCAATCTTTTACATGCCTACTCAGAAGTAAATCCCACTGAGTTGTAATGAGATTCATTCCCACCTAAGAAAGTGCTGGATTGCAGCCTAAGCTGTATATAAGCCATAGTTATTTTGCCTGTATTTTACCTGCTTTAAATTTAGTGTCCCAAATCTGGATTTATTTTGGACATGGCAGACCCTCCAAGTGTCCCTATTTTCTAGGGATGTCCCTGATTTAGAGAAGCCATCCCGGTTTCTGATGTGATCCCAGAATGTCCCACTTTTCCTTAGGATGTCCCTACTTTCACTGGAGAAATGTTGGACTGTATGGAGTTATCTGACCCCCGAGCCATCTGAAGGCAATCCTGTATAGGGAAGGGGTTTTTTTATGTTTAATGTTTTATTGTGTTTTTATATATGTTGGAAGCTGCCCAGAGTGGCTGGGTAATCCCAGTAAGACGTGTGGCGTATAAATAGTAAAGTTATCATTATGGAATGGGACATCCCTATTTCATTGGAGAAATGTTGGAGGGTATGACATGGAAGTAAACTGGAGCTTTGCCACAAGAATTGCTTGGGTCCGGGATATGACTGTGTACATGATGTGAAGATTCATTACAAAGATATTCAGAAGCAAAAATGACAGAATCAGCTTTCATTTCATTACAGGTTTAGGGGGCTGCTGTAAGGACAATAGGAGACACCTGTCAGTGATGCACGTTTTGCATCTGATTGGACCCTGATGGAACTATAATGTTCAACAAAGAAAGCTGCTGTATTTACCGAGTCCATCTAGCCCAATAATGTCTACACTGACTGGCAGAAGCTCTCCAAGATCTCTAATAGGAGTGAGTGGTTCCTTTCTCATCTCTACCAGAGACGCCAGGGAATAAACCTTGGATCTTCTTCATGGAAAACATATGTAGAGTCACTCAGCAGGGACCTTACATGTATGATGGAATATAACCATCTCTCATCTCAACAAGGAGATGAAACTATTCTTGTGGGCAAAACAGGTTGTAGCAAAAATAAATAAATGGAAGGGTGTCAGGCGTCAGGGAATCGGATCCCAACACGGCAGGCTGCCAGGGACAGATGGACAAGAAAAGCTCTTACCAAAGTCTTTTATTCCGTATTCACAGAGAGAGGCTTACAAAGGCAGCCTCTTGGAGTAATGACATTGTTCAGAGTAATCTCTACCCCCTTTCCCTTCTCAATCGTCAACAGCACCACCTCTGTTACGGTACCTGCTTAAGGCCAATTGCCTCTTAGCACTATGCTCTCCTACTTTCACTGCTCGCCAGGTTCTGGGAGAAGGAGTGTCTGGAATGCTTTCTAGTAATAACATGTCAGCCAGCTGCTCCGGCTCTGCTTCTCCCCTCCCCTCCTCTTCTCCCATTATTTCCCAGCTTTGTCCCTCAACTATCTCTGAGCCGTGACCTTCTGCAAACCACTGTTGTAAATCTATACTGTCTTCCTCTTCTGTGGGAGGTTCAGGAGGAGGGGGAGGCAGCCTCCACCACGCCTCCTCAGTCCAGTCCCTGACATTGGGGCAGCTTTGTTTAAAAGTGTTATTCCCTTACAACATTCAGCAACATCCACAGGCAAAAAACAAAAACCAGACACACGTGGACTTGGATTTTTACTACTCTCTTTCCACCGACCCGCCAGACATTTCCTCTTCAAGAAATCACCTTTTCAGAATTCCTAGCAGCAATCATGAGAAGTGAGTCCAGAAACCTAGACACTGAGAAAGGCCTATGCCCAGTCCAGTTTGGGCTTATGTGCTTCAGACTCAAAATGCATACACACCATACATTTAAAGCACATTTAAAGCATCTGCCTTTGTCCAATGAATCCTGGGAACTGTAGCTCTGTGAAGGGGTATCCTAACAACCCATAGGATTTTTAATGAGTCACTGTTCCCAGGATTCTTTGGGGGAAGTCATGTGCTTTATATGTGCTTTTAAATGTATCTAGCCAGAAGGATAGGGAGCATCTATTGTCTTTGTGTACATGCTCCATCAAATAAACTGACATCTCTGGGAGATAAGGAAACTGTCATTTAGGAAAGAAATCAGGGGGGCAGGATTGGAAAAAGTAGGAAAGGTATAGCAGCAGGCCTCTTTGAAGCCCATCACATGCTTTGAGGACACCCCTTAGGGACACCTAAAAATGGAATGTAAGGTTATTAACTGTTGCTCATGCACAAATAGAGAAGCGGTCAATGACACCATTTGAGCAGAGCTTTGCTCTGTATGCTGCACTGTCTTCAGACCTGCACCCACCCCACAAATGCAAGTATAGGCCTAGTATGAAGATGGGCAGTTGCAGTCACGATTTCATGAGAGAAATGTCTGGAGGATCTACCAACAAATGCTAGCTTCCCTACTTCCCTATTTATCATGTGGCTTAGAATTTCAACCTGCATGCAATTATGCATTAGTTCTTAATTGCTCATTGACCCTCAGTTACTATAAACTTCCTGTAAATTAATTACATTAGAAGATCCCATGGTGGGAGGGGAGCTGCCACTGCAGAATGATTTGATAATGATTTGAACGGCTTATGATCCCATTACACAAGCACGAGTGTCGAAGTATTCTCTTCATTCAAGAGCAACATCAGCATATGAGGATCGCTGAGGCAAGCAGGGATGATGGGAGGGAGCAAAAGACCACATGCAACCAAAGGACGCTTCCTAAAATCTGGAAGCACAGAGTTACAGTGGCTTCGCTCCTATCTTACTAGCAAATTCCAGAAGGTACTGCTGTCTACTGCATATTTATTTATTTATTTATTTATTTATTTATTTATTAGATTTATATACCACCCCCACATCATAAGATCCCAGGGCAGTTCACAGAATAAAATGCAGGATAGAAACAAGTACAGTGGTACCTCGGGTTACAGACGCTTCAGGTTACAGACTCTGCTAACCCATACATAGTACCTCGGGTTAAGAACTTTGCTTCAGGATGAGAACAGAAATTGCGCGGCAGCAGCAGGAGGCCCCATTAGCTAAAGTGGTGCTTCAGGTTAAGAACAATTTCAGGTTAAGAACGGACCTCCAGAATGAATTAAGTACTTAACCCGAGGTACCACTGTAAATAAATGAAACGAAATAGCAAAACAATAACCCCTCCCCTTTCTACATCTTCTACATGTCCATTACTATAATACATGTCCTTCATGCTATTTTACATCTAATAAAACTACTGGGAATGGTTACTCAGGGGTTTGGGATGTGTTCATTGGGGTAGCCAGCCTGGTGCCCTCCAAATCTCACTGCTTACTGGTGAGGGATGATGGGAGGTGTAGTTCTTCAATATTTGAAGGTCTTCCCTTGATGTAGATGATACCCAGTGCTTTTTTTCTGGGGGGGACACAGGGGTACTCATACCCCTAAACATTTTGTGCATCTAAGTTTGGCCTCATTGAGGGGTAGTATTTCAGTATGAGTAGGAAAATGAGAGTACCCCTAAACATTTTAACCTAACCTAGCCGTAGCTGTGAATACCCTGCTGAAGAGTTTGGAGGCAGTCATGGGCTACATAGTAGGCTTATAATCTGATGTTTAATTGGGACAATATGGAGGCTGGGAATCCATCTCAGCTTATATGTGGGGTTTGGCCTGTATTTGATGGGAATAGCTTTCCCTCTTAAAACACCAGTGGCACACTTTGGGCTCTCAAATTTCAGTGGTGCCTTAAAAAGGTAAAGGGTAAAGGGACCCCTGACCATTAGGTCCAGTCGTGCCCGACTCTGGGGTTGTGGCACTCATCTCGCTTTATTGGCCGAGGGAGCCGGCGTACAGCTTCCGGGTCATGTGGCTAGCATGACAAAGCCGCTTCTAGTGAACCAGAGCAGCACACGGAAACGCCGTTTACCTGCTCGCCTTCCAGAAGAAGATTATATTGCCTCATTTATCCACGTTTTCATATCATCTGCACTTAATTGTTGCGATGCATTACACTGAGGACGGAAACTGTCTGGAAACTTCAGCTGGTTCAGAATACAGCCACTCAGCCGTTAAACTGGCAGTCACAGTGAAGAACGTTATTTCTTTAAAAAAACAACACCTTTTGTTTCTGGGTTTATTTCAAAGTGACCTGCCAAGGAATGGGAATATGTAAAGTAAAAGCCACCCTCAACTTATTTCCTCTGTCGTAATAGCAGAAATATGTTGTTAAGTAGTGGTTCATCTCCAGCAATGACTTCACTATAAACCTCTGGAATGTAATGCATTTGTAGGGATGTGTGTGTGAGAGAGAGAGAGCCGGCAAAAAGGGGGGGGAGAGAAAAAGAGATAGGGTAATAAGAAAGGTTTAGGAGTTTTCTGCAGTATTGTACAGTTCATAAATCCACACCTTGAACAGTCAGAAAAGACGGAAGTATCACAGCTCTTGTAAATCACTCTGCTCAAGAGTTCAATAGATTAACTCTCCAGTCATCCCAGGTCTTTTAAAGGGCTTTTTCTCTTTTTATTATCCAATTAGCTCTACATGTTAATAAGAAATTTTCTTTCTTATAAAACTGTGCAAATTTCTTTCCGTGCCTGGGGTGATATAAATAGACCTTTTCACATATAATTTCAGTGCCCCGGGACTGATTTGTGGGTATATATTGCTGCTTGGGAACATTATAATTTACAGGTGATTGTTTGGAGGAGTTCAAATTACCAGCACTCATATATATGGATATATAAATAAAAAAATGAAGCTCCTCAAGAGATTCTGCACAAACAGTTTGCTTGGACAGGAAAAGAGTTCTCAATAAAAACGTGTATATATATGTATACGTATACACACACACACCTCTGCATAAAGTATTGATAGATTATTTCAGTCCTTCATTTCTATTTCAGCATTTCTGAACCATTTCCTCTAACATTTTATCTCCTCCCCCCCCCCACTCCCATCATCGTATAAATCCTCATATATCTCAGTCCCTATGGAATCAGGCCATTCCACAGTTTGAAAAGGAGAAACCGAATCTAGGCTAGAGAATCCGGGTTGGTCAGTGGGATTTGGTTACTTACTGCAAAACCGACTGTAAGAAGAAAAGATCGGTGTGCGGGTCAATCTGAAACCCTGATTTTCCTTGCTACATAGAGAAAATGTGTCCCTCTGCTCAGCCCTGCCCAGTTCCACCAGCAGGAACTGCATCAGCACCAGCAGGAAAGCCATGTCAGAGAACCCCAATGTACCCAGGCAAATAACAGATCAAAGCAATCACCAGCAGTATTATTGACATTTCATATATTGGAGATTTAATTTATGTTTTCAATACAGTGGTACCTCGGGTTAAGAACTTAATTCGTCCTGGAGGTCTGTTCTTAACCTGAAACTGTTCTTAACCTGAAGCACCACTTTAGCTAATGGGGCCTCCCGCTGCTGCCGCGCTGCCGGAATCTGATTTCTGTTCTCTTCCTGAAGCAAAGTTCTTAACCTGAAGCACTATTTCTGGGTTAGCGGAGTCTGTAACCTGAAGCGTATGTAACCTGAAGTGTATGTAACCTGAGGTACCACTGTATTGGGGGGGGGGAGAGTATGTGTTCAAATAAATAAATAAATAAATAAATAGTTAGTTAGTTAGTATCCTCGCTGGCAATTGTGGGATTCCTACCAAGTGGGGCATCTGAGGAGCCTGGAGGCATCACGGCCAGCACTGATTTGTCGGAGCCATGATGGCTATGCTCTGCCTTCACAGTGGGAGGCAGCAATGCTTCTGAATGCCAGTTGCCAGCAGCAGGCGGAGGGAAAAGGGCTGTTGTGCTCAGGTCCTGTTTGCAGGTTTCCCCCAGGCATCTGGTTGGTCATTGTGAGAACAGAATGTTGGACAAGATGTTGGACAAGATGGGCCCCTTCTTGTGTCCTTGTGCAGGGGTCAGCAAACTTTCTCAGCAGGGGGTCAGTCCACTGTCCCTCAGACCTTGGGGGGGGGGGAGACTATATTTTGAAGGGGGAGGAATGAACGAATTCCTATGCCCCACAAATAACCTAAATAAAAGCATACATTCTACTCATGGGAAAACACCAGGCAGGCCCCACAAATAAGCCAGAGATGCATTTTAAATAAAAGGACACATTCTACTCATGTAAAAACACACTGATTCCCGGACCGCCCATGGGCTGGATTGAGAAGGCTATCGGGCCGGATCTGGCCCGCAGGCCTTAGTTTGCCTACCCATGTTCTTGTGGATGTTGAGTTAGCCTTGCTGCTGTAAGGTGATTACAAGGGGCCTGATCCAAGCCTCTTTGCTGTACCAGCCTTGGTGGCAACACAGTAAAGAGGCAGTTTTCCCTTCCCCGTCTTTACTCCCTGGCAGTGAGGCTGTAGATGCGGAGCTGCCCGCAAGGGCTGTAGCTTAAGGATTTGGGAATAACTAATCGAATGACGCTTTCCAAAGGAATTAGTTTCACTGGGTGTCAAGAAAAAGGAGACAACTCCGTAGAAACCTGATATTTCAGAAAGGACTGAGAGCACCAACTCGAACAAGTCAGTAGGGCTACACCAGCCAGTATCTGCTTACCCCTTCTGCCTCCTTCCTTGTCCTTGAGAAATGAATTCAAAAGTTTTAAAACTGAAATAACTTGGGGAAATTAAGCAGCTTATTCAAATCTCAGCAGCTTATTTTGATAGCTCCATTTGGGGTATTTGACTGCAACATTTGTTGTGTTTTAGTGCAGAAAAGCTACACACGTTCACACACCTGCCAGATGTAACTGATTTGTGTAGTGTAGCACTCGGTTTATAATCCTGCTAGCTGTTATGTTTCCTGATATGGCAATTTTAAGATTATTGGAATTCGTACTTTAATTGTAGCTTTCAAACTGTGCAATTTGTCTTAACCAACTTTTAACAGGCTACTAAAAAAAAAAAAAAAAAGGTGAGGTCTATCTTTACACAGAGAGAGACAGACACCCAGGTTTTGAGGTTGACCGAGATGGCTTTTTTATTATTTCTTTCTTTAAAATTAACACAATCTATATGCCAGAGAAAGAGTTATCTATTTGAAAGGAATATTTCTGAAGTGAGATTACCTGATCCATGAACCATTAATAAAGCTCAATTCAATATATGCATTCCCTGGGAGTCAGAGGTAGATTTATTGCTTTTATTGCCTGCACAATCTCTTGTGACAGACAGAAAGAAATTCTGAGATTGCTGAGCCTGTTTTACCTAGGAGTGGTGAGCAGAGAGGAAACTGCATGGGCTCTTCTATATCATTGATCTCCTGGTCACCAAGTAATGATTCAGATTCACAGAGAGATCCGTAAAAGTCTGTGGTTTATTACTGTCTTGTATCTCTATATTAACCACCTCATTATCATCCCAAATGGAATATAAATCTAGCAGTATCCAGTTGCTTTAATCTGCACGCTAGCTCCTCCGCCATCTTTATCCTGTAAATCTTAGCCCTACATAAAGTGAACAAGTGTACAATTACCAGGTTCTTGAATAGAAGACAATTACAGGAGATATATTTCTTTTGCTCGGGGGGACAAGGTACACACAGTTTCATATTTCTTAATAATACTTCCTTGCTTGTACAATGTTCCTCAGTCCTATTGACACAATTGATCAGGAGAGGCTGCTAGATTGCGGAAGGGGTTCAGAGTTAAACCACACTAATAATCTTCCTTCATTCCTGTTTTACAGAGAGGGCCGGGACTCTCTTATCCAAACCCATCGGCGGAATAGCACTCAGTATGCAAACCTCTGTCAGATATAGCATTTTGTTATCCAAATTTTCTACCCCACCAAATGATCCTTAAACTGGAATAGGGACCCTGTGATCCTCCAGATGTTGGACTATTGCTTCCATTATCCCTGACCTGTTAATGTACAGGCTGGGACTGATGGGAGCTGGAGTCTAACAGCATCTGAATGGCCCAAGATACCCCAAGCTGTGTGTATAACGTGTCCTGTTTGCAGTACGATCCAATCTATCCCAGAGTAAGAAGACAGGAAAAGCCCTGCTGATCTGACTTACAGTCCATCTAACACAGCATCCTCTTTCCAAGTGTAGTCAGCTGGGAGGTTTGCAAGCAGGAGGTGAAGGCAACAGCCCTCCTCTGTCCTATAGATACAGCATCTGATATTGAGGCATATACTGTACTACCTCTGAGGTGTATAAGGTGTTAGGGGAGCAGTAGTACCTCTGCTGGGAGACACATGATGCTCATTCTGGAGTAGTTTGCCCACCTTTGGTCCCCACCCTGCATTCATTTCTCACCTGTGGCTCCTAGAAGCTGTCACCATGTGACAGCGGTCACACCCCGGGAATGCCTTCTACTGGCCAGCTAAACCAGGTGAGGGTAGTCGATGGGTCTCAAACCTTCAGTGAGTGAGGGACTTTCCCTGCATGCAAAGACAGGTTCTGCTGGATTGAGGGGATGAGACTAATAGTTGGCTCAACGGTCAAGAAGACAGTTTTTGCACATGCTGTAGAGGGAAATGAGGGGCAGATGAGGCCCATCAACCTGGGAAGGTAGCCCATCTAGCAGAATAAAAATTCTGGTCCTAAACCTCCCCTGCTTTGTGGGATATCTTCAGGAGAAGGAAAGGCTAAGGAGTAAACCCTACACAAATCTGGAGTGGAGTTGGTTAGATTTCACATTGGATGCTTCCTTCTGGCAACTCCAGGCAGCCAAGCTGGTGCCAAACATATTGCTCTGCTTTCCTTTGGATCACATTAGGGAAGCTGAGAGTGGGGCCTTGTCATCTGGGTAGGCCGGACCTCCATACACTCCATTTTGTACCACAAAATTCAGAGCACTTCAAAATTCAAAGAATAAACATGTTCCAATTCGTACATTAGGCCAGGGGATACCAATCAGGTGCATTCACACCAGAGTTAATAGAAATTGAATCCCTCAAGCATCGTTTGTGGCAAGTGCCTTCACAAAATTCTTACAAACTCCTCAACAAACCTGAGGTCTTTCTAGATTCTTGCATACCTATGGCTCCAGACATATCTGAGTAATGTGGGTCAGTTACTGGCAGCAGTGTGAGGCTACAATCTATTGCGCTAATCCCACTGTAGTTGTAGGCAAGTACTAGAGCACAGTTTTACTCATTTGCATGGAAGGTAGACTTAGGCATGCTGATCTCACTTGCTTAATTAGGTGCATGTCTTTCAAATAGTGGTGGGTTCTACCTTGCAGGTCAGGGAAGGTGCATCCTTGCCAAGTCATACAATGTAACCTCGGAACGGCTCTGACTTGCCTTCCCCCCAACCTTATGAATGCTATTGACCCAAAACACGGAGTGAGCTAACAGCTCCTCCAGAGGTAATGAGGAAATAAGGCATCATTCCTCAGGTGAGAAGACCTATATTGCATTTTTACAGTTTCGTGCTACGTAATTTATGAGACACCCCTCAAAGTAGCCTTATACTTCAGTGTCTAGAAGAACCCAATTCTCTTTATGATCTGCCTGCTGGCACCTGGCAGAAAGGTTTAATAAAATTCTATAAGTCATGATGGGTAAAACACGGCGTAATTAAAATGCATTTGACAAAACAATAAAAAGAGCTTATGCTTCAAAATATAAGAGCCTAGCAAAACACTCAATCCCATCTGGCACAACTTAGATCCTCCCCTATATTTCAGGGGAAGCACACCAAAATAACTTGAGCTGAAGATGTGGTCCATGAAGTCATATCATTCAGGAGACTAGCCAGTTTATTCCATTATAAATCCAGTCAGTCTATGCTTTGGATACAGTAGCCAACACTTTCTGATTGTTTTTGACGGTAATTTCTTTACATTTTCTTGAATGGCCTCATTTCCTCATATTTTTCCTTTCTGTTCAAAAAAGAGCTCATTATTTAACTTCTCCAAAGTGTTTTGGCTGAGCCAATTCAAATCTGATGCAGCCTTAATTTTTAAAAAAATAAAAATAAAATAAATCTTCCTGTTTGCCCCCTAAATGAAATGTGCTGCGTTTCTCTTCCCATGAATGCTAATTACTGAACAATTCCTGTTTGAACAGGAGCTTTGTTCCTCATTTCCCTTTTACTCATCCACTCAGTGTTTGTATCATTACAATCTGATGCCATGGAAATTACTCTAACATTACAGGCAGAGAATAATGAATCTATTGCTTGAAATGGTGAAGAGAGGAGATAGATTGTAAAAAGGAAAGGTCTGCCTTGAATAATGATACTCCTATGCTGAAAAAGAGAAAAGAGCATGATGATGATCTTGAAATTACAGGAAACATGAATATAATTCTATATATAAATATTAGGCTGAAATGTCCTTTTTAGGCAAAGAGGTTTTTTAAAAAGCAAAACAAAAACCATGCACTCTCAAATAGAAAAGGAAGAGAATGCAGGCTGAAATTTATTCTCCAATCCTCAGACACTACAGGCTTTGTCTTTTCAGTAAGCTACTTATACAAAAGAAGAAAAAGAAATGGTGATTCTCGTGATATTTAAGCGGCATTACCGATTTCCCAGAATAAGACCAATTAATATCTTCTCTCACACACCTTTAAAAATAGGCCTTTATTCCAATGAGAGCTGAGCTGAAATTTCTTAGGAGACAGACTTTGAGAACATTTCTGAGATATTGCACCAGTAGCTTCCTATTTTGCCTTAGGATAAATTTGTTACCAAAAGAAAAATATCATTGGAACAGTAAATAGCTTCACCTTGTGTTTATCTGGAAGACATCCTGAAAATAGGGGAAACCATGCAGTTATATATTTCTTTGTGTGCTGCGTTGCAGGCTTTCAAGATGTTTGCCCAAATGAAGCAGTGCTTGCACAAGTGACATTTGGTCCAACTTGGGATGAGTTGTGCACCACTGTCTCTCTAGTTGTGTGACTTGCTATTTCATTCACCCAAGCTCCTTGTAGAACCAAATAGTCCCTTGAGACTGAGACAACAGAAGTGGTAGGGATGCTTTTTCAGTTTGGGGCTGATTGGGCTGTGCCCTCCAAAAAGTAAACAAACCTAGAACAAGAGCCTTCTCTCTCTCCATTCTCCCATATAAACATCAGTTCTGACTATCAGTCCTCTCTTCACTCACCTCTGGAGTCCATATTCAGTTTGTGCTGGCTAATCAGCTGCAAGGCAGACACATGTATCCATTCAGCAATCACTGTGTGAGGGGTGGGCAGGGGCTTCACTAGAGAGAGCATCTCACAGAGTTGGCAGTACAGCTGAAAAGACCCTGCTTGCCATGTTCACCTACAGGGTAGGACGTCTGATGCTGAACAGAGAGAACAGGAAGGCACAGGTAGGAGAAGGTTAGACCCTCAGGTACCTGAGTCCCAAGCCATTTAATGCTTTAAAGCACGGGTAAGGTGTCCCCAGGTCTTTATTTATTCACAAAAATACTTGTACAGTGGTACCTTGGGTTAAGAACTTAATTCGTTCTGGAGGTCCGTTCTTACCCTGAAACTGTTCTTAACCTGAGGTACCACTTTAGCTAATGGGGCCTCCTGCTGCTGCCACACGATTTCTGTCCTCATCCTGAAGCAAAGTTCTTAATCCGAGGTACTATTTCTGGGTTAGCAGAGTCTGTAACCTGAAGTGTCTGTAACCCGAAGTACCACTGTATAACACTATTATCAAAGTGGTTTACAACAACCAAACAGACAATAAAAACCATGTAAAATGTTTAAAACTAGAGATCAAGTAACTGCAGAAATATACCTTCTCCGTTGCCTGAATAAGAGGTGTGGCATGGAAAAGTTTTCGGCAGCCATTTAAAAGCCAAAACAGAAGGTGACTGTGGTTGTGGTTAGACTCCCAGCAATCATCAGCACCAGCTGGCCTGGTCAGTAGCCAGGGATGGTGGGAATTGCAGCCCGGTAGCATCTTGAGGACCATAGGTTCTCCATCTCTGCTGTGGAGGTAAGAATCAGAACTTTGAATTGAGCCTGGAAACCAGCAGAATTGTTTACTAGGCTGCTGCAGCTCAGCACTAGAAAGGGGAGAGATACTCTCACCGCTCTGTGCCAAGTGGCCACGTGGATAGGGGCCCTCGCTGCTACTAGCAGCCTGAGAAAAAAAACAAGAAAATGCTTCTCATGCTGTTAAACTACTTCGAGGATTAGTTTGCAAAAGACAGATATTTTCAAAAGCAGGTCTATGACAAAGCAGTGGGTGAATGGGACCGGCTGCGGCTAAAATTCCAATCGACAGAGTGTGTGCTTTCTGTTTGGAGAATTGTTTCAAGTGGCTGTTTTCTATGAAAACTTCTTTGAATTAATTTTTGCCATTTATTCTGATTAACCCCCCCCCCCTTTTTGGAAAGAAAATGATAATGCAATATTTCATAATTGTGGACATTTGGATGCCATGGTGATGAGTTCGATATAAATTCCAAATGAAATAGAAGAGATTAGCAATAAATAGATTATGCAGACTAGTTACCTTTGCCAAAAACACTGCTCTGATTTATGGATCCATCTCTTAACACTAAGAAACAACACATTTCCTAGGTTTATGAACCCTCTGAACCAATCTTACATACATTGATCTTTTTGAGTTCATATGTTTTATTTCATTCGTGTTCAATTCAAGAGGATTTACTGAGGATGGTGGAAACGTAATCTATAGCTGAGGGCAAAGAGGAAGAAGCCATGGAATATTTATTTCAGGGATCGGCAATATGGTGCCCTGCAAATGTTATTGGACTGCAGTTCCCATCAGTCTCAGCCTGCATGGCTACTGGTCAGGCATGAAGCAGTTTAGCCACATCATCAGACTACTACAATTGAAACAGAGAAATGTTAGAGGGTAGAGATATTATACATGCCATAATGGGATGCTTTGGTGAGGAGTGGACGTGGCAGCTACTTCCTGCTTTGCCTCATGCCGTGAAAGGCTAGGTCAACCCACCTATTCATTTATCATTTACGTAGGGCTATTTAAAACTGCTTTACAGTAGATTATCTAAACGATTACTATTATTATCCCTTTAAGCATGGGGTGGGACGTGGGTGGCACTGTGGTCTAAACCACTAAGCCTCTTGGGCTTGCCGATCAGAAGGTCAGCGGTTCGAATCCCCATGACAGGGTGAGCTCCCATTGCTCAGTCCCTGCTCCTGCCAACCTAGCAGTTCGAAAGCACGTCAAAGTGCAAGTAGATAAATAGGTACTGCTCTGGCGGGAAGGTAAATGGCGTTTCCGTGTGCTGCTCTGGTTTGCCAGAAGCGGTTTAGTCATGTTGGCCACATGACCCGGAAGCTGTACACCAGCTCTCTCAGCCAATAAAGCGAGATGAGCGCTGCAACCCCAGAGTCATCCGCGACTGGACCTAATGGTCAGGGGTCCCTTTGCCTTTACCTTTACCTTTACACATGGGGTACTAAAGCAAGCAAGGCTAGCAAAATGGGAGGACTCAAATCCCAATCTCCCAATCCAAGTTCACTCAGATCCTAAACTGGGGTTTTTTTTAGGGTATCACATCCCCCCATTATAAGAGCAGAGGCCAGAGATTACCATCATAGTTACCTTTGGTGCATTGTGCTGCTTCAAAGTGATTGCATTTCTATGCTGTTTTCCCTTTCAGATGAAAAGCATTTGAGGAAGAGGCTCACAAGTTTTATGGCCAAGGTACACAAGAAGCAAATTAAAATTCCATAAATATATTTTCTTGTGGAAATTTACACATCCTGTATTCCTCGGGTATCTAATTAGAAACTGGGAAGAAAATAGCCCTGGAAAGAATAGACATTTTGTTCAAATAATTTTAAAAATTGAGCTAAATAATGGCCATTTTATACAGCACACAATATAATTGTTCTTCTTGTATTGGGGAGTAGTTATAAATTATCTAGTATCCCAGTTGGCCTGGTTGCCATGCAGAGCTCCAAACAATTGTGAGTTGAGTTCCTGGCCACGTAAATCCAAGGTTTTCTGACAGCTAGACTGTTATTGTAGCTACTAACTAACCCTCTGCATAAAGAGAGAGGGGGGAAATGGGAATCGCCATGAAAGAATGGGCATTTATCTAAGTGCTGACATTGAAACATTGTGAATAACTCTCAGAATCATTTGTATTATTATGAGTAAAAAATATAATTACTGTAATCAGCCTTGAGTCTGAGGCAATGTTGTTTAAAAAATGGGAAAGAGAGGGAATCCGGAACTGAACAAACGAAAATGTAGCTTGATAATAGAAAAACCTTGAATTCCACTTCATTTATCACACTAATGGATGTCAAGATGACCTCAATCAAACATTTTGTTTTCCAGTTTCCAACAGAAAGGCTTTCCTTTTTTTTTTCCTGAGGGGGAAAAAACTTATTTAAATTGTTTCTTTATAAAATGATCCTAGCAATTATATTACAGTAGAAGGTCAATTCCATTACTGGATTATTAAATGAAGGATGGGAGCTAATAGAAATTTGGGGAGGGATATTGATCACTACTCCCATGTATTTTGCTATGTAAAGTGAGAAATCTAAATGAGCATATACTGTTCACAAGAGAAGCAAGTCGTCTGCATTTGTTGAGCTGGCATAATCCATAACCACAGACAGGGTCTTATCAAATGGTGGCACCTGTTTGTAGTCCCCCTGGCACCAACATTGTTATTTTTATTGTCACCAAGCATCTGCTTTGCATGCAGGTCTCCAGTCCAATCCCCATCATCTCTAGCTAGGACTGGGAATGCCTGAAATGCTGAAGATCCACAATACTGAACAGGATGGACCAATGGCCTGACTTAATATGGCGTTCTCCAATGTTCCTATGTATCCTTCATTAAGGAAATTGCTTGTTAGTGGCTGAGGATATCTCCTCAGTAGGAGCTAGTGGTTGAGCTATGGAATGTGATGGCCACTTCAGGAAGGTAACTTCCCATCCCCAGCTGTGGGCAAGTGGTCTTAGGAGTCTCTGTATAAAAGAAGCTGCATATGGTGAGACAGGGAACAAATTCTTCCTACCCATCTCAGTAGTTTTCAATTAGGCCTTGGGGACTTGGCTTAATTGAGGTGAGGGCGAGAGTTGAAAACAGAAGTGTGGGATGAGCAGAGAATACAAAATAAAGGAGGAGGACTATGGTCAGGGAGACATTGTGAGGAAATAAACTGAGCAGTAACAGCATCATTGGAGAAATGGGTTTAAGAATGGTAGTTGATCTACAGTAGAGATAAGGGTGAGACAGCTTCAGTCCAAGAGCAGAGACCAGGAGCAGCCTCCTCTCAGCCTGCCCTCTCACGGGAAATGAACACACTGAGGTGTCACTGGGGAGAGTTCCCTACTATTAGGCAGAGTGAGGTAATTGCCACAAGCAGCCGGTTTGGGGGTGTCATAGACTAACAGCACATTGCTGGTTAGTTATGGCAGTTCTGACCTCTCTTGTTGTTTAGTTATGGATGTTTGCTGCTCTGCTTCAGGCAGTGAAATGTCGTGGGCTTAACCATAGAGGCCCACCCCAAACTTCTCTTCTCTTCACTGCAGCTTTTGAAGAGACAAAAAGAGAGCTTGTTATAAGATCCAAAGGCACCCTGAGACATAGGCACATCTCAGGAAGGATATGGTGGGGAGGCAGTGGGTCTGTTGCATGATTGCTTCTGCCTATGTTTTACTTGAATAATGTCATAAGTCTCCAGTGACTCTTCCCCAAAAGGAAGCCAAATCCTAGTAGTACTGGCCCTAGAGTTTCTCACATTCAGAGAAGCGAGAAGCACATAACAGTATTTTTGCATATTTGAAAGCCAGTGGTCCTGAGCTGTGAACCTCAAAGTCTCCCTGTTCAAATCTTGTTACAGGTAGGTAGCCATGTTGGTCTGCCATAGTCGAAACAAAATATAAAAAATCCTTCCAGTAGGACCTGAGAGACCAATTGTTGGTTATTGGTATGAGCTTCCGTGTGCATGCACAATTCTTCAGGTATCTGAAGAATTGTGCATGCACACGAAAGCTCATACCAATAACCAACTTAGTTGGTCTCTAAAGTGCTACTTGAAGGATTTTTTTTATTTTGTTCAAATCTTGCCTGTGCGAAATTTCAGTTGGTTGCCTCAAGCAAGCCACTATTCTAGGGGAACACTGTTGCCTTTTCCCCAAGTCAGATCACTGCTCCATCTAGCTCAGTAACTGACAGTGGTTCTCAATAGTTTCAAATAGGTGTCATTCCCAAGACCCTGGTGAGGTGTGGGGACGGAATCTGGGACCTGGAAAGCATGGGCTCAGTCCTCAGCTTCAAAACACTACTTATGAAGTTATATGATGCCTTTGAAGACATTATAGCTGTGTCCACTCCTATGATTATAGGTCCCCAGATGACCTGGAGAACAAGTGTGTCAGAAATAGGCCATTGCTCTAAGGAAGGTAAAAATGTAATAATAGGCCTCAGTTAATAAATATTTTAACCTGGTGCCAAAATGAATACACTGTGGGTCTTCTTCTTTCATGATCACTCGTAGCCGAGTAAGATTGTCTTCCATAACCATGGTTTTAACAGTGGGTCCGTGACTGTGGAGGCCAATTCTGGATCCACATGTCCTTTCACAGTGGGGACATAGGTTTCTGGGCAAGAGTTGATCATGGTAAGGGTTTGCCAAGCATGCCTTAGCACGCTTCCTCTTCCCCTTTCATCCTGAGTTTGAACGTCTTCAAAGCCCATGACACCCTTGGTAAAGGCTGTTCTCCAATTGGAGCACTCGCAAGCTAGTGTTTCCCAGTTGTCAGTGTTTGTACTCCATTTTTTTAAGATTTGCCTTGAGGGAGTCTTTAAACCTCTTTTGTTGACCACCAGCATTACACTTTCCATTTTTAAGTTCAGAATAGAGTATTTGCTCTATCAGGCATCGGTACAACATGACCAGTCCATCGAAGTTGATGTTGAAGAATCATCGCTTCAACCCAGTGTGGGTACTACGTAGGTGTTCCACCATCAGAGTGCCAGCACATAAAAGGTCCTCTCTTTTTGCAAATTTGTGATGTATATGATGTACTTCTAAACATGGGGAAGGGCTTCCTCTAATGATCTGAATGCATGAGCAGCTTGCTACAGAAAGATGCTGGCTACTAGACTTTTTTGCCTTTTCCTTCCATGCCTTAAGCCTATTGTGAATCTCCTTTATTGTTTTCCTGTATGGTTCCCATGCAGAAACCAGGACTGCCACCAATGGTTGTCATGGTTGGGCAACTTATAGGGGTTCACACTCCAGCAGGGGGGCGACTGACAACAGCCCCCTGGACCTACTGCTATGAGGAGGTAGACTCACTAAGGGAGAGGGTGCCCCGGGAGAATGTTTTACCCAAGACCTGCACCTGACACTGTAGGAAACTGATCACTTATCACAAAACAGTACTTGCCTGCTGGTGAAACAAATGTTACCAAGGTACTTAGATATCCATAGCCCTTAATGTGGGCACTACTAAACACTGTTTAACAAACAGGAAACAGCAGTGAGTTATTATGGGGACATTATAATAAGATGAAATTATTTTTAAAAATTCACAAGAAACACTGACTTGTCTGTCTTTACTAGGGTTAATGAATGCTCTCCATAGTTACCTTGGGCTAAAATAAAAACCCCAAACAGCCAATCATAATAACAGAGTGTTGAGTGGGGGTGGGGGGAGAGATTATACTAATTTTAAAATAAAGCTTTTTTAAAAAAAAGTTAACTGAAGAGTTAAATCAGCTACCTCCCCTGCTTTCTCTCCCTTCCTCCCAAACATTTACCAGAAGGGTTGGAAATGTTTGTGGGTTCCACACACACACACACACATGCATTTTCTTTCTGTTTTTGGTTTTTTGCCAAATCATGCAGAAGATGCTGGCAGCTGCAAAGATTCAATTATACACAATGCAAAAAATAATTTTTTAAAAATAATGGCACTCCAAAAAAAAAATGCCTCTCCAGAAATTGCGTGGAACAATAAATCCGTTAATTAGCTAATTAATATTCAATTGGGGTCAGTGGGCTTAATAGAACATTTTTCTGAGACCCAAGAAATTTTCAAATCACAATGTTAAGTCTGCCCACTTCCATTATCATCTGAGACCAGGCAGCTCTTATCTAGCTGCCAGATGTCTTAGAACAATACAGGACCATTATCATCTCATTGCAGTGGGTGAGAATACTACATTTGGATGTTGCAGGCTGTGAAGTAAAAATGCTTGAGCATTTAGCGTAATTGATATATGGTTTCTGCTATATTGTTTAGGGCTGTTTGTTTGCTCTACTGGTATTTAAAGCAACGGAGCATCAGAAGATTGATTTTCATTGGCTGCTATTTTTTTCCCCTCCACAAAGTCAGTGACAACCTGCCAGGGCTAGATTCTGACCAATAGAACCAATCCAGTTCTTATGGCAGCCCAGGGGACAGAATTTGGAAGTTCCATTTGTTCATCCACAACAGCCGCTATGAAAGATGGCGCAGCTTGAGTTCTGTATGTTGTGATATTTGCGGGAGGGGGGCAGGATTGCTTTCAAGCTCATTTCGACAGGGCAAATGTGCACATAGGATTGCAACCCAAAGTGCTAGGAAACTGGCTGGTACTGAGTCAGACCCATTGGTCCATCCAGTTTCAGACTGGGATTTCTCCCAGTCCTACTGGAAATGCTCAGAATTGAACCTGGCATCTTACACATCCAAAGCTGATGGTCCACGAGTGAGCTACAGACATTCTGCTAAATTCTAGCCCTTCCTTTCACTGTTTGGTGAGCAGGTTCACAGAGGAGTCACTAGTTCTTTTCTCCCATATGTGGGTAAGTCCTAAAAAGGAGCTCTACTACAGAGCTGGGGCATCATGACATTGGGCTTTAGTCATTTGCAGGCAGGAGGCTCCAGGCCAACATTCTGCTCTGGTCCTTTTAAGGTGTGTCCAAACTAGAAGGCCATAACTGGATGTCCACTGGATGTCCACCTCCACTGTTTTATGTTTCTTTAGTGTTATTCCCATTGAAAGTTTTTATTACAAGCTTCCTCCTATCCAAAGAAAATATCCTACTCTTAAAAAACAACTACCACCTCCACCACGACCAAGAATTAGAAAACACTAAATGCAGGACATTGTCATATACAAATTTACACAATGCACACTGTTGATGCTTCACCCAAGTCTGCATCAGTGCCAAATATGAAATTGTTTCACATATGAAACTGCTTTTCTTTTCCATTTTAAAAGTCGTTATAATTGTTTTTATATACAAAATTTTATAATTTATTGCGAAATGACTTTGAGAGATTTTATAGAAAGCAATTAATAAATGGAAATAAATAAATGTCTTTCCCAGTAGTGATGTATGGAAGTGAGAGCTGGCCCATAAAGAAGGCTGATCGCCAAAGAATTGATGCTTTTGAATTCTGGTGCTGGAGGAGACTCTTGAGTCCCATGGACTGCAAGAAGCTCAAACCTATCCATTCTTAAGAAAATCAGCCCTGACTGCTCACTGGAAGGACAGATCCTGAAGCTGAGGCTCCAATACTTTGGCCACCTCATGAAGAAGAAGAAGAAGAGTTTGGATTTGATATCCCGCCTTTCACTCCCTCTAAGAAGTCTCAAAGCGGCTAACATTCTCCTTTCCCTTCCTCCCCCACAACAAACACTCTGTGAGGTGAGTGGGGCTGAGAGACTTCAAAGAAGTGTGACTGGCCCAAGGTCACCCAGCAGCTGCATGTGGAGGAGCGGAGACGCGAACCCGGTTCCCCAGATTACAAGACTACCGCTCTTAACCACTACACCACACTGGCTCTCGCCATGAGAAGAGAAGGCTCCCTGGAAAAGACCCTGATGCTGGGAAAGAGAGAAGGAGAAGGGGACGACAGAGGACGAGATGGTTGGATAGTGTTCTCGAAGCTACAAACATGAGTTTGACAAAACTGTGCGAGGCAGTGGAAGACAGGAGTGCCTGGCGTGCTCTGGTCCATGGGGTGACGAAGAGTCGGACATGACTAAACGACTAAACAAAAACAACAACAAATAAATGTCAAATTTGCCCCCATGTAGATCAATGCGGTAGAAAGTGTAGCATCCCAAGGACATATTTGTTTGCCTCTCTGCCACATTACCTCACCTGGACAAGGCTGTGCCACTTTTGGACTCTTCTTCCAGCCAATGGGAGAGGGCTCCGACAGTGAGAGATCTAGATCTGGGTCTGGGATGTTCAGCTTGGTGTTGTGTCTTCATTTCCCATTTGGTGTTGGAAACTTCCATAGACTGCGCTTCCACCTCTCTAAATCCCCCATATTTGCCTACCTAATCTTCTTGTGCTTTGGCGGGGGGGGTACAAGCTTGAGAGTGTGGGATATGTGGTAGCGAACAAGGGGAGGCATCTCCCTCTTGCTCTGCCCTGAATGCCTCTTTTACGATATGATACCATTTCTGGGGTGTGTGCTATCCTGCGCTATCTCTGCAGCTTTCTTATGGCATCTGGAAGCATAGATTTGATCCAAGGTGGGAAGAGTGCACCCAGTTATTCTCTCTGCAGTCTTTAGAACCCTGGACAGCATTGTTTTTTCCCTGACCGTGCAGCTCCCAGACCACACACACAGACCATAAGTTAATACACTCTCAACAGTACAATGGTAAAATGCCATCAACAGGTCCTTTGAGAGATTCTTTTTCTGGAGGATTGCCCATCCTGCCTGATTTGTCCGACGCTTTTCCCAAGCAAGAGGTACCAGTGCATTCTGTGCAGTTGCTGCTGAGGCAGAGCTGTATGGCAACTGCAACTCTGAGGAACAGTCTGGGTCTGTGGGCATCAGACCCAGCCTGCCTCCCTTCCCCAGAGATGAGACTTCCGCTGCCAGACTCTGGTAGTTCATTAACAGACTTCCTGGGAATCAAGAGAGCCCTGAGGAAAAGAATCCCACAGCTGGAAACCCAGTTGCTTCCAATGAAGCAATGCTGCAGGGGAAAGGCTCCAGCTCTTGAAGTCGGCTCTCAAGGGGTAGGATCTTCATGTAACGACTACCTAGCTTTCTTGTAAAATGCAGCTAGTTGCTCCAGGGCTATGCTGAGATAGCTCTGATGTTTGGCTTCAGGATAGGAGCGCTGTCCATTGTCCTGAACCCACACCTTGATCTCCTTCCAAGTTGTTAGGCCTTGCCTTGCCATTCTGTCTACTAAAAATGACTGACCTCCCATTGCTTGGGCCACCACTTCTCCTCAGTGGCGGGTGTCCACACTGCTCATGAGAGATATGTAGATAGCTAGACACATAGGGAAAGTGTTACATGTGAAATGGCCCTAGCTCTTGAGGAAAAAGAATCTAGTTATGGCCTTGATGATTCTGCAGTGGGTCTAGCCATTGTCTTCTTGCCAGGAAATCAAACCAGGAAAGTTGGGAATGAAAAAATTTAATACAAATCTTGGAGAGTGTTATTACAACTTTTGGAGTTCACTGGAGTGTACACAGTTGTTTATGGCATTCCACAAAATTTTATAAAATAGTTGTGATCAGAATTAGATTTTTTGTTTAGTTGGTAGTAAATCCTCCAGGTTAGTTTAGGAAGGCCATTTAGGTCCAAGCAGTTTGACATAGACTCCTTAAATCACTGTCACAACCCCTTGACATGTAATATACTCTTTTGATGATTAGATTGTAAATGAAAAATATAGTCTGCATTAACACTACCGAAAATGAACAGGATCTACACTACTCACCTATCAGCCTCTATAGGCCCTTTATGAGGCCTAATTTTAGCTCAGGGATACAAATGACACACACATACACAGAGAGAGCATTTTTTAAAGCATAGAATGCTTAGTAATTTCAAGCATTCATCTTTTATGACTTTCAAAACATGTTTCCCTATGCCTGAACAGTTTGTGAACAACTTTGTTTCATAGATAATTTGAGGCATTTGAAAAATTTAGATCAAGCTCAGGAAGAATTCCCCCCCCCCCTCCTTTATGAATGCAGAGGAGAAAACATGAATATCTTCAAGGAAAATTATGAGAATATACAGGGATTTCACAATGGTAGGCTTTGTAATGATTTCTGCCCTGTATAGCTTAGCTTTTAAACCAAACTTCTAGAGATGGAGGACACTGTGCATCATATTATTCTAAAAGGCTAACTCTGGAGAAAATCCTTGCAAAAGTAACTTTTATTGGCCAATTCTGGAATAGCTATTCAGCAGACCTTCTTTTTGTTGTTCATACCTTTTTAATATCTAACCCAATGAATGGGATCCTAAAACCCATACTGTGACACTTTTAGCTATTGTGGCCTGAGGATGCAGGCAAAATTTATTTGTTTGTTTGTTGAATGTAAATAATTTCTACCACAGAGGTCTCAAAATGCCTTATAACAATATAATATACAATATACAAAATTTAAAACATAAATTAAACTTCCCAAATTTGAAACTTCCAACAAAAAAAATAGAATCTCTGTCTCCCCACACTCTCCAAATGTAAAACATTTGAGAAGCATTCAGGGTGCAACAGTTTTGACAAGGTGTCTGAAACCAAGGAGGGACGGCGGCTGTCTAACTTCTTGTGGGAAGGAGTGCCACAGAGTTGGGCCCATAATCATGAAAGCACAGCTCCTCATTAACATGACTTGTGCTTCTGACCTATAGGGACCTACTAACAGCACTCCCTACCATTACCACCACCGCACCCCAAGCAGTCCTCTTGAAGGAGTAGGCTCATAGCTTGAGGGTGTTTCCTTAATCCAGCTTTGTCTTTGGCGGTTCAGGGCCTCACTGACTAGGAGTGCCTTTCTGGTGCACCAGCTATGCCTGTTTCCTGGATGGAGATGGCTTGGCCACAGTAACTCATGCATTAGAGCAGTGGTTCTCAACCTGTGGGTCCCCAGATGTTGTTGGACTACAACTCCCATCATCCCTGAGCTGTGGCCTTGCTAGCTAGGGGTGATGGTAGTCCAACAACATCTGGGGACCCACAGGTTGAAAAAGGCTGCAATAGAGAATTCTAGATTGGATTGTTGCAATGCATCCTACACGGGGCTGCCTTTAGGGTTGATTCAGCAGCTGTAGCTACTGCAAAATGCAGTTGCAAGAGTATTTAGTGGAGCATCCTAAAATGAACATATTATAACTCATTGAGTTGTAGAGTTGGAAGGCACCTCAAGGGTCATCTAGTCCAACCCCCAGCAATGCAGGAATCTCAACTAGATCATTTGTGACAGGTGGCCATCCAACCTCTGTTTAATGACCTCCAAGGAAAGAGAGTCTACCACCTCCCAAGGAAGTCCATTGTTGAACAGCTCTGTCAGAAAGTTTTTCCTGAAGTTTAGTTGGAATCTCCTTTCCTGTAACCTGAATCCATTGGTTCAGGTCCTAGCCTCCAGAGCAGGAGAAAACAAGCTTGCTCCATCCTGCACGTGACAGCCCTTTAGATATTTAAAGATGGCTATCCTATTAGTTTCTCTTTAAACATACCCAGTTTCCTCAACTGTTTCTCGTAAGACTTAGTTTCCAGACCCTTGATCATCTTGGTCACCTTCCTCTGTGCACATGCCAGTTTGTCAACATCCTTTTTCAATTGTGGTGCCCAGAACTAGATATTGTACTCCGGGTGTGACCTGGCCAAGGCAGAACAGAGCGGTACTATTACTTCCCTTGATCTAGACACTATACTTCTGTTGATGTCGCCTCGAATAGCATTAGCTTTTTCTGCTGCTGCATCACACTGTTGACTCATGTTCAGCTTGTGGTCTGCTAAGACCCCTAGATCCTTTGCACACACTGAAGAATTTGAACCATCTGCCTGTTTGGTATGAAACCTACTTTAAGGTTTTGTTGCTGGTTTATAAGGACTCAGCTAGATTGGTTAAAAAGAAGAAGAAGAGTGTTTTATATGCATTGCATATGCTATATAACACTGTGACACCAGATGGCACTGTGGAGGCCAGTCTTCCCCTACCGGATTTCCCTGTATGAATTTACAATGTGTTTAACTGAATCGCTTCTATGACATGTCTGAGAGCCAGTGTGGTGTGATGGTTAAGAGCGGTAGTCCTGTAATCTGGGGAACCGGGTTCGCGTCTCCGCTCCTCCACCTGCAGCTGCTGGGTGACCTTGGGCCAGTCACACTTCTCTGAAGTCTCTCAGCCCCACTCATCTCACAGAGTGTTTGTTGTGGGGGAGGAAGGGAAAGGAGAATGTTAGCCGCTTTGAGACTCCTTAAAGGGAGTGAAAGGCGGGATATCAAATCCAAACTCTTCTTCTTCTATATCCAGCCTAAGACCAGGTTGAGAGAGTGCCTCCTTCCATATAGACCAGCCTGTTCAATGAGCTTTCCTGAACTCAGGATCTCTGGTGCCTGTATTGTACTGCTTTTGTTTTGTAAACTATCCTATTTTCTGCAATGAAAGGCAACTTTTAAATATTTTAAAAATTATATATATCTATTTATTCATTCCATGTTTATCCTGGTCTTCCCTTAAACCCTACTTAGAATAGACCAACTGAAATAAATGAGTCTAGATTAGTCATTTTTGTTAAATTCAATGGGTCTACTCTGATTAAGACTAGCATGAAATACCACCCACAGTAATTATATCTAAGTTTGCACCTATACATTTAAATTAGAAGATGCATCATTTTACTTTTTGGAGTAAGTGTGTGTGTTTCTTGTCTTCTTTATTTGGTGATGAATAAGTGCCTAACCCTTTGTATAGCTGTACAGTATTTCTGTATTATAATTATTAAATTTATATCCCACCCTTCCTCCCAAACAGAAGCAATTACCAACAGATAGATGTTTCCTTGACAAGGAAAATAATGACAGGAATGAAAAATGGAATTGAGAGAGGGGGTCAAAACAGGTTTTTAAAAAAACCTTGAGATCCAGCTGTTTCTATTGCTTTATTCTGTGTCACCAAAAAGCAGGGGATTTATATATACATATAGCCTTATCTAAACTCACTTTAAAAAAAAAAACTTGGTCCCCCACCTCTTTGCAAGCTACTAGGCCTGTCCGTTGTGTTTAATTCAGACAGAGCCTCTGTGCAATTGTTCAGATTAGATGCCAATTGCTACCTCTCTGCTGTAAAGCTCAGGCACCCAAAACCTTAACAAGAAAATGAAAGCTCCATTTTCGCATTTCCATAAATGAAAAGATGTTTAAGTATTGGGAGACACTGAAAGAAATTCTGCAGTTTGAAGATACTTCAACTTAACTGCTAATTGCAGGGGACCAGTGGGCGTAATTTTGGCACTGTATTAGCTCTGCTACTCCATGAATAATTTGCATACAAAATGCTTTATTTTGGCAATCTATTAAAGAGCTATACAGTATTTGTGGCTTATCACATTCACGCAGGAAGCAGGATCCTTGGCCATCTCGTTAAATTCTGTTGATGCATAACAATTTAAAGCATGGCACAAGCTGGTATGACATTTAAAAGATGCCTTCACTTAATTATATTACACAAATATTGGGTTGTTTATCCTTGGGAATAAAGTCTTTTTGAAGTCAGAGTTGGCATGTGCATAAAGGAGTAAATTTTAACTGATCCCTCAAGTGGGCCTCCTAGCTGCAAATTGGGGTGCTTGCATTTTTTAAATTATTTGTGATAAGAAGCATTACATTTTTTGAATACAGTCACTGGAGTTTGGGTGTTTATTTTTTTCCCTTCCTCCCTCTTCTTTTTCTACGGTGGAGAATGTGTTGCTTAACAATAAATCATGTCGTGAAAATAGAAAGTGTGGAGTGTGCAGCAGTGGGGGAGAGATTGAAATTTTACAAACAATGCCTTCATGACAGTTACTCACTGCAAAAGCAATATAATTAAAATGGTGGTGCGTGTGGATTTTTAATTTTAAAACTTTACTCAAAAAGTAAAATAGTCGTTGAAAGTTTAGTTTTACAGTATTTGGGTACATAACCTCCAACATTTCTACGATGAAAATAGGAACGTCCCATTCCATAATGATAATTCTACTATTTATACCCCACACATCTTACTGGGTTGCCCCAGCCACTCTGGGCAGTTTCCAACATTTATAAAAAACATTAAACATTTTAAAAAACCTTCCCTATACAGGATTGCCTTCAGATGGCTCAGGGGTCGGATAACTTCATACAGTCCAACATTTCTCCAGTGAAAATAGGGACATCCTAAGGAAAAGTGGGACATTCTGGGATCAAATCAGAAACCGGGATGGCTTCTCTAAATCAGGGACGTGCCTGGAGAACAGGGACACTTGGAGGGTCTGTGGGTATACAGGGAAACAAAATGAGATTCCTCCTTGCTTTCCAAAATAGCATTTTGCTGTGGTGGATTAAAATGTGTTACGCAAATTGTGTGATCCAAACCATGGTAGACAATACCAAGAGCTGTAACTGCACAAATTCTAGTTGTTGTTCATGGAACTTCCTGTGGCACATGATTGTGCCCATCTTTTAGCATCCTTTCTGAGTCAAAGAGGTCACCTTTTGTCTCTGGTAAACTGGAAGCAACAAATCAAGGGAGAAGTAAGTTAACACTTCTAGATTGGTTTTTGTTCTTGGCAATACCAGTTGCTGGGAATCATGGAGGGGACGGTAGTGCTGTTGTGCTCAGGTCTTGGTTGTAGCCTTCTCAAGAGCATGTGATTAGCCATTGTGACAGCAGGAACCTGCTGGACTGGATGGGCCACTGGACTAAGCCAACAGCCTCTTATGTGAACTGTGCTGCTTTCAGACAGATTCTGTACTAATTTTATGCCATTTCACTGCTGGAGATGGTTGCATGTGCATATTTGCTTGTTTGCTTTTCTGCCCATAGGCTACATAGGGGCAACCCTATGGGGGGCATATAGGGCACTGATGGGCAGGTCAAGAAGCAAAAGTAGCTGAAGCGATGGATGCCACTCTTCAGGGAAGCAAGAGGCATTTTCATCGTTCAGGGGTACATTGCAGCCAGGTGAGAGTACTTAAAGAGGGGGCAGAGTGGACTTGGCCTGGGGAAAGGATGTGTGGTCTGTGGAGAGTCATGAGAGCCCAATAGAAAGGGCTGGTGGGGAGACATTTGGTCCCTGCACCTGGGATTTCCAATGCTTTATGTAGAAGGAAACATAGCAGGTTGCTCCCTTGTGATAATAGCTGGGTTGGTGACCACTGGTGAGGAAATGTGAGAACTGTGGGTCACTGTGCGGCATACTGTTAAGACCATGTCTCCAACCTCCAGTTATGTTACTGTGTAAGTTTAAAATGGCTGGCACAACTCAAAGCCTCTCTACTACAGAAACCCCCACCCCACCCTACAAACCCTTTCCCAGTGGCATCTGGGGCAACACCTGCCCCCTCACCCAAATAACTACTTGAGGTAGAAGCAATGTTACTTTTGCTGTTGGAGGACAGGGGTCTGAAGGATTTCAGGAATAGAATTGCAGCTGGAAAAGCCTGTAAGCTTCATGTCATAATCTGAGCTGCTTTAGAAGTTAATGGGAAATTTTAGCACTCCATCAACGATATAGACAATATCCTCATGGGAGAGCCAGCAGGAGTGGGGCACAGCAACTGTTAGTTAAGTCTATGACAGGCTTAAATTTTATTCTCTAAAGGGGATCGTTTTCTAACAAATCATACAGATTTGCAATTTATACATAGCATTTACCAAATATTGCAGAAAACATAACTATTACATTCCAAGCCATAAAAATTATATATTGATGAAAAATGGGCACATGGAACACATACATAACATTTCCCAGTAACAATAAATGATGTAGCATGCACATTTCGTCGCCATTCTTCGTTTTACATTAGGCTCATGTGCTTTTAAAAAAGGCTGTTAATTCGTGCATCTTGATGTTGCAGATGTTCATTGGTTTTATCAATCATTTGCTATTTGAACTCAAGCAAACAAGCCCATCGTGTAATTCAAAACATTTCAGAGGCTTTATAGAAGGAGCTGGACATTTTCTATTCTCTTACTCAGTTTCTATTGCATTGATGTGCATCATCTATAGAGGATTGCTTTGGGATTTATTCCAGTGGAAATACATACATAAAAATGTTTCGTCTGAATAATGTCACCCATCTAAATGTGTCAGCCATGAAACTTTATTTAAAGGTGATCTCATAAGATGGATAAGCAGGGAAGTGGGAACCAATGGACATTGCTGTGGACAAATCTGCCTTGTGGCTTTACTTCCAAAGGTGCAATCCAGGCAGAATTAAGCACTTTTAAATCCCAATGATGGAGGTAAACACTGCTCTCCATCTTTTGTAGGGACTGTACCATCCCATGTGATCATTTGGGTATTGCAGGATGAACATGGCCATTGTGTGACTTGCTGAGATCAGATGCATTGACTGTGCATGAGTGATGCAGAAGCCACAGCTTCAGATTCTTTGCATGGCTCTGGGGTCAAGGGCTGGGCAATATGGCTTACAAGCCCCCTACCTCCCTTCAACTCTATAATTCTAGAAACTTCACTCATAATTTGTACCCTGCTTTATGTAATCATTTTAGTTTAGTATAATGAAGCTTCTACTTGCTTTACAGTACAGCTAGTTCACCACAGCTCTGCATTAGCAGATGAAGGGATGATCAAATTTTAAAAGCTTCTCCATACATTACAGTTTTCATGTGTACATAGGAAAGCAAAGGTGTAAATTCAAAGACTGTATACAGTATGGGCACACAAGCCACAAAATCAAGACTTGCACTGTGTCCTGCTGCATGAACAACCAAGGGTCTTGTGACGCCTTAAAGACTAGCAAATTTATTATTAGCAAATTTATTATTATTAACCATAATACATTTGTTAGGCTCTTGGGCCTTCTTAAAGATTAACAAATTTATTATGGCATGACCCACAATGTTTCTGCCAGAGTTTAAGGTGCCACAAAACTCTCTGTTATAGCAGAGTACCACAGCTACCCTTCTATATGCTGTCTGAATATGCTGAGATAAAACCCAAGGTTTCTAAGCTTTGGATAAAAAGAAAAAAAGCCTCAGCTTGTGATCCAGGACTTTTTGATCTTAAATTGTAATTCTTTTCTGTTTGCTCATTTGTTTGTTTGTTCAATTGCTTGCACAGCCCTCTCTTATGTTTAAGTGCAAAAGATTGATGAATTGATTAATTAGCTGGCTGCTCCTGTTTTCTGCATACGGAACACTGTTACCACACAGACTGAAACCTGCAAGACCAATGGTAAACAGCATTGCCAGTTATTTTTGTCTAGTTACTCCTACCTCTGCAATTAAGAAGTCTGTGACATGTCTTCCATGGTGTTCAGATTTGCAACATGATTAAGGGTGCTTTCCAGATTTTACACTCTCTGAATCAGGGAGCTGAATACCCACCAGGTGGGCAATGGGAAGTGATGCTGTGAGTCCACATGAACTTTGCAGGATCAACATCTGGGAAGGGTTATTGCCAGAATGAAAGACCAATGGTAGTGCAGATGCTCCCTGGCAGGAAGATCAGGGAAGATCACTTCAGTTGGGAGGGCTGCTTTCTCACAACCATCACTACTGGAAGTGATGTCTCAAAACAACCTGAGGGACAATCTTAAAAGTCATGTCACTTCTTACAGAGATTAATTCCCATGTTAGAAAAAATGACTTTGCAGCTTAGATATTGAATCCTACGCAAACACACAAGTACACAGGCTGAGAAACTGAGGTATGCGGCAGTTTCTACATTAAGCCTTGGCTGTGAAATCCCACGCATTCTGCTTCATTGTGTCCCAGACCTTGGATACTTGTGTGGGTCAGTGGGAATCCCATGGTTCTCAACTTGACCAAGGCTTCCTGAAAGCAAACCAGAGGAATAGCCATGTGTGCTTCATCCTGGAAGAATATTTAATGCCTGAGCTAATGGCAGAAATACAGAAACCGTATTGTGAGAGTAACATCTGTCTTGCCTGGGAGCTTTCCGAGGTGCTGACCATCCCTTATCACCTGTCATTTTCTGCTGGACAGCTCTTATTCCAGTTAGTCCTTGCCCCATGGTCTGTCAGGCTGCCTGGAACAGGACAAAATCAAACTGTACAATCTCAGGGAGAAGGGTTGTAGATGGCAAGAAACAGCTCTGGAATTCAGAGATCTTGTTAGACACAAACACAGTTCTGCACTATACTTCAGCATATTTTGAGGAGTGTGTGAGGTTGTTGTTTTTTTAAGTGACATGAATAGCATTAGCACAAGCAGGAATTGACACCCATTAGTCTTTTATGGCTGAGAAGAATAATGGACAACACACTATCCTTTTGGTGGAAGCAGCAATATTGGATATGCCATTTCACACCATACCACCTTACAGGTATTAAGTGGAATGGACGTGCACAAGGCTTCTGTCCAACCCAGATAGATAGATGATAGATAGATAGATAGATAGATGATAGATAGATAGATAGATAGATAGATAGATAGATAGATAGATGATAGATAGATAGATGATAGATAGATGATAGATAGATAGATAGATAGATAGATAGATAGATAGATGATAGATAGATAGATAGATATAGATAGATATAGATAGATAGATGATAGATAGATAGATAGATAGATAGATGATAGATAGATGATAGATAGATCCCTCTGCCTTGTATCTTGCTCCACTTTCTGCAGCCAGGGTTGGGGTAATGGTAACACAGTTATGGATCATCAGGTATTGTGTCAGTAGAGAAGTAGCCACACTTTGGAGCTATGATAAGTGCTGTCGTTATTGCTTTTGACAATCACTGAAGTAACATTATTGGATCATCCATCTCTCTAAAAGTAAAATTAGGACCCCTCAGCGTAGCAGTGCTTCTTTTCCGTCAGAAACCGCTGACCGCATTCACACACTTCCCAACTTTGCTGCGACAGAAGCATGACAAACAGCCAGGAGTGATAACAGCTTAGCCTCCTTCGGACTTTTTTCTTTTATCCCATCTCCCCATAACATTTCACTTACTGTAAAAGGCACATTTGTGGCTCACTAAAATCTAGCTGAGTGGTTTTTTGAGTCAATGGAGAGATAAAATCTTTGTTAACTTGTAGCTCATCATAAGAAGGCTTTAATGAAACGGGATGAAGTTATGTGTGACCAGGTGATGAGGACTACAGAATAACTCTTTCCAGCAGCCTTTTACCTAAAGAAGGGTGTGCGACCCTATTTTTGTTAGCATGAATCAGATGGGTGGCATCAACAAAAAGGCAATAAAGACTAAGAAATGGGTGGGGCCAAGCAGACTAGAT
The DNA here is from genome assembly GCF_964106915.1 of Podarcis gaigeae. Lineage (NCBI taxonomy): Eukaryota > Metazoa > Chordata > Lepidosauria > Squamata > Lacertidae > Podarcis > Podarcis gaigeae. Next base: position 70,440,916 of record NC_139678.1, read on the forward strand.
CCCCCCTCTCCCTCTCTGCATTTCACTGATCAGTTACTTTTTTGCTACGTTGCCTGTCAGTGTATGCAAAATCGTGGAAAAGCTTTGTGACATATTAATCAGAAATCAGGCTCAACTTAAACATTAGAGATTTAAGCTTGTACAGTTCTTGAAAGCAAATGGAATATTTCAGACAACCTCATCAGCATGTTGCAGTCTACTTAGCAATGTATTTAGCATATTGCTGCTCCTGGTAAAGTGCCACATTCCTTATTACTTTTTCAGGACATTTGGCTGACTTTCATTGAGTTTCACATGCAGTGCCAGAAGTGCTAGTCCATTCTTCCAGATGGGGGTTCAATGTCGATTCCGATTTAATGGTTACTGTAAATAGTTCTGTCGTGACACAGGGCAGGAAAATGCAGGAAAAGCATGAGAGGCGTGGCAAAAGCGATTCAATACCCAACAAGAAGGTGTTTAGTTAACGTTAATGCTTGTGATTGCTGTATGTGATGGAAATCGAATGAAGAATGATCGAGAAGGTCCCTCAGCTTCCATCTGGATGAATGAAAGCCTCACGTAAACCACTGAAAAAGCAAGCACATTTCAAAGTTGTAATGAGTCCTATCATTATTACTTTTGACCATCACCTAAGTACGATTATCTGATCATATGGGCCTTTCCTTTTTAAAAATATAAATGAATGAATAAATTAGGACCTTGAACCTATCAGTGACCCACTGGCAAATAACTGTAGAACAGAAATCGTAAGAATGAGCATTACTGCTTGTTTTTCTAGAGGGATGCTGCCACCTTCTGGGAGCCAAAAGCCTTGCTTCTATGATTCTTCTGGTTATTCAAGGATGGACATTTCCTTTAAAAAGTTTTTTTGTTGGACTACTGAAAGAATGGAAGGGAAATATTTGGAATTTGGATACATTTGAAGCGGGAACCTGAGGACCAGCAAAGATCATAGTGGACTAACTTATACTAACATATACAAAATCTTCATCAAGCAGAAAAATAGCTTATGTAGAACCAATGCTATTGGTTGCTGCTGCTGCTGCTATTATTATTATATAATTGCATCACCAGTGTATCTCACTTAGTTACAGATGAGATGCAGCTGTATAGATAAACTGCCTTTCCATACACCAAAGGGAATATATGGACTGGTGTATACCAAGCACAGCATGCCATGTTAATTTTTATCGATACTCTCATGGCGAAATTCTGACCAAACATCACAGTGGCACCTCAGTTGTGGAACGTAATTTGTTCCGGAAGACCGTTCAACTTCCGAAACGTTTGACAACTGAGGTGCAAATGGCTATCTGCAATTTCCATTGAGCAAAATTGGAAAACATGCAGCAGAAGCCATTCAACTTCCGAGGTGCATTCAAAAACGGAAGCAATTCTGGGTTTTCGGAGTTTGGGTTCTGAAACGTTTGGCTTCCGAGATGCTTGGAAACCGAGGTTCCACTGTAATTATGGAGGCCAAATTCATACAATGTGACTGGAAAATATTTTTTAATGGTAAGAACAAGATAGCACTTCCCGTGCATATATTAAAAATAAGCAATGTTCAAAGTTTAAGGTGTGGGGCAGGACAGAGATACAGGTTTTATCTGGCTACGTTCTGGCAAATCTGTCTGAAGGCAACGAAGAATGAGCATTGTATCTCTCTCATACATGGGGAGGACAGGCAATTCCTGATTTATGTGGGATGTTTCGAGTCAGAACGCATGTCAGCGGGACGCACGTAAGCCCATCCCGTTCTGCCCCGTCCCCTCGTGGTGCTGAACACGGTGTATGTGTCAGTGGTTGTGTGTGTATTCATTTCGTCAGGAATGCTACTCATTAAGAAGTATCCCAAAGACAAAACAACAGGCTGACGACAGCAGAAACAGAAGAATAGAAGAACAGAGGCCTGATTCTGGTTTCAGAACAGGAATGTGCCAATGTTATCAAAAGGCATGATCTCCAGAAAATTATAGACTTGCTTGGACAAAACCACTCAGTTACTCATGAAGCATATAATCCTTAAATTTCCTTTAGGTATGTATTTGGGCCCTGGTTATTGTCTGACTTGTCTTCTTCGACATTACATCCCTCATTTTGCTGATCTTCCCATATCCTTCCTGGGCACACTTTGTTGCTCTGTGCCTTGCTCTTGCTCTAGAAAACAGAAGAGATAAACCCCCTACTTCATATAGCTGTGAGAATAAAATGTTATGGCAGTAATCATGGAGGCCATATAAATAAATACCATAGATAAATTTCACCTGTTTCCTTAGAAGCTTTTTCTGTTAAGTATAATGAAATACTTCCAGCTCGTTATTTTTACCTTACCAGTATAAGACAAATGGAGATATTTTTCATTTTCTCTTCCTCTGCCTCAGCTTTCGGTTACATCATTTAGAAAGAAGGAGGTTCCTTTCCATTCTGTAAGATGCTGCTGCTAGCTGAACTTTCTTCTGTAAGACAGACTGGAATGGGGAGTGTTTTATCAAGGGCAGCCAATGGCAACAGCACCTGTCGTTTTGGGACTACAACTCCCATCATCCCTAGCTAACAGGACCAGTGGCCAGGGATGATAGGAATTGTAGTCTCAAAACATCTGGAGGGCTGAGTTTGCCTATGCCTGATGTGTTGGCCTGGTACTGTTGAGCGATAGTGAACAGATCTGTCCTTTATGCATTTGAGAAGCTTGTCTGTTTGCTAAGAGGGAAGTATTATTTCCAGCACAGGACACATAGAGGCTAGTTTCTTCTTAGGGTTTACTTTGTTCTTACTTTTCATCCTGTTTTTGATTTTTCCTAATCCTCATGGGTTACTTCTGCTAACGAATCTTCCAGTGGAAAACAGTAGACCACACCACAAAACATCTTATAGACATGGACTTCTGATTAATATTTTCCTAATTTAAAATCATTTATGTACTCATTATGCACCAAAGCTACTAAAGTTTATCTCAATACTAGATCAATATATACCGGTATCTCATATGTATAATTTACTTCCTTTAAAATCTTAAGTAACTTTAGGTTACTTAAATGGGTTAAGTAACTGTTGGGTTTTTTGACTGGGTATTTTGTAGTTTTATATTTAAATTTTATTCTCTGAACTGCCCTTAGACCTGCGGGTATAGGGTGGTATATAAATCCAATAATAAATAAATAAATAACTTTCCCCAGATTGATTTAGAAAGCCTTATAATATTGTGAAACTTTCTTCTGCTTTAGCTTTTAAGTTAGCTGGACAGCAAGGAGTCTGTCAGGACAATTGCTTTCCTATACTTTCATTTTTCATTTCTAATTTCTTGGTACACCATAAGCAGCTAATGTAGTTTTATATTTCTTCTATTTAGAGTTTGCAGTATCACCATTGTAATTGTTTCATCTATTATATTGTGATCACTTTATGTAATTTTCTGTTTATTTTCTATTGTGCTTTTACTATTTTAAAGATTTTTTTCTCAATTCATCAGTAATTTTTAATAACAATGTAAATTTCTTTTGCTGTAGTTCTGGCTCTTTGATCACTGTTCTTATGCTTATGGGACCAAAGGAATATAGAGCGAAATGAGAACCATTTTTCAATGGCCATCGTCTTGGATGACTTTAAAAGAGGATTATTCATGGAGGATTCGGGACGCGGGTGGCGCTGTGAGTTAAACCACAGAGCCTAGGACTTGCCAATCAGAAGGTCAGTGGTTCGAATCCCCGTGACAGAGTGAACTCCCATTGTTTGGTCCCAGCTCCTGCCAACCTAGCAGTTCGAAAGCACATCAAAGTGCAAGTAGATAAATAGGTGCCGCTCCGGTGGGAAGGTAAGCGGCGTTTCCGTGCACTGCTCTGGTTCGCCAGAAGCGGCTTAGTCATGCTGGCCTCATGACCCAGAAACTGTCTGCGGACAAATGCTGGCTCCCTCGGCCAATAAAGCGAGATGAGTGCTGCAACCCCAGAGTCGATCACGACTGGACCTAATGGTCAGGGGTCCCTTTGCCTTTACCTTTTTATTCATGGAGGATAAGGCTGTCAATAATAAGGCTGTCATGGAGGATAAGGCTGTCAATGATGCCTATGTTTTCCTTTCACTGTTGGGGGACTTTTTATACCAGTTGTTGGGTTTCACAAGTGGGGAGAGTGCAGAGGTGCCATGCTTTAAAGCTGCTCCATGCAGCCAAACACCATTCACGGATGAAAAAATAAAAAGCATCCCTCAGGCAACCATATAAGTAAGAAAATGGAACCAGTGCTCAGAAAGGCAGGTAGGCCTGAGGCCTAAATCACAGGTCTACATTCTGCTCCGATTCGACAGGATCCAACAGGGCACATCACACCAAATTGCAGAGTAAAAGAAAATCCTTTACCATTCCTACCAGAGACCAGCTATTTCAAGTCCCATCTTTTACATTAAGTCAACATGTTACTTGTGTACAGCACTCAAGCAATAATATCCTTAGAGTCCCATCCTTGGGCATCACATTTGATGTGATGACACAAGAGAGCACCCTCTCCGTGGCAGAATTCTGCAGGTGGAATGCTCTCCTCTATGAATTCTGCCTGGCATGAACTTTGTTTTCGTTTCAGTGACAGTTTAAAATCTGAACAAAAAAAATTCCTTCCAGTAGCACCTTAAAGACCAACTAAGTCAGTTCTTGGTATGAGCTTTCGTGTGCATGCACACTTCTTCAGATACCAGTTTAAAATCTGGTTATTTACTCAAGCTTCTGGTCATCATTCAGCTCACTCTTAATTTGTAATAACCATAACTTGTGTTTTAAGATTATTTATTGTTTTATTGTTTATCCACTTCTGATCTGTAAATAGGGGAACTTTGTGTGTGTGTTTTAATCACAGTGGTACCTCAGGTTACATATGCTTCAGGTTACAGACTCCGCTAGCCCAGAAATATTATCTCGTGTTAAGTACTTTGCTTCAGGATGAGAACAGAAATTTTGCTCCGGCGGCGTGGCAGCAGCAGGAGGCCCCATAAGCTAAAGTGGTGCTTCAGGTTAAAAACAGTTTCAGGTTAAGTACGGACCTCCGGAACAAATTAAGTACTTAACCTGAGGTACCACTGTATTGGTTTTCCCCTCCTAAAATATTTGATAGAGGGTGGGATATAAATGTTTTAGTGAATAAATAAGCTTAGCTACATGTTAAAGCCCCCCCCCCCCTTGAGCTTGCACATAGACAAAATCTGTATGTTCTAGTCAGCCCTTCCTGGGCCCCTTTAATCAAGCATAGCTGTGTCTCGATGAAAATCAATAGCATCATAAAATGTGAGCATACTCCTATCTCATGTTTTGCCTGCAATGGAGAAAACCAAAGTTTGGCTCCAAAGGTAGCTGGCAGATGGGGGGAAGGCTGTGGTTTCTAGTATCCTTAAATGCATTCTCCAGCAGAAAGAAAAACAGTGATTATCAAAAAGTCAATTGTCATTCTGTGTCTTTAGAAAAATTCCCATTAAAGATAAAGCCAATTTTAATTAGATTAAGTATCCAATTACTGTAATTACATTTTTAAAAAAATTCACATCATGAGGATGACCCTTTTAAAAAGGGTTACAAGAATAATTAGTGTATTCATATTAACCAAAATGTATTGGATAATATTTATACCCAGAAGGCAAAGTACATTACACATATTTCACCTTTGGGGAAACCTTGTAAATGTTTTGGCAGTAGTATGAATATTTATAGGCAGGAATGTGCTTTAGCAAGATTATGTGAGAAAGCATTTATATCCTCACAATTTTTTACCCAAGGGTAAAGTATACATAAAATGTAGTGCAGAGATTATGGATATGCAAAGTACAATTTAAGCAGGGACAGTTTTTATCCGTTTGTTTAATTAATTGGAGCAGACTATTTTCTTTCTTTCTGCGCCCAAATGACCCACAAATCCAAGGGTGGGTCCCTTTTTTATTCAGTAGTAACCAAGCAAACAAAACTGCCAAAGGGGCAGTAAAGATATAACATACAGGCTGGGCATTAATTAGACTGGGCTAGAAGCCACGTGGCCTTAAGGCCTTCCATGGAACAGGAACCTGGTACTCCAGAGCTTGGCTTGAAGGGATGCTATGGGCCACAGCAGGCTGTCGCTATCGGCTGGGCTTCTCCGGGCCAACAGCCTAGTGCCACTAGGCCAGAGAATAGATTCTATCCCTGCAGAGTCAGGACATGCCACACAGCTGGATGAATTGTGTCTCCTGCCACCATGTATTATACCAGGAAGCAAAAACTATGCTGAACAACATAAAATGCAACTTAATCGCAGCTGCTTTGTGAGTGAAGGTTATCCTCTTGTTGTTTATACACCGGCTCAGGATGCATACACACTGCTGCATGCTGGCACCTAGAAGGTTTATCTCCAGGTGATGGGCTGACATTGTAACACAGCTTAGAATGGGAATGGCTAATCTTTGGCCCTCCAGATGCTGCTGGACTACAACTCCCAACTGGCCAATCGGAGCTGGATTCCAACAACATTTGGAGTGCGCAGGCTAATGTATGCTGGCCTAGAACATGGCTGAGAGAGCCAGTGAGAGAGGAGAGTGAGACTTGCCTAGAGACATTCATAAGAAACAGAAGAAGACTTCTCTAGAGCCCACGCAGGTAAAGAACATGCACTGGAGAAGGAGCTCTGTTGGCCTCACCCTGGTATCTGCATGTTGGGCATGGACATCAGAAGAGGAGCTCCCTTGCTTGAGCAACTCTTCACACAAAGGGATTGCTCTTCAGATGCCTGAATTCAGTGCATGGACCTCAGGGGCAGCGGTAGCAACTCACTTCTCCTACAACTGAGAGTAATGTGTGAATGTGGCTGGAGATACACTGACATATATTACAGAAGGAGATGGAGGCTCCTATAATTTCTCAGAAAATAAGCACTGCAGATTTATTTCATGGGGAAGAGCAGTGGGTTGGATGGAAATGAGGTATACGCCTACAGCGTTTCTGTGGATCTGCCATAGAAATGCAGACACAAGAGAATGATTTTTTAAAAAATGTGAAGATCCCACTTGAGTTGGCACACGATTCTTAAGTCTGGTTCTGGAAACTACATGCAAATTGGGACTATTCTTGCTAAGCAGGACATTTGCATAGTCATGGCCCTACCTCATAGAACAGGTTCAAGCTGAATATATAGGACAAGTCTTCATGGCTGGGAAGAAAGGGTGCGATCCAGACCTAGGCTACAGTCCTAACCCTACTTACCTCAGAATAAGTTGGGTTACTTACCCAAGTGTCATCCTGACCTGAGTTCATTTTCACCCTCCTGCTCTGGCACAGTATAAGTCCATAGTTAGTGTGGGTATGCAAAAACCAACAAAATCTAATTTCAGGTAAGAAATGGTTTTGATGAATTGAATTCATAGTAAGAAAATGTGTCCAGAGGGGTGCCCTGTGACTTGCTGTTCTTCAGTTTTACTCCTCATTGGAACAGTGGTACCTCGGGTTAAGAACTTAATTCGTTCTGGAGGTCCATTTTTAACCTGAAACTGTTCTTAACCTGAGGTACCACTTTAGCTAATGGGGCCTCCAGCTGCCGCCGTGCTGTCACTGCGCGATTTCTGTTCTCATCCTCAAGCAAAATTCTTAACCCGAGGTACTACTTCTGGGTTAGTGGAGTCTGTAATCTGAAGTATCTGTAACCTGAAGCGTCTGTAACCCGAGGTAACACTGTATCTCAAAGTTTAATATGTGTTGTCTTATCCTGGTTTGGGAATATTTGGCAATGTTGCTAAACTACAACTCCCATCGTACTTGCGAGGGCTGATGGGAGCTGTAGATCAGCAATTTCTGGAGGGCAAAAATTCCCCCACGTCTGGTCTTATCCAAAATACATATATATGAACATTAAGGGCCAAGCTACAAGCTATGTTAAATGTGTTCATTTGTGATATTCTGGTTGGTCTCCATCCCCAACAGAGATGTTGCCCAGCCATGGATTTTGAAAGGATATGTGTTACTCTTTTTATGTGTGGAATTATACCTGTGCCTCATTCACCAACCAGCAATGCTGCTGACCTTTTATTTTCAAAGACAGCACTTCTGTAACTGCTGCACGGCAGGGCCAAACCCAGGCTTTGTAGGATTTTTTGCCAACATCCTCTTCCCACTACAGCAGACCTAATATCAACCACTAAGGCATCCAGATAAAGAGAGCACAGACAAGAGAGCAGAGATGGCCCTTTTCAGCACTGTTACCACTCACTCCAGCCAGTGGCTGAGCTCTTTCATAGGTGGTGCGGCAGTCAGGAGTGCTCTTTCTCAAAAGGGGTGCATCTTTCTGCTACACAACCCAGGAAGAGAGTCAGCAGAAGCAGCTTTGTGCAGCCGCCACCACCTCCCCTTGCTACCTCACATTTATATACCACTCTCATAATATTCTTTATCTCTCTGGTGGTTTGCAATGCAAATTAAAAACTATGCAATTCAATAAAACAATTAAAACTAATAAACGTAGCCCTGCTGGACTAGGCCATGCGTCCTGTTTTCAGTGTGGTCAACCACAGAAGAGCGAAATGCAAGAATTTCTAAACTAATTTTGACAGCACACTTAAGATATTTAGCTTCACCCTTGAGAGTATAAGAGTTTTAGTTCTAGGTGACCATTTTAGAATGGACTTCTAAAGGTAGATGTTCAAGGAAAAGTCAGTTAAAAGGCCAAAGCTGATTTCTAGACAGATTTCCATATGTACCGAGATAAACAGGAATTGGAATACCAGATGTCAAGGAGAAGCCTGCAAGCAGGACATGGGTGCTACAGGGCTCTCTGCAGCAAATTGCATTCACAAAGGCATACTGCATCCAACAGTAGAAGCAGAATATAGCCATCATTGGGGGGGGGGGGGGTATTAGGTTGTTGTTTTTATTTTTATGCATTTTGTTGCTTTTTATCTTGATTTTATTCTGTCAACTGCCCTGAGACCCCTGGGTATGGGGTAAGGTTACCAGACGTCCCCGTTTCTCAGGGACAGTCCCCAGATTTACAAATCAGTCCCCTCACAAAATCCATCTATTTAGTAGGAAGTTGAAAAGCGTCCCAGGATTCATTGGGAAAAACCTAGTAACCTTAGTATGGGGAGGTATATAAATTCAAGAAATACATAAAATAAATCACAGCCACCAGCCACTGATACCTTTCTCCTCCTGCACGGACTACTTGCAACACAAGTCATCTACCCACGCATTCATTTAATAAGATCTATATATGTACCACTTAGAATTACAGAGTTGCAAGGGATCCCAAGGATCATTCACTCCAATGCAGGAATACCGGTACACAGCTGTCCCAGGGCCGGATTTAGGTTTGACTAGGCCCTAAGCTACTGAAGGTAATGGGGCCCTTTAGATGTCCAGCTGTCCTTTGCCAGCAACAAATTGTCACTGTTTTTTGTGTTGAATATATGCTATATGGTAATTTATGGACCTAATAGGTATCTAAAGCCATTTGCACATAACACAATATGTCTTTTATCAAAGCATTTGTTGAACTGAAATGCAATTAAGAAGAAGTATATTAATAGTGAAATATGGGGGGGGGGGGCAAGAGAATGGGGCTCCAAGCTATAGTTGTTTAGCTTATACGTAAACCAGGCACTGGCTGTCCCATACAGGGATCGAAGCTGCAGCAACCTTGCTGTTATCCGCACCGAGCTCTTACCAACTGAGCTATCCAGGCTGATTGTAAAAAATAAAATAAAAAAGCAAAAAGCAAACCTCAAAAAGTTCGCAAGAGATGGAAAACAGTTTTTTAAAAAAAAAGATCAACAAGAAGAACTGACCATTTCAAAGCATTCAAAAAATTAACAACAAGGATAAAGTGAAAGCAGATTAAAACATGCCTCCCTTAAATTCTGAAGTAAAATATGCAGGGCAGCAAGCGGCAGAGGCTGCTGCGCTTCGCCCTTCGCTTTCCCTCCAAGTGTGGGCAGCCTGGCGTCCGCCGGCGCCTTCGGGAGAAGTGCGCATGTCCGCCACAGCCCTTCTCTTTCTCCTGCCCTCCCCCTCCCCCCAAACCGGAAAACATTCCAAACGGCTTAGGGAAGCGAGCGAGGATGTGACGTCGTGCGGGAAAGGACGCCGACGTTCCGCTCCAGGCCGCGGCGGGCGGGCGGGCGCGCGCTTGTGGCCAGCCATGGCGTACTCGACGTTCCGCAAGGTGGCCCTGGCCTCTTGCTTGGTGCTGTGCGTGTCGCTGCTGCTGCCCAAGGTCTTCCTTTCGCGGGGCTGGAAGCAGCCGGAGCCCAGCGCTGCGCCGCCTACTCTGGTCGCCGCGCCCGAGGGTAAGAGGCCGTCCCGAAGGCCCCGACCGCCCCAAACCCCTTCCGCCACCTCGTGCGTCAAGGGCTGCCGGACTGAGTCATGTGCATGTCAGGGTCACATCTGCACCCCCACCCCACGTAGCAGCTCCTGGAAACACAAATGGGGGGGTAATATTAGGTGGGATTGCTGTGCAAAATGCCCACGCATTAAATCGCTTTCTCGATATCACTACGCAAGATTAGAGGAAGGTGGGTGGGTGGGGAACCCCAAGGATTTGCAAACCTATGCACACACAAATGCACCCAACCCCTTTTGCAGAGTTCACCCGTGCTGTTTTTTGCACGTGCTTTTTTTCTTTCTTGCACGTGATTTTTTTCTTTCCCCTGCTCTTTCCGCACAGGAATTTTGGAAAGCGGGGTGGCTGGAAGCTCAGGATAGATGTAGCGGGAAGGTGATCCTTGCTCATTTAATTTAGATCGGTCTTATTTGGGATGAAATGGACCATTCACTGAAGAAAGTAAATCGCAGTTCTAACTGCCTTGTCCTCGTTCATTCTCACAACTAAGCTGTTGGGAAGTTCTGGGCATTCCAAGTGTTAAATGCCATCAGAACAGACAAAGGGAAGTGCTTCTTCACACAGTGCGTGGTTAAATTACGGAATTCGCTGCTACAAAACGTAGTGATGGTCACCAACGTGGATGGCTTTGAAAGGGGTTTAATACAAATTAATGGAGGACCATTTGTTCAATGCCTCCATTGTGCAACTGTATCAGTTGCTAAGGAACACAAGTAAGGAGTGTGCTGTTGCACTCATGTCCTGTTTGAAGGCATTCCAGAGGCATTTGGTTGCCACAGTGAGACCAAGATGCTGGACTAGATGGGCCTTTGGTCTGATCCAGCAGAGCAATGAAGCTATTACTGAAGCTGCCCCTTGAGTCTAGGACTGAATAATAAAAAAAGTGTGTGTGAGAGAGAAAGACTTCACCTTTTGACTAGTTGATACCTTGATTGAAGGAGGTTCAGGTTATTGTATTCAGTGTTAGGAAACGTGCAGTTATTTATACCTTCAGGTTTAGCTGTGGCTAGCAAAGTTAAGATTACGACTTTACCTTACCCGGCCTTTACCATTGAATTCACAGAAACTTTCTTCCAAGATGACATGCATTTTAAATTGTGTTCGTTTTTAAGCCATCCCTTGAAAGCATCAGTTTGCCAGCATCTTGTAGTCATCACATTGTTTTTGTTTTTATAAACTTCAAAATTCCATGTCCACCAATTGTTTTGATGTTTGTTACATTGCTTTGGATATTTTATATGAAATAAAATATAATTTAAACTGTCTGTATCATTTTTTTGCTGCTTTCTGCCATTTCTTTTCTTTTTTTCAATTTCTGCCAGCCTTTGTGGCAGAAATGGTCACCATTTGCATTATTTTTAAAGTGTCTTTCCTAATGGATATCTGTGATTGTACACGATGACCAAGGATTTCTCATGTGCAGAAAGAATCTGCACTAGTACTGCAGTATTTCTGCAACTTCTTGCCTTCCTTAATGTGTAGCTGATCTTACTTCTGAAGGCATAACTGTACATGTGGGGTGATAAGAGCTTACCGTCCTTCCCTTATTCATTCTCACGCCATTACGTACCACCCATGTCACCTTTTAAAGTTGCACTTTTACTATAGAGCTGCAGGCAATGAATGGTAGTAGTAGCATTGCCAGAAAAGAAGTACCCCATCTCAGCTATGTTAGCCTTGCTCTCTAAACCATTCATTAAGTACTTTTAAATTGCTGCAGGAAGTGCAAAGCATTTACCGAGTTGGATTTGTTGCCACTTAGTCGCAAGTCTCACTGTGGCAGGAATCAAGCCTTTCTGTCTTTCTGAAATTCAAAGGGGGAAGTATTGGCGTGGCCATATCCCATGAAGTTTGGTGCAGATGCTCATTTTTAAACTGCAGGTTTTTTGTTACAAATTATGCTGTTTGTAACACACTCCTTTTATTCAGCTAAAGCAGGGGTTTTCAACCAGTGTGCCATGGCACCCTGGGGTGTCTGGAATGATGGTCAATGGTGCCACGGGCAACAGTGGCCTCTGTCCCTCTTTCCTTCCCTCCTTTGATGCCCTCTCATGTCTCTGCCCCTCAAAGACCTGTGCGGCTGTTTATTGCAACAACTCTGGCCACAAGCTCTACAGGCGAATGGTGCCTCTGGGGCTGGCCAGGGGGTGCTTGTTGCCCAGAGCTGAGGTGGCTTTGGAGTAAGCAAGCAAGTGGGTAACGGAGCCCAGCCAGCCCTTGCTATTGGGAATGGACAGACAAGTGGGAGGTCGGGCAGGCAGACAGGTGCTGTGCTGGCCTTTCTCGTACTTGCTGTATGCCTGGGAGCTTAGTGCCTGGAGCCGAAGGGGAGCCTTTCCACCATGCAGGCCCAGCAACTCCTGCTGTTGCCACTGCTACCTCCCAAGGTGAGTAAGATGGTGGCTGCACATTCACCATCAGGCTGCTAAGGCTGGGAGCATCTTTTTCCCAGGTCCCTGTGGGTCGGTGTGAGGAGGCACCTCTCTTTGGGGTGGGGTGAGCGTGTCTCATGGACCAAAAGTGGCTGCCCAGAGGACTTACAAGGAGATGAGAGGAGGCTGAGGGAACACTCCACAAGGGCTGGTGTTCAAAAAGAGGTATGGGGCTGCTTACTCTGCAGGCAAGGGGTGACATAACTGGCCTTCTGAGGCTCAGAGCACGTTTCCCCACAGGGAAAGAGTGTAGTTGGTCAAGGGAGCTGTGGACTCAAAAGGGTTCTTGAGCTAAAGCAATGAAGATAATGTTTTTAGCATTCTTGTTTCAGTTAAGTAAACAAAGCTTCTGTCAGGCTGAATATCTCACATGATAGTATAAAAGTAGATGGATGTAGCATTCCCTAAGCACAATAAAGTAAATCCCAGTTAGGGATAAAAGTATAGAATGTGTATCCTGTTTCATGACCAAGCATGATATATTGGCACAGGAGAAGGGAGCATGTGGCGCTGTGGTCTAAACCACTGAACTTCTTGGGCTTGCTGATCGGAAGGTCAGCGGTTCAAATCTACACAAAGGGGTGAGCTCCTGTTGCTCTGTCCCAGCTTCTGTCAACCTAGCAGTTCAAAAGCACGCCAGTGCAAGTAAATAGGTATCAATGCGGTGGGGAGGTATTTCTGTGCACTCTGACTTCTGTCAGTGTTCTATTCTGCCAGAAGCAATATAGTCATGCTGGCCACATGACCCGGAAAGCTGCCTGTGGACAAACACCAGCTCCCTCAGTCTGAAAGCTAGATGAGCGCTGCACCCCCATAGTTGCCTTTGACTGTACTTAACTGACCAGGGGTTCTTTACCTTTATCTTTTTGGGGGGGGGGGACACAGGAACAGTAAATGCAGGGATTTTCCCCCCAGCTGGAACTTGCTGAAACTCAGTTCTGACACCTCTCTGGTGGGTATGGAGGTGGGGAATGGGGTGGGTATTGTCTAGATGGAGCAGGTCTAGATGCTGGTTTTGTCTGGCTCCCTCCTCATATAGTGGGTTAGTAACCCATCTAGTACAGCCACATGCAGCAGCCGTTTGTGTACAACTGCAATTAAAATCTTTGCACATTCCCCTGTGTATCAGAGTATTGGTGTTGAATTATGCAGGGCCACAAAATAAATGGAAGGCCAAGTTGGGAGAACTTTTACAGATCAATCATGGAATCACTGAGCATACAGTACTTTCATAAATCTTCTTGAAGTCACAACGAGTAGAACTTTACTGATGACTGATGGGGCAGAATCAGGAGGTTCTCCTGGCAAAAAGTGACTCCTGAGCTATGGCAGGCCAGGCTCTGTAGGGCCATGGTTTTGTTGCCAGGTGTATTCAGGAAAATGGCGGTGGGGTGGGAGGGTAGACTTAGATATCTACCAAGGAACTTATATGAACCTGTCTTGGAACTCCAATGTCTTGTAGAGGCATCTGGGAAATATTCTGTAGTGTATGCAACATCATGTGGACTAGAGCATTAGCCAGGCCTGTCAGGACCTCCCTGATCCCCAGTTGAACTGAAAGGTAAGGTTTAAAGCACAATGGAAACTATCCTGCAGCTACTCATTGCAGGGGGACACTGGTAGTGGTGAGTCAGCTGTCTTAACGTGCTCGTTTGACATTCCTGGATTTTGATAAAAGCTCAGTAAGCTGCTGAGGAACCCCAAGATTTCCCTAAATTGTAGTTCATCGGTGGTTAAGGAATTAAGTATATACGCTGTAGTGCCTTAAATGTCAGGTGACTTTTCTGCAGCCCCCATACAGTTTTGAATTACAGTGTCTGTCAAAATCTGCATAAAATAGAATACAAACTGGTGTGGTTCATTCTGGCAAGGTATGCATGTCAACTTAGCTGGCAGTGTTCCATCTTGGCAAACTTTGGTGCCATAGCAACCTCCCATCATTTTTGATTAATCTCTTTTAGCTTGAGGTCGCATTCACCCTCCAGGAGCGGCATACCAGTGGTGAAGTTTGCCCAAAGTGCACCACCACACACCGTCAGAGACACACAGCTCCCCCTCCTTAGTTGATTTGTGGAGATCAGTTGAGAAAGGGGCTATTGCTCCCCCTCCACCCATCAAATGACAGTTTTCATCCCCATAAAGACATTGGGCTCTAGCATCCTGTCCCTGCCCCAGACTGTGACTACTTTTTCTTTTTGCCGCTGCCACCAAAATGATGGGTTCCTGAGGCAGGCCTAAGAAGCTGGATTAGTTCCTCAAACCAGGTTCTCACTTTGTGCCTTTCAACATACATTGTTATCCAGTGCTCATTCAATTGGATTCTTGACAGTAATTAATATGTCAATTACCATATGTTAAAATTGCCATATGGTTTCTGATGATGGGGACTTATTGATAGAAATGTCAAACAGTCATTGCTATATGTGCAATCTCGTCTGAAAAAATATGGGTGTATGAACACCTTATGAAGGACTCCTCTATACAGCTGCAAATAGAACGTTTTAAGTCTGTTGTAAAGTGCATTATACAAATGTGACACTAGATGGCGATGGCAAGCTATGGCAAATTCGATACATGTTTCAAAGCATTTTTTTTAAAGGCATTTTCATAGAGCTTTTTATATGTGTCTAGATTCCACCTAAGATTCATATTCAGAGGATAGAACAGGACTTAAAACACAACACATCCCTTTAAGAATGGATCTTTTTAACCTTGATTTTCAGGAAAGACCAGTCAGTTTCCTCCAACAATGCATCCCCAGATGTCTCCAGAAACCAGACCACCCACTACCCATTTCCCAAGGTCTCATCTTGCGGAAGCAGTTGCAAAGGCCAAGGGTGGAGGTGGAGGCGGCGGTGGAGGTGGAGGAGGTGGCGGCGGCAGTGGAAGAGGTCTTGTGGGACAAGTCATCCCAATATATGGATTTGGGATCCTTTTATACATATTGTACATTCTTTTTAAGGTAAGAAATACCACTTCACCCTTCAAGTTGCATCAGTACAGTTTCTTAACCAGTGAGTCATTGACCTAGTTCACATGTCATGGTAAATCTAAGGGCTCTTTTGCTTCTCTCCACTAGTATTGGGGTGAAACGAATACTTAGTTCATATGGTCACATGCCGGAGGAGAAGATCAAGAGCTTCTGTTTTGAAACTAACTGTATTTCCCTGTAATGATCAAACTTGTTAGTGGTTCTTTTGAAAACCAACCAAAAAACCCTCTACTTAGTGAGCATAAACGAAAAGCGAACTGTGGTTTCTGATCCTGATAGATTCAGCAACTAGAGTTTAAACAAAATCGTAATTCCTCAAGTTAGGACTTCATAGGGAACTTTAGTTGGTTTAAAATTGAAAGCGGAAGCTTTCAAACCTGGCATGCAAAGGGGGAGTGTGGCGGTAGAGGGAGCCATGGCTTGCCTCAACTCATTTTCTTAACTTTGGTTTCCTTTTATGTTTTAGCTGAGATTGTTAATGTCTTTCTAGAAACACCTATGTCTCTTCTGTCACAACAATAACCCTTTCCAATTAATAGCTTTCTTCTAAGGGGAAAACCACAACAGTTGAGCGGAAATGTCCTCCGTCGTCATCTGGAAACACAAACAGGAAAATCAGTAAGTAGCATTTCCAAGACTGAATTGAAATGGCATCCAAAATTGGCTCTCACTTGGAAAATAAATCTAGCAGCACGATAGATGAGGCAATGTGATTATTATTACTACTAGTAGTATTGAGTGATAGTCAGTGTTTGTCACACTGAGTAAACCCATTGAAATCAGTGGGATGAAATCCATGGGGAGAACTTGGATATCACCCATTGAGTTTGTTACTTTTGACACAGTTGGATTTTGTGTGTATGCAGAAGCAAATCCCACTGTTGTTAAATTGAGCTTAGCCCACATAAACTATGCATAGAGTTGCAGCCTTGATCTCCTTCTTTGCAACAAAAATAATTGTTAGCTTTCCTTTTATTCTGAACATCCCTTATGTCATTAGACTCTGTGGTTTTCTGTGTCGTAGCCTTTCCTGTCTTGAGGCATTTACAATCAGCCAGTCACTCTGCATGTAGCTGCTTATGAGCAATTGGGTGAATTATATATGCTTCTCCTAGCCTTAGGGAAATTTTCTTTTTCCTTTCATTCTGCCTGGGAAGAATAAAAAGATTATTTTCATTAGTTCTGTTTACTGGTAAAGCCCTCTTAGTCGCCTCTCATGGTTCCCTCGGAACAAGTTCCATTTTGTTTGCTGCACATTCAGAACAAATACATGCTGATTGAATGGAGTGAATTGCCAGAGCTGCCGCTGATGCCTTTTGGGACCACATTTATTTTGCAGCTGACTATGAGCTTGCCCAACTTCAAGATAAGCTGAGAGAGACTGAAGAAGCCATGGAGAAATTAATCAATAGAGTGGGACCCAACTGTGAAAGGTATGTGGCAGTGACTCTTGTTCCGGCAGATTAAAAAGGGTGGGTTCTTTTTGTATTTCTCTGTTCCCAATAAAGCATTTCAAATAAAAATATGCTGTCAAATAAAAAACTGCATCTCTTAAACATCTTATAATTTGGAGGTACTTTTACTCAACTCTTTCCTCTTCCAGTTCTATGTTAAACTAAATTCAGCATTTTGAATTAAACCAAAAGAAATATGGATGCACGTGATTTCTGGTGTGGTGTTTCACTAGCTTTGTAGCTTCATAAATCCATTAAACACAGAGGGTGATACTCCTGTGTAGACCCATTTAAAACAATGGCTCTCCAAGTCCATTCATTTCAATGGGCCTAATCTGAATATGATTTAGTTGGATGTCACCCAGAGATTGTAAAGAGATGACGTCAACTCTTGTTACAATGTTCTGCATAAATGGATTGATGCCTTCTTAACCTCTATAAATTCCATTATGGAATTTCAGAAGGAATGCCAATATTTATAACTTCCAGCAGTATTCCATTTGTTCACAGTAGATGGGAAATGAAAAAGAGGGTGGCTTGATGGGTTAAGTAAGAAAAGAAAAAATATCCCAGATCAGGCAATAAATAGGCACTTTTGTATGGTCTATAATTAAGTTATTTGTCTGAGTACTGTTTGTTTGAACTATCCTTACTACCTACTGGATTAAGAATATTTATAAATACAGAACTAAAGATACTCACTCTTCCCAGTCTTTGCCATGCTGATGAGAATGGCCTATTTGCTACCCTTCACTGCAGATCATATTAATCTGTAGCCTATCTTCCAGCTGCCTGCTCATCCAATGCATAGATCGCAAGGCTCTTTTCCTTATGCTTGGCAACCAAAAGCATAGGTGCATATTTATCCCAAAATAAGTCCCACTGAATTCAGCAGGTCTTGCTTTCAAGTAAGTGTGTTTAGTATTGCCGCCTAAAGCTACCGTAAGTCTCCAATCAGTCTGACACAAGAGACTGACCAAGGGGAAGGATGTAGCTCAGTGGAAGAGCATCTGCTTGGCATGCAGAAGGTCACAGGTTCAGTCCCCAGCGTGTCTGGGTGAGCGATTGCAGTGTGAAAGTCTGGAGAGACCTGCTGCCATCGGTGTAGACAAAACTGAAGGTAGATGGACCAATGGTCATAAAAACATTATGCTCCTGGTCTGATTCAGCATAAGACATCTTCCTGTTTTTTAGAATGGAACGGTGGTCCATAAGCACACATGCAGACAGTTTCCTCTACTATTTGATTCTTCATAGATAAGGTTGCTGAAGTTATTTGGAAAATTCAGCTAAAACTGGAGTTCTGATTGAAATGGTACCGGTAAAACATTTCAGATGGCTTCTGTGTGGCATACAGTGAACAGAACACATGAAGGCAAATTGTTAGCCACGCTGCGCTGTGTTTGCCTCTTGCCAGTGTTGGATGCCCTAGTTAGGAGCCAGGTCACTGATAGAGAAATCATAACAGTAATAAAGTCTGGGATTAGAGTTGCCATTGGCCATTAAGCGTCACTCAAAGCAAAGCAGATTTTTGAAGGAATGTGGCTCAGGAGCCAAAAGAATTCTGATAAGACCAGCAACGTTTCTCTAGGCAAAGCAGTTCTCCAGATTCCTAAACAATCCAGCTTCGTAAAATTCGCCCTTAGGCCAGAGCCACGACACTGTGCATCTTCCCTTTTATTTAGAGGCATCTTACTTTGCTAGTCTTGCAGCTTTCTAATGACGTGATATGAAAAGGCCTCGTCACAATATCTTGCTATTCCTGTGAGGTAAAGTCTCTCTCATTAGGCAACCCAGTACCCATAGCAAAGACAAAGTGGCTTTGATTTTTTTTTTCTGCCTGTCTGGAGGTGACAGTCTTTCAAAAGGCACACGTTAGTTTGATAACCGTCAGGGTTAGCAGAGGAGATGCTATCTTGAAAGCAGAAGAATTTCAATAGGAGGAAAGGGTTCAGTTCCTGATTAGGTAGGTTTACATGGTATGTACTTGGAGAAAAGTAGGTGGAGAAGGGAGGAGACCCGCAAAAGCTATGACAAATGGAAAAGGAAATATATTTCCTAGAGACTGATGCGCCTCATTTAGGGTCGTGTTGATTCTAAAAAATAATGAGAGAAAATCCCTACTGGTCAAAAGGACCAGAGGCCTTATGCGTAATTGTTTCAACCAAGTTGCTACTGTACTATTCCTTTTACTGTCTTAAAGATGAGACCTAGAAAACTCAGGGTGCTTCTAAACTACTGCTAATTTTTTTTTTTATGATTTCAGTGATATACTGGCAAATTTAGGTTTCAGACAATTAAAATCAATCTGGCACTCTTGTGCAACAAACCTGCTCTCCCTCCAGGCCCATTTTGCTGTAAGGAAATAATAATAATAATAATTATTATTATTATTATTATTATTATTATTATTTATTTGCCCTTCATTTGAAGAACTCAGGGAGGTTCACAAGATAAAATCAAAGAGATAGCACAGAATGAATAGATAAAACAAAACAGAACAATAACCCCCTTCCTGCAATCACATTAAAAAGGCCATAGAACATTAAACAGCCAGATTCCTGGTTGAAGAGGGAATGCATTGGAAAGTGTGGGGTAGCAATTGCTTGTCGCATTGTCACAGAACCCGCGAGCATAGAGAGCCAATTTTGTGCAAACCAATTGGGATGATTGCTCCATAAACCGGTCAGCTGGAAGCGACCTCTCCACAGATACAGAAGAACCATTGGGTTGCAGAGTCCAACCCACTTTGATGCATGCGTTTTATTTATTTGGTTAGAATGCTGGTTGTGAGCTGACAGGAGCAGTTGTCTAAAATACCGGGAGGGCACCAGGTTGATAAAGGCTTTCACAAGCAATAGGTTGGATTCTTCTTTACAAATTTGTAAGACCAGAACCAGGCATTCTTCCCCCACCCCTCCATAGCTGTCTGATGGTCCCTTTTCCTAACTTAGGAGAAAAAATATATAAGTAATTTGAATGCTTTCCTCTTTCTGTGATATTTAATCAGCATGGGATAAAATGATGATAAAAATTATGAGCCACTTGATCTTTCTCAAATAGATGAAAATAACACAAAAGGTCACTGTTTCCATCCATTTCCTAGTCACTAATACTGTTCATCTATTATATATATAAAGCTCTCTTGTGTTATTATTGCGCAGTAGCAAGAATTTATTTTACTGTGCTCAATAAAACAAATCTCCAAACGGTATTTTGATGGTCTTAGGGCATGGTTTGGAGACACACAAGGCCCCCAACTTACTGAAGCTAAGTAGGACTGGGAACCACATGTATGGGTTGGGTTCCATGGTGGAAGAAAGGCGGGATATAAATAAAATAAAATAAATTTTAAAAGAGAGAAATAGTGATTCAAACCAAGATTTAATCAGTTACTTCATTTTTCTTCCTTTCTCCTTTTTCCAGTTTATTTGTTTATATATTTTTTTAAAAAAGAAAGTTTTTTCAAAAAAATTATTTATGATTTTCAGGTTTTATACATTTCACTAATTTTACAACCATTTTAACATTTCAAAACTTGACTTCCTTCCCCCTCTTTCTGCAGTTCCTTAAATTTATTTTTAATATCTTTTGCATATCCAAATTAACTTAATTTGCTCATTAATTCATCTACTTTAAATATATACTCTTATAAAACTGAAGGTTTACGCTTTATTTGTAAATATTCAATAAACCATTTCCATTCTTTTATTAAAACATTTGTTATCGTGATTTCTTATTCTTCTGGTACGTTTTGCCATCTCTGCATATTCCAAAAGTTTATGTATCTGTTCTTCCTTCACTGGGACTTCTGCTTCTCTCCATTTTTGGGCAAGTAACATTCTTGCCACTGTAGTAGCATAAATAAATACATTTCTATACAGTTTAGGTAGTTCTGTCCCTATACTGTAATTCCCAAAAGAAATCAGTTACTTCAGGTCAACATGTGAAATGTAGCCAACTTGCTTTTTTGGTACCTTGCCTCCCCCCATTCCCTTGCATCTGTAACCTTTCATTTCGCCCACAAAATCTATGATGTTAGTTGGCATTCCACAACTGTGCCTGAAGGTGGATTGATTTAAATTATTGATTTACAAATTATGTAAATCAGCCAGGGGAAAAATGCCATTTTAAATCACCAGTAGTATCTCATTGATGCTACTTCATTTATTTTCTGAAACAATGGTGTGAATCATATTAATTGCCAACAAAGTAGAATATTATTTACACTGTTTCAATCTTACAACTAGGTCTTTCATCTCCTTGTATGCTGTCCTTTTTAAAAAAAACCTATAGACTGAATGCCTTTAAAATAAGGCCTTTTTATGATTCCCCATGGCAGTTGGTGAGGTTAAGTAAGGGACTATATAGCAGTCTTTGTTATTTGACATTAAGATATCTTAATTGGCTTGCACGGTTGCTTTTTTCATGCTTGTTCACTAGGACAGAGAACCATTCCTCTAAACTCATTCAGATATTGCCAGTCATGTCCAATAGTAGATCTGAGCTGTTGTCGTGGGGTTTTTTAATGCCTGTTCCATGTTGTTGTTTAGTAGTTTATTCGTGTCCGACTCTTCATGACCCATGGACCAGAGCACGCCAGGCACTCCTGTCTTCCACTGTCTCCTGCAGTTTGGTCAAACTCATGCTGGTAGCTTCGAGAACACTATCCAACCATCTCGTCCTCTGTCATCCCCTTCTCCTTGTGCCCTCCATCTTTCCCAACATCAGGGTCTTTTCCAGGGAGTCTTCTCTTCTCATGAGGTGGCCAAAGTATTGGAGCTTCAGCTTCACGATCTGTCCTTCCAGTGAGCACTCAGGGTTGATTTCCTTCAGAATGGATAGGTTTGATCTTCTTGCAGTCCATTGGACTCTCAAGAGTCTCCTCCAGCACCGTAATTCAAAAGCATCCATTCTGTTCCATAGTCGGCCCCAAAACGTCACGACTGATCAAGAGAAAAGGCTACTTCAGCAGCTCCGAGAAATTACGAAGGTCATGAAAGAAGGCAAACTCATAGATGGAATCTCCCCAGAGAAAGAAGCTGAAGAGGCTCCGTATATGCAGGACTGGGAAGGTAAGGAAGACCTTTCTATTTATATGAAGGAAGCCTGAGTGTGCTGCTGTTGTTCTTATCAGAGGAAGCCATTCAGTATTCAAAGGCATCTAAGCACCTGGCTCTCTTAACAAGAGAGAATCCATTGATTGCTTAAGCATCTCAGACTAGCCAGCTGTAGTTTGTTGTTTATGAGGGCTTATAACACTATGCTACAAAGCTGAGGAACAGGGAGGGCTCCTTGGTAATATCTAGGGATGGGGGGGGGGGGGACTTTATTCCTTTTGCATTTAAAGGCAAACCTACCTGATTTGCCCTTACCAAAACAATACACGAACTGTAACATCACTTCCTTTGACATCAACACTTCTCTGAATTTTGCAATGCAGTTCTCTAGACAAGTAAATGTGAACAAAAATGCATATGCTGGGTAGGGTGCCACTTACATAAAAATGCATATAGTGGTGAACGTAACATACAGAAATGCATAATATTTGTGGGGAACTGCTTTGCAAAAACGTGTGTGTTGAGCAGAATTCAATACAAGAAATGTACATGTTAGGATAATTTCAGACTCAAGTGCTGATTTTTTTAAAAACAAACAAACAAACACACATACCGATGGGGAATTGTAGAGAACTGAATTTAAGACTGGGAAAATGAAAACTGAACGAAATCAAAATTGCCATTTTCACACATCCTGAGCTAACACCTGAGGCTGTTGTAGAGTCGCTCCCCCAGTCTACATAGAGAGGACTACCGTGTCCTGTGTTGGGCATCTTTAAAAAGAATCTTATTGCCACTCCAGTGTCTTTCTGCAGATGGATCAGTATCATTCTTTTTATCTCTACCAGTCTGTGCTTCATTTAGTGGCTGCACAGGTGAAAGGCAGGTGGTTTCTACCATGGAGGTAGAAACGGGTGGTTTTTGTGACCCACCAACTCTCTTGCAGGAAATAATCCAGGGGTTGAGAGAAACTGCTCAGATTTGACCACTGTTAATACCTGTGTTGGTGAAGCACAGTTAATGGTGGGGAGAGGGGATTTGCTCTGGGAAGGCAGTGTGCAATCGAAGAACTAAATCCCAATTTGTTAATCCTGCTTAGCAAGGAGCCATTAGTATGTCTAGACCAGTCCCATATGGATGCAGGACAGATCTCATTCTAAAACACATAAGCAATTGATGACATTTCAGCGACTAGATGTTCTTTTCTGGCTGCAGCCTCAAATCAAGCACACTGATTTGAAAGTGCCACTGAAATCAGTGTCACTTCCTACAGGAATTCAGGTGTTTGTGAGGCTGAACAGACCCAGTGATATCATAAACAAGGTGCCTGGCATGATTGTTCCATCTAAGACGAGTTTATTTTATGTTCTAAGGTTATCCAGAGGAGACCTATCCTGTCTATGATAACTCTGACTGCATCAAGCGCAGACAGGACACAATCCTTGTGGATTACCCTGACCCTAGCCAGCCTTCGGCTGAAGAGATAGCAGAGAGAATGGCGTTTGTGGACGATGAGGAGTGTTTATGTAGTGAAACCGTTTTGTCTGCTCTCACTATAGTGAACAGTGACCCTGCAGCAGCCCACGAGACGGAGGGCCAGCACGCCACACTCAGCGACCAGAGTAGCGCTGGCAACGACCCTGAGAAGTGCTACTGCTGCCACTTCGAAGAGGACGACCCTGCTGTGATAGCGGAGAACGAGGGCTTCTACCCTGAAAGCTGCGGTGAAATGGAAGATGCCACAGCCCAGGAGGAGCTGCTGCTAGATTCCGACCTCGAAAATGCTGCACCCCAAGAGCAGAACGAGGAAAATCCAGACGAAATGGGCATTCTGAGGAAGCGAAACACGAAGGGCATAGCGTTGCTGGGACACTGAGGATCAAAGGCGGAAGGCTATCTCTCCTTCTAGAAACTGGGGTAAACTGCTGCTTGCAAGACAAAGGCTTGTCTCCGTTGTTGCGTACCCAGCTGCTGCATATCTTTTGCATTTAGTGGCTGCACAGGTGAAAGGCAGGTGGTTTCTACCATTTGCTGCTTATTTGGATGGGAAATGAGTAGCCCCCCACTAGTTCATCAGCCTGGCCACTTCAGCATCAACTGCCTTGGAATCACAGAATCATAGCTGGAAGGGACCCTGAGGATCATCTAGTCCAACCCCCTGCAATGCAGGAATCTCAACCAGAGCAACCATTACAGATGGCCTCCAACCTCTGCTTTAAAGCGTCCAACGAAGGAGAGTCTGCTGAGAGAGTCCATCCTACTGTTGAACAGCTCTCACCGCCAGAAAGTTCTTAGTCGGAATCTCCTTTCTAGTTGAAGCCATTGGTTCGGGTCCTATCCTCCAGAGCAGGAGAAAACAAGCTTGCTCCATCTTCCGTATGACAACCCTTTAGATATTTGAAGATGGCTATCATGCGTATCTCCTCTTATTCAAGCTAAGCATACCCGACTCCCTCAATTGTTCCTCAGAAGGCTTGTTTCCAGACCCTTGCTTGCTATAGCCTCCCAAAGCGTCTAAATCAATATAGCTTCCCATTGTGACTTCTTTCGGCCTCTCCTCCTGTATAAAGTAATCCAGTAGGGAATTTTCCCACTGTACTTCTAACACCTTCACCAATGTTAACCATTCGTCAGGTTGAGGCAGCCTGTTTTAGATACCCTTAAAAGGATAGCAGATAATCAGTTTTTATATTTGATTCGCGTAAAGTACCGTAGTTGGCGCTTTATTTTATTTTTTGCCTCTGTCTTGGGTGGTCTCTTGTTGGAGACCAAAATCCTTCATGCTCTTGTAATGAGGAAATCATAAAGTGAAAGGGGTTAGTTGATTTTTTTGGCTGATAAGGAATTTCTGGGAAATTTAGTACTGAAATCTTAATACTGTCCACTGCCTAGCAAGGCGCAATGGAGATAGGGGGGCAGTGCTGCATTTGCAGCTCTGCTACCTATTGTGGCTAGGGTGGAAAGTGGGGGAGGCAAGCAAATGGCTGTGCCAGCCTGGAGCTGGCACAGTGATGAGGCACTGATCTGGCATGATGCTGCTATCTGACAAACATGGTGCCAGCTCTGGTTCCAACTGATCCCAGGCTGGCCCAGCCCCTCTTTGCCCCTGGAATGCCCCATTGCAGAGCCTTCCACTGGCTGTTACTGCTGGGGATTCCGCCAGTGGCACTTCTGCCTACCAAGATCGTTGGCAGTCAGTAGGGTGATGTCTGTATTGATGGAGTGGTGCTTGCAACCAAGTTGGCAGAGACAGGTGGGATGCTTACTTAAGTGATAGAGGTGGGTGGAGGGATGCTTCTGCCCAATCCAACCCTTCCCCCCCCCCAGCCTGGCGCAAGGGTGTGTGCCAAATTATTTCTTTTTTGTTGTATCAACAAAGAACAGGGTTTCTTTTTCTAGGTCACTTGTAAAATGAGCAATCCATTTCATCTCGCCTGTGGCTCAAGGCCTACTTACCACATGATTCCTCAAGGCCATGAACTTCAAGGCCAACTTTTTCAAAATGCACTCACAGTTAAAGTGTGCAACCAAAACGCAAGGGCATGATTTTTGGAGAGAGCAAAACAGATGACCAATATGCATCATTTGACAGATGAATTAACAGCATCTTCAGAAAACCTGCTTCACTTGCCCAATGAAATCACAGAAAGGGATTTCCAGGGATCAAAGCAAAGAGATGAAGATGCCAAGCGGCATAACACTCCTTCTCTGAGGCCTAAAATTACATGAGTAGTTTGTCTCCCTATTTTTCTTTTTCTACTTCAGGTTTTATAATTTCTTTTGATGTTGCAATTATTTATGAAAGCACTACTTATTTATTTATTTTATTGTGCAAGTATTTATATAGCACTGTATTGTTAAATATCACAGCAATCCGAATACAATAAAACACAACTATAAGCTGTACAAAATAACCACTAAAATGACTGGTCAATCGATAACATTTTTTTAAAAATGGGGAAAAAACCCTGCATATGCTTGTTGGCATACCGGTCTTGTTTTGAGGGCTCGTTTTCCTTACAGGAGTTTGGGTTTAGAAGAGATGCTGAAGGCACAAGAAGGGTCACTTTCTCCCATGTCGGCTTTTCACAGCCCAATCCCATGCAGGTTTACTGAGAAGCAGCAGTGGCTTGAAGGAAGTGGGAAGGGGGCACAGTGCTGGCAGTACAGTCATTGGGATGAGGCAGGACAAGGTGGCGATGAGGCTGGGGAGCTCCACACACACTTAAGGGGCCATCGCCTCCAGCCTGGTCATGATCACCCTGCTTCATCCCAGTGAGCTCACTGCTGCCAAGAGTAGGCTACTCCCTTACTCGCCTGCAAGGGACCACTGCTCAGCTCTAGAGTTTGCTCCCAGGAAATTGTGGTTAGTATTGCAGGCAATCGGGTGCAGTCCTGTGTATTGTCTGCTCAGGAGTAAGTGCCAGTGAATTGCGTGGGACTCAACTCTGAAGAAATGTGTATAGGATTGTGGCCTTAGAGTAGAATTCCATGTTGTGCTGTTATAACCATCTGTGCAAGCACATCAGCTTATAAGAAGGAACGATCTCTTCCTCCTTCCCCGTGAGCTGTTCTGGGGATTCTCACAAGAAGCCAGTTTCAAGGAGTGCAGGAGAAGGAGAGGGGAGAAGGCCCCGTTGTGCAAGTGAAAGTTCATTAGATGACTCCTGTCCCATGTATGTAACATAGGAGGCAGACCGTCCATTGGAACATCATGCAGATGTAACTATCCAGTAGATTGGTAGGAACTTCTCGAGAAGGTGACTCCATAGAGCCATTATGGCTAATTCAAAGTGTGGTTATATTGTAGGGTACATGGAGAATGTCAACAGCTGCACTTATAAAATGGGAGTGATGTAGGGAGGGTTAATTTTGGTTGGGTTTTCATTGCTGCCTTCCTATTCTGCAGCAGGAAAGATTGTATGTGTATGTTGTCTTGCGTTGTCTGGCTTCTGCTGCTAGAAAGCCTGCCTTTTGGCAACTGTCCTGCTTTAATAACTAGGGGCTGAAATGTCAGATATGCCTGGCCAGCAGAAATGCTTCTGTATTATAAGTTTCTGTTCCAGGAATAAGGGACTTGGGTCATTCCAGTTCTCCAAGCCTTTAGCAAAGATCTGCTTTAGCGAAGTTGATAATCAGTTCAGCTCTATTTCGTGGCCCATGTTGGACATTACAGAAACCTGCTTTGAAAATAGTTTGCAGCACTAAGTGAATGGAAAATACCAGAGGAAATTTTGTAAGCATATTTCTCTTTTGCATCCGTATTTATTTTTAAATTTGTTTATCTGAGTAAAATGAGGAACAACATTCCAGTATATATTTCGTGTGTATGTTATGTGTGTGTGTTCTCTGGAACAAGCAATGTGACTTTCAAAGAGAATGGCAGACAGTTACGTTTCCCATTTTAATGCTGAGTGTGAAAAGACCATTCAACTTACCATGAATGGAATTTCTGGATTTCATAGAAACTGCTACCATAGAGAAGGCAATGCTCCCTTTCCAGCAGCCAGTTGGCAACGTTGCAAGTTCAAAACAGGCAACCAGGAAATACATACTTGGCTCTACTCTGCCCTGAAGGGAATCAGGTTTTTTAATGACAAGCCCCAAAGTGGAGACAGCTACTAAAACTACATTACTATAGAGCAATGAGTAAACTAACCGTTTCTTGAAACGGAGGCTCACTGGCAGAGGGAAGAACAGAATAACTTTAGGTAGAATTTGTTCTGGGTAGTTAAGAGGCAGCCAGATTAAGCCCAGGTGGGGCTGGTGGCAGTTTCTACAAGATCCAGAAATCCCATTCATGGTATGTAGAACGGTCTTCTCTCGAGATTTCCTGGTAGAAGCTGCCACCATAGAGATGTACCAGAGCTTACAGACCCTTCGAGGGTGGGATCAGTGTGTTGCTGCTACTGAGAACTGTAGCATTCTCCTACCAAAGGCTGCCTCAGCCAAGGTGGATGGAGGGGTGCTCTACATGTTTTGTGTAGGGCAGCACTGATCCTGACCAGAGGAGTCAGGTTATGAGATGGGTATGCCAGTGAGATGCAACCTCTTAGCCATCAAACCAGGGTAGCTGATGTGGCTTTCTTACCAAGAAAGAGTGGATGAAAGCAGATGGACAGAGAGAACATTTGATGACTAGATCTTCAGTGGTCTGTGGACATCCTGGAAAGAGCACTACCCCATCTTCGGTGGCAGTTACTACCAGGAGATCCAGAGAATGTGGTTCCACCTTTTCTTTCTGGATTTTGAAGAGCCACCTTTCTTGCAGAAATTTCACAATCGAATCCTTCCTTGGAATGCAGTCGTAGTGAAATTCAGCTGAGAAAGTTTTCATATCTGTCCAATGCATAGATGTCCCATGGGCCAGGAAGGAGGAAGGGGAATGTAATTATAGTGAGAAGAGAGAGCAATCTTGGAGCCACATGGTAAATGAGTAAGGACTACGTATTTTAAAAAGCATGTTTGGGGGGGGGGGAGGCACAACTCTTTGAAACAAATTCAAGTTTAATTTTTTTTCTGCACAAGTTTTCTGTATTGACATGTACTGTACTCTCTACAACAGACACAATGTAATTATGTGAAAATACCAAATTAGTTGTACATATACTGATAAATAAATACATTTGCTTCAGAATACCAAAGTGTTTCTTTAAAAATTGACTTCATAAAAGCACATTTCCCCCTCAGATTTATCTAAAACTCCATATAGTTTGAAACGAACGAACGAACGAAAGAATGCCTGACTGCTCCAACAGGACAAGACAGTCTTGTGCAAATGGACAGAACACATTCTAAGCATTATGCAAAAATATGACTAATTAAATATTTGTTCGGTCCTAATTCCTCTTAGCCCACTCCCACCCACGTTTTGTTTAAAACCCTAAGACAATTTAAAACAAATTGAGACAGGAACATTGTCAAATTCTACTAGAATGATCATTGGTTTGTTTTAAGAAAGGCACAGTGATGAATTAGAAAATGTTAGCCATGGGAGACAACACTGCTAGCAAACCTTGTTCACCTAGCATCTCCAGTTTTCTGCTTTTTTACAATTGAAAAGTCAGCTGGGTTTTAAAACGCATCTTTGATGAAACAGAACATCTGGGCTTAATCCTACAAATACGTATGCCTAGCTCTCTCTCTATATTATACTCAAACAACCACCTGGTTAGTTACAGGACAGATCCTTCAGAATAACATCACACAATTCTGTCTCCAGTTTGGTTCTCATTTATGGTTTTTTTTTCACAATTCAGGCTCACATATTCTTTGCTGGCCATTGAACCAAAGGACAACAATGATCCGGCTGTCTGAAAAACTGTAAAGGTACAACTTTCAGTGACACAACTTTATGGGACATCCTTGTTTTGTCCTTACAATTACATTTTAATAAGCCTTTCACAGAAACCAGAATGGCAAAATCTGATTTTTGCAAACTGCACTGGGTCCCCCCCCCCTCATTACGGTTGATCTCATTCTAAAATATAGGGCCCATGCATTGAGAGAGAGAGTTAGAATTACTCACGGGAAACTGAGGTTGTCAGTGACATTTTTTAAGCTGAAGGAAGTTCAAAGTAAGTAAAGTGGAAGGAGATTGAAATACTTTTTGCCATATTCTTTATAAGAACCACCCGCCCTCCAAACGCTGGCTGGATGATTCTACAAAGAAGTTAGTGGGAGGCTGGGGTCAAGAGTCCACACATTTTGGCTGGCCTTGGTCACCAGTTGAAAATTGTGCTTGCCACTGACTCTTCCCTTCTCTCTGAACAGGGACAGCCAGTGTTTGCTGTAGAGGCCGGACCCCTGTCCTGCAGGGGCTCACCCCAGCCATGCTGAGCCTCAGAGAAGCTTGATAAGCTGCGATACAGCTTGCTGCTTTCTGAGCAAAATCCAAGAGAGTCTTTGGCCAGGTCCACGCTCTGGAGAAGGCAGAGAATATCACCAGATTTAAAGTTGGCAAGTCACCAGGCTTGATTGTGGATTCCTAGCTGGAGGTAAAACTCAGGGCTGGCTCCACCCCCTTGGCATTAATGGGCAACTGTCAGGACACCTGATCCGTAGCAGGACCCACTTGCTGGTGCCTGCCCTAGACCACCTTTTTTGTTTCCTGGTCCAGAGCTCCAACCTGCACCACACAGGTGGGTCACTATTTAATTCCCCCATATAAGCATTGGTTGGGGGCACAATGCCAATAGCAGCTAGATCCAGCATATCAGAGTGCTGATGATACCCTCAGGTGCCACCAAGTAATCACACACAAAAATGGGAATTCCAGGCCCTCTCAAACCTACAGCTTGCCCTGGTAGAAAAGTTAAGGTGATGTTTCTCCCATGAGTCCTAATTTAGATGCTACCTGTGCTGCAGGTAGATTTTTCATGGATTAACTTGCAGCCAGTCTCTCCTAAATGCCCAAGTAAGGACAGAACTAGAAAGGTTGGTGGGAGATCAATGATCTGATCTGATTAGTTGCTGAAGACATCTTACCAAGTCATTTTCCTGTGCAAACATAAATCTTTAGATATTGTCACAGGACTGTTTGTGTTGGAGGGGCCTGAGCAAACAGGAGAGCAGCCTCCTTATTCTTTCACAATATCACAAAGCAGTCCTTAGCGTTAAAGGTTTTGAATTTGGCTAAATATATATAATGCATATTACAATGGATAAATATTTGGCCCTAGCCCTCCAAACATTTGTGTTTCTTTTATTTCATACCAAATTATCACCAAAATTACATTTTGTTGTACAGCCTCAAGGCACACCCATGTAACCCAAATCTCTTTGCAAGTTGTTTTAGGGACAGAGAATGCACTCTGCCACTTAGTGTGCTACATTTGTCCATAGTCTGTTGACAATGAGCTTTCTAGCTTTTAAAATGCTTGCCTTGCAGGTCTTCTTCCTGCACCACATTACTGCATTACCTAAAATAGTGGCACTTTTATTTATACGTTGGTATCGCAGAAGTTTCAAACGCTGCTTTCAAAAGAAATCCAATGTACATTTCATGCTGGCAGCCAATGCTTTCAAATGGTGGGGAAATAACCCAGGAGGTCAACAAATGCTTTTTCCTCCAAGGCTGTGTGTTTACAAAACGAAACAACCATAACCAAAGTTATTTCTTGACCGTTTGGAAATCTCTCCAGATAATTCAACCATTCATGCAATCTTCCAAATTTGGGGGCAGGGGGGCTTGACTGATTTGTCTGTGTGTCAATGTGCACGGCTTTTTGTTCTTTGCCCATTCATGCTTTCACTAAAGCTGCCTAGGTATCAAAATGTAGCAAATCATGAAGTGTCTCATGAATAAGGCACATTAAACAGGCGGGCTGATGAGTTTTGCTGTTTTGGGATGCAATGAAACAGGCTGGCGTAAAATCCAGGACAGTATAGGGCAGACCTGCACTACAAACTGGTACCTGTTTTCTACCAGCCATAACTTCCGTCTAAAGCATTCTGGTAACAAACATGTTAAGAGGGTTAGTTTTCAAACTTCTGCTTTTAGAAACCCTTTCCATATACCCATCTGCTGACGAACCTCTACATATCTGCAATAAAAGCCACACTACCCTTGTGTGCTGCAGAGAGATGAGCTACTTTG
This sequence comes from Podarcis gaigeae, assembly GCF_964106915.1. Lineage (NCBI taxonomy): Eukaryota > Metazoa > Chordata > Lepidosauria > Squamata > Lacertidae > Podarcis > Podarcis gaigeae. The sequence goes on from NC_139678.1 coordinate 70,472,789, forward strand.
TTGCCGGGTCACATAAGCTCGTGTCAGCAGACCCCTCTGAAGAGTTTCACCGGGTGGCTACTTGAGGATGTGACCGAGGATGCCAAGTGGACCTTCACCGCCTGCACCATCTTATAGTATGTATCATTATGTGCACTAAGTTGTGTTCTCTCAACTGCGTAGCAGGTCTTGTGCCACTCATGCTCTAGACATCATTTGGCCTGTTTCATTGCCATCAGTGACTCAAGGGCCTCAACTGGATGGCCAGCTCTAGCCACTGGGAAATCCCACCCCCAATAGAGCACACAGGCAGGCATCCATTGGATAAAATTAGTTTCTGGGGGCAGACTACCCAAAGAGGTTACCCTCTCCTGCGGCGAGGAATTGCTGTTGCAAAGCTTAATTGAGCAGAAGTATGGTTCTTTTTAGCAAGTTATCCATAAATTTAAAAGGTGCTCTTGATAAACTGGACAGAAAATTTAAAATATAAGTACAGTGGTACCTCGGGTTACATACGCTTCAGGTTACATATGCTTCAGGTTACAGACTCTGCTAACCCAGAAATAGTGCTTCAGGTTAAGAACTTTGCTTCAGGATAAGAACAGAAATCGGGCTCTGGTTGTGCGGCGGCAGCAGGAGGCCCCATTAGCTAAAGTGGTGCTTCAGGTTAAGAACAGTTTCAGGTTAAGAACAGACCTCCAGAACGAATTAAGTACTTAACCCGAGGTACCACTGTATATGCTTTTGTGGTATTTTTATGCATTGTGATTCGCTGTTATTTTTATTGATTATAGATTAGTAATTATTTATTGTAATTGATAAATGTAAACTGTTTAATTATTATTTGCTGCTGTTTAATTTTACTGTTTACTATTAGATCTTAATGGCTTATTCAATATTGCTTTATTTGATATAAGTTGTTTTAAGGTTACTGTGACATATTTTATATCAGATCAGATTGTTACTATTAATGTTTGATGTTTTATTATATTTTTATATGTTTTGGAAGCCACCCAGAGTGTCTGGGGCAACCCAGTCAGCTGGGCAGGGTATAAATTAAAAAAATATTATGATATTATTATTAAAAATGCAGATTGCAAGCATCATCTTAAGAGACACTTAGCATTTACTTCCGATTCCACAGAATGCTGCTTCCAAAGAAGAATGTGAAAAGTTAAACCAGGAGGGGTTGGAGAAGGAATTATAGCAGAAAAGGAGGTAAACTTTTATTTCTTTACCCCCACAGGAGTCCACCTGCAGCCTAAGGCTTGGGTCCCCACAGGGACAGGGATGTGCATAAAAAGTGAGCTATGGAATCTATTTTCCTTTGCTAACAAAGATGGCTGCTTTAGTTTGTAACGCTGTGCACACCTATTTGGCCATTGAACCAAGTGGGAATCAACCTTTCAGTAAGTGTGCCTAGGATCTGTGTGCAGGGCAACCTAATTCTCGAATGGACTATCAAATATGTTGGGCCTTCTGCAGTTTTTACTCTGTCGGAATAATGCAAGTCAAATGAAAAGGCAGGGACCTGTTTCTGTGTAAACATGGTTAGGTTTGTATTATGTAAGTGCCTTCAACTAGTGCCTCTTTTCTTTTGGAGATGATTGAAACCAGACACAACTCAGTAGCCTCTAAGTCAGATTTGTAGAAGAAAACCAACTACGCCAAGAGTGGCACCCCATGCTTGCCTACTCCCTCGTATATTTAGGGTGGCAGCCTCTGGATAGGCAAGCAGTTGCAGCGTAACTTTTAGTAATGTCAGCCCTTGGCGCAATACAGGTGGGGCAGAAATAGAATATACTTTCTAGAGTGTTTTATAAGTCGGCTTTAGTTTATTTGCCTTTCATTTTCATTCTGCATGAGCGACAGAGCCTTGCTCACCCTAATCCTTTATTTCTCTGGCATTTACACAACAATCACCTTGATATTTCTCTGCTGCTAGAATAATGCCATTTCTAAGAATAACACTGTGCGGAGAACAGGTATGTTCTTATATGGCCAGGATATTGCATTTTCTCCATATTCAGAGGATTGCATTTGTGTCTTGGATGATGCTGTACACCAGCTACATGCATGAAATATGGGTTTTGTTGTGGCCTTAGGTGCTTTTGTTAGAAAAGCAGTCAGTCAGCATTCTATATATTTCTTAAGTGTGTGTGTGTATACAAGGTGGGTCCTTTAAAAGAGGCCTGTGGATACAGAGTATACATGCTCCACAGGGCCTCTTTTAAAAGATTCACCCTGTATATATATATATATAAAATAAATCTTGATTTTCTTTGTGAACATGGTTACCATTTAGTATGCCCTGCTCCAAAAAGCGTTGTTCTAATCCCAGGCATGTGGAGAGTGGCTGTAGTTTCTCAGTGATGAGGAAAACAACTTAGCTTTGCACTCAGGTAGAGCACTGAGGCTGGCATTTGAGACAGGTGCTAGGGCCAAATGTCAGGCTCAGTACTCCACCTGAGTGCATACCGAGTTGTTTTCCTCATCACTGAGAAACTACAGCCACTCTCCACACACCTGGGATTAGAGCAACGCTTTTTGGAGCAGAGTAAAACTTCCAGGAAGGAGGGAGCCCTGGAAGCGGTTCACCCCCTTTGAGAACTTAAGTAACCGGTACCCTCCCCCCCCAAAAAAACCCAATTCAGTAACATTCTGCATCTAAACCTGGATGCCCTTTTAGCTATGATGTTTAATAGCCCAAGAATGTCTGCTCCTTTCTGAAAGTGCCATGCTGGTGCCCAAAGCTTCACCTTGTGGCAGAACATTCCATTTATTAATCATGCACAATCATGAACAAACAGCTTTGTGATCAATTTCACTGGCTGACCCCTAAGTTCTGGTAATGTGGGGAGGCATCCACTTTCCCCCCATTCAATGCATAACTTTATAAACCATCTTGCCCAGCCCAGCTGCCCAAACACTTGACCTATTCAAGTCCTCCTAACAAACAAGGGCGCTTTAAAACACAGAGATGTAGATTCTTTCGCCAATTGAAACACCTTCTTCTCCAAAGCGCTATCCTTTATGATGATTATTTCCATAAGACTATTTGGTTACTGCACTTAAGGCCTTGCTCTTGAAAGTTCCCCAGAAATGACAGACACTGTGGATGTTCTTTGAATGTTCCCGACACGGTAGAACAAATTCTTTTCTACTGTCCATTGTACAACCAGTTACATAAAATGTGTGCTATCCTCTTTTTTGGGTAGTTTAACATCATGGCACAATGAAAATATCAGATTCTGTCTGACATCAGCCTGAAAGTAACTGCAGGGGTGGTTGAGTTTTTGTCAACAGTATGTCTTCGGGTGGTGAATGGCACTATTTAGCGGGAAGAAATCCCAATGAAAATCCTCATTATTATATATTTTGCATGGCTGTTTATTCGTATATATTTTAAAATTTTATATATGGATGTTTTATGATGGCCTAGAATTGTAATGCCTAATAAAGGTTTGGTGGAGTAAGTAAGCTCTTCACAGTTGTTTTGGTTTCCAGCAACAAAGAAATTTTTTTAAAAGCCTAATTTGCTGCTGTGAATCTTGCTTCCCTCGTATGCACTTTGATAAGGTGCCCCTGAATCCAAATCTCTAGTATTCTAAAACCTGAAATTCTTTGGTGCTTAATGCATGTCTTTCTCTGTAATGACTGATGGTGGGAAAAGACAGCAACAATTCTCCCTGTTTAGAATATTTTGATAACTTGGCCCAAGGCATGAACAAACTCTCACTCAAGTCTTCTCAGCTACCCACTTTGGAAAGAATTGCTACTGATAATCCCACTCTGAGGCCCCTTTGCCTTGCTGAAAGAATCTATGAAATAAAGGCATTAAAAAGCAACAATAATTCAAATGCACACTTGAACAAGGAAATCCATTTGCTCCCTTCTTTGTAAAAATCTACCTCCTCCGGGGGGCAAATACACAGAACATAATTATCTGAATATCTAAAATCACACAGTCCAGATGGATACAAACTCTCATCACAGCCGTGCCCTTGGATCTTATTTTCTTATCATACAAATATTTGGTAAATTGGAAGACATGTCTGGTGGGCTGATGGTCACGTTTCTGAGGCTGCAACACTCTTTCTCGGAGAACAGGTCCACAGAAATCGGCCTAAGTCTAATTCTTCTAATATCAATCTGCTCTTGCTTTAAGATTAGTGAAGGTATGCTATTTAAACAACTGACGCCAACAAGCAACATTAGAAGTTATTTTATTTCACTGGTCAATGAGGATTTTTGAAATTAGGTTGTATTTTTAAAAAATTATGTATGCCACTTTGGATTTTTTCTAAATATTAAGTGGTTTATAAATACATGTAAATAAAAAAACAAAAACAAAAGAAAGGCTTTTTTCCAGCAGTTTTTCCTCTCTCATGCCATGTCCTCTCTTAAAAAAAAAAGGCTAGCTTGACACCTATGTTGCAATCTTTGGCGCCAGGTAAATGTGTTATTCTTCACCTAGGCATTCTAACATTGCAATTTTTAACTGTTTTATTATTGTATATGTATCATGAAACAATTGCTCCTGAAATCCTAAATAGGGTGAAGACTGGCATATAAATATTTAAAATAAAAAAAATAATGTTGAATAAGGCTCTTTTGGATTGTGCCATAAAGCTCTTCTATCAGATTTTATGTAGAGTTCATTGGCAGAGTTTTGCGGTGGGTTTTTAGCTAATCCATAATCTGAGATCCCGTAAATCTCTTTCCTTGCATATTGCATGGCCACATGAAAGTATTTCACCACTCATAATCGTCTATCATTCCATAGAAAATGGAAATTCACTGGGTTGGGAGAATCCTTATGCTGTGTGAACTGTCATTATATTAGGGTTTCTCCACATCTTGGGGCATGGTCCCTGCTTCGTTGTCATCCAATAATAGAATGCTAATGTGTATTGACTTAGGAGGGGAGATTTTGAAGTATTTCTTGCCCGCTACACAATGACATACATCCAAAGTGAATCCCGGTAACCCTTGTATGGGACTGGTGGTGAAGCTGTTTATTCCCAGCCTTCTCTTGATGTGGCCAAGAAAGAGTGTCTTCCTACAACTCGCATGGCACCTTGGTTTCTCCCAAGCTGTGTGCTTTGCCTTACTGCATTCTCCCTCTGAATCTGGACCAAAGTGGCGAACCATCCTTTCAGCTCAAGTTGTAGTACCTTTTTCTGAACTTAAAATACAAGAAATTAGGATATTCAACAGCCTGTACTCTTCTGAAACATTTTGATCTAGTAATTAAAAGGCAGCATAGTATATATTTAAAACTGGGACACTTTAAAAAATAAATTTGCATGTCCGCCACAAATTTTCATGTCCACTTTTGCGTGTAACCTAAAATACACTTGCACAGCAAACTGGCTCAGTCTCGGTAGGTGGTATTTTCACATCAAAGTGCAACTTAATAGTCCTTTCTATGAAAACAGATACGTGGACAGTATCAGTCACTGTAGGTTTAGCATATGGTAATTCTAGATTTTGTCCTCAAAAGGGCAGGACATATTTTGTAATCGTAACATTTTGCAATAGCTGCATTATCTTCTAAACAGCTGCCACAGAGGCAGTTGTCTGAAGAGGTCTTCGTCCAAGGAACTGAATGCCATATGGAACATATGGAGCTGACCTGAATCTAGCCAGCTCAATATTGACAATGTTGATGAGCAGCAGCTCTTCAAGTCTTCCAGCCCAGCTCTTCAGAATCTTAAGATCAAAAAAGTGGAACCTGCAGACCTCTGGGTGTTGCTGGACTACAAATCCCCTCATCCCCAAGCATTGGCCATGCTTGGGAGGTGAAATCAAGCAAAACCTGGAGGGTCACAGGTCCCACAACTCTGTGTTTACTGAATGTGCCACAGAGTGAACCCAAGGCATCATACATGCAAAGTGAATGCGTGCTCTTGATGACAACAGGAAGTTCCCCAGATATGACTTGCTCTTATGAGATAACATAATTTCTAGCATCCATATGGCAATTTTGCAAGAGTGCAGTTTCTCTCATTTAAAAATAACAATGACTTTGCATTTGAAAGTAAGGTTTAAATTAAAACACGTCTATAAAATGACAACTTTGCTTACAAGTGATTTGTGCAACATTAATTTGTGCTTCCTGTTTCTCTCTCGCCCATCTCCCATCATGACTAAAAATTCATCAGGTCCCTCCCACGTAAGCAATATAACAAATTAAGTTTGGTCTTGGCCTTGAGACCAAATGCTACCTTCATCTCTGGGTGCGTGTGTGTGTTTTTAAAGTGCATCTTTCCCGTGGTCTTGTTTCTAAAGTGGGTGATGTGAAGCACTCAAGGAATTTAACGCGATCTTGAGGTATGCTTACAGCCTCTGAATACTTCTTAAATCTAAAACCAGATTTGTGTTGCGGTAGCTGTCATGGATTTAGGAAAGAAGAAGAAAAAGCACCACTCTCAATGGTGTTTTCACTTTAAGCCATGATACAGTACCTCATGGCACATCTTCATCACATAACTGAGGACATAAGATAGGATTTCTATTTACAGATCTCTGATGCCCCTTCCAGAAAAAAATAGAGACTAGATGGAAAAAAAATATTTCCTGAAAGTCCTGAATTTTAAAATATTTTCTCTCCAGCAAAAGGGTTGGTCCTTCAAAAAAGCAAATGTTACCTGCCCCGTTAAAACATGAAACCAGTGATGACACCAGAGAAAACCTGGAACATCTCTTTATTCCTCCTTTTTCTGGTGGCATGTGGTCCTGGCGGTAGTGAGGCTCGGATGTAAGCTAGTTCACTCACAAGCCAGCTTGCTGTCAAAACTGGACAGGGCAATAGCAAAGGCTTGAAGTGCACACATTGGGTAGTTGTAGTCCATAGTGAAAATATCTTCTGCCACACGGCCAAACTGCATCACAATATAGTCAGCTGAAAGAGGGTGGGGGTGGGGAGTAAAGAAACACAGTACAAGGACATCAATATAAGGTTCTGTGTATTGAGTAAGTGTGTGTCACACTAACTTGCAGTCCAAAATATAAAGCAGGGGAAGATGAAAAATCATTTTCACCACCCAGATTCAATGAATTCAGCCTGGGAGACAGTTTCCTTTAGAGAGCTGAAAGGGGCATGATTGAGATGCTGGCCAGCTGTGAATTGCCTGGCCCTTCCTCTCATACCAAGGATGTCCTCATAAAGGGCAGAGCCAGGAAACAGAAAAAGGATACAGAGATGCAGATGAGATGAATAGAGAAGCGGAAGGCAGCTGCAGCAATCAGGAAGAGACGGGGCAAAGCATCCTTCTCCCCTGCCCCCACCTCAGCTCCCCAGCCTGCTACCCTGACTGAACTCACTCTATAGTAGCCTTTCCCAACACCCTTTGCTGGGGGACTATCTGCCTTCCCTGTTAATCCTTGCCAGCCAGGCAAATGTAAGGGGTGTAAGTCTCCTCTCCCCATAAACTGTGGGGCACATCACAGTGTAGCAAAGGCCTTGATCCCCATGGTGTGCATGCTCATTCCACTACCTCTGTTTCAGGTTTCATCACTTTTGGTGGCCATATTAAAAAAAAAAAAAGCAACCTGCAAAACCTATTTAACTAGCGGCAACAGTGACAATAGCAAATGAATGTGTACACTACCAAAAGCTATACCCTTCCCCCAACATAAAACCTTCCAACTTTCTCAAAAACTAGTACATGCTCGGACTAAGTTCCATGGTGAAGTCAAATTGCTCGGTGTTGGTTAATTCTGTGAACTAGTTATCAATAGTTCAGCCATCCCCAGTCTGGTAGCCTTGAGATGTTTAGGACTATACCTCCTGTCAACCCCTGCCAGCGTGGCCAATGGTGAAGGATGGTATGAGCTGTACCCTAAGACATCTAGAAAGCACCAGGTTAGACCAGGCTGCCCTACTTCCTCATCTTCTGTGTCAAGCCTTTATATCCACAGAACGGTTAGGGGACTGGACACTGAGCAAAGTGTATCAAAAACAGAATCTCTCTCCCTCTCCCTCTGTTTATCAGATTTCAGACAAATAAACAGCATTTCCAGCCAGTTTTGCTATAGCAGCTGTACTTACGATCATTATCGTGAATAATTTGAAAATTTTTCACTGAGGCCTGTGTCACGCGACCATGGAAATTTAAAACGTAAGACTGGGTGTCATCGTTCCAGACTGGAGTTTTGTTGTGCAGCTCAATGACACTTTCTGTGTTTTTATTCTGCCACCTTGCAAGGAGAGTTTCATGCTCCTACGAAAGCCAAGGAAAAGACATCATTTTAGCAAAAGCCCACTTTTTACTTTTGGTTTATGCAACATCAGAATGTGCCCACCCCCATGCCATCACTCTCTCAAAAAGAGATGAGATTGAAGACCATGACAGAGAGACAAGTGGCTTTTTTATTTAAAGATTTCATATATTAAATATGAATCAGGGAAACTCCTGAGATACATGATTTAAGCTAACATGACAGCTTCTCTGTATGCAGAGCTGTAGCCACTAGTATCTTGTGCAGACTGTATTTGCTAAAAAAGAAAAGCCACCTATCATTCAGAGGCTCCTTGTTAATGACCCATTCTCACAACTTCAGCAAGCATGACAGCTTTTATGTATGCAGATGTGAGAAGCCACCAGTACCGTGCGCAGAAGAGTGGCAACCCTGACAGCGAGCACAGAGCTCTGTGCACTGAATTTTACCATACCACAGTGAAAGCAGCTTTTTGCAATGCTCACGGGGTTAAAAGTCCATGACAACACTTAAGTTCCTTGAATTCCTTGCACTGAGTGTTGTTGTCAACTAGCTTCCACTCAACTGTAGACTCACTGAAATTAATGGACCTAGATTAGTCATGCTTCTTAATTTCAGTGAGTCTACTATGAGTAGACTCACTCATAGTAGACTCACTGAAATTAAGAAGCATGAAATTAAGAAGCGGTTCGAATCCCTGCGGCGGGGTGCGCTCCCGCTGCTCGGTCCCAGCGCCTGCCAACCTAGCAGTTCGAAAGCACCTCCGGGTGCAAGTAGATAAATAGGGACCGCTTACCAGCGGGAAGGTAAACGGCGTTTCCGTGTGCGGCTCTGGCTCGCCAGAGCAGCGATGTCACGCTGGCCACGTGACCCGGAAGTGTCTCCGGACAGCGCTGGCCCCTGGCCTCTTGAGTGAGATGGGCACACAACCCCAGAGTCTGGCAAGACTGGCCCGTACGGGCAGGGGTACCTTTACCTTTACCTTTTACTATGAGTAGAAGTTAGTTGAATGTAGTTGTCTCTGGAGATGAGCTAAACATGTCTGCTTCTACACATGGAACTTAGAAGAAGAAATTGGCATAGGCAGCTGCAGCCATGAGAATATTATTGACTAGCACCTTGGGTAAATCTCACCTGTAGTAATCTGTGAAACTCAGATTAGGAACCTAGCACACAGTACTAAGACAGAACTTTGAGCTCAGTATTCTCTCTGTTCAGTGTTCTCTCCTAATCTGGAAATGCCAGTGACTGAATGTGGAACCTTTGGCATGAAAAGCATCTGTTCTATCACTGCTTTATGGCAGCTAGGTTTTTTGTATCTCCAGTATCACCTGTGACATTTACTTTTATTTTAGATATTTAAATGTATCATCAACAACAACAACTTGTCTTAGTATACACCCTCCCACACACACTTGAGACTCATTATGAAGAGGCTGGCAAACCCTTAGCTTAAACAAATGCGCCCACAGTCATTGCAGGTGAGCTAGTTTTACTGAGAAGAGTGACTTACATTGCGTGGCCTGATGGAAACTCTCTCATGGTCCATATTCATCCCTGGTATGATGACACTCATCTTACGAGGACCTTTAAACCCCAAAACATTTGTTTCCTGTTTTGAAATGAATAGGAGAAGCGTTTTGAATACCACACATTTTTCCTTTGGAATTCAGTCTTTCCAGACAAATATCACTGATGATAAAACAGTAATTAGCCTACAAAGGTGTTGCTACAAAGCCACCCCACTGTTGGCCAACAGAGTCCCAAAATATTCAATTTTACCTTGTAAGTTCACGGGGAAAGGGAAAATGTAGGCTCTTCATAAAACATACTTTAAAGTTTAAAAATGTGCAGACACTTCAGCACCGGCTACAGCTCTGCACTACCCAACAACAAGTATCATTAACAAGAACGCAACAAGTGGCTTTTGACAGTGTATATTTTCAGGACCCACCTTATTTTTTATGATTGCAAGTTGTTCTAAACTGTTTTTAATATTGTATTTTAATGTTGTGACCCACCCAGGGAGCTTAGGGTGAAGAGCAGGTAATGATAAATAAATAAATACTTTTATATAGTACTTCCGTGTGTTGAAAGTGCTTGGCCTACATATCTTAGTAACCCTTACAAAGGCCCTTGCAGTAAATCACCTTAAGCTACAGTGATCTCAGAGTGGTGAGACAGTGAGAATGAATGGGGTGGGTGAAGAGAGTGTGACATAGCTCCCATGCTTCTGGCCAGAGTGAAAGACTTCCTGGTGCCTCCTGATTGCTCCTTCGCAGCTCCCAACTACTTTTGTTTCTTGGGACTGGACATGAAGGAGGACCAAAGGGATGAACTTGCACCCAGTGAGATAGAGGAGGCTGCAGCAGGAGTAGGAAGAGGAATTCTTCCTTTGGCCACTATGTACAGCTTGGGTTTCCTTCTTTTCTACCATCATGTCGCAGGCAAAATCAGTAGATGATCTCAGAGGCTATATGTAGCCACTTGTCCTACTACCAACCAAGCTCATGGCACATGTAAGATTTAAACAGGACTGCATAGTTGGACTAAGTCCATAGGCATCAGCTTCTCCTAATGTGACCACATGCCCCTCCTAATTCACCGTGGAAGGGAGGCAATGGAGAGGCATCTCCTCTTGCATAATTTTGTCACTTCTCATTCATCTGCTGGCAACTGGTGCTCTACTGGCACCCAGCACACACAAACAGGTGAATGCTAACCCATTATCACAGTTGAGTAATGTTAAGTGCACAACTGCAAAAACTGCGTACTCAGTTGCACACACTTATTTCAACGGTAGTAGTACAAAAACGGTTGGAGCACTGCAGCCCAACTTGATAACTGAGCTCCATGTCACAGTTTTATGCAAACTAAATTGCACGTAAGTGGTCAAGAGGTCAGTAACCGACCATTTCTCACTAATTGTTATATTTCTAAGGACTTGGCTGGAATCTTTCTCTTCTGCTGCAGTTCTAACTGTGACCATTAGGTGCAGCTGTAGATTTATTAATCAGCAGCAGTGCCATTTCTGTAGGACTGCCTTGTTTTAAAAGCTATGCAGGATCCTGGGTTTTCTCTAAAGTCACGAGTGTTTGAAAATGCTATTGGAAATGTACACACCTAGGACTTAAGTGAATATGCATTTTGGGGCCACTTCTGATCCGATTCAGCAATTTGCATAGAATGTGGCCCTGACAGTGGCGTTTTGGGGACATCTCCTATGCACACAGGCATGGGAATTTTTTTGTCGGAATTGATTATCCACTCATGCAACTTTTTTGCGCATAATCCTGTGAGGTGGAGTGCAAAACCATGCACACATTCTTCTACAGATATGTAGCCAAGAATGCTCCCAAATGTGGGCTATAATATACAAAATGCCCATGCAGTGTATGATCTTAAAAGACATCTGAAGTGCTTTACTCAAATACCTCTTGAATCCCAGCTTGGTGGGAAAGCAATGTGTAAATACAATATATTAAACAAACAAACTTTTGTGATGAGTGGTTCCTGAGTTTCTCAGTCTTTCTTGCTTCCAGCACGTTGCTGATCTTAATGCAAAGAAGCTTGCCCAAGGTACAGCAACCCCCCCCCCCATTTAAGCACTTTCAATATATGTGCAACTGTGCACAAGCACATCGCACAGAACTTGGAAGTGACCCAAAAATGTCACAAAAAGGAGCAGAACAAAGTGTTTGCAGGCTTTTTCAATGGTGTTTCAAACATACATGATTTCACTTAAATGTGCAGTGCCTTGGACCATGTAAATGGGGGGGGGGGGTGGTTTGCCTGCATAGGGCTTAATCTGATGCAAGCCTTTGCCTTGAGTGTCCATTTTAAATATCAGGTCTGAACCTAATAACTTATGCAGAGAGAGTCTTTCTTTCACCCAGGTCCTATTCATTTAGAATTAAGGGTGACGGTTTCCAGTGCACTGGAAATGATTTGAAGGCAGGCCAAGCACCTCTCATTTTATAAATTGAACGCTGACTAGGGTTTCTCTTCAATTGGTTGTGAATCTACTGCCAACCTTTGGCTTTGCTTGTGCAACTCAAAGCAGGCTGGATGACTCAGACCCACAGCGGAACCAGAAGTTTGCTTGTCCCAGGCACAGCAAAGGAGCATGTGATCGTCGTGAGCTAAGAGCATTTTGCATCTTGTATATCAGATGCTCATTTCAGCAAGTCACATTTGCTCCAGGGAAGTCTAGGACTTGAGCAGAAATGGGTCATTTGAGGGTAAAGAAATCCCGAGTACATCTGTGCTGGGGTTGGAATGACTCATGCAAACAACATTCACTATCATTAGCAAATGGATGCAGATATTCTCAGTCTTATGGCCAGAATGAATCAATGGACACAGCCACCAGTACCATTTACTCTGGTTTTACACCACCTCTGATTATACACTGTGATCTGTTTTTGCATAAGAGGCCCAGGTGTCCAATAATGAACCCCACTCTTGCACAATTTATTTACCTAGACTTAATTTAAGAGCGGGACGCAGGTGGCGCTGTGGGTTAAAGCCTCAGCGCCTAGGACTTGCCGATCGAAAGGTCGGCGGTTCGAATCCCTGCGGCGGGGTGCGCTCCCGCTGCTCGGTCCCAGCGCCTGCCAACCTAGCAGTTCGAAAGCACCTCCGGGTGCAAGTAGATAAATAGGGACCGCTTACCAGCGGGAAGGTAAACGGCGTTTCCGTGTGCGGCTCTGGCTCGCCAGAGCAGCGATGTCACGCTGGCCACGTGACCCGGAAGTGTCTCCGGACAGCGCTGGCCCCTGGCCTCTTGAGTGAGATGGGCGCACAACCCCAGAGTCTGTCAAGACTGGCCTGTACGGGCAGGGGTACCTTTACCTAATTTAAGAGCATCAAGGCCAGTGCCCATTTCTCACTGAAAAATCTGCTCCTAAAGGTAGTCATAGTTTCCTAGAGGCACTTGGTCACAGCACATGATGCTAATGTTCCTCATTTGAACTGGATGGGGGAGCATCTGACCCCCTCAGTTAAAAGAACTACACAAGACGGCAGAGGAATCATCGGACATCCTCTTATTTTCCAGCAAGTGTGATAGCGGTGAGGAAGATGTGCTGGGAAGACAGTCTGAGTGCAGCACCAACCAGGCAAAAGACATCACTGCTCTCTCGCTTCCCCCGATGGGTGTCCCTGATTTAGGTATGGGTGTGGGTCACAACTGTGTTGAATGGTTGGTACAGCTTTGCATGCTTGATACCTTACTGAAAAACGTTTGCTTATGAATGGTACTTACGTAGCAAATAGCAGCTAGCTCCTGGCGCAGATTACTTGCCTCCAAGCTCAACGTTGTTTTCATTGGGTTTACTCCATTATCATACACTGTAAACTTAGTCCCCATAAGATTTGATCTATTAGAGAGGAAAAACAATGGATTACCTTCATTGCCTGCTACTGATTGATTATCATCATTTGAGCCTTAAGCACTCAAAATCTCTCTCTCTCTCTCTCTCTCTCTCTCTCTCTCTCTCTCTCCAGTGTATCTGGGACATCATAATCCCAGAGAGTGCAGAGGTTCTGGAGGTTGCATACAATGAGGCATGCCAGATTGAGCTACTGTTACTATAAGACTCTGAAATGAATTTCACAAAATCTCAGAAAAATGTATCAAGGCTAGAGATATGATCCCATGTGAACCAATTATGAAGCCTTCATAAAAGCATGCTTCTCTCCTGAATCAAATCATGCAGCATTAATGCTCACCACTATCATTAATACCTGTATCTCCCCTCTCCTTCAAAGAGCTCTGGGTAGCGTACATGGCTTTCCCCTGTTTATCCTCACTATAATCTGGTGAGGTATGTTGGGCTGAGAGAGATGTGTCTGCTGCTAGCAAGCTTCATAGCTGAAAAGGGATTTGAACTCAGGTCTTCCTGGATCAAGTCAACCATTTCCTCCACTATGCCCAGGAGTGGCTCACCCAGTGAGAAGAGGTAGGGGGTGAGGAGGCCAGCCGAGCACACTGGTGGGAGTGATGGACTGGGTCGACACTGTTCCTGGGAGGGTATGACTTTGGCTCTTCCCCATCTCCTGACTCTGCTACAGTGGCACTTCTATCTCTCATTAGCACCCTTCTTCCCAATGCTCTTGGGAGGATAGAATGCCAGTTTCCTTACCACCCTTTAATCACTTCAGCTTGTGTAAATAAAAATAGTAGTTAAAATTAAATAAGGGGATAATTAAACCAAGTTATTCTACAGGCATTCTGAAGTTACTGCAGTGTGTGAATGGACAGTAAATAAATAAATAACAGGAAATCTTTTGACTCCGTTATGCAAAATAAGGAACAGCTTGATTTTTTTGTGAATTGCTGTCAATTGCGACTTTCCATCAAGAGCTAAAGAAGGTAGGTAGGAATGTAAACAGGGACTGATATCAAACGTTTGCTTTCAGTGTTACCACTGGTATCCTGAATCCCAAAATGTTTATCTGATTATCTTAGAATATACCCTAAATCAATGATGGTGACCCTGTGGCCCTTCAGATGTGACTGGACTCCAACTCCTGTCATCTTTTATCACTGGCTATGCTGGCTGGAGTTGGAGTCTAAGAACATCTGGAAGACCAGAGGTTCCCTGTCCCTGCCTCAAAAATCTAAACCTTTACCTTAGCTTTCCAATGAAACTCTCTCCTCCTCGTGACAGGTCTGTAGGATCAATGGAGATGAGGTAATTTGAGGTTTTGCTCTTCTTTCGCTTTCTTCCAGCTAACAAAAATACCTAAGGAATTTGAAAGTGGAACAAAACATCACACTCCAGGCAGAATCTGATAGAACCACCAGAAAAAGAAAACGAACTCTAATTTTCCTGGGGTTTAGTATCATCAGCAAAAATGTAGAAGGCCAAAGGGAAAGTTAGCAGAAAAAAGGGGGGGGGTGTAAAAAAAATCAGCAGAGGAAACTACTTCCTTCGATCCATTATTTATGGTTTAAATAATTAAACCTAGTACACTTTGTTAAATGTTTAATTTGAGCTTGAACAGTTTCCTTCAAGTAAAAGGAAAACAGATGTCAGTTTAGGTCAGAAGGGTAGAGAGTCCAACTACTAATCACTTGAAGACTCCAAGCATAATGACTTCTAAGGACAAAGTATAAAGTAAAATACAACTACCTGAAGCCGCGTAAATATTACATTACCCTTTTCCCAAGTTTCCCAAGACAGTGGTACCTCGGGTTACGGACTTAATTAATTTCGGAGGTCTATTCTTAACCTGAGTCGCACTTTCGCTAATAGGGCCTCCCGCTGCCGGTGCCACGCAATTTCCATTCTCATCCTGGGGAAAAGTTTGCAACCCAAGGTAACTACTTGTGGGTTAGCAGAGTTTGTAACCCGAAGCGATTGTAACCCGAAGCGTTTGTTACCCGAGGTACCATGTGTTGCTAACACATTCGGAAAGAAAAGAGAATGCAAGCTACTCTGACATGTTTCTGAAAATCATTTCAGCATACTCCCAGCTCCATGGAGCTATTGTAGCATGTGGCATTGGCTTTCCACATGGACTGGCAGGATGGCATGTTAAATATCCCAAATGAGAGTTGCACTTCCCTGAGGTCTAATGAGTTGACCTACGGCTGCATCTTATGGACCCTTCTCTGGATCCAAGTCCTATTGATTTCAGTGTAATTTACTTCTGAATAAATATGTATAGGACTCTTGGAACTGATACTCAATGGCCACCACATGGCAATTAGAAATGTGTGAAACTGCCCTAAAATGTTTACCATCCATATCTGATGCAAGAAGAGCATGTTTTAAGAGGCAGCTCCCCATTCCACTCCTTGGTTACTTTTGATTATTTGCATATGGCTCAGGATTGGGTTGCCTCACTAGGAATGTCCTAATGAGACACAGCATCTAAACGTCTCTGTTTGTATACAGTTAATAAAGCAATAAATTTCCATGTTTAAAAGTGTGTCTTATGACACTTAGGACTGGGGAAATACTTGAATGAAACATTTTAATGGGACGAACAAAACCTGTACAAGCTCAGAAATTAAATGTTAACATTCAAGTAGTTACTCAATAATCATGTATACTATTCCTAATTATGAATAATGCAGAGAACATAGAGGAGTTTGGTCTCTTAACAGGGCAATCCTGTACAGGTCTACTCAGAAGTAAACCCCACTGAGTTAAATAGGACTTACTCCCAGGAAAGATTAAAACATATTGTTATGTTATTTTTTTTCTCTCTGCTTGCAGGTTATAATGTACTCTCAACTTTAAGCATTCATATGTTGTGGATGGATGGTCGAAACTCTGGGTATAGGGATTTTCCCACTTGTACAAGCTTGTTTCTGCATGTTTTCTTTTGCTGTTTTATATGCAACCAGCAAAATCTGCTTTATGACCTTTTTCCCATCTTCCCTTTCCAGGTGGAGGTAGTAAGTAGGGTACATTCCACGGTCCATTCCCTTCTTGTCCCTTGTGATTCGGCATTTGACAGTAACCCCCTGAGGAGCTGGTCTCACAGCAAACACCTCCAGGTCATCTACGTCTATGATGGGGTTGTTTGTCGAAGGGCTAGGCCCGGAGGCTGACTCCTAGGAGAGGAAGAAAAGCGACCATGTGCTTAAAAGACAGACACAAATTTGCTCACAAATTTATTGATAGCTGCACGAATTATTATAGCTAGGAAGTGGAAGGGTCAAGCAGAATGTAAAATGGAAGAATGGTATAAATAGGTATGGGATGTAGCTATGAATGATAAATTAACATGTGCCATTAAGGTAAGATGGGGAATATGCAGGAGAAATGATTTTGAGGAGATATGGAAGGTGTTTGTAGAATTTGTACTGTTAAAATGGAAAGGGATCAAACTATTGCAAGAGGTGTTGAAATTTTGGGAGGTTGGATAGTTACAATGGAATGGTCTCAGTGGTGGGGAGCACATTTTTATTTTATTTTTTATTTATGATTATTACTTTGTCATAAAAAAAAGACAGCAGGATCCAATCATTCTAAAGGCAAGCAAGAGCAGAAGTGTGGCCCTGCAGGATCTGCGTTGGAAAAGGGGATGCACCTGAACTGGGCAAAAGCCAGAATGTGGGGCAATATGTCCTCACTGAACCACGAAACTATAGAATTGTAGAGTTGGAAGGGACCACAAACATCATGTGTATCAAAGACCATGTGCTGAACTGACAACATTGGAAAAACGGGGTTTTCCAAATGGTCAATGAAACCCAGGCGCCAGTGTACACTGCAATCCTGACCCTATCAAGCTCTGATGAAATGTTAATATTCAATGTACTCAGCAGGACTTCTTCCTGACTATATGTAGTTAGGATTGCACTGCCACTCAGAAGTTTGATGAGGGCAGCCAGCCAGGCAGAATAGCTCTGACGCAGTTTCTCATTGGCCCTGTGCCTTCAGCCATAATTAGGAAAGTCACTCTACCCTGCTACTAAGGGAGGGGAGAAAGTGGGAGACATGTGACATTGGTCAGCAATAGCCAACCGTTTGATCTGTTTGCCACACAACAGCTTATGGTCAGGAGCAGTCCATATGGGACAGGTGACTTTACAGGATATCCTCCAAGAGTCACAAGTAATGTTTGCCCACCACAATGTTGCATAATATTTGTTATGTTGTTTGTTCACTTGTCATAGGACAAACGCTAAGTTTGCTTCCATAAAAGGGCTGGGCAATAGAGCCAACAGCCCAGTGGAAGTATGGGATCTTTTCACTATAGTCTGAAGAATACGACTGTTTCTAGCAATTGCACTAGATGACTCTTGACAAATGTTTGAACCATGACCTGGCCTCATCACACCAGAGTTCTCACCTTATTTGATTTCTTGCTTGTTGCAGAACCTGGTCGTGTATTACTATTCAACTGTGATGAACTTGAGCTGTCTTCATCCTCCTCGTCCTCCTCTTCATCAAAATTCATGCTACTTGAAATGCCTAAAGGACATCCATCACATTTACAGATTTAAAAAAGGCTTTTATAATACTCAGTTTGAATATACATCTCAATTGCTATGATAATTCCCTGATTTTCAGAGACGGCATATTTCTGGTGACTGGATTCTGGGTTTTTACAACAGAAGATGGAAACTTTCTTTTTATTGTTATTATTTATCATTTTTATTAGTCGTATAGCAATCTGAAACACATGTAATGCAACAAATAAACATTAATACAGAATAACAAGAGAAGCTGTTCATTTGTTTTCCATTAAAGTCTATCTTCTTTCCCTTTTACGGCATCTTTCTGCACATTAACAAATAGACAGAAGGCTGATTTAAGCAGAATATTTATCCAAACCATGGGTCAGGGCAGGACAATTCTTATGCCCATACTCCATAGCATCACCATCCTATATTTCATGTGTAAATGGAGATGCAAGTACATGACAAAAAAATGATAAGGGTCACACCCATGGAAGATGTTAGAGCAGTCTTCCCCAACCTGGTGCCCTCCAGATGTTTTGGAATACATCTCCCAGCACAACTGTGTTGGGTGGAGCCGATGGGTGTCTTATTTATTTATTAACATTTATTTACTGCTTGATTGTACAAAACCTCCAAGTGACACCACCAATGCCAGTTCGGCAGGTTAAAGTGGTCAAGAAGGCAGATACGAGGAAATATGTAGTCCAAAACACGGGGGGGGGGGCACCAGGTTGGGGGAAATTATCTTAAAGACTTGTGTTTTACCCTCTCAGAACAGAAGATGTGCCAAGTATACAAGGTCTTTACACTGCAGAATGGTTGCAATGTGGATTCTGCCTATCAATTCATTGCTGTTAATGCTGCTTAAGGACTACCATAGGCTGCTAATTTTCATATTGTTACAGTGACATAACCGGTACTGACAGCGTCCCAGAAACAGAATGCTTGCTATAATGTAAGAAACAGTTGTACTGTCCTTTTGACTCTGTTCACCGACAAGGAAAATTGAAATCTAAATGGCAGAATATTTCCCAGTAACTAAAGCCGCTGGTGGCATATTCAGATTAGAGTATCAAACAAATCAGTTGACATTCTTTGCAGGCCTTGTATTTCTTGTACATTTTTATATTTTCAGGAAGTGCAAGTTTGGGGGGGGGGCATTTTCTGGATGCCCCACAGGGAACAAACAAGCATTTGTTTTGTGAGCTAAATATTAGCTGATGCTGCCACCAAAGAATTTGAACAGAATTAACTTCAAACAAGAGCAAAGCAATTGGAAGAAATAGTTGCAAGCTTTCTGCACAGTATTTTAGTAATCCCCTTCTGTTGTTTATAGCTTTTCAATAATTAACTGATGGGGGTGTGGAGGAATACAGTGAAAGGGTTGCACATATTCTCAATATCCACAAGGGAGTCTATTTCACGCTGGAATGGGTTACCTTGGAACCTTGACTCAATGAGAACCAAGCTAGTCCTTATATCAGTAGTATTAACTAGCCATACTCTGGCATCTATTTTGGGGAGCATATTATGAATTGGTTTTTAGTAAAAATAAAAATAAAAAATCACAGTTTTCTGGAGTTGGAAAGGACCCTGAGGGTCATTTGGTCCAACCACATGTAATGCAGGAATCTCAACTAAAGCATCCATGACAGATGGCCATCCAATCTTGAATGATGGAGACACCACCACCTTCCAAGGGAGTCCATTCTATCGTAAACAGCTCTTGCCATCAGAAAGTATCTCCTGATGTTTATTTGAAATCTCTCTTATTGTAACCTGAATCCATTGGATTAGGTGACCTGTAATCAAACCAACAGCCAACAGCATCAGCAAGTTTCATGGTTCCTTACCTTTCTTCTGCATTGTCAGTCTAAGGTCCTGTGTCCCTTGTTGTTGACTGGTAGCTATTGTCTCACCATCATCCTCATCTTGGCAAGCCTCTCCAACAGTAAGTATTTGAACTTGGCTCCCTACTTCCTGTACATCATCTTGAAAAGCGGCCGGACCATCAATTCCTATCAAGCAGAAAAAGTCAAACAACAGTGTCACTATCCAGAGACAACATGTGTTTTTCAACCTTTGACCACGGCATACCTAAGAAGTCAAACCTGGCAGCCATCTTTAGGTATATTTAAATAAGAAACGTAGTTTTCGTACAAAAGAGTGCTTGCTTCCTGTTGCTTCCAGGGGTCTGGCTCTAGATCAGTTAGCATGAAAACTGTTATCTAGAAGAGTACTGAAAGAGCAATGTTATAGGAAGTCCTTTCACAGAGCACTTGCCTTTAGGATGGCACCTCAAGTGGCCTAAAACTACCATTGTAACCAATAGAGATTGGTCACATCCTGCGTGGGCTGCAGGAGACCCTGGATAAGAGGCAGGCAGTGGTAGGAAATGGCTGCCCATGTTGTTGTTTTTTCTTGGCATGAGGAAGAGGCATGTAGAATTATCACTGCTTCCTGCTGACATTTGGGGTTTCCAGGTTCATGGTAGGCAAAGACAGAAGCTGCTTTGGCT
This sequence comes from Podarcis gaigeae, assembly GCF_964106915.1. Lineage (NCBI taxonomy): Eukaryota > Metazoa > Chordata > Lepidosauria > Squamata > Lacertidae > Podarcis > Podarcis gaigeae. Next base: position 70,493,440 of record NC_139678.1, read on the forward strand.
ATAGGCTGGGGAGGAATGGATTGAGTGTGTCACCTGCCTGCACAGCCACTGGATATGGAAGGCTAGCCCCACCCACATAGCTGCTTAAAAGACCACAATATGGAACGACATGAAACAAGGATTGGATGCGTTCCGACACTATAGCTTGCTATAGTGACAGAAAATCAAAATAAAATAGCATTTCAGCTTCTGATTTTATGCTTGCATGTACAAAATGTTGTGCTTGTGTTTACTTATTTGTCAGCCCTATAAAAATCATTTTTGAACTGATATAAGCTGTAATATTTCAATTTCTTTGCATAATGGTTTACATGCTTCCTGTTCTGTGCGGTTCAAAATTAACTACCGGAGACAGAAACTGCAGAGCACTAGGCAGAATTGGCTACTATTTCAAAATGTCAATATTTTAATAATGTCTCTTGCAAAGATGATCACAAATGGGGATGGGGGGGGAGCAAATCAGAACTGGGCAAACATTGCCTAATTTCCTCCTTGGCTATTAGCATTAATTTGCATCATGCATTTTACTTTCCTGTGACCATGCAACTTTATTATTTCTCACATACTATCTAAAGTAAATAAAAAAATGTTAATGTTGAATTTCTGCACACTAGAAATTGGCACTTAAGAACTGGCAACAAAGAATTAAATTGGCAAAAAAGTGCCTTATGCTTACACTGGTAGAATAAGCCTGCAAAATGTATGCAGAAAAGCTTTTTAGGGAGACAATTATGTGCACTATAGCCACAATAATTCTGCAAGTAACTAATGAAGCAAAGGTAGCCATGGGAACTAATTCATACTTTACAAGGCAGATTTTCCTTGCAGTTCCCTTTAAGCACTTTCCTTTCACAGGATATTCGCCCGAGACAGAGCACTGCATAGAATGGGCCACTGGTGTGACTTAGCATAGCAATTAATTGCAATGGTTTCGCACACTCATTAAGCCAGGCATCTTCTCTGCACGGTGAGAGAACAGACATGCATACAATGTAAAATGTGGTGTGGGTGGGTGGGACACACGTGTGCATCTGTTTCTGTTTGTGCTCAACTTAAGAGGGGAAAGGGTCACACCATCAAACACAGAAATGTACCACCCGTACCCGTTAACATACTAGTTATGCCCAGAGTGGCTGGGGAAACCCAACCAGATGGGCGGGGTACAAATAATAAATTATTATTATTATTATTATTATTATTATTATTATTATTATTATTATTATGCACCAATATGCTGATTCCCATCCAGAATGTCACAGTCTTCATCTGAAGAGCGCTATCTACAATTTAATATCCAGAGGGATTCTAGAGTGAGCATCACTTATTTATATACCATTTATATTTATTTTCATGGGGGCTGCTGCTGAACTGTAGCTTTGATACAGTTCGATACAGTATAATTGTTCTTTTATTGTTTTTAATTGCTTTGGGTGGGCATTTGCACAGAAAAGCAGCCTAAGTAAAATATTTAAAAGTAAATACATACATACGTTTTGTAGAAAGGCAGTATGGCTACACGAACAAACATTTCTATTGCTCAGCATTGCAAACTCACACATGCTACTTAAAAATAAGGCAAAGCAGGGAGAAAATGATTACAATCATCAAACTATCGATTAAATCAAAATATTTGCAGCAGAAGGCAATACAAAACAGTGGATTAGAGCTACAGATAGGAGTAATTCTGCCAATGGCGCTCTTCTGTGTTGTACGTGAGCCACTTGAAGAAATTGTGTGGCACCGAACAAGGCCCTGCAGAAGGGTTTGTACAACACCCTGGGCTAGCACTTATCTTGGGACCTTATGCGAGGGATCACACAATGCCTTGTACAAACAGAAGCACACCTCTGCATTTCAGTCCTCATAAAGGAATCATGTGCTAAATCAGTCTGTCTATCTAGATATAAGCAGAACTGAAACATTATAGCTATGTGTTAGATATTTCATGATGACTCCTAGATATGTGTGTGCCTCCCCCACAAGAGGTCCAGAGGGTGGCAACACGAGAATGAGCCTTTTCTGCAGTGGCTCCTCATTTGTGGAATGTTGTCCCCAGATAGGCTCCTCTGGTGCCTTCATTATATATCTTTAGGCACCAGGCAAAAACATTTCTCTATAACCAGGCCTTTCGCTGATTAACATTTGATGGTCTTTTAAATGTGTTTTTCTTCTTGTTTTTATTATGTATTTTGGGTTCTCATTTTGTAATTTTTTGTTGTTAACCAGAGGAAGGGTAATAAATAATAATAATAATAATATCTCCAATTTTTCTCCTCTTGATAATGGGTGCAGTGTCCAAAGAGTTTTCAGAAGGAGGATGGAAAGAAGAGCAGAGAAAGCTGACTCTCATCCATTCACTTTCTGTCCTCTGCCCTGACAGTAACCAGCTGCCACTGTAGCTTTCCTCACAGACCTACAGGAGTCAGGGAGTTCTAACTGCATCTGTCCATCCTAACAAGCAAGAGACATGACCACAGATCCAAAACACATTCCAGCCAGGAAAAGGCACCTGAGGAGGGTGCAGAGCAGGGCCAATGAGGGCCTCAGCCAGGGGATAGGGGCCCAAATCCAGAGGCCCAGAGCCTGGCGGGCCAGATTCAGGCCCTGGGCCAGATCTTCCCCATCCCTAGTGAAGGTACTTTTTCCTGTTGGAAGTCAAAATGAAATTGTGTGTGTGCGCAGTTTCAGCTCAGCCGTAATAATGTATGTAAACCTACAAAGAAAGCCAATTGGCCTCATCGGATGTGTAGTTCATAGCTCTTTCCCCTGGGATATTTATTACATTCAAAGGCCCAGTGTATACAGCGGAGTCACATCTGCGCATTAGAATTCTGAAGTGCTGCTGAAAAGCCCACATCATCGCCAACCCTGCTGGAAAGTTGGCACTGCTATACATCAAAGAAACACTGGCCTGCTTTGAAATTAAGAAGAATGATAGGAGGTTAGGAGTAAAAAGAAGACACCAACTCTTTTTTTAAAAAAAGACAACTTATTTTGAAGTATAGCTAACCAAAATGACACTGTAAAGGCTTTCATTTAATCCAAACCATGACTCTCAAGAGATTCACATTTGAAAAGTGAACAGGAGAAGTAGCCAGATAATGATCTGAATTCCTTGCTCGTTTAAAAAAACCCACCTATTTCTTTGGGAATAGAGCCTATTTTTAGATAACTCTTACCGACAATTGTGTAAGGAACATGGCACAGTTAGCCTTGCTTCATCTGATCTGTCATCCAATGTCCCTTTTTAGCAACTGAAGTTGGGCAAAAGTTTGTACTTTATTCTTAATGAAGGCAGATAAATCCTTATAGCAGATTGAATGATTTATGGTTACTAACTTTCCCAGTTAAACCACAATCCCCTGAGCTTCTGATATTCAGAGGTATACTGCCTCTGAGTCTGGAGGTGCCACAATCAGATGCTGAGGACCAAGAACAGGGGATCACCATCCCATGCCCTAATGCTTCCAGAGGCATCTTACTGCATGGTAATAGAGAAGTTTCAGAATGCATGGAACTGGTTGGGTCTAGCAAGCCTATTCATGTCTATTCAGAAGTAAGACTCATTTAGCTTAATGGGACTTACTCCCAGGTAAACCTGTACAGGATGGAAACCTAAGGCTTTCTGCAGCTGGTTTGGATAGGAGACTTCTGCTGTCCCATCTCTATTTAATTTATGTTCACCACCTCCTGTATTATTATTTCTCTCTCTCTCTCTCTCTCTCTCTCTCTGTGTGTGTGTGTGTGTGTGTGTCTGTCTCTCTTACCCATTACTAATATGTTTACCTTTGCCCCATGCATACCTTCCTAATTCTGTCACTTGGTTTATTTTTAATATAGTTTTGCATATATACAGCAAGCAGCAGTTCTGGGTAAACCATTTTTATCAGGGAAGTGGTGGTGGCAGGGAGACCTAACCCTCTCTCCCACACCATGGTCCCAATCTGGATCTCTCACACAAACACACCAAAATATTTGTGAAGAGATTTAATCATGGATTTCTATTGTCTTGTCTGGGTTTGATCATTGCTAGATTATTATTTTTTTAAAGTTGGTTTCTTCTTGGATCTGGTTCAACTATTGACTAGACTTCTGTTAGTAGGGAAATTTGCCTTGATGGCTCTTCTGGTACAAGAGTAGTCTTTTCCTACTATTCAGCTGTCTACTCATGCACAAGACATCTTTTGCACTCATCCCTTTTGGATAGTTGCCCTGAACTTGCACCCTTAAGGAGGCAACCTGGCAACAGTCATTCTAATTCATTTCTGCATGTTTCTGAGGTAAGGCATAAATGTCAGAGGGAATTAACGAATTTGTTGTGGTCTTGATGTGCCCTTGAAGTTGGGGTACCATAAAGCTTGCCCCCATATTAGTTGTTTTAAATAATAAGAACATGTCCATTTGCCATAGTAGAGGGAAACTACTGTACTGGAATTGAAATCTGCTCAGTTACAATTCTGGAACACCACTCTTGGGATTTCAAGTGTACATTTTAAGGAGTTTACAGCTGCTTAAGGAGTTAACAAGTTTTCTTGTTGTCTGGATTTTGTAATTCCCTGTTCTTTCCAAAGTAGCATGCTCACGACTGACTGAGTTTGAAATAGAACTAATTTCAGAAATCATAATCATTACAGCTAAATTGGTCTGAGGTCAAAAGGAGAATTTTAATGTGTCATCTTACATCCATGGCCACAACTAACTGAATTTACAGGACTCCAAAGCATATATTTAATCAGCGATCTAGCAAGGATGGCGTTATAATCATATAGCTGAGACAAGGTAATGTTTGTGCTTGAAAATTATTGCAATTATTATTTTCCTGCTTATGAAATGGAGACTTAAAAATAGAAGAAGAAAGCAGGGTTTCTATTAATGTGCATTGTGAGGGCTGGATAACCTATCCTTAATTCTAATGAGAGCTTTTTATGCACTGCACCAAAGCAAAAGCTCTTTATTGGCCTGTAAGTACACAGGGAATGCAATGACCCTACACAAACAATTAGCTGCATCCAGTAACTAACCATTTCTCTCTCATTTTATGAAAGTGCAGCTTCGTTATGCCTAATATTTCCCTGGTGTTCATCTTTATCACATTGTCCTGAATGCAATGTCATCAGCCACGAAGCCACTCAGAAAACCATCGGTTTTTACATTTAAGGTTCTGCATTCAGTTATTACAAGAGAGACTATGAGTACTGCTCATGTATAATTCAATAGTTTACAGCTCGGAAAATTAGCTGATCATTCATAAAACCTGGTCTACTTTTAGCCCAACGAAATTGGCCTTACTATGAAATGGGAGTCTTACATCATCTAAATGCATGAAAACCCTTTCGGAACATGCTGTTTCCGAGTACCGTACAGCTGAATTCTAACAGCACACCGCAGGGTCCCGCCAAATAGGGGATACACTACATATGATATACAAAATAAATTTTGTGATTTTTGTGCAAACTCTCAGCCATTAGATTTCTACCAGTTACTGAACTCCCAAACTACGCATTCCTACTGTATCTGTAAGTTATCAAAGTGAACTGTGACCATAAATAAGTAAATGGATACCAAAAGCAAAATCGTGGAAGGGAAATTCCCATTCTCTTAGATCCTAGTTAACAGTTGTGGGGGTGAGACATTTTAACTGTGGTGGGGAGGACCCACTATAGCACGTCTGGAGCTGCACAAGCAAGAGCCCTTTTAAAACAAATGAAGTCTACTAATCAGGTGACTTGTGGGGATAATAAGGATTGTGGTGGGGGGAAATAACTGAGCAAACAGCACAACGTTAGCTCTCTGCACAGAGCACCTGATGCTGGCCGGTCCACAAAGATGCAAGACACATGGCCTAGGGCCCATGTACCTACGGGACCACCTCTCTTGGTATGCCTCGCGGAGGACCTTAAGGTCCACAAATAACAACACTTTGGAGGTCCTGAGCCTCAAGGAGGTTAGATTGGTTTCAACTAGGGCCAAGGCCTTTTCAGCACTGGCTCCGACGTGGTGGAACACTCTGTCACAAGAGACTAGGGCCCTGCGGGACTTGACATCTTTTCGCAGGCCTGCAAGACAGAGCTGTTCTGCCTCGCCTTTGGTTTGGACTCGGTCTGACCCTTATGTTTTCCTCCCCTTATGGTCTTGATTTAACGGCTATTTTAAAATGAGGCTGCATTTTAAATTGCATTTTAACCTGTATTTTAAATTGGTTTTTTTCCTCACCTCTCTTTTCCCCCTATTATGTTTTTACTGTGATTTTATTGGTGTTAGCCGCCCTGAGCCCAGCTCTGGCCAGGGAGGGCGGGGTATAAATAAAATGTATTATTATTATTATTTGCCTACGCACATGCAACCTCATTTGATTATGGATAGAGACCTACTTCCATGCAGATAGAAGCCCTCCAATCAACTGGAGCAACTGAGACACTAACACGCAACTGATATATAATAAAACTAAAATGCTAGTCCTATCCCCAAAATGTGGGAAGAAAAATCTCCAGAAAATGTTTGCATAGTTGTTGTTGTTTTTCCCTTCTCCGCCTTATCCTGATATTAGACTGTGAAATTTTAAAAACCAGGAACATGAATTATTAGCCTGATGTGCGGTTTGATGCTCTTGAGCAGATGGGGGCTACTCTGATGAAGAACATTGGTCAGGGTTGACAGAGGAATATGCCCAAGGAGCCAAGTCCAAAATGTATTGGATATGAAACTTTTTATCCTACTCCTTTGCATCCTACTCCCCCACCCCCCAAAAATATCTCACTGCCTGAAAATCTCACTGTCAAAAAACAGAGTGCAAGTTGAGGGGAAAGTCCTAAAATATTTTACCCAAACCAAAAATGTTAGTTACAGTATATACATTCATTAATATTAATACATAAGCTTAATGAAAATAAATACGTTCAAAACAACACATAGTTTCTAATCTGCTCATCCTTAAAAGCACGGCTTGTTGTTTTAAACAAAAATCACAAACATTTGTCTCTAAATTTCTTTGAGAAATACAGACTAGGCATTCACAGTTCTTCCTCATTAAGCGTGGTATTATTTTTTAACCAAAACCTTAAATCCAGTCCAGTTGTGGTAAACACTACTTTCACAGACAATATCGTTTTTTTAAAAAAGCTAATTAATTGGGTCTAGATTTATTTAATTAGGACTACAGCCATTTTGACCCAGAACTGCCACTGCAGTGAGAGAAAAAGCCATACTGGAGAGCACCTGCAGCACTTGGCTCTGTCCCGAGAGATTTGTAAGAGGGGCCTTTCATGACCGAGATACACAAAAATCATTCAATCAGCATTTTGTATGGGCGATTGTATATAGAGTTAGAGAATACACCAGCGCTTCAGCTAAAATGAATAGCCTTTTCAAATTCAGAAATCAAGTGAGTGCTTGTTTCCTAAACCATGCCAAGTATAATCTCATTCCTCTGCATAAACTAGGTAGATTTCCAGATAATCGGAAGATTTTGGAAAAGCAGCTGTACTGCCTATACAGGGTATCTCTGCCTTCTGGCACACTACGGAAGACAGCACTTCGCAAGTCTGCATTCCTGATGCACAATTTTTCAAGGCTGAGGTGTACAAACAGCCCCTTCTAGATACAAGTTCCAGACCAAGGGCTTAGCAGAGCAGCATGGATAGCACAGTTGAAAAAAGGGCTCAGTATGGGAACCTTGGGTGTACACTGACTAAAGGGCAAAGTAGAGAGCATTTGTCATTCATTTTGCCCTTCTGTCGTTGAATTTTCTTTAACTCAGGGCATGGATAGGCAAACTAAGGCCCAGATCTGGCCCAATCGTCTTCTAAATCCAGCCTGCGGATAGTCCGAGAATCAGCGTGTTTTTACATGAGCAGAATGTGTCCTTTTATTTAAAATGCATCTCTGGGTTATTTGTGGGGCATAGGAATTCATTCTTCTTCTCCCCCCCCCCCCAAAAAAAAATATAGTCCAGCTCCCCACAAGGTCTGAGAGACTGTGGACCAGTCCCCTGCTGAAAATGTTTGCTGATCCCTGACTCAGGGTGTGTGAGAGAGCTAAATCAGGACTGTGGTATTTTGAGGTGTGGGAGCCAACACTTTGCCATGGTCCCTAGTAGAATGACTAACCAACACCTAAGTATTCACCTTGTGGAGGCTGGGGGATTCTAACGGAGACAAAGAGGGGAAGCCCACCTCTTCCCAACACCGCAGGTCTGATCCAGTTTGCTAACCACACAGGCTATTTGTTATTTGAAAATCAACTATACATGGGCTACCTGTGTGAGAAACGTCACATCTAACTTGGCCCTTGGGATTGCCAAGGTTGTGACAATGAATGCTGGGCACGTGCATAACCCAGATCAGTGGGGTCTGTCACATGTCCTGTTCTGTTTGTCACAAGCACCAACTGTGCTCAGAAAACAAGCAGATCCTTTGCTCTTCATTCACACACAGACACATGTGGAATCCTGCTACAATGACTGGCAGAGTGGAGCTTCACGTCCATGTCTTCATGCACAACATGCTGCACATGGAGCAGTGGCATAGCGTGGCGGGTTCAGGGGGGGCTGGCCGCACCGGGCGCAACACCTGGGGGTTAGGGTTAGGGGGCGCAAATCCACGGGTTAGGGGGAGCAAATCCACGGGTTAGGGGGCACAAATTACTTCCCTTGCCCCGGGTGCTGACAACCCACGCTACGCCACTGACATGGAGAAATAGGTACAATGGCGATGCAGTCAAGCAGCCCAGTCTGAAAGCCTCTTGACAGTCCACCCCCATATCCACAAAGGTGAACCCAAATATCTACTAGCAAACACTGACCTTTCTTATGTGGAATAGGAAAATATGTTCCCAAAAATGCAATCGATAAATCAGTAAATACAAGCGCTTGGATACAGCTGTATCTAGGCTTTCCATGCTAGATGGAATGGGCAAAAAATGCCATTAGAACAAGCCAGGGGAACAGCCCTATTGAAATTCAGCAGGCACTGACTTTGTTATTATTTAGACACTAGGTTAAAATACAATTGTTTGCCTAAGTTTTTGATAATTTTTAATGTGTGGCTGTGATTTGGGGCTGATCTGCTGCATCTGATGGATTTTGTTAATTTTGCTCATTGTGAACGGACTCTGTTTTCATATGCTTTTATTGTTTCCCACCCAGAGAAGCTATAATTTTTTTATTAAAAATACATAAATAATGAATAATTACACTCTGTATATGTGGTAAGTAGCTAATAAATTTAAAACGTCTCTTTGGAGACTCAGCAGAGAGAGTGGATATGTGTATCTTTTCAAAAGTCTTGAAAACATTTCTAATTTGGATTTGAGTCACTGGGGTTAAGCTAGGATTTTGTGAGCAGCATTCACCAGGGACTTGTTATATTATTGCTTTGTTACTTGAATCTTGCACTTTGGTTTATACATGTTGTAGCTTGCTCTGAGACTTTCTGGGAAAGTGGTAAGCATTAAATCCTTACTTATCACCACCAATTAAAGGAGTGGAAATATCAGTACTTGGGTGCACTTGATATCTCAACTGGACAATGCAAACTCCATCTACTGAATGCTTATACTTATATATAATAGAGGTTTCAGACAATGTGTAGCTTTAATGAAAAATACGCAAAAAAAATTCACCCCTTGCCATTGTATAAACATATGGTGACTTGTCTCATTCTTATTTAATAATCAGCAGCATGCAGCTAACCTTTGTGCTTCCCCTTTTTCTCCTTTCTGATGTTGCCAGTTTGGCAGCCTCCTGTGGCTGCCTTGGCTTTTTTAGTTGACTTTGGAGCTTGTGACTCTGCTACCACCTTTACGTCCTCTTGCTCAGGCTCCTGTACTGCTTGAGAGAATCCAGACACCCCAACCAAAAAGAAACATAAAGAGAAAAACAGAGGAAAGAAGAAATGAGAAACCTATGAAGAAGAAGGAGAAACCACAAGAAGTGAGCAAGCAAGCAGGCAGATTGTAAAAGTATTTATATATATATATCAAGTCAGTTCCAGAGAAAGAAGACAGTATAGGGTAGAAGACTGCAGGTTTATAATGATATTTTAAAAATACAGTATATTACCATCTTTACCTTTAGGCTGCTAGTAAAATAAATGGCAATCCCTTTCTGTGTTACATTTTGCCTGGGTGAACCAGCCTTGACTGCTATGTCCAAGGACATCAGAAGAACTGAGAGTGCCATGTGCACATGGTCCCCTGTGATATCATCAGTTAAGGCTCCATTTCTAAGATTTCTTCTGGGGGGAAACAGCACCTTATTAAAAATGTACTAACATTCCTGCAATGTTCCTAATAATATCTGGAGGGATAATGCAAGGGACACTGTCTCCATCAAATTTGCCACTTCAAATTGCAAGCAGCAGCATTTACCTACAAGTCAACTTATTTTTATGTAGGGGCACCAGCCTGCCCTTTCAAGCATCAAATAAAAGTCCCCAGCAGCAAGTAAATTTACTGGCTAGTATCTGGTCTTCTTGTCTCACTTCTCCTCTGCTTTATCTAAACATGTTTTGCAAATTCTCAAAGAGGAAAACAGAAAAAAATGAGAGACTCAAAATGTAACAAAATTAAGCACAGAAGCTTTTGCGCTGGCATAACCCATTCAGCTTCTTTGCAATTCAATCTATGCATGCCTGCTAATAAGCAAATCTCACTATGTTCAATGGAACTAATTCCTAAGTAAATGTGCAAAGGATTACAGGCCTAATCATTAGACATGCATGAACCTGTGAAGCAAACAATCATTGTAGTTTCATATTGTCAGTTTACTTATTTGAAACACATACAAACAAATATTTCTACAACAAAGTAAAAAACAGAAGTTGGCAGGCTGCTCCTTCTGATCCTCCAATCCCCACTCCATGCACACACCTTCATAAAAGTACAGAAAAGAAAAAAAGTGGTAATGTGATGTAACTCCAGAGCTCACTAACAATGCAATTACAAGTACGTACACTTGGAAGCAAATCCCACTGAATTCAATGGGGCTTTACTTCCAAGTAAATGTGCATAATATGGCAGCCTAAATTGCAATACTCCTTTCATAAATCAGAGCTTCTGCACACCATTAAAACGAACTCCACACTAGTTCCATCTTTCATTTAACATTCTGCTTTTTTTAGAGTTTAGGATAAGTGCTCAGATGTTCAAGCTGCCAAAAGAGGGTCCTTTTAAAGAAATAAGATTCAAATGGCAAGCAGCCTTGAGTAAAAGACTTGGCATTCATATAAAGCCATTTAATTATATTTGGGAAGTTCTAAAGCTGCAACAATGACCAGTAATGGTAACAGGAAGAGTTCCAGGAACCGCTGCTCCTTGACAAAGAAGAAGGTGAAGGATGGTCATATCAGGATTTCCTCTATGGCAGGGATGAGGAAGCTGTGGTCAATCAGCTGTGGCTGCGTTCCAGCTTCCATCAGCCCCTGCCAGCATGCTCAATGGTCAGATGATGGGAGCTGGAGTCGAGCAACATCTGGAGGACCACAGGTTCCCCATTGGTGGTTCATGGCATCCTATAAGCTTGGTGATCTGGTGTGGATTGCAGCATCTATTAGCAATGAATGATTAGGTTTTCAGGTCACTCAAACACATAGATTTGTGTGTATCCACATCTATTGTTTTGCCTGGTGTTTCCTGCAAGATGACTTTCAATAGTTGATCCATTTCACATCCGGATATTATCATCATCATCATCATCATCGTCAATTCTTTCTTGGAATCACACACATAGTCTGGACCAGGCATAGGCAAACTTGCCCTGCAGCTGTTTTGGGACTACAACTCCCATCATCCCTAGCTAACAGGACCAGTGGACAGGATGATGGTAACTGTAGTCCCAAAACATCTGGAGGGCCGAGTTTGCCTATGCCTGGTCTGGACATCCCTCCAACAATTTCCAGCTGTGTTGAAATGCATTTGGGACTATCCAATTTTTTTGAAAAGGGACTCTGTGTGTGCTCACAAGAAGGCTCTGTTAGTGCTCCACTGAGGAGTTTTGGTGAGGCCTCACAAAAATTATAAAAATGTGTATTAAAAGTGTCTAAAGCATGAGCTGATTTGCATGTGTCCCTAAACTGCATTTTTAAAGAAACACAGAAACTGTCTGGCACTTCTTATTTCAGCAGTTTGCTCAACTAACTAGGAATAGCCAGAAGCAAAATAAATAAATACTGTGGGCTGCAGCTTGAGAATTAGTTCCAAAGGTGGCACTTTCTCTGCACTTGTCAAAGCCTGAATTTCAGTTGTCGAATTTTGTTGAGGCAGAGCTTAGCAATCCATATGACTTTAAGTTTGAGGACTGATCCATACTGTCCATAGCACCACATGAGGTGGGGCAGGGTCATGAAGCTGCCCCACCATATGTCCCTCCAGCAAATATTGATGTCTTGAATCCACATAAAACTGAATTATTTGCTATAAAAGCAGCCAAATGAGATTTTCAAAAAGATAAACAGAGACTACCCTATAATTTCAGCAGAATAAATTGACACTTAAGAGTAGAACAATAAACTATGGCAAGGACGGAGAACCTTTTTTGCTCCTTATTAGGATCAGCCTTGCAGGTCAAATTTGACAGGTGGGCAGAACTGAGCAGAATTCCTGAGCTCCTGGAAAGAACCATAGTAGGTGGCTGCTCCATGTTTGTGTTTATTTCCCTGTAATAAGAGTCAAACACAAAAACTCACTGCAATCCCACCTTGTGCTCAATTCCTTTTTGCTACCTCAGCAATTCATTCTTCGGAATGCTTCAACCATGCTCAGTAGAATGTCAAGCTTAGAAGGAAGCCAGGTGGTCTTCTAAACCAACCCTCTACTCAGCGCAAGATTTGCACTGTAGGGTGCAACAACAGCATCCCTGGCAGGTGGCCACCACTGTTTAAAAGTCTCCAGTAAAGAACAGCCCACTATCTCCCAAGGCAGCCTCATCCATTGCCAGATAGCTCATACTGTGGAAGTTTCTCCTGCTAGTTAGCCGAAATCTGCTTCCTTGCCATTTCCATCAATTAGTTCTAACCCTGCCCTCTGGAAATGACAGAGTGCAGGACTTCTTGTGCTGCATCAGCCTACTGAAAGAGAAGACCACAAGGAATATATACCTGCAACCAACCCTGCCTGCCTCTGGCTTTGCAGCTCCATTATGTTAGGAGAGCAGCATCTGGGGTTGTCCCAGGGTGCACTTCTCTGTCGAGGAAGTGGCCAAAGATCAAGTGTACACATGGCTACAATGGTGGCATGAGGCTTCTAGTCACCTGTCAATGTGGAAGCAATAGAGAGTACAGAACGCTCCATCCAGAACACAAAATGAAATGAAATACAGATGGCATTTATAGAGTGTAAATTAGCCAATTAGCCTTACCTGCTACAAATGACTGTCATGGAACTGAAGCTCTGCCTTTGCGAAACCACAAGGTGCAAAGGAGAGGCCTGTGTTTTACCCTGAAGAGATTTCTGCTGGCACATAGAATACCTAGCCCTATGTACCATGCTAAACATCAGTCTGGGAGGCTGATTTAAATAGGCCTTGAATGACAAGGAAGAGCAGCTTCTTTTCCTTTTGGTAAATAGCGTGAAATATTATTTTAATTCACTTGATTCCTTTCCTGATTTTTAGATGAATCTTACTACAGTGGTACCTCGGTTTTCGAACAGCTTAGTTCCCAAACAACCCAGAACCTGAACGCTGCAAACCCGGAAGTAGGTGTTCCGGTTTTCAAACTTTGCCTCAGAAGTCGAACATGCTCCTGAGCTTCCATTTTCACTGTCGCACAGCAAATTTGAGTCCCCCACATAGTAATTAAGGCTTTTTTCATCCCGTTTTACCCTTGCCCAGGAAATTTAAGCCCCCCAATTGTAATCAAAGCCTTCCCAATCGTAAATAAAGCCCCCCAATCGTAATTAAAGCCTTCTGTTTCTGATTGCAGGTGCTTTTGTTTTTGCTATTTTGGGGGTTTTAGTTTGTGTGTCTTTTTCATTTTTGTGACCCTGGCTTGTTTTATGATTGATTGATTGATTGATTGGTTGGTTGATTGATTGACTGATTGTGTGAATGTGGAAATAGATAAAAGCCCCCCATTCAAACAATGACTATCATCAGTGCAGGTTAGGGAAAAAAATTTTTTTTTACTTTTTATCATCTACTATACTGTCTTATTTATTTTATAGTACAGAACATTGATTATTGGATCAACGGTCTTGTTAGATAGTAAAATTCATGTTAAATTGCTGTTTTAGGGGTTGTTGTTAAAAGTCTGGAACAGAGTAATCCATTTTGTATTACTTTCTATGGGAAAGTGCACCTTGGTTTTGGAACGCGTTGGTTTCGGAACAGACTTCCAGAACCGATTAAGTTTGAGAACCAAGGTACCAAGAACCAATGTTGAAGCATTATCATCCCACAGTACTGATAAAACCTGGCTGGTTGTTAACAATGTTTTGACTTGACATTTTCCAATGCTGGTGTCCTTTGATAAAGACAGAACATTTTTTTTCTTTATCTTTCTCCTGTAACCTTAGGTTTTTCCTCCCTATGTGAAGCTTTTCTGGAACAATTTTATCTCATGTTAGATTTGTACTCAGGTCGTTTTGTTCTACTGAAAAAGTAGAAAGCTATTAAGTTTTAACTGTACTTTTGTTAACACAAAAAGGAGGATGAACTGAAACAAAAAGGTAGGTTTTCTTTAATAGAAAACATTTAATTTTCTGTATCAACCGATGCTTTTGATTATAGGTTAACAAAACTGAAATTTTCTCATATCTTGAAATGTAAATTAAAACACTGTTTCATATATATATATCATGTCAAAAACTGCTAGATTCCCCCTGTTTGTGTGAATAAAAACATTTAAAACATTTTAAGTGTTAACTAATGCTCATTAATAGAAGGTGCACAAACATCCACTGAACTGGTAACTTGAAACTTGCCACTTGGTGGAAAACTGACGTCATTTATGGCTCAAAGTAAAATGGGGCTCAAAATTAAACAATGTACAGCCAAAACTTTTCATCTGAAATACATTTGATTTTTTGATTTTTTTTTTACAAGTTATATAAAAGGAAGGAAGAAGCAGACAGGAACTGAATGTATTTTGAGCCAACACATTTTCCATAGGAAAAATGGGTTGTATCCCACTCTGCATGATCAGACTACCACACACGCAACAGGATTCCACCTTCCTCTCCTCTGCCTGCAACCCCCCAAATGCCAAAATCCGGTCCCTCAACATTACAGAGCATATTTTGGCATGTGCAGGGGACCGTAGGAGAGATAAGAGGATGGAGAGGTTATGCCAATGATGGCAGTGCTGGATGCAACCTATTGCTTCTCTCCTCTGTGCACATGCATACCAACATGTTCTGGGACACAAAATGCAAATCATTAATCCAAACAGAAGTTCTATTCACAGTGTGGTTTCCAATTTATAAATGTAACTGAAGAAAAGGCTGCTGAGACTAAGTCAAATGCATTTAATATTCAGACACCGTGTACATTTAAATTGCTGTTAAAAATGGCTAATGGAATTCAAATGCTTCTTTAATTTTGAATTTAAAGAAACAAAAACACTTTTGAGGAATGCTAAAGGGGAAAAGTGAACATCAATGCAATTTTCTAAAAGGCTATTGTAAAAAAATAACATTTTCCCTGTAATATTTTGCAATGAAATACATACTTAAGGGGATTGAGATTTTCATATGGTGGGAAGGGGAGAAGGGTTGTCTCAGACTTACTGCAGTTGAAGCAAATGATGGCATAATTATAAATTAAAATGTAATGAGCATGCATATAAAATGAATCTGCGAGCAAAGGAACTGTATGCTCACATTAATAAGGTCATTTGGGCTGCAGTGTTGCACATAATGTTTACTAAAATATGTATATTTACCATTCTTTGCCAAGATTGAAAGGCTAAGGACAGCAACCGTATACCAAGAAGTAAGATTTATTCAGTCAGACATTCAACTACTGATGGTGCATTTTTATTTTTATATTTAAAAGTTTAACTGGGGAGTGAGGGCAGTTAGTGATTATGAAAGTGGACAAAAAGCCTGAAAGTTTTATGTGCAGTCAACTTTCTACAGAACATGGAAAGGAAATGTACATTCTGTTGACAAGTTGTCCTCTTCCATTTTATGAAAAGTAGTAGTTTTAGTTTTTGCTTAAAACCATGAAAAATTCATTGCTAAAACAACAGCAGTGCATTCTGCAACTGTGAATGGAACACCTCCCACAAATGGTGAATGATTGAATAATTTCAGAAGGAAGATAGATGGCTCAGTAGCTCTGTCAATCTCTGACAGAGATTGACAGAGCTAACCCCCCCAAACCCTTTCCATTGGGAGAATAATAATCAAAATACTATTTGATGGATTATTGAAGTAAGAGTTATAGGGAGACCGAGCCGCCGTGTAAAAAGGAACAAATATTCAATTCTGATGCCTATGTTTAGACCAGTTTATATTACTTTTCCCCCTAAAATTCTTGTCAGCATATTCTCGAATGCATCTCTTGATCCTTTCCCTGCCCTCGACATTTTGCAGTAAATTAGGACACATACCATTATAAATGGTGCTGCTGTTGCTGTTGAGGTAAGATTCAACCAATGGTGCTTGTTCTTCTGACTGTTTCATTCGGCGCACCCTTGTCCGGCTGTCCACATTGGACTGAACCATCAGTGGCTCCTGACGTTTTTTCTTCTGCTTCTGCTCAAGTAATGCTCGCTGGGAAAACACACAGTGACACACAGAGAGAGCTCCTCATTAAATTAAATAGGAACCTGTGGGCCTATGGACTGATTTCTGGGTGTCTCAGCAAGATGCTTTGAACCAAACAATATTAAATTGGACGTCAACCTCCTACCACCATTCTGTATCAAACCATTTATTTTGCTACTATTATGTACAGTGGAGATACACAAGCAATTCTTTATGGAGAGCCTCTTTTAAAACTTAAAAAAGCAAAAATACCTACGGTGATAAGAGCAGAGATATTTGACTCCTCTACTGATAGTCAGATTTGAGATTTAAAATCGCTTATACTAAATATTGGGAAAGCAATAAAGTATAGGAACTAAAATTATTGCTGTATTATGGTGATTATAATTATGATCTAAGCTCTATGTGCTGCAACTCCCTAGCCACTGAATCAATGGAATTTATGTTTGAATGGGCGCAGGGAGAATTGCACTGTGAAATGCATAAAAGTCTTTCCCAATGCTACAACTAATCTAGCACAGAGATTCTGCAACAATTGCATGATCCATCAGATCAACCCACACACCCCAGCCCTGAGAAGCACAAAGCAAGCGGGCTGCAGCCAATTGCTAGTGATGACTCTGGAAAACATACTAATAACTACTTGCATCAGACCATGTAAGTGACCCATGCTTGTTCAGGGGTGGCTGAAAGTAATTTCATACATCACACCCCTAACCTGGAGAATGGAGCACGGTGGCCTGATTAGGGAACGTGTGAAAATGCTGACTGGGCCCAAAATGAGAGGGTGGGATATCTGATTTTCCAATTTAGATTCCAAATATTATTTTGTATCAAAGACAAATTTGAAAGCTAGTATCAACACCGCAGCCCAGGGTAACAGTGATCTTCGCTGAGCATTAAACAATTACCGTATTTCAGTTCTCAGTTCCTTAGCAGATTTTATATCCAGAAGGGGAGTGTATTTTCCAGCTGTATGGATCTCTCATTCCAGATGTTTCCATGTTTATATTATGGTGGTAGATAGTGCATATTTATGAGTCATTTGTCCATATCCACAGCTAAACTACACACCTAGTTTTAAAGAACCCGGTGGCTTATTGGTCAGCACTGATTTATGCTATGGAAAAAACCTAAAAGTTACCAGTTGTGAATATCAGTAAGAGGAAGTTTGTCTTATACTTAAGAAATCCAGTTAAGCAAGCTCCAGCTATCAACATGAAATAACCAATGAAGTGCAATGAAATTTTTACAAACTCACCTGTCTGTCAAGCTTTTGTTGTCGGAGATTGCTGCTCTCATCATCTAAAACGCTGCCAAGATAAATAAATAAATAAATAAATAAAAGCAGAATTTACTCATCTAACCACAGAAGAAAAACTTGTTGTTCTATAGTTATCTATACAGTGGCACCTCTGTTTGAGAACAGTCCAGTTTAAGAACGATTTGGTTTACAAATTCTGCAAAACCGGAAATAGTGTCTTGGTTTGAGAACTTTACCTCGGTCTAAGAACAGAATCCAAATGGTGGAAAAGCACCCGTGGCGGGAGGCCTCGTTAGGGAAAGCACGCCTCAGTTTAAGAACTGTTTTGGTTTAAGAATGGATTAAATTCATAAACCGAGGTACCACTGTAGTAGTTCACAGGAATTTTGTACCAACACTCTGCAACAGGGTTCCACAATTTTTTGTTGGCATTACACAACCATTCTTTGTAGCCGTCACAAATTTTGACCATCCCTTCCCTAAAGACACTCAGAAGCAGCAATAATCCAAGTGTCTCTAAAGCCTGGCACATAGTAGCCAAATGACCTCTCCCTACCACCAAGTTCTGTGTGTGTCTACCAGAGCTTCTCTCTGTTGTTTATTCCTGCTGCCTGCCCCACCCCCAACTCAAAATCCTCTGGAGTGTAAGGAATACTCAGGAAAGATGAAGGATCTCTCATTTCATTGTGGGCAACCAGGGGAGGGTTGCTGCCGGAAAGAGATTTATGGTCACTATTGACATCCTGGTGACTATATATGCAAACCCTTGCTCTGCAATATTTTGGATCACTTGGATCAAGTTAATGTAATAACCACAGCAAAACAGGGCCTTTTCAGTGGTGCTCCCCCAGGTGTGGAATGCCCTCTCTAGTGAGGTGTGCTTGTCTCCCATCATTATTAACTTTATGAGGGAAATTAAAAACATTCTTGTTTTTAAACATTCGGTGGCTTAAGAATACCATTTATGGAAACACTGAGATCATTGGATGGAAATATGTTTTTAATTGTAAGTGTTATCAGAACGTTTTGATCTGTTTTAAAATGTTTTTGCTTTGTTTTTTGTTTTTAAATTGTATAAAAATCTGCCACCCTGAGCAACTTGGGGGAGGCGGGGCAGGGCAATAATTTAATAAATAAATAAAAATGTGAGTGTAAAAGTGTCAGAGTCAGGGAATGATAGCACTGGAGGCATGGTTGCAAGGGGCAATCTTTCACACGTATCCCACCATACACACAGAGAGAATGTCCAAGCTGAGCCATTTTTTTAAAAAATGTGCAATTTCAAAGCAAAGAAAAAGTGTTCCAGAATCCGCCAAACAGCAATATATTAAAAGCGCTAGAACAGAGCTAAAGCCCATCAGATGACAGTTCACTCAAGGCCTTCTGAAACAGATAAGTCTTAACAAAATGTAAGAAATAACACAACTTAGTGAATGAATCCCATCTAGCCATTTCAAAGCTAAATCCAGAGAATGGTGCGAAAAATCAAATCACAAACTTTATAAGAGTAAATAACTGTATGGCAGATCAGCTGTTAACTACATGTGAGATCTTATTCACGATTCTCCTACTTCATATCTGGTTTGGCCCAGAGCGCCATTATCTTGTTGAAACGGCTGGTACATCCCACAGTTGTGCAATGCAAAGCCTTGCTGCAGACAGTGTTTGCATGATTAATGGGACTTCTTTCTCTCTGACATTCAATATGACAAGCTGGGAGTGCAAAGGGATAGAATGACCGGTAATGAATTGAATTAACCTCAAACCTGCCTGCCAGAGGGCTCTGATATATTTACGCAACCACCAGATTTATAAGCTATTGCTATCCTGGTCACAAGAGATCTTCTGCAGCACCTTAGATAACCTTATTTAGTGCTGATATACTACATTTCTCAAACAGCAAATCTCCACTGCTAAGTAGCTGATCAGCTCCCAAACGATTTCCTGTAAAAAATTATGGACTCACTTAATGTTTGTATCCTGTAGGAGCAACAGTGGCAAAAATGAGGTCAGAACTGGGCCTTAAGTACATTTCTATTATTTTAGTAGGTCACTCTCTGCAGGGAAGCCAGTACCCCACTATTATTGTCAAAGGGGCAGCCATTCCGCCTTGAGCTAGTGACTAATGGCCCCTTGATTTCATTTTCCTGGACTCCTTGATGCAGAGATTGGGATTCAGAGGCTGGTGGGTCAAATTAGTCACTGAAGGGATGCTTGTCATTTTAAAAATACAGGTTTCTATCTTCAGAAAACCTCCACAAAGCTAGTTCTGAGAAGAGAGAGTTTATCAACGCTGAAGTGAGGGTCTGGTCAATAGAGCTGACACAGATCCTCTCTCAGCAATGTGACAACCTACCAGAGGCAGATTTAGGGGAGATGACTGGCTCACCCGCAGGAGGTGCTGAGCCAAGAGGATACCACAGGGGGTGCCCAACAATGACAAACAATGAAAGACGAAAAGCAAGAGGCACCGGATTTGGGTGTCACACAGAGCGTCAGTAAAAAATTTAAACCAAAAGTCCGCCACTGCAACGTACATACACTGAGAGATGATCCAGGCTGCAGGGTCCGCTAAGGAGTCATCCAGCAAAATATAGGCCTGACACGAATGGGACAAAAATTGGTGAGATGCATTTCCATCCCCATCGCCCCCTCTCTTCCCACACTGAACAGTGCAAATACCGGTAATCTATTTGGCTTGTAAAAGGTGAAGAAGACAGTTGAGGTCACATTTTAAACAGTATCACATTGCTTTATTGGGAGCTACATCCAACATCACGTATAATACTGTAACATCAGAAGTGATGGAAACTATGCAATGCTGTTGTTTCCGTTACAAACTTCCAGAAACCACTGAAGATAAGGAACCACTTTCTGTCCATTTACAAACTGATATAGCCTAAAAACCTTTAGTCAGTATAACCTAAAACTCCTTACACTGAAACTCAGATTTCACCTTTCCATTTCACCCAAAGTGCCGTTGATTATCTCTATTTCTTTTTTTCAAAGGTGAGTTAACTGGCGTTTAAGATGGCTTTGTAATTAGGTCATCATCTGCGACGAGTCAAAATTTCCTTCAGGCAAGGCATGTTTTGTCCTCTTCAGCAGATCAGGCAGAGTCATGTGGTACCCACTCAAAAGCTTACTGTGTAGTGCCCATAATGACATGGGGAAGCAGCAGTCCAGAGCCTGGCCACACAATTATGCTTGTTGCTACCAGCTCCTTGCTTCTCCAGGTTCCCAAGCAGCTGTGGGAGGTCTGCAGTCTGGGGGTTGGCTGGTTAGACGGAAGCTGCAGATAGTTGTGAACATTATGCAACAAGCTTCTGCGGCTACTACATGCTTCTCTGTCATAAGAATCCACTCACTGAATAGGCATTTTATTCATAATGCAAATTACTTAGCTATATTAGGAATGCTACAAATAGCTTCCAGTAGAGGAAAATGAATGTATTACACATACACACTTTGCATGCAATGTCAAATAAGATCCCTTGAACTAATTCTGCAACACAATTCTGCTAAAAATCACAATATTGCATGTAGAATCAAACATGCAGGGCCTGATTTTAATTCTACCTTGTGGATGTCTAACTTGACTAGGAACCAGGTGGTTGCATTAATATATGGAATATTTGCCCCTAGGGCCTCTAGCTTATGTATATAAAGGGAGTGCAAGTTATATTTATACCACATACAATTCAAGGTGTTGTTGTTGTTTAGTCGTTTAGTCGTGTCCGATTCTTCGTGACCCCATGGACCAGAGCACGCCAAGCACTCCTGTCTTCCACTGCCTCCCGCAGTTTGGTCAGACTCATGTTTGTAGCTTCGAGAACACTGTCCAACAAATCTCGTCCTCTGTCGTTTCCTTCTCCTTGTGCCCTCCATCTTTCCCAGCATCAGGGTCTTTTCCAGGGAGTCTTCTCTTCTCATGAGGTGGCCAAAATATTGGAGTCTCAGCTTCACGATCTGTCCTTCCAGTGAGCACTCAGGGCTGATTTCCTTCAGAATGGATACGTTTGATCGTCTTGCAGTCCATGGGACTCTCAAGAGTCTCCTCCAGCACCATAATTCAAAAGCATCAATTCTTCGGCGATCAGCCTTCTTTATGGTCCAATTCAAGGTACATACATTCAAATCCAACCTGAGATGTCCATTAAGCACATAAATAGAAAGGGAGCAGTGACTTTTACCTATAGCAAGTATATTGCAGAGGCTTGCAGCCACCTCATTTTGACATCTATTAACCCTTTTTTTACTCCAATGCAGTTCCAGAGAACACCTGAAGAGAGTTGGCCAACCTGAGTGTCGGCCTCCTTGAGGTTTTAATGCCTAATTCAAACCCACTACCATCAATGGGAATTGACAGCACAACTTCAATGATCAAGAACAAACTTCAATGGGCTCTTAGGTGCACATTTAAAATATGTTGTTTTGCTAACATTTTTCACAGTACAGTGATACCTCGGGTTGCATATGCTTCGGGTTACATACGCTTCAGCTTACAGACTCCGCTAACCCAGAAATATTACCTCAGGTTAAGAACTTTTCTTCAGGATGAGAACAGAAATTGTGCTCCGGTGGCGCAGTGGCAATGGGAGGGCCCATTAGCTAAAGTGGTGCTTCAGGTTAAGAACAGTTTCAGGTTAAGAACAGACCTCTGGAACGAATTAAATACTTAACCTGAGGTACCACTGTAAATGAGTTAACACTTGCTGGTTTTGCTTCAGTCAAAATATTTTTTGTCAGGAATTCCCTCTTAAGAAAAAATATGGCAATACAGTGGTACCTCGGGTTACATATGCTTCAGGTTACAGACTCCGCTAACCCAGAAATAGTACCTCGGGTTAAGAACTTTGCTTCAGGATGAGAACAGAAATTGTGCAGCAGCAGTGCAGTGGCAGCAGGAGGCCCCATTAGCTAAAGTAGTATCTCAGGTTAAGAACAGTTTCAGGTTAAGAACAGACCTCTGGAACGAATTAAATACTTAACCCGAGGTACCACTGTAAATGTTTAAACTACCAGTATGTTACAGGCTAAACCCACTGCACTTTTCCAAGTTTCACATTCTTAAGAAGGCTCAACAAACCCTTCAAAATGTTTTTTTTAATTAAAAAAATTAATTAAAAAAACATTTTTGTACTTCAAGATGTAGGTGGCGTTTCAGTATATGAGACACAAAGGCATATCCTTCATCAAGTTTCCCACACAGCCTTTTCATTTGCAAAGCCCTGGAGCTGCCACTGCCTTATGAAAACATGAGGAACTGATGGTGTATTGAGCTTATTTTAAAATCCCCCCACAGGTGAATTTCATACTGATATATGAAACTGAGACCAAGGCACGTACTACAGACACCATCTGGAGGCTGCTTCAGATCATTCCACATGGCAGCTGAGTTCATGCAGCAAGTAAAAAGAAGCTAAGACAACAAGGAGCTGTTATACAATCCAAACCTACGTCACATTAAGTAGAGCGGACCTGCGTACAGTTATAAAAGGAATATTCTGCTGTGCCCTCACTGACAGGGACAGTGGCTCCTTTGGAACAAAGTGCCCAACACTGATCTTCCCCATCATTTGTAGGGCTGGAGGATGATCACAAATGCCACCTGCCATGGAAGCAGAAGAAGCTGTGGTACCCAGAAATATCATGAGGCAAAATGTGGACAGTCAAAAAAGACAATCATGTGGGGGGAACTGGATGTGATATTGAGGTTCATTGCAGCATGGGGGCAGTGTGAGGTAGTCGCCAGAGAGTTGGTCTAGGACCTGGAAGACCAAACTTCAAATTTCCACTCAAACCAAAAAGTTCACTGGGCAACCGCAGGCCAGTTGCTGCGACTAATGCTAACCTACCTTGGAGGGCTTAGTGAGGATAAAATGAGGAGGGGGGAAGAGCTTTGAGCTCCTTGAAGGAAAATGAAATACAATAAACAAACAAATAAATGAAATGTTAGCAGCTGTCATGGTCCCCCTGAAGCTTCCTCTTTGTTCGCAAAATTTGTCTGAGAGTATGTTGAGGGTGCTACTCAAGCAGGCAATAGTAGTTGCTATTTCCCTTATTTGACAGATCCTCTAATCAGAGTATTTTCTAGAAGGAAAGCCTCAAGAGCTGTTTAGAAGTGTTTATTCTGAATATGACAGAAATAACTTTGGAAGGGCAACTATTCATCTTGGGCTTCCATCTCCTAGAGAGAAACACAAGGTCACTCAAATGTCAACATACTGCTGTAGTAAGGTTCAGACAGATGCCTGAAATTGCTGTAAGAAATGAAAAACAGTTTCACTCTTGCTTTTTTTGTGGTGCTTTACTTTGAAATACTCTTAGCAGCCTGAAGAGACAATGACTGAGCTGACATACGGCATGTTCAAATTGTGTTACAGGCCAAACCCCTCTGTGCTAGGAGTTCAGCATCACTTATGCCAGCTCTGTGACAGAGGCTTGGTTTACTCTGTGTGCAAGGAAAAGAACAATCCAATGGGATAAGGATAAAAGGCGGGAGTGCAAAAGGAGGAGGGCAACCACAGAATCCTCACAATTATATGCAGCACCACACAGAGATGGAAGCGCTATTGCCATTTCTTAAACAGCAAGTGTTGCATGCCAACCCCTTCTAAGCAACTTGCCGCATTTATATTTTGAGGAGAACAGAATACACTCTAAACTTTAGGACAGATTCACACACTGGCCTCCCACATTGCAGCAAGCAATATCCATAGGAATGTGACATTGTGTGTCAGACGATCTGGTGTGTATTGTCTTGTGTAGATCCAATGAGCCAACTAGGCTACCTGGCAGGGGCCGAGTGCTGCTCTCTCACATGGGGAGAGGCAGTCTTTGAGGAGAATATTCAACCACTGTGCCTTCCACCTCATTTCCCCACTGGCCCCTTCATCTTGCCACCGCCTCCATCTGCTATGGGGCAAAACTGAAGTCCTACTTACTACCACAAGCACAGGAGGAGGAAAGGCAAAGGGACCAGTGAAAAACACAGGACAGGAAGCCCAGCAACTATTGTGCTTTCTTGTTACCATAGAGATTTTAAAGAGACAGACAACAAGAGTTCTGGGTTGACAGATGGCCATGCCAGCTGCAGTTCTATGTACAGGGGTTACTGCAGGCTTCCTCAACATCAGCCCTCCAGAAGTTTTTTTAGACTACAATTCCCATCATCCCTGACCACTGGTCCTGCTAGCTAGGGATCATGGGAGTTGTAAGCCAAAAACATCTGGAGGGCCGAGGTTGAGGAAGCCTAGGTACCACTACCAAGGAGTAACTACAGTTTAACAAAGCCACACATGGTAACTACATCCTGGGTTAAATATAATGAAGAAGAAAAAAGTCATGTGCTGAAAATCTGTTGAGAGTGCAGTGGATTGGAATAGGACAGCATGAGATTTAACAGTTTACTAGCCCAAGTCATGACAAAACTGAACTACAATCTGTAGAAAACAAAACACTGTTATAATGCTGGCATTACATGCTTCTTTATGATTTAGCAGAGCACTATCATTTGAGCACAGTATGCCAGTGCAATTTATTCCACAGAGGTTCACTTCCCTAAGAAGCATACACACAGAACAATTTCAAAAAATCAGAGTGAGCTGTCAACGATCTCATTAGTTGGCTGCTTGAAATGCTGACTGCAGGGCCTGTTCCTTGAATTGTTATATACATTCTATAAATACCAAAGTCTTGTTTGGTATGTATTCAGCATTTGTCAGCTGGGATTAATATACAGAATTTTGGACTTGTAAAGCAGGAGTGGGGAGCAGCTGTCTCTCTTCCTTCACCATTCCTGGTACTAACATTTGAACAAGCAAAAACTCTGGCCTTTAGCAGCACTCCTTTCTGAGAGCTGTGCAGCAAACAGGACCGAAATGTCAACATGCCAGCTCATCTTTGCTTTTCTCACAGAAAGCGCTGCCAATGAATGGAAAGATTTGTTCAACGTTAAGGGCCTTGAATCAAAGTAACTTGCTTTATCAATTCTGAGGAGATACAAAAATTAATGGCAAACCCACAAAGATATACACGATTATTCCAGCCTCTTTCCTCATAAATTTATTGATTTGTAATTAGCATTTTCCATCAAGGGAAATCGCTCCTGCAGGGACACATAACTACTGAGTAGAAAAGCAATAGCAAAAGCTAGGGTACAGGACATTTGCGGGCTTAGAGAAAAGGCATACATTTTTTCTTCCCACTTTACCTGCAGGAGGAGAACTACATGAGGGGTTCACTGCCAAGCTGGTCTAAAACCAGGTTTCAACGGCTGCAAACAGAAGGTGGGAAAACAGCAAAGGCTGAAAACACCTGATAATGTGGGCTGCAAGTTCCCCAAGTCTCCACCACAGATTTAGAGAGAGTGCCATGGACACAGGAAAAAGTGAATGCAGTACACCCAAAAAACAAATGAAAGCATTCCTAAGAGCATGTGGAATACAACAGACTAAAAACAAAGGACTAAATCCTTGGCTCACAGACAAGAGTTAGATGACCGATCCAATATACACAGCAAGAAGTGGAGGATTATCAAATCTGTGAAAATTGATTATTCCTGAAAGAACATTTGAGTGCTTTCTCCAGGGTCAAATGAGCCAAAGTTTTATTTTCCATGATTTCCCTAGGCTAGTCTATATTGAACAGCTTCAGTACAGATCCTTTACATTTGCACAGCTGGCAATATAGCTCTCAAGGATAAAAAGCAACAGCAATAAATGCATATGAAAAGAATAGATGAGTTTAGTTATTGCTTCCATCCTGGCTTTAGCTCTTCAGAACACAGGAACAACCCTTTGGGATCAGACCAGAGGTCTAGCCAGATGCCTGCAAGTAAGGCATGAGCACAACAGAACTCTCCTACTCATGATTCCAAGCAACTGGAATGTTCAGAGGCAGGTCGCCTCTGCACTTGGAGGTAATATATACCCATCATGAGTAATAGTCATGGATAGGCTTAAGTGCAGTCCTAACCATCTCTACTCAGAAGCCCAAGTTGAGTTAAGGTTGCAGCCTTATTTTCCTTCATGGAAGCTTCCCTACTAAGTCAAATAGCAGGAGAAGAGGCACCCAGTTTGAAACAGGGGCTAAGTGTTAAAACAACATGCACACCTGTGGCTGTTTTTTCTTTCTTTCTGAGAATACATCAGTAAATTGTTATAAACATCACTTCTAGTTTGGTCCATAAGCATGTAGAATTTCCGTGTCAGCTCAAAACTTATCTATTTGCCCAGGCATTTTGAAGTTGGCATTTTAGAATGGTCTAATTATTTTTAGTTGCAACTAATTCCCCCCCCCCCCCCGCTTTATTATACTTGCACTGTACTACAAACATTCTTTGTGGAATGTTTAATTTCATCCATGCCTATTGTGCACCAGCCTGGTATCTGCATGGATAAAGAGCAGTCTAGAAATGCTTTTAATAATAATGAAAAAGAAAATTAGAAACCCAAAAATAAAAATACAAAAAGCCATGAGGGGGATTGTAAATATTTTTTTAAAAAAACACATGTTTTTTAAAAATACTGTCAGGGTTTCAGAGACACAGAGCGAGGGGGAAGGGTCCCAGGGTGATGAGGAGGAGGACGACAACGACCCGAGGTTGTCTCAGAGTCCGTCAAGCGATTCGGAGGATTCCCAAAAGGGAGCCCCCCTGGCCAGGCCGAGGGGCGATAGAGGGGGAAGCAGTCAGAAGCAGGAGAGCGGAGGGGGAACCCCCAGTGGGAGTTGGAGATCGGGACCGGCTCCTCTGTCGGAACGGAGTGAAAGGGATGGAGTTACCAGTGTGTCAGAAAGAGCAGAACAGGAAACAAAGGGGGGAAAGAGTTCGGAGCAAGACGTCCTGCCGGAAGGGGTGGAGAGTAGCACCGAGAGCAGCGTAACTGTCGAAAGGAAGGTCAGAGGCAACGTACGCGCGCCAAGTTCAAATGTGGAGGCGCGCGGAAGTGAGGAGAGTCCTGGGGAGGAGCCTGGTCCCAAAGCGCGAAGGAGGGGGGAGCAGGCGTCAGAGGACTCAGCCTCTGGGGAGTCCCGGAGGGAGGGAACACAGGGGGGCAGGAAGACCCTGCGGAAAAGGAAGGAGAGGAAAAGGTGGAGCAGTACAAGCCTCTTAAACTGGTGCAGAGGCAGGACGGATTCAGAGGGGACTTCTACGATCTAAGAGTAACAGATCCGGAGCCACGGAGCTTGGATGTAATGCCAACAATGTTCTTCAATAAAACCTTTTGTATATAACTTGGACTGGACTTTGGTCTCTTGTGAGCTGGGACCACGGGTGGCTCTGACAAATACTATAGGCAGAAAACCATTTTCTAGGTTCTTCTACAAGCTAAAATGACACACATTTCACAGCTGCCGCTTGGATAGCAGAACTCTTCAACAGGGGGAAGATATTGTAACTCTATGTGGCAAGAAACACACCTGGAAGTGATTCCCACTCAAATGGGGATACCAGATGGCATTCAGTAATGTCTGCTCACTTGTACAATGGAAATCTGCTTGAAAAAATGGGGCTTCAGGATTGTCATCTCCCCTCTTTTCCCATTTGCAGCTCCCCCCCCCCCCGCATACCTCACCCCAGAGGATCACCCAGTGCAAATTAAGGGTATGTGGATAGCTGTAGAGGGAGAAGAAAAAAAGCTCTGTTGAACATGTGGGTGCCTACTGATGCTACAGTGAATGTCACCTCTTTAGCTAGAAACAGAAGGTATCGATCAAACTGCTTTGGGCTGGATTCTCCTCATCTGGATTGTGAAGATTCCATTACATCTGGACAGGAATGTGAAGTGATTCCTTGACACCAGAATGGGGAAAGAGTGAGAAGTTTTCACAAACTAGGTACACCACAGTTGTGCCTGAAGTTTACATAGTCCAAAGCCCTTCATGGTTACCCACAAACCAGATATAAGGGAAGTGAGGGAATGGTAATGTGAATGAACATCACAGAGAAGCAGCTGTGCTTCTTGGGTTACACCAATTCTTATTCAGATAATGTTGCGAAGCCTGAGAACAACAAAGACAGAACGAATGTGCTAACTATACATACCCAAACCTACTTAAATGATCAAAGCTCAATGGAAGTACAATAAGGACTAGAGCAGTGCCACAACACATTTGTAGAGTGATACATCATAGGATTGTACTCTGTTTGTTGAAGCCTGCTTTTAGAATACAGCTTCAAACAGAATACATGTTTTTTTTTGTTTAGGGCTAGATTAAGATATTATATTTTGACAGTCTCACAAATCTTCTGTCTATAGGGAGGGAGAAGCATTTTTTTTTCATATACTGTAATGTGAATTCATTTATTTCACTCCCAGTTGGGGCATTTTCAACATTGCTTCTGATGTACAGTGTCAAGTTTTTAGAGTCTTCCCCTGCAAAGGAGGAAAATGTTATTATTTTGAACAGCCACTGTTTGTTTGAGTCTTCAGAGCAGGTTCTAATTTGTGGTTGCCAGGGCTCAGCGAAAGAAATCTCTTTTCAATCCTTGAGTTAAATCACAGGACATATGAAACAATAATACTGTACAGAGAAGTAATTTGGAACATGTTCAGAGTGATATAACATTTGCACTGAGTGACCACAGTCTGTCCCCAAACACTTTAAGGAATGTGTCTTCAAGGGCAGATGGCATGGCTTTAGACAGACTTGAAACACTCTTTCTCATCCCATCCTCTCTGTCAGGAGCATATATCTGTATCTAAACATGAAGTTACAGATATATGTTTTGCAAGCATCCAAACAGAAAACCAATGTTTTAATCATAGAGCCTTCCAAAAATAAACACACAAAGCTTAAATCAGCTTTGTTTTAAATTTGTTCCAGAGTGATTGTGAAACATACACTGAACTAGAACATACATTTGCTTTTCCTTCCAAATTCTCTCCCACATTAATGGAATTCAGACTCAACACAAATGCTCCTCTTCTCATATCACTGCCGCTCTTTCTCAGTATCAATATACTGGGAATCCGACTTCAAGTCCAAAAAAATCCCCTTTAATTTTAACTTTGGTTTTTATCTCACTAAAACTGCAAGTCAATTGTTACTTTAAGAATACATTCATTTTATGAACTAATAATAATCTTTTATCTTCTATTTTAAAACCGCATTCTGGAATACAGTTCCAATTTGTGCTATGCTCCCAGGTAGCACCTGCCCACATCTCACCAAGTTTCTTTTACACAATACAAATCTGGGGGGAATTCAAATTGTCAGAAGGATGGCCTGATGTTTGTGGAATTCCATAATAATATGGAAGTGATAAGTAGAGTGGAATGTTCTAAGAACCATGCCCTGTCTTGCCACCAGAAGTATTAACACTGTGTAAATCTTAATTAGGATTGTGATTTGCATGAAGTTTAATACTTTGCAATTTGTACATCACATTGCATTTAAATCAGGGTGTATTTGGGGTTCTGCTGTCAGACTAAATCCCTTTGGTATTGCTGAAAAACAAACTCACCATCAATTCATTGCTTCCTTTTTAATACTAATTACTACATACGGTACATAGTATTCATTCATTTGTAATCACGCACCTGTATTTTAAAAAGTCATTGTGTTAATTTCATTGTAGTCATATTTATTTGCATTTAATTCCTTTATACTGCCCACTCGCATAAATATCAAGGCAATGCACAGCATAAAATACTGCTAAACAATACAAAATAATCACAATAACCATATGGCTTTTCTAAAACAGGTAATTGAACTGACTAGGACTGCCAGCATTATTCCAGCAGTGTTTTGTACAGGAAGAAAAAACACACCACATGAATTCCAAAAACCCATTATGCCATTTATTGTATTGTTAAGCACTAGATGATAGGGGTAGGCAGCAGCTAGTGTCTGCTCTGGATTCCTATTATCTTCTAAATAATATTCAAGATGTTGACCTTGAATTATAAAAAACTAAAACAGAGAACTTTATAAACATATGAGGTAGGATATGAGAAGCCATTTTTGGAGACTGATCCAAACACACACACACACACACACACACACACACACACACACACA
This sequence comes from Podarcis gaigeae, assembly GCF_964106915.1. Classification (NCBI taxonomy): domain Eukaryota; kingdom Metazoa; phylum Chordata; class Lepidosauria; order Squamata; family Lacertidae; genus Podarcis; species Podarcis gaigeae. Next base: position 70,524,437 of record NC_139678.1, read on the forward strand.
CCACTTTTTCTTTCTTTGGAGACTCTTGACATCCTGAGCTAGAAACCAGAATTCAACAATACAGCATCTTTCTTTACTTCCTGAGTTAGCAGTGCATCACAACAGCATCATTAGTTCTATGAAGTATCTATTCCCCCCCCTCCCATATTTCCATGACTTCCATTGTTCTGTCTAAATCTATTTTTCCCTGCAGATAACAATAATTGCTCTGGTTGCTTACAACGGAGGCAGTAGAAATGATTTAAATTATACAAAGATGTAACAAAGGAGAGATGCTACATGGCTTTGTGGGCAGCTGGAAGTTATTTATCGAAACATGTATTTTGTTCAGAAATTCCTGCCATTTTTTTTGAAGAGGTGTGTCTTTCAGGATGACAATAATATTAAAAAGGAATGAACCCTACCCCGTGTCAATATATCCAAGAATTGGATGAGTGACCTGAGTGGGCCTGACCTATCTCAGCTGTGTGCACCTGGGTAGTCAGTACAGCACTAGGCTAGACTGGAGGATGAAGGAGGGTGTTGTCCATTGAAATACTGTCTCATGTACCAGAAATCCTTGGAGTGGGCTTAAAAAACTCTGTACCTGTATTGGGCCAGAGAGAGAGAGATTGAGGGTGCTGCTGACCTATTGATCATTCTGTTGCCCAACAGCATCCTTGACCAAGCTAGTCTCTGGCATGGTGGAGGACAATAGTTCTTCAATATCCATGAGAGTGCTGCCGTTGGGCTGGAACAGGACTTCATGGGTGATCCCCGCCCGGTAATACAGTATGCAAAATTTAGCATGCTTCTGTGGTGGAATCGGATAGTGTTCTGAGTGAGTTCAATACAGCTAGTGGAATTTGTGGTGGCAGATGCCACCGGAAAAAGTGCTGGCTTGCCACCAGTCTCATACCAGATGCCTCATCTACAAATGGAGTGGCAGTCATCACTGGTGTCATCAGTAGCAAAGGCCATTCCCACCATGATCTCCATTCTTCAACACCTGAAACTGGAGTAAAGAAAGGAAGCAGCAGGAAAAAGTTGGGCGGCAGGCAACTTTAAAGTTAGCACTGTAGCAGGTGTGTAAGACATCTCTGAATAACAAACACTGGTGAGAAATAATATTACTGTACATTTATCATTTCTCGTAAATATTTACACACACTCTCAGAATGAATGCTTTCTGCAGGTTTAATTGATTAATTACCGGTACATTAATTGACTAAAACTCAGATGATTAATTGGGTAAGCTTTTCTAAATCAAGTGACAGCCCTAGAGACTACATGTTAACCAGATATTAGATTGCCCAAAGAGCATTTCAACTAGTTTTATGCCATCATTCCATTAAACTTTCTACAAAGCCACATTTTATTCTCCACTGTAGTTTGCTGAGCATGTACATCACAAATTGAAAATTAAAGCATGTAAGTCTGGTAAACATGCACCAATGAATCTAAAAACACAGGGTTTTTCCTAGTAGTTTCCCAAAATAATCTACAACTCAATACAGTGGTACCTCGGGTTAAGAACTTAATTCATTCTGGAGGTCCGTTCTTAACCTGAAACTGTTCTTCACCTGAGGTACCACTTTAGCTAATGGGGCCTCCCGCTGCGGCCGCCGTGCAATTTCTGTTCTCATCCTGAAGCAAAGTTCTTAACCTGAGGTACTATTTCTGGGTTAGCAGAGTCTGTAACCTGAAGCATCTGTAACCCAAGGTAACACTGTAAATACCTCTTTCTTCCATTCTTAGAAATATCCAAATTTAATTCAGGAAAAAGGACAAAACTCCACAATGTAATAATATACCATATACTTCATCCTTCCTATTCAATTGTCATTTTGTTTCCATTTCAGACTATTTTGCAAATTCACTTGAATGAAAACAGAAGTAAATGAGTTTAATAACCACTGATAGCTCTTCTCGCTGCTATGTTCAGAAGATTTATAGGAGCTAGCTAATTAAGGAAATATAATCTAATAAAGTAACCAAGACTCAACATCTACAAATAGAACAAAATTGCCTAGAGTTTCTGTTGTCCCAGTTACTGAGATGGACAGCCTTTGTTTCAGACAATTAAGCCAGACATTTAAAATTACTACATAGAGAAAGTTCAATTGTTCCCAGACTACTTTCTGAATATTGAGGAATACAATCCTCTTGGAGTGAAACTAAGTGTTTCTCATTAATTACTCTGGGGCAGGATTCACTACTGCAGCATGCCTATTTACATGGCCAAGTGAGGTTTGTTTGTTCTTAATGATATTTAGGCTGTATGTCATTTGAAGGATGTTCACAATTTAAACCGCTGTACAATATTTTCTCAAATGAACATGCATTACACCAGGAATAGATATTAGTGTTTAAAGAAGCAGTATGGAAAGTGCACTCGCAGATGCAAGAGTCATTCATTCACATACTATTTCCCCACCAGACTATGTCTAAAAGCAGCTTACACAGTGTGAGTCATAATAGATACAACTTGAAGTATACTATAGCAAAAACAATTATGGATATCAATAACAGTGTCAAGAATGAATAGCAGCATTCAATATATCTCAACACACTTAACGCAACCATAAAAAACAGGGTTAAACTAAACCAACCAGGAAATCATGGCTCTCCACCTTCTGATTCAATTCCATTTGCAAAGAGTGCACAACAGGTGGCAGGGGCTGCAATCTTGCCTGTTTTCAGTAAAGCTCACGTTCATTCAAATGACTCAAGGATAAAACCACCTCAAGGTTGCTTCTCAACCTCAGCTGTCAATCCTGGGAGGCAACTAAGTTATCCCTTATTCATAAAAAGTACTTGCTAGTAATTTCAAAAGCTAGATCTTTGCAGGTTACACATACTTATCTTCGATGTTTATGATGCAAGTAACTTAGCCCTTATAGAACCAGGCTGAACACATGAAAAACATTATAATATTTTCTATAGGGGAGGAGCCACCACTCAGTGGTAGAACATCTCATTTGCATGTAAAGGCCCTATGTGCTATCCTTGGCATCTTTAGGTGGGGCTTGGGGTCTGAAACCCTGGAGAGTCACTCCCAAGCAGTGCACACAACACAGAGCTAGCTGAATTCATGAGTTCACGCCATGTAAATCAGCTTCTTACATTCCTATGAAAATGTATGATTGCTAAATTCTATTATACGAGATCTAAAATATATACTTCAGTTTATTGTAAGAACAAAAAATCTTGTGGCGCTTTAATGTCAAATAAATTCATTATACCACAGGCTTTTGTAGGCCACAGTCCACTTCGCATGATTACAGCATCATAATAAATTTGTTAGAATTAAAGGTGCCTCAAGAGTCTTTGCTGCTTTTGTTACCAAAGATGAATATGGCTGGAAATTGCTCTACTGTGGTCTCTATTCTTAGGGTGCTGAACAGATCAACAAAAATCCCTTTGCTCAGCTTCCTATTTTATTAATCTATTAATGCAATGGCCCTCATTCCATCTCATCTGTCATAATGCCCATAGGCAAAAGAAAGAACAATTATAGTCAAAGAAACATCACAGGGAACGAAAGCGACTACATATACAGCCTACATTTAAGCATACTTCTTCTTAGCTTGATAGCTCATTCATGTGGAATGCTTTCAATTAGCATATGAGAGAAGGAAATGAAACATAAATTGCAGTAGCATGGACTGCTGATTTCCTGGACAGGGGAAAAGGCAATGTGCAGTAGAACAAATAAAAATGTTCTATATGTGTTTGGAAAGCTTGCAGTTCAAACTATGAACCAAAACCCCACTCCTGTGCAATGTTGGAGCTACAACCCATTTTAAAAGAACAGAAAGGAAAATGGGTCCTTAGTCGCAATAGTAATAGAGAAGTGTTTTCTGTAAAACAAAACCTTGCTTTGCAATCCGTCCTAATTTGTTCTGTGGCAAAAGCCCACCAAAAGGAAATTCTGCAGAGCCTGCCCTATAAACATGAAGTTATACATAAGCAGATCAAAAGAAGTATCAAAAGTCAGTGGACATGGAGTCACAATGAATATAATCAGTGGGCACCACCTGTCAGCTAAGGAAGAAAAAACAGAAAGTTTATCAGTGACCTCATGGCATTCCCCAGCTACTCAGTCTCTACCCCAACCAGGAGCCTTCTGGGGTTGATAGGTTTGATGCCTCAAGTACCTGGGAGTCATGGATCATCCCAGGGATCATGGCATGTGACCAGAAGAGGTCTCTTCTGGAGCCACATACAAGTACAATCTGGAGCCCTCAGAGCCAAGGGAAAGCCTTCATCCATGATCCAAGGAAGTTCTACTTTGAACAGAGGAAAGGGGGTGAACTTCTGGTACTGTTGGGCCATGGCATTTAGAAAGGTATCCTGGCATCTGCTGGTGGGGGACTGTGAAATAAGCAGTGTTAGAAACTGAGAAATGAAAGCTAGGTGCTAAATGGCACCTTAAATCTAGGTTATGGGCGCAACAATGGAATGTCTAGGTGCACTTTTTTATAACAAGAATACAAAGCTGAAAATGAATGAACTGCAACTAAAATATTATGTTCATTTTTCACATGGTCTAGTCCTTCCCCTGCCCACCCCCCTAATATCCTTAAGAGGGTCTCTTCTCCAGTCTTCAAAGAGTAGCTAGAAGTGGGGAGGCAGAAAAAGGTCCTCCTTTCCTTCCACTCTGCAGTTTGAATCCAAAATCTTAGGCGCATTACTGAAGCCAGTGCTCAGAAACTGCTCACACTAATGAAATTCCCTGTCAAAAGCACTTAAAACGATGGGAGTTTTGAACACTGGAAATAATGTGGGCTCCCCAACCAACATCCTATTGGAAGTCCTCTGTAGCCAGTTAATGCAGCCTCATTGGCACATCCTGCAGCACAAGGAAGCCTCAGTTGGAGTGCTCGGACCGCTGCAGATGAGAGCACATCACGTGCAGCATTATATGTAATGCACATAGCAAAGATACAGAAGAACCTCTTCACCAGGTAAACCTCTGAAGATACCTAACAAACAGGCTTGAACAAGCTTAAGTGGGAAGGATGCTTCAGCTCATGAAGCCACTGAAGCCAGTGGCGTAGCGTGGGTTGTCAGCACCCGGGGCAAGGCAAGTAATTTGCACCCCCTAACCCATGGATTTGCGCCCCCTAACCCTAACCCCCAGATGTTGCGCCCGGTGCGGCTGGCCCCCCCCTGCACCCCCGCTACGCCACTGACTGAAGCCACTCGGTACATTTATGGAAATTATAATTTAGTGTCATTTTTGCTGGCGATGGAAGAGAAGAGAACCCCACAGATTATTTATAATACCACCAGATATAATTATGCTGTTCTTGGCACTGTGGGAACCTGACTCTAAATGCTATGTTTATTTCCCCAAATTGTACTGTTTGTGTAGCCAAAATAAGATTTCCTGCTATTTGTAATTGAAATCTGTGGCCTAATTGTTTGGCTGTTTTGCAAATCATTACACATGGCTGCACATTCCAAGACTTCTTCATGAATAAGGCAAATGCTCCTGCCATGACACACATGGTGTAATGGCATGGCATAATCATAAAGTCTGTGTCAGTTGAGATTATTCATTCTGCAGAAGGGGTGTTCTGGGCTTACGACTGCACCAGAAATGATAATTCAGACATCATGAACTTAACAAGACACTGTAATCAGCCTTATTCCCTGTTTTTGCTTTCCTTGTTGTGGCTGCTTTGTTACACTCTCACTTCCCAGGACAGTCAACTTGTACAAAGGTGAGAGAATGTAACAGCAAACAGTCACAGTTGTTATTATGATTTTCTAAGTTTTACTGTTCTGGGACAGAATGAAATCATACAAGGCACTGAGCTGTCCACTGTGCTATGCAACAGTGTCCCCAAGCACAAAGGAGAGTAACTATGGCTAGGCAAGATGGGCACCAGCTGCAGCCCAGAAACCCATCTGTGATATGTTTCATTGTTAAAATAGCGTTAAAGCTATGCAATGTCATATTTTCACTTTGGAATGACAAGAGATGAAAAGCCTGATCTCCATCCACTGGGAAACTTAGTGAGGGCAACAGGCCAGACAGATTAGCAGCTTTTCACAGGCTCCTAAACTGACAGTCTAAAACAGTAAAGCACATTCAGCGACTGACGGCTGCTGATGGTTGAACAGCCTCTTCCACCAGGGCGCTTTTCTCTTTTTGCACTCTAGCTTGAAGTTCTGACACAGTATCACTGCAGAGCGGAATAAATATTTCTGATCAGCACAAATTTGGGGGTTTCAGCAGCAGTACCCTTAAAGGCACACAAACCGCTCTGGATCCTAGAAAACAGTGTTCACGAGGGTCAAGCCAGAGGTAATTCCTGTTTTATGCACTGACCTGTGGGGACAGGGGAATTCAGAATTCAGAACTATTCATCCAGGGAAGGGGAAAGCTGTGGCGCTCTAGATGTGGTTCTAACCATGACTCTCATCATCTCTAACCAGCATCTCTGATGGTCAGAGATGGCGGTAACTGCAGTTCAGCAAAATCTGGAGAGCAACAGGTTCCCCAGGTGCTCCCTACATCATTATAATTATCTTCAGTAAAGTATGCGGACAAAAATATTTGATTTCCAATAATTCTCATAGACTCACATAATGGAAGATTTGCCTGTTGAAAACAGTGGAACTTAATTCCAAGTCAACATTAATAAATAGGATTGCACTCAGTGGAATAAATTACCAGTGCCAACGTTTTCAATTGATTTGTCTATCAATCAATAGGTGGCTTCCCTATTTGTAAACTGAAGCTATAAACAGCATACAAGGAAAGATAGGTTGTCTGTAGGAAACACTGTGTGTGTCAAACATAAACAGCATTCCAAACAATAACAGCAATTATATTAAAAAAAACTCTCTCCAGAAGGCAGCAAGATATTCATGTAATATAATCCCAGATTAAAAATACAAATCTGTTAGATATTAGCTAAATATGCAATTGCAAAAGAGATGGCACACATCTTTTCAGAAGCAAGCTAACCTTCTTCATACATGTAGATGAAGACCATCTCTGCTTGCCCACATATCTTCCTTTGAGCACACAGTCCTCACCACATCATCTGATGTCCTAAAAGCTTGCAGCTGATGTGCTGTTTGGGACAGCCCTACATGAGACAGTAGGGTAAGGTTACCAGACATCCCCGTTTCCCAGGGACAGTCCCCAGATTTACAAATCAGTCCCCTGACAAAATTCGCCTTCCCACCTCCCAGATGTGAGAACTTGGGACAACTAATACCTGTCTTTTCAGGATTCGGCTTCATTTTTTTGACCCACATCCAGCCCATCTTACACCTCTACTGCCTATTCTGATTCACATGGAACAGAGAGATTGAGCTGGGTGTCACCTACAGATTGACACACTTCACTCCAAATTTCCTGTTGACAGCTGCCAAAAGCTTCATATACATGTTGTATCTAGTTGATATCATTACACAACCCTATAATGCAATAATATATTATTATCTCCCATTCTCCCATATTCCAGATAGGGTAGGGAAATGCTGGAGCTTAGAGGGAGTGCCTTGTCTAAAGTCACAAAAATGAGTGGATGGTAGAGGCGAGATCTGAACCAGAGACTTTGAATTCAGTCTAAAAGTTGCATAGGTATATTGTTAATTTCAGTATGCATATTTCTAATCTCAGTTTCATAATTAGGACCATGATTCTGATTCCAACACTAATAGGGATTTGGATGGATTTGATTCCCCCCCCCCCATAAGATCAGAATGGATGGAGGCTAGACAGAGATACATTTTGAGTAATATATTACTCAGCAAAAGTGCAGCCATAACACACACAAACACACGTGCTCTGTGTTACTTCAGATGTAGTTGTAGCATTGCCACATCAAACCAACAGGTAACAAACTGCTGTAAGTCTCTTTCTGAGCTTTGTTGCTCCTTTTTTAAAATCAAAAAAACTTGATTAAGCAAGTAAAGCTATTCTAGAGCACTGAAGATAGGATCCGTGTATTTTCCTCCCCTAAGTCATAATATGGTTTGAGTATTGCATATGTAGGTTACTTTACACACCGCCATCTGCTGTTATGAAGCGTGCTAAATGTTGCTAATCAGATTACCGTATTTTTCGCTCTATAACACGCACCTGACCATAACACGCACATCGTTTTTAGAGGAGGAAAACAAGGGAAAAAACATTCTGAATGAAACAGTGGATGTATCATTTTTGTGCTTCATGCTGTGGCCACAGACATGTGATCTGATGGTGAATTTGGGCTGACCCAATGCAAAAATCCTGAGAATCCCTGTGCATCCATGGTTTGTAACCACGTTTTTGCACCATTGCAGCCCCAGGCAACAGTGGGTGCATGATTTTTGGGGGGCAGGCTGTAGCCATGGACATGCTATGTGCTCTGATGGTGAATTTGGGCTGACCCAATGCAAAGATCCTGAGGATCCATGTGGATCCATGGTTTGTAACCACGTTTTTGCACCATTGCAGCCCCAGACAACAGTGGGTGCGTGATTTTTTTGGTGCAGGCTGTAGCCATGGACATGCTATGTGATCTGATGGTGAATTTGGGGTGACCCAATGCAAAGATCCTGAGAATCCCTATGGATCCATGCTTTGTAACCACATTTTTGCACCATTGCAGCCCCAGGCAACAGTGGGTGCGTGATTTTTTTGGTGCAGGCTGTAGCCATGGACATGCTATGTGATCTGATGGTGAATTTGGGGTGACCCAATGCAAGGATCCTGAGAATCCCTGTGGATCCATGCTTTTTAACCACATTTTTGCACCATTGCAGCCCCAGGCAACAGTGGGTGCGTGATTTTTTTGGTGCAGGCTGTAGCCATGGACATGCTATGTGATCTGATGGTGAATTTGGGGTGACCCAATGCAAAGATCCTGAGGATCCATGCTTTGTAACCACATTTTAAGTGGGGAGGGAAGGAAAAACAAAGAAGGGACATTAGAGGGGTGTGCAGAGAAGCAGCTGGCTAAGAATGCAGGAGAGGGATTTAACGGGAGGGAGGAAAGAAAGGCAAAAGTTTTCCCCCACCCAAGCCAGCCATCTCTCTCTCTCCCTCCCTCCCTCCCTCCCTCCTCCTCTCTCTCTCCCTCCCCCCTCTCTCTCTCCCTCCCCCTCCCCCCCTCTCTCTCTCCCTTCCCCCCTCTCTCTCCCTCTCCCCCAGCAGCAACGGAGCTTGCCTGGAGGGGAGGGGCTTTCCCTGCTCTTTGTTCCGTTTCAGCAAACACAGCAACGAAACAGAGGTGGGTGGGCAGTAAGACCCTGAGGCAGAATGCAGGAAAGCAGCCGCTTCCTCTTTTCAGGTTTCGCTTCTCCGTGCAGCGTGCAGCGCCGCGATTTGATTTTTGCATGATTTTTCGGCTCCAGGGACCACACATTCGCTCTATAACACGCACAGACATTTCCCCTTCCTTTTTAGAAGAAAAAATCTGCGTGTTATAGAAGGAAAAATACGGTATATAGGCCTTGCTGAAAATTTAGAGAGGCAATCATGTTATTTTCCCCATACTGTGCGCACACAGAGGATGACACTTTACGTTTCTGCTCTTAGCTGCCACCAGCAACGACTTTTATATAAGCCTAATTTTCAACAGTGCAAACCATTTCCCATATGTGAACAAATAATCAAATGCACCAGATCTACTGAGACATGATGATACCACAGAGGGAATTATCTCTTCAGTGCTCTTGTAGCAGGAGTTCTGCACAGTCAGCACTGCAACCATGCTGCTTCATTCAAGGCATGTTTGATGCGCTGTCAAAACAAAGCTAATGTGCAAACTCCAGAGAATGCCAACCTCTACAATGAGCTTGTGCTAGTGTCTTAAGCTTCCGAAGACCTGATTATGAGTATCAATATACATCACAGAAGCAGTAAAAAGCGGTCAACAGACACTTTGAAGAGCTGTTAAATGAAGTAATTCCTGCCGTGCAAGCAGGAATTCTAACGTAGTATTAAGGCTCAGCTGCAGAGCACTTATTTTGGGGACTAAATTGTCTTAGAGAAACCATCCATTCACCACAGACCATATATATTGAGGGAGTGTTATCCAGGTGGGTTACCTGCCCACCCACAACACTAATCGATCAGTGCAGGCTTTTAACAGAGGAAGTATTTCAGAAGACAGAGCTTCCAGGGACACATCCTGAATTTTCAGTACTTACTGCAGCGCATATGTTGGTTTAGAGTTAAAGAACCTCATTTAGGCACACCTGCGAAGCTTGGGAATGGAAACTGATTTTCTTTGAGCAGCAGACCCCAATGGCAAATCTTGGACCACTTTTGAAATTACCCAGTTTCAAACGCCACTTCCGGTAAGGCACAGAGAGGGAAGAAGATGCTCTTCATGGACCTCAACTACCCTACTCCATCCCTGGCTGTGCATTTCTTTTCATCACAGCCATCTAAAGGCATCAACCGTTTTTAAATATATGTATATATATTTAACAGGATTTATATACCACTTAATCATCAAAACCTATAAACAGTTTGCATCCGCTATAATTCAGCCTTTCATCCACTGGAATGGAAAAAGAAAGTCAACGTTTCATTGGTGAAGGGAGTTCGGTACTGAGAGTACAATAACATAAAATAAGCACTCAGATGAACCCATTGTGTTAGTTTTAAGTCACTGCAGGCTACTATGCTGTAAGGTATGTGCATTTTAAAAGGGAGAGACAGTGACAGAGATCAAAGAGAAGCAAATAATAAGAACATTCATTTAAGGCTCCATTTCTTTGATGTGCACAGCGCAGAGAAGACAAAAGGATTACTTTTCACAGGGAAATGAAGATGAAGCACTGCCTCCCTTGCACAATATTACAAAGCCCCCTGCAAAACCTTGGCATCAGTTGATAGGTTGCCTGAGTGATGGCATAGCTGTTATTCCCACCACAACTGCTTATCTTTCGGCAAATCTTTAGAAGGACAGAGAGAAAGCAATTGGAGTTCTTTGTTCTCTGCCTGATCTGCACACACACAAAAATGCTTTCCAAGAGTCAGTGGTGGTGTTGCATTCTTAGACATTCTGTAACAACTTTTCAACTACCAGTTAACAGGAATGTTTGTTTACATTCTGCTTTTCCCCCAGGGAGCTCAAGGTGGCATACAGAGAGAGTTTCCTTTCCAAGCACCGACCCAAACCTCATTCACTTCAGCAAGGCTGTTCCATCCTGCACCTTCAGCCCATGCCCTGGGTGTTGTATGTTAGCTCAACATGCAGTTCCTTTTTTACAAAAAGCAACAACAAATAGCATGTTACAATCTTTGCTTTCGCCACCCCCTGCTTATTTTTACTACATGCTGTGAACCAATTTGTCTGTCGTGCATTTAAAGTTCATCCTCTCCCTGTGGGAGAGAAACCCTAAAATGGCTGTAAGGTTTCCCATAAAATTGTGCAGTACTTGAGGGGAAATACTTTCTCTAAGTTGCTGTGCAAACAGAAACGTTTTATTGAAATACAAAGCATGTTCAGAAAAGTTATGATTCAGCCCACAATTTAACATGCATATCATTAATGTGTTTTTTTAATTAAAAAAATTAAACGAAACACACAAGACCTAGTATAGCAAAGAAAAATGGAGAAATGCACACAAGTTACCCTCAGGACAATTTTAATTTTCAGTATGTTTTCCTGCCATCGGTGCAAAAAATGTGTTTTCATATTGCAAGCCTATTCATACAAAGCTTAGAAGTAAGCTTGACTGAGTTCAGTAGGACTAACTTTCAAGTGTGTGTACTGGATTGCAGGCTTTGTTGCTTTGTAATCTGCTCTTCAGCTCTGATGAGTTCCCATAGCAAAAAACAATTTTAATAACAAATAAATGGCAACACCATTTTAAAAAACCCAAGGGGAAAAATACATAATAAATTAACAGCATTATCTGAACAGCAGGGAGCGTAGTCTAAACCACATTTGGAAAGGGAAAGCTGTTTAGGAAGGAAAGCTGTGCCATGCAGCCCTATAGATATGATTGCACAAAGGTAAGCAAAATTAAGTTCAGTGGGACTTATGCATAGGTAAGTGGGTAGTGATTTGCAGCCTTACATTAAACATTTCATAGCTTAAGGGTGGCAGCAGAGAACTGACTATTGATTGTGGAAGACAATCAAGCCTCTGAAGGAGGCGATGCCTGCAGCAAAGATTGATCAGTTGGCAGAGCATGAGACTCAATCTCAGGGTCATGGGTTCAAGCCGTACATTAGGCGAAATATTCCTGCACTGCAGGTGCTTAGAGTAGATAATCCCGGATGTCCCTTCCAACTCTACAATTCCATGATTCTATGATTATTAGGCCTCAGTGTGAGCATGAGAGGAGAATCCTTGACCCAGGCTGTACGGAACTATATAAGATCCAGAAGTCAGACATTAACCTTAAAATAAACTGGCAACCAGTGGAACTTCTGCAGCATTGGTGGGACAATGCTCCTATCAGCTATTACCAATCACCAACCTGACCATTGTATTCTGGACCAAATGAAGTTTCTATACTGCCTTCATGGGCAGCCCCACAAATAGTGCATTACAGCAGTCCAATTGAAAACTTATCAGAACATGCAGAGCAGTACATAAGAACTATGGCCACATGACACATCTGGCAAGTATGTGTTTTAAAAACGAACATCAACGACCCAAGGAGTTATGTAATTACAAATTTTCTTTCATTACAAAAAAGAGAGACAAAATACCATTTTATTTATAAGCCACAAAGCATGAGTAGGCAAACAAAAGCCTGGGGGCCGGATCCGGCCCAATCGCCTTCTAAATCTGGCCCGTGGACAGTCCAGGAATCAGCGTGTTTTTACATGAGTAGAATGTGTGCTTTTATTTAAAATGCATCTCTGGGTTATTTGTGGGGCATAGGAATTTGTTCATTATTATTTTTTTCAAAATATAGTCCGGCCCCCCATAAGGTCTGAGGGACAGTGGACAGGCCCCCTGCTGAAAAAGTTTGCTGACCCCTGCCACAAAGTCATTAAAAATATTACAGAGGTTTACAAACGCTGTATGTCCCTCCTATAACCAAAGTGTTCAGACAAACCTAGAAATCCCACTTCACAGGAAATCAAATGCAATGCTGCAATGAAGCAAATATAAACTTAACCTTCTAAACTAAGCTACCAACATAATCCTGTGTCCATCAAAACTGTACTCTCAACTTTTATCAACTTTAAACTGCTACTGGATTCCCGGCACAAACAAAGATCTTCAAGCCCTTGCCACTCTGTTCCTTGTCTACAGCTCCCCTAAAGCCCCATTACTTTCCCTGCTTCATTAGCAAGCAAGAGGAACAGGGGATCTAGCCCAGAGTGACAGGCAATGCCCCCCACAGTTTGACGCACAAACTTCCCCAGAAAGAGGCTTTGGTAGCTTATGGCAACCAAAGAGCCAATGACAGGCAACAGCAGCTGGTGCTGCCATGGCGATCCCTGCTCTTCTCCATGGCAGCAAGAGCGGCAGCAGGAGAATATGGGAGAGCAGCGAACACTGACTGCCAAGCTGCTGCACAGTCCACGCTGTGTGTATTCTGTAAGGGGAAATGGATAGACAAGAGGAGGGCAAGAGGAAGGGGAGGAGAAATATTTGAGATGCCTTATGCAAGAAACTACCGCACTATCCCCTCCCCCAATCAATTTATGCACCGAAGTTGCAAAAACAGACTTTAAAAACAAAATCAAGCAAACATGTAAAACTCTGGCTGCCTATCTCTCAGCAAAATTTCCCCAATTCCTTCTCCAACTTCACCTTTTTATTTAATAGGTTCATGATGTGCTTCTATTCATCCAGTAAGGACTGCTTCATACAAGACAAAATGCCCTGCGTGGACAGCTAAGTTCCTTGTTCTTTGCCCTATACAGTGGTACCTTGGGTTAAGAACTTAATTCGTTTTGGAGGTCCGTTCTTAACCTGAAACTGTTCTTAACCCGAGGTACCACTTTAGCTAATGGGGCCTCCCACTGCTGCCGCGCTGCTAGAGCACAATTTCTGTTCTCATCCTGAAGCAAAGTTCTTAACCCAAGGTACTATTTCTGGGTTAGCGGAGTCTGTAACATGAAGTGTCTGTAACCTGAGGTACCACTGTACTTGGAAGCTAGTTCCACTCTGCAGTGAACAGAGATCACTTCCATATAATAGGTAATGTCATGTAACCCATGTGAAATTGCAGTGGCTTACTGCCAATGATACACATGGCATGAAAGCATTCATCACTTGTGAAAGTACATACAGGTTTCATGCAATTGCACATGGAAGTGATTTAAGAGTAAGAACGAGCCTCTAGTGAAATCTCGCCAAGAAGGCGCTCTTAACGGAGCAGAAGTGAACTCCAGGTACAAAACAGGAGCTGGCAATGATGAAGAAGGATTTTGCATTAAAGTCAAGGCTGCCTTTATAGCTGTAAGTGTTCCACGTGTACCAAAACAAAGAAGATTTCATACTGAAGAGTTATGAAAAATAAAAAGCATTTTTCACAGCTGTTGGGAATATTGCAACAGTTTAAAATTTATAAATATGTCCTTAAAACGCCCAGCTAAATTTGAAGACCAGGACAAAACATAAAGATTGGATGCAGATTTCAATGGATAAGTCTTAGATATCACTCTACCCCAGTACATAAGTCACTCCTGTTAATAACTTGAGAGAAACCAGGGCAACAGAAGAATAGAGGAAGGAATGCCCTTGCCCACCCTAGAATTTGAGTTACTTAGCATAAACCTAAAACACTACTAAAAAGAAAAATCAGTGTTGCTATCATACAAAGACAGCAATGCAGCTCATCTCCTGTTTTGGTCTTAAAAAGAAGTTTTATTAGCACACCCCCTAATCCAAGAAGGGGGTGAACAATTGCCTTCGACATAGTTTTGCCTATCTGGATCTCATGGTTTCAAAGGAAGAGATTTCACAAGGACAGCGCTCATGCCTGCAAAATACCAAGATTGTAAAACAGAATGGCTGTGCGCGTCTTTCATTCATCCAGGAAGCCTGTTATCCTACAATGAGGCGCTTCCTTCATAGCAACCTCCCTAAACAACACGATCTGCCATCCTCCCCTCCCCAAAATGATCGTGGGCTAACCTGGCGCGTGTAAGCAAGGCAGAGCACCCTTCAATTTCCTTCTTTTATTTTCTTTTAAGGGCCACAACTTTGCTGCAGACGGGGCTGCTCCCCTGCTGGACCTCCTTCCCCTCTCCTGCCCACTTTGGTGAAGGGGGCGCCCGCAGCAGAGCCCCCGCCCTGGCGCCCTACCTGTAAGGGATCCAGTCCGCCTGGTGCTTCGAAGTCATCGCTCGCCGAAGGAGCTAGCAGCCGAGGCAGGGGCAGCAGTCCCCAGGGCCGGGACGGGAGGCGAGCGGGCGGGCGCGGATCCCCTGGTCACAGCCCCCCACCGGCCAGGGCAGCATCCTTTACCCGGCCTAAGGAGCGGCGGCGGCGGCGGCGGCGAGGTCAAGTACATGGGGAGGAATTATCCAAGCGGGGCTCCGAAGAGCGGAGGCAGCATTTTCCGCGCGAGGGTCGCGAGCAGCGGCAGCGGCGGCGGCGGCTGAGGGAGCGGAAGGCGCCCCTTGCCACAGTCCCTTTCAGCAGCGGCTGGCCGGCGAGTCGCTCACGAGAGACACGCGAGAAGGAGCAGGAGACGGGAGAAGCCGCGGCGACTCTGGCGACCCCCGAGCCCGCGTCCCGGCCGTTGTTGCCTTCCTTCAGCCAATCAGGGTCAGCCCGCGCGTTTGTACACAGAGCCGAAAAGAGACGCCCGCCTTGCCCCAGCAGCGCCCAGGCGCGGCCACTGCGCTACACTGCACTGCATTGCATGTTCCCTGGACGCGGCGGCAGCCGGGCCGGCCGCCTCCAAAACGCCTCCCTCCCTCCTTTCTTCGCCCTCGCGCCGGCCAATCGTCAGCGCCCTCCCTCCGGCCCCCGGAGTTCCCCGCCTCGGCCGTCGGCGTGGCCCTGAAGGGGTCTTGCGCGCCCTGTCGCCAGGAGGGTTCCGAGGCCAGTGTAGGCGCGCGCATCTTAGAAGCCGGGGGGGGGGGGGGCTTGGAAAGGGCGCGCGCGAGGCGGAGGCCAAGGGATAAAGAAGTTGTGGCGTTTTCCGGATTCACAATGCTCTCCTGAGCTGAAGGAGGCCCCTCGAAAATAAATACTGTAGATAAATAAACCATGGCTGTCAACGTTTCCCTTATTCTGAATAGGATTCCTCGCAAGAAAAGGGAACAGTTGACAGCTATGTAAATAAACAAACACACCACAACCAATAACGCGTTCATCTTTGAGGCGCCACAGGACGACGTAGGAATCTGGCTTCTACCGAGTCAGGCCATCTGTCCATCTAGCTCAGGATTGTCCTCACTGGCAGGCAGTGGATTTCCAGGGTTTCAGACGCAGGAACAGCATTACCCTCCAACATTTCTCTGATGAAAATAGCGACGTCCCATTCCTTAATGATCATTCTACTAGAGTCATACCCTGGGTTACAGACGCTTCAAGTTGAACGTTCTCAGGTTGCGCACCGTGCCAAACCCGGAAGTACCGGAACGGGTTACTTCCAGGTTTTGGTGCTCACACATGCACAGAAGCGCTAAATCATACTTTGCGCATGCACAGAAGTGCCAAATCACAACCCGCGCGTGCGCAGACACGGTGCTGTGGGTTGCAAATGCTGTGGGTTGCAAACATGCCTTCCGCACAGATCACGTTCGCAACCCGAGCATCTTTATACCCCACACACCTTACTGAGCTGCCCCAGCCACTCTGGGCAGTCTCCACCATTTATAAAAACACCATACAACATTAAACATTTAAGAAACTTCCCTTTACAGGATTGCCTTCAGACAGCTCGGGGGTCGGATAACTCCACACCCTCTAACATTTCTCCAAGGAAAACAGGGACATATCAAGGAAAAGCAGGACATTCTGGGATCAAATCAGAAATCGGGATGGCTTCTTTAAATCAGGGTCATCGTCCCTGCATAATAGGGACACTTGGAGGGTCTGGAATGGTCTCTCCTGTCTCTACCTGGAGATGCCAGGGACCTTCTGCATGCTGTAGCGCTGAGGTGTGACCCTTTCCTTGGTGAACATTCATCCAGATTCGTTCAGAGTAAGAGCAGGCATGGGCTGCTTCATGAGTATCCATTCTGATTTGTTTGTGGGGAGGTTAGATGGTGATGTGTCAAAAGGAATGTTCTCCCATGCTTTCCAGTACTTTCCCCCTCTCTCCCTTTCCTTATCTCAAAAAGTCAGATCTTTGGGGATTGTTCCCAATCAACTATGGCTGCCTTCACGTGACAGTTTGTTCTGCTTCTCCTGTTAATCTCTACATTAGTTTTGAGCTTTCACAACATGTCAAAGCCGTTTTCAGAAATCTAGTGGACGTTTATTGCTCATTTCCATGTTAATTGCTTCAAGGGGAAAACATTTGCAACCCCATTAAGAACGCATTCAGACTTAGAAAATATTGTGTTAATTTTCCTATTTATAATGCTAGTGCTTCTGTGCCTTTTTCTAATACTGTATTCCTTTCACACTTATCCAGCACGGGTGTTCTTACAGTTAACGTCAGAAAAAACAGGCATGGCTGCATGTTTAGCAGCTACAACCTGGACATTGCTGTGTGAGCAGCATTCTGTTCATGTAGTGGGACTCATCCTCTGGAGCAGATTTTGAGGATATTTCTATTTTTACTATCTGAGGATCACAGGGCAGTTTATGATATAAAAACACAGAAATACGCAACACTGTAGGAGGCAAAGGGGAAGTTCTGTTGTGCAAATGGAATGGCGGTGAATCCAAATGCAGCCAAATAACAGAAAGGGTAAGAAGAGAAGATGGTAATGAGGATTAAAAGGCAGACTTAAATAGTTACCATACCAGAAATGCTTGTAAGAGGTACTACCAGTCTTCTCTCTCTCTCCCACTATCGACTAGCACTTTGTTCTGTGAACACTTTTGATTCTTGTCCCTCCAGTACAACAAACTCTGCTGCCAGAAAAAGCCACTCATCCTGGCTGCGTGCTACTGTTCCTTTTGTACATAAAACACTCTCCCAGTATTAAAACAATGCAAACACTTGCACCAATTCAAATGGCCCAAAAAGTTCAGAGAGAGGGAGAGATTTTATTTCATGTTTGCAAACAAATTCTTCAAGCAATCTGTTAAATTTTAAGGCACTTTCACATCCCACTGATACCATCATGGATCCTATGGTCTTCTGATTTTAAATACAGTGGTACCTCAGGTTAAGAACTTAATTCGTCCTGGGGTCTGTTCTTAATCTGAAACTGTTCTTAACCTGAAGTACCACTTTAGCTAATGGGGCCTACCACTACTGCCATGCCGCCGGAGCACAATTTCTGTTCTCATCCTGAAGCAAAGTTCTTAACCCGAGATACTATTTCTGGGTTAGCAGAGTCTTCAACCTGAAGCGTATGTAACCTGAAGCGTATATAACCCGAGGTACCACGGTACCTCAAATAATTCTCAGAATAGGGCAAGGTTAAGACAGACAATGCAACACAGAATTTTATTTCTGTCTGCCACAGCCTAGCATTCAGAAGGAAATAGTAGTTGCAGGGCTGTAATCTGGAAGTTTAGAAAGAGACCAGGCTTTATCATCTTGGTCTTAAGAGCTTATAGTGTTACTACAAACGTCAATGTAGACACAATTAAATGTGTCTGCCCTTGTATCATTTTCTTTCAGATTCATCGCATACTAGCCTGGTGATACTCTTTGTGGGTTTTCCATAGCCTCTCCCCAGAAAGTTGGGTTGTATTTAATTCTCCCTGACCTGCACCACAATAACAATGTCTTTGTGCAACAATGTACAATACTCACTTCAGATAACAGAACCACAGACTTGTTAATTTGTCATTGATTTGATTCTCACATTGCTTGGAGTAACTATCAACATCAACGATTGACAAATTCAGGAAGTATGTGTAATTCACTGCCTACAGGATTGCTGGTAACTATGCAGGCAGTTCTTTACATTTTTGTGTCGTTTTCTCAACTGCAGTCCAGCACATTAGAGCACCAAACTCTTGTTACAAATAGAAGAAAATCATTCCCACCTGGACAGAATAATCTCATGAAAAGCAGAGCAAAGACAAAGGATGTAGTAAATGAACAGCTAAAACATAAGCATCCACATCACAACTCATATATTTCTGGCCTGCCACAAATTTTTGCCTGCAACAGGGCCTTCAGTGTTGCTGCACCAGTTCTCTATCTTGAATTATGCCAGGCTCTTGCAATTGTGGGCTTTTAGAATATGTTGAAAACCCTTTTCTCCCCCCCCCCCCCTCACTCAGGCTTTTCTAGCTTAGCATTCTTGTTAATTTTTCCACAACAAATAATTTGAGTATGCCTGGGGGGGTGTTCATTGTTTCTTTTTCTTCCTTCCTTTTTTAGACACCGCTTAAATAAACAAATAGCTAAACAAATAACATTTATTTAGCAGCAACAGACTACTTTGGGATTCAATCAAATGGGCATGTGCATGTACCACCAGTGGCGTACACACAGTAATATAATGTTTTTTTAAAAAAACAAAAGGTTTCATCTTAAAAACAAAGAACAACCAAGCCTAATATACTTTAAAGATACAAAAAGAATGAGCAGCAGGTGAAGTGTGGTTTGTTTCCTAAAGCAGTGGTTCCGAATTGGTGGTCTGCAGATCCCCGGGGCTCCGTGCAGCATTCACATAATAACTACCATAGAAATATCAAAATTTTCAAAAATTGAGGGTCCATGGCTTGGCTTTTGAAAAACGGGGGTGGGGGGTGGTCCGCAGTACTTAACTAATTGGGAACCACTATTCTAAAGGAGTCATCAATAAAGGTCTAGTATCAACCTGCTTAAGGCTTTCTGGAATTTTGCATTTGTCTAGGGAGATATCAGTCAGTCTGCTTACCTGTTGTTCCAGACCACCTCATGCTACTTTGAGCAGTCAAGACAGGCAAGGGTCAAGCGCACAGGTAGTTGGCCTTATTTTAAATCACTCTTTTGAAAAATGGGTCAAAAGCAATTTTATAGCTAAGGGTCCAATTCCCAACCCTTCTTGAAAACCATTTGTCAGGGGTTCAGAAGGAGAGACACAGGAGGGGGAGCAAATGGAGAGTGAGGAGGAGGAGTACGAGGGGGGCGCAGGCAGTGACAGTGGCCAGAGTTATTCCACAAGCCTCTCTAGCGAATCGGAGGACTCACAGAAGGGAGCGCCGGTGGCCAGAGCAAGGGAGATTCCAAGGGAGAAACCTCAAGAGGGACGGGCCAGCGGGGAGTCTCTGAACAGCAGCTGGAGATCAGGGCCAGCGTCTCCACCAGAGCGCAGTGGGGAGGGGGAGTCCCAGGAGTCGGGACCAGTGTCCTCACCACCAGAGGGAGGAGAGGAGTCAGGTTTGGCAACACCCACATCAGGAAGCGGGGAAACGGTCAGAAGGAAAGTCACCGGCTGGGCGCGCGCGCCAAGTTCAAATGTACAGGAGCGCGGCACAGCGGGGAGCCCGGGAAGGGAGCCAGGTCCTAAAGCCCGCCGGAGGGAGGGGCAAGACTCAGGAGGCTCCGCGTCAGAGGAGTCCAGGAAGGAGGGAACCCCAGAGGGCAGAAGGACCCAACGCAGGAAAGAGCAGCGCAAGAGGTGGAGCCGGGCTAGAATCTTAAACTGGTGTGGGTGGAGCAGTGAGTCAGAGGGGACTTAGCCGGTCTAGCGTTAAGACGTGGGCCTGCGCGCCCAGAGCTTGGAAATGGAAACTAAACTTCAATAAAGACTTTTGTATATAATATCCACTGGGCGTTGGTCCTCTGTGAGCTGGGACCTAGCGGCAGTCCTGACACCATTTTTATCAAGGGCTGCTTCAATTAGGATGCTAATTGGTTGCCTAAGCCTTCTAGCATTTCCTACATTAAAAGTGAACTGTCCAGATTTCATGATTGATACAATGAATACCTCCTCTCTCCCCCCCCCCCCATGCACCAAACCCTGCACTTGTTAAAAACAAAATCCATCTATCAATTGAGCCTAACTAACAAGAAAGCATCAGAAGATAGTCTCTTCGGTCAGAATAATTTTAAAAGGATTTAATATAAAAGGCTGACATATATTTCCTTTTAATTAAAAATTAAATAGCCTAGTCCTGTAACGCAGCAATCTCCCTGGCAGACAATAAATATCTGTTAATACTCCAAAATCAAAAGTGTTAAGCAGAGTGTTTTTTGTTTCTCATTCATATTCCCTCTTACTGCAGCCTTTTGCTTTCTTTGTTATTTTTCAGCCAGCATGAATGTCATTGTGCACAACTAATCTGCCAAGGCTTGCGAGAGCCTCTGATCACTGTGGCTTTGAGCATTTCCCATACAACTTACCTGTCCTCTGCTAATTGGGGCTTTATGAGCAACCTAATTAAAATTCCCATCTCATGTGCACTAATTATTTCCCCTATTTCCATTTCAGTCCCACATTTAAGCAGAGTGAGATCATGAAGCAAATCCAAAATACTCCAAAGTGTGTATGACACAGACACGGAGCCCTGCATCTGTTAAGCTACATTATGTTGAATTCATACCAAAAGTTAAGGTGTGTCTTCTATTTAATCTCATTTTAGGCACAAGAATTGGGCATCTGTCAGCCTGCTTCTCATAGCGTGTTTTGCTTGCACAGTAGCATAGTTTCTTATCACTTATTATTATTATTATTATTATTATTATTATTATTATTATACAAACGGAGGGTGGCTCATTAGTATAGTGTTCATTGACTGTTGTTTTGCATTAGATAGAAATGGTCTGTGCAGGCAAGTATTAAAGCTATTGAATATTGTACAGTACTTGAATAATGCACTGAAAGGATGGTCGGTGGTGTACCTATCTTATCTTTGGAGCTGCCAGCCCTTCAGTCTCCACTGCTGCAAGTTAAATGAGACAATTACATGTACCAAGCATTTTTTTGGGTTAGCTGCCTTTCTGATCTTCACCTCCCCCTCTCCATGTAGTCTCCATAACCACAAACAATGAGGTGTACAGATGCACTTTTCTTAACAAAATGAAACAAATCTTTAGGTAGAATCCAGTTGGTGCTTTTGCAATTCTATAATAACTTTTGATCCACCAAATGCTGCTTCTAGGGAAGAAAGGGGAGGAAGGGCTCCCCCCTTTTTGCTAATTCTTCCTCCCCTCTGCATTTCCCAATGACCCCTCCTAAATCAGCTCCAGGGTGTTGGGTAAGGTTACCAAACGTCCCCGTTTACCAGGGACAGTCCCAGATTTACAAATCAGTCCTCTCACAAAATCCATTGAAGTTGAAAAGTGTCCCCGGATTCATTGAAAAAAATCTGGAAACCCTAGTGTTGGGGAACCCTCCAGAACAAGGTGGGAAAGACCACAGGGGAAGAATAAGCCACAAAAAAATAATAATCCTCCCCCTCCTTCCATTAACAGGCATGTGCTGAATTAAAAGTATACGGGCACAAACTGGATTCCACCCAATACTGATAGACTATTTTAAATGCTTCTTTTTGAGTAAGGAGACACCTCAAAGGATGAAGTTTCACCTACAGCTATTGGTCCCCAAACTTGCACCGCTTACCTTACTGTTCAGTGCAGCTGGAACATTATACCTGCCCTAAGACTATGTGTGTGATTTGGCTTTTCTCTGAACCATGGTGACTGAGAATTGTGATGGTGGAGAGCGAGAGCATCTTAGTGCATGTGTTAACGGCAATCCAGCACCTGCCCCTCACAAGCAGGGTGATGCCCCCCTGAAATAGCTAATTCCAGTATTCAGTACCAAACTGCATGCAAAACCACATCTATAACCTCTCGAGGGAAATGGTTCCCAAAGAGCAGTCATCTCCAACCTACATAAATTAATTAAGAATTCTTTGGCTGTTTGGAGGAAATAACAAGCCTGGCTCCTTTCAGCTGGGTGAGAGCACTTTGCTAATAAACTATGAATAATTAGGATGTGTAGGTTTCCTTTTGCATTTATTTAGCACTTGCAGGTTCAACTTCTTTGAACTTCCCAAAGCACAAGATCATCACACAAAAAGGGAAACACCACTTTGGCTGGGCTCTCAAGTGTGGCGTGGCAGTTAATTATATCATGTCAGGATGTCTCAAAAGCTTCTCCACTCATGTCTTTGTCATGAAATATCACTCAGGTACAAGCCTAGACCATCTCTGAAAATATCACTTTGATAAAGGATGCTAAGGACAAGGTTAAGCAATAGCTTGGGTTCCCAACATATTCAGTCCTTGGTGGAAGGACTGGATCAGCTGGGAGGGGGGTGTTTCCAGTGGCTGATCCATGTCACTTTGCTCCGAGACACATAGTTCCCATTGCAGAGCATGAGTACCAGCCTATTTTTTTTCTTCCATTTTAACTAGGCCCCCTCCTTGCCTCTATCCTTCTTTGTTCCAGTGCCTGTAAGGGGACTGGTAAGGACCTTCTTGGGGGACTACTAAGACAGGGGAAAAATTTTCTGCTTTCAAACTGCACTAAAAAAAGTTTGGGAGAACACTAGAAAAGAGGGATTTACAGGAAAGAGGAGTTATTTTGGCCCCATCAAGGTCCCAGTAAATGACTTTGGTCCCTTGGACATGCAGGCACTGTCTCCTGGTCTTTACAGGGACACCAGGTACTGTGTGGTAGTTACAATTAGTCTGGTCACAGTACTACGAACTCAGTATCCATGGCCCTCTTCTAAGTTACAGGCCATTCCTCATTTCCTCCTCCCACAGGGCAGGTAAATACTAGCATTTCATTTCTTTCTATTGCCTTATCTATCTCAGCAGCACATTATTATTAACATTATTAGCTGATTTTTGATTAGAACATTTTATAGGGTTCTTTCTATGTGGTTTTATGTACTATTGCTCTAAACCAAATCGGGTTTTTTAATGAATAGTAATATATACATATGTTGTTAATACCAGTTTCAATCCAGCCGAAACATCCATGAGAATATTAAAATCAATTAGATTTTAAAATGCTCAATTAGATTATGTACTTGGCTACATTGCGGCAATAACCTCTGCATGCCCCACCCCTTGCTAGCTCTGACTTCAGGCAAAATATAGACTTTAGTCAATAAATAGCGAAAGCTTATTTTCTTTACTCTGAAGCAAGCTCAGCTGAGTTCAATGAGGTTTACTCTCTAGTAAATGTACAATCTGGTTACAATCCTAAAGGGGTGTTCTAAGTTCCACTGAGCTCAATGGCACCTACTTCTGGGAAAATGCGCAGGATAGGGCTGGTATTGAACCAAATCCTTCGTATACCTTCAAATTCTTAAAAGAGTTATATTAAGAATTTAGATCTTTAACTTTTCTGTTTATATTTTTTGTTTAATGAGCAGTTGTCTTAATGGATTCACACTGTACACTGCTTGAAATGTTTGTGTAGTACACAATGTAATGGAATGAGGTTTCATTTCAGCTTAAATCTACAGTATCTTGGCCTTATAAAATAATGTGTGAATGATGATACTTTCACTACACTTGCTGTTCGAAGAATGAAAACAATGCAGCCATTTCATGGTTAAATCCACTCTTTAGCAGATTTGGCTCATTACACTTGAAATATTGCATGTTGAAGTACTAACAACAATCTGTTTACATAAAAAAGGGATATTGTACACTTTCAGCAGCCTTTTAGAATTACTTAACTGAAACAAAGTAATCAAATCCAGTGGAAAAGCTTGGCAACATTCATCTTCCTGAGATTTCCCTTCTTTTACATTTCCTGCAGAAGCTAGTTTAATGAAATCATGGCACTGATATCTAAATAAATATGTAAGTGGCTTGGGATCTATCACATAAAGAAGGCAGCTCTCCACATCTTGATGCTATTTATACATTTGCAATTGCTTCAAATTTATGTCCCACCTTCCTTCCTTCTTTTTTCTTTTTTTTTTTTTTAAAGAAAGGTCCATGTACCTAACAAAAAAGAAATGAAAGATACATTGGTCACGGTGGGGAATGAGAAGGATTGCACTGTTTCTTGGCCTGGGGACTGTGATGTGTGGGCTAGTTAGAGTTGCCAGAGCTCTGGCTTCATGTGCTGACCAAATCCAGGCCTGCTTAGTTGCAGCACGGTAGTGGCTTCATGTGCCTTCAGACCATATTATGAGACCATGCCCTGGTAACTTCCTAACTGGATTAGTATAATGTGTTCTGTGTGGGGCTGCCTCTGAAGATGGTCTGGAAGCTTCAGCTGATGTGCCAGGATTTTGACTGTGTCAAATTATTTAGAAGATTCCACCTAAACATTAGGAAGAACTTCCTGACAGTAAGAGCTGTTCGACAGTGGAATTTGCTGCCAAGGAGTGTGGTGGAGTCTCCTTCTTTGGAGGTCTTTAAGCAGAGGCTTGACAACCATATGTCAGGAGTGCTCTGATGGTGTTTCCTGCTTGGCAGGGGGTTGGACTCAATGACCCTTGTGGTCTCTTCCAACTCTATGATTCTATGATTCTATGTGTATTGCCTGCCTTTAAAAAGCCTGTCCACTTCTGAAGACATTTCAGTCTGCTAAGATTTACTTTTGAAGCCTACATAGCTGGGGACCTAGGTACCTGAAGGATTTTCCTTTCCCATATCATCCTATCCATACTTTCAGATAATCAGCTGAGGCTCTTCTCTCTGTTCTCTCGAGTGAAAACCAGTTAGAGGACCCTTTTGGCTGTGGCATCTGGCAAATGGAATGTCCTTCCTAGGGAGACACACTGCTCTCTTATAGACTAGGGGGGGGGGGAGAGCTATTACAAGGGTACCATTGTGGCATTCTTCATATGTTGTTGGGACTACAACTCCCATGAGCCTTAAAGAGCATGACCAATGGACAGGGATGATTGGAGTTGTTTTCCAATCACTTCTGCAAGGCATCTGGAAGGCACCACATTGGCACTACAATGCTCATAGCTCTGTTTAATCAATGCTTTTATTACGTGCTTTGATTGTTTTAAAAATAATTAATCGGGTTGGATCCGGACTCATGCTTCTTCATGGTGGAAGGGGGCATGGAGGCGATTTTCCTCAAGTCCCTCCTCCCTCTGCAGACCCCAGCACCAGCTGCCATGCTATTCCAGGGCCCACCCCAACTTTATCCAGCAGCTTTGGGGGGAGGTACATTGGGCTGCAAGGAGAAAGAGGAATAAAGATAAATTGACTCCCCCAACCCCCGGCTCTTTCCTACAGTGCTGAATGCAAGTATGGATCCAGTGCTATTTTTCTAGAAAAAGAGGTGCTGGAACTCATCATGAACACCACCCTCATTCTCTTATAATAGCAACAGCACCCACCTGAGAGGCACCAGAACTGAGTCCAGTGAGTTCCAGCTAGGAAAAAAAGGCCGGTCTAAATACAATTTTGATGAAAGCTGATATACAAAATGTTTTAAACAAATGAACCAGTGGGAAACAGTTTTAGTAATATTGAACCTTTGTATGAGTGTAGTTAGGACTTTGCATGGTTGTGATGATCCAAGGGAGCCCTTGGATTGGGAAATAAAGAAGATTTTTGGTACACCACAGTGACAATAAAAAAACTTTCAGCTTAGCTTCCTAGAAGTCTCTAACTTAGATTAACTTCAAGATCCTGGCACAAGTCCAGTGTTTTAGCAGGTGGTAAATTGGACAGAAAATTCTTCAAATAGACCCCGAGGAGCTGTTGATATATAGCACATGCAGTTCCCCAACACTCCTAGCAGAGAGTAACCATCTAGTTCATCACTCCAGCTGCCCATCAGAGACTCTGAAGGAAATCAAAAGGGAGCCCTTTCAGTGGAGACAACGGAGGAAAATTTCAGATTTGAGGGAAGGCAAATAAATGATGTTTGAACTTGGCAGTTCACTTCTCAGTTAAATTGCTTTAGCAATCCTGAATTCCTCCCATACTTTGAAAAGACATCACAGGAAATGTTTAGCATTTCCATCCAGCGGTTTGTGATGAGGTAAATTGGGCTAAGTCAGCAATGGGCACTGACTCAGAATACACAGCAGCACTTATGGAGTTATCCTAAAGTACAGTGATACTTTTCTCAGGCTCTTTCAAGCACTTTGGGCATTATAGGCAAAATGGCTATCATGAATCATCAGCAATTCACAGTGAAATTAATGGTGCTCACTCCCAGCTAAGTGCTTAGGATTGCAACCTCAGCCACTACAATCAGGCACTAAGCATCAGTAGTTTCAGCAGGTTTTTCCAACAAGGAAACAAAATACATGTTCTAGTGTCATTTAAAGATCCCAGGACATCATTTCCAAAATTGGCCTGATCCTCAGCAAAGAAGAGGGAAGATGTTATTTTTAAATCCCTTTGTCAAATTATTTAAGCACCAGTCAATACATACTTCCTTCAAAAAAAAAAGTGGTGTGATCACCTGTAGATGTTCACAAAGTCATATTCTCATTTTAAAATGCCATTGTCTTTAGAAAATAAATAATTTTAAAGAGTGCATTTTTTCCCCCTTTCAAAGACAGGATATAATACGTATAATGAATTTGATATAATGAATCCATCTAAAGCTCCAGCATGTCATTTGAAACCACACACACAAACCACACACACACACACACACACACACACACACACACACACAGACCACTGTCAATAGTGTTATATAAGGAACAGTAAGATCTGGATTTACGTTCCATGCACAGCCTTGAACTACATATGTGGCTGTTGCTCGCCCTCTCCATCACATAAATTTGTGAATAATATGTCACTGAGTTTTGTGGTGACAAAGAGAAAATATATGTTGCATAGAGAGCTGCTTAGGTCCAGTAAGTCTAGCCCAATACTGTCACCACTGACAATAGCTCTCTGGGATTTCAGGAGGAAATCTTTTCCAGCCCTACCTGGAGATACCAAGGCTTGGACCAAGTGCCTTCTCCTTGCTGAGTAATGTGAGCTTCCACAGAGCACATTCCCAAAGGGGATATGTCCCATCTGCCTCCTTAAGAGAGCGAGCTAACATTCAAATGCAATTGAATGGTTCCATTTTTCAGATCACAGTAAGTGACAGTATGCCATCACTGGCATTGTCATGATACTGCATTCTGATATGAGGCAATCTACTGTGCCCTCAGTAAGAACCTCCTTGTTATACAGGTAAGAGAGCCCTTCTAAAAGTATTCGTAATAACCCTGAACATGAGAAGTGTCCACCTGGATCAAACTAGTGACCCATCTGGTCCAGCATCCTGTTCTCACCATGGCCCAACAGATGCAGGAGCTGAGCACAACCACACTGCCCACCTGTGATTCCAAGCAACTGGTAATTCAGAGGAATACTGTATCTGGCAGTGGAGGTAACACATAGCTATCATGGCTAGCAGCCACTGAAAGCTAATGAAGTTGGCCCATTGATGCAAAAACTTCAATTTATGGAACAGAATTTCTCTTCCCTCTCCCTGTGCAACTCCCATACTCCCTGAAAATCTGTGCTCAAAAACCCAGAACAGATTTGCAAGGTGTATTGGGGGAAAGTTCCATTGCAAAGCAGAGGATCTTGCATGAACAGGACAACTTAGTTGGATACAGCCCATTGCCCTTTGGCCATTCACAGAGTGATGTAGTTGGATGTGCATTAAACGATTATCTTTCTAGACCATGTGTGCCATCAGTCGTCCCTTTTACATATTCAGAGAGTGACACACACAGAGAGAGACACGGAAAATGCTGTCAGAACAGGAGGTTTCTTTGAAGTTTTCCTGCACATGCGGAAGAAGTACCCCTTCTCATTTTGAACCTGGGAACTTTTCAAATATCTTGGCTTGCGGTGGC
Organism: Podarcis gaigeae; assembly: GCF_964106915.1. Lineage (NCBI taxonomy): Eukaryota > Metazoa > Chordata > Lepidosauria > Squamata > Lacertidae > Podarcis > Podarcis gaigeae. The sequence continues at coordinate 70,553,188 of NC_139678.1, forward strand.
TGCAATTTTTAAAAATGTGCTTTCCCACAAGGGGCAAACAAACCAGAAAAGAAGGCAATAAAGTTTAAGGACTATTAACCCATCGCCCTTTAGTGCAATGGTTCTCAAAGGATGTAGTGTGCCACACTGGTGGGACCGGAAAGGAGGGCAAGTGTGTAAGGAAGATTCAAGGACAATCAATATGATATTTTGGGAATGATTCATGCTCTTATGTAGCTGCATCATTTTATCCTTTCTGGATGTACCATGATCATATTACAGTATAAAGTAGTTGTGTTCTGTGTTATAAATCAAGCATTGCTAGTTATTGTTTCTTTTCATTTTCCAATGTATTTTCCCGCAAGCAAATCTTCATTCTGAAAGTGCAGCCCAGAGAAAAAAACTTTGGGAACCACTGCTTTAGTGGCATCTAGAGATTACCTTTTCAACTGCTGGGAGAAAGAAGGTGGTAATCTAACTTCTTCCTGTTTATAGTGCCTTAGATCCATATAAATGTGCCAGTGAACACTGACAGAAGGAAAGCACACATACAGTGGTACCTCAGGTTACATACGCTTCAGGTTACAGACTCCGCTAACCCAGAAATAGTACCTTGGGTTAAGAACTTTGCTTCAGGATGAGAACAGAAATCGCGGCGTGGCAGCAGCGGGAGGCCCCATTAGCTAAAGTGCTGCTTCAGGTTAAGAACAGTCTCAGGTTAAGAACGGACCTCTGGAACGAATTAAGTACATAACCAGAGGTACCACTGTACACTGAAGAGACCAATCTCTGCCCATCCACTGGAAGCATTTGCATTCACAATAGGCATCTGAGTAAAGGGTATCACATGCTTGCTCACATCTGTCTTTCAAAGACATCCTGGTTTTTAAACAAAATGGATTAGACTGCATCTGCTTTCATGTTGCATTGTAGACGCAGTTTATCGGCTTCCTCTCTCCAGTGCCTGCCTGCTATCACTGGCAGACTTTTCCGTTGTCGGAACTGCTGTGTTCTCTGAAATGCAGTAATTGTTTGAACACGGCATTAGAAGCTGAAGCTGAATAAGAAGCTGCTTGCACACTCCAGTTCTTGCGGCGTGGAGAGATACCTTTTTATGTCTCAACATGTCTGCCAATCTGCCTCTCACAAGAGCCATAAAGAACAATGAAACCCACCTTGTCCTCTGAAGAAACCACAAAAGGAAATTGTTGTTTTGTTTCTTACGTTTTTACAATAAGAAGAGGTGGAAAGAACAAAGCCCAAAGCAAAAATGTTGCAATGGTTTCATTTTGAAAAGTCATTAGCTACATTCATATTGAAAGTGAGAGAAAGAGAAAGATAGAATTGAGGAGAGGAGATGATGGGAACCAGTTCTGAATAAATGGTGAGGGTTTGGATTGTATTATGTACTATCCATGAAAGTTGTGTTTTCTGCTTCAGTGGTGATGGACTTCATTGAAGGTTCTCAAACAGAGGTTGGATGGCCATCTGTCATCTGTCAAGAATTCTTTAGCAGTGATACCTGCATTAGAGGGGCTTGCACTAAATGATCCTTTGGGGTCCTCTACTGTGCTATGATTCAAGAAAACAAAATAATGAAGACTTGCTCTAAACTACCAAGTGACCCTTCAGTTCAATAGACAATGCATAGCTATCAGGGAGTGTTATCTAAATAAATCTCAAAATGCCCAATCTTCTTTCCTCTTTTTTAATTATGCGGCTCCACTTTTTTGGCAATGCATAATGGCAGCCTAACCTGTGCTGAAAGAGCAGGATGAGTTGGCAGTATCCATCATCAACACATGAACAGTCCATCGTGCGCATCAATTCTCTGTGCACAGTTGACCGTGGAAGGTCACTTCTCTTCACCAGGTATGTAAGGTAACGTGTGACATAAAAGCTTCATGTGTACATTTGTAAGTGCCAAAGTCTAATTACGAGCATAAGAAGAGACTGTCTAGTCCAGCATCCTATTCTCACAGTGACCAACCAGATACCTATGAGGAGCCTGCAAGCAGGACCTGAGTACAAACAACAACACTCTCTCCATTCTTGATTTATAAGGACATAGCCTTTGTTATGCTTTAATTCTTTCCCTCAAAATCTTTGAAGAATTCTACAATCCAAGCTCACTTTATTATACACAAAATGCTTGACTCTCAGAGAAAGGAACCCTCTTTTAGACACATTCCACTTGGGCTGATATCTTGGTATTCTTATCTGTTTCCCCAGACTTACTAAGAGGATGTTTACTGGTTGCTGAGTCATTCTGCCCCTTACTTACCAGTTCTCATGGGAGTGAAGTCTAAACATTGAGCATGAAGCCCTTGAAAGTAAGAACCCCATGGTGTAGTGAGGTGCAATGAGTCATTCCATTTTAAAACAAAAGCTTCTTCTTTGTCCTTTGCATTGGTGCGTATTTACCAAAAATAGAACATCACTCATGCAAGATCTCTGCCCGATTTGTGGCAATACCTCACACACACTGCAACAAAGCCTGTTGTGCCCCCACCCCATTCCACCCCCATTTGGGTCAAAAAACAATGTGTGCATCAATTGAACATGCACAATATGGCGGCTGCCTATAATAGATCATCTTCATGGCCTTCAGGATTTAAGACAGGGGCAGAGTTTAGCTGTAAAGATACGGCGGTTAAAAAACCCACACCTATTTATGAATTGTTTGCTATTCAAGGAGTGCTATTAGGAAGCAAAATCAGATGTGTGATCTGAGCCCAGATTATGTTTTTGCTTTTGGAATGGTAATGCAGACTGAGCTCTCGCACTATGACAAGGTGACAACAAGTTACTCGCAAGCACACCGATTGCATTAACAATGTTAGATCATAGGCTTGATAGATTCTGAAATTGTGTTAGCATCTGCAGGCGGTAGGGTGGGAGTGATATAAAAACCTTGCGATGTGGCTCAAAATGCAAATTGTTTGTCTGTGGTTGCAGATGAGATCAATGAATATAAAGATCCCCTGCTAGATTAGGCCAAAGGCTCATCGAATCCAGCTTCCTGTTCTCACAGTGGCCAAACAGATGCCAATGGGAAGTCCAGATGTAGGACCCGAATGTGTGCTGAATAACTGCATACTGTACTGAATTGTATGGTCCCAGTGCACATATGGAGCTCTGTGAGACACCATCTCCTCAACTTTGGTAAAATAAACATTACTTGGAAGCCTTAAGGAGAGCATATATGTGTTTGGGCATCTCTTGGGCTGCTTTGGGGTTGGATCTGCATGTTCACTAGGTTGTTGTTTAGTCGTTTAGTTGTGTCCGACTCATCGTGACCACATGGACCAGAGCATGCCAGGCACTCATGTCTTCCACTGCCTCCCTCAGTTTGGTCTTTTCAAACTCATGTTCATAGCTTCGAGAACACTGTCCAACTATCTCATCCTCTGTCATCCCCTTCTCCTTGTGCCCTCAATTTTTCCCAACATCAGGGTCTTTTCCAGGGAATCTTCTCTTCTCAAGAGGTGGCCGAAGTATTGGATCCTCAGCTTCAGGATCTGTCCTTCTAGTGAGCACTCAGGGCTGATTTCCTTAAGAACGGATAGGTTTGATCTTCTTGTTCACTAGGTAGTATCAAGTAATTATTTCTTCTCTGTGTGTATCTCATGCCTTCCCTTTGGTACATAAAAATAATATACAGGTATATGCAGAGTCAATTTTAATGTTACAGCTGCCGTGGGAGCCTCCAGACAGAGTCTTTGCATGATGGGTCTTACTGAACTTCTGAAAGTCTTCTAGAAGAGTGACTTGGATTTAGCTTTTAGCACCATTGTGCAATGCTTGCTGTCTGCACAGGTAATACTCAGCATTGTAGAAGCTACGGCTAAGAACTGGAAAGATCCCAGTGGGATGTGCCTGGCTTCTGATACAGTTAAGTTAGGGGTGCAGAACATGCAGCCACCCACATGTTGCTAGATTACAACTCCCATAATCCCTTACCACTCGGGGTGGGTGGGAGCTGCATTGAAAGGCCTACTAGTTTCCCATCTGTGCCAGATGTGGAGAAGCTGTCCCTGGACAGATCCTTAGCAAGGGCATGATGGGACATCTATTATCCCTCTTGGAGGAAGAGATGCAGATGGAGATGTTAAATTTATGGGCATAGCAGAGCCCACTCTGGCAGCCAACTCATCACCTTGTGGATTGCCCATCAGACAGTGAATCTCTAGATCAGCACCAGCTGGAGCTGTGTAGAGACTTTCCATCAGGGTGGTCTATGTACAATGAGCAGTTCCTAAGTGATGATGCACATAATAGTCATCAAAACAATGGAGCCACATGTTGGTGTGGCAACTTTAACCATCAGTGACACCAACCTGAAACAAATTCAGAAGTGCTGCAGGTATATAAAATGTTGCTGTTGTTGTGCCTGGTTCTAGTGTGGCTCACTCTTGAAATCAATTGTATCAAGGGAGACCTCGCTACCTAGGTATGTTTTTTATTGTAAAGGTCACACTAATTACCACAGAGAAAGTATCACTTAATCTGAGCATACAGATAGGTAGCTGTGTTGGTCTGCCATAGTCAAAACAAAACAAAACAAAAAAATTTAAAAAAAAATCCTTCCAGTAGCACCTTAAAGACCAACTAAGTTAGTTCTTGGTATGAGCTTTCGTGTGCATACCACACTCTGAAGAAGTGTGCATGCACACGAAAGCTCATACCAAGAACTAACTTAGTTGGTCTTTAAGGTGCTACTGGAAGGATTTTTTTTGTTTTGTTTTAATCTGAGCATGTTGCATTAGTATTTCATAGATTTCTGCATCCATATGCTCATTGTAACTTGTACCAAAAGAAAAAGTATGAGCAACCATTCCTGAATGCCACTGTCTTGGTTTGGCTCCAATGACTTTTAATATTTGTACATTTTGGAAAATTAATTTAATGACTGTGGCATTTTAAGGGCTCATACAAATAGCAAACTGACAAATGCTTGCACATCATTCATAGAAAATCATTTCAAACTGTGCCCAACAGCTATAATTGCACTGTTATTCAGATTGTTCAATATGTTCGAGCAATCAGACAGAATCTTTCCTTACTGTTCTAGCAAGTCAGCACTTTACAGGGGAAAAAATCCATAAGGAGCAAGTTATGAACATCAGCCCTACTAAAAGGGGGGGGCATCCAATAATGTACTGTAAAAAGAAGAGAGGGTATGAAACTAGATTATATAATGCAATTAAGAGAGATATAACATTTGAAATGTGGCAGAGGTGGTGAGAAATGCCCTTTATCTATTTGAAATTATTATACCATCTCTTATTTTGCACATTCTTGCTAATGAACAGACATTAAGGAAAACACAGGGTGGCATGAAGTCAGGGAATTTTTCAAGTAGGTTAATCATTCGAAACAGACAGTAACGTAGCAAGCTGCTGTACACCGAGTCAGACTGCTGCTTTATCAGTATTGTCTACTCTGACAGTGGCTGTCCAGGTTTCAGAGAGAAGTCTTTACCAGCCCCATCTGGAGATGCTGAGAATTGAACCATGGACCATTTGCAAGCAAAGAATGCATTCTACCCCAGAGCAATGGCCTGCCCTGTGGACACCTAAATCTGAAAGCCATTCAGTTCAGACAAAATCAATGAACTTCAAGCAGACATTTATGCTTGCAGACATTTATGCCTGCAATCTAGGAAATCCTAAGAAATTATGTTTACAAATGACTTCACTTTTAGTAAACTTCTGACTTTGGAGCCTGAAGTGTGAAACAAAGTGTGTCTTGACACATGCCCTGTATAAACTGAAACAATTCATACCAATCTTGGTGGCATCTGCAATTGTAAATGCCCAAGGGGAGATGAAGCAAAAATGGATCACATTGTATTTCTGAGAAATGCAATTCCATTAGCTCCTACACACAGCACTGACTACCTTCCATTAAACAAAGAAGTAGGGGGAAATGCAACTGCAATGCTTTTTAGGTGATGTAGTATGTGAGGCAAAATCCACACAGGCCTCGCACGTTTCATGAGGGAAAGTGGCTGATATGGAATAAACCACCTCAAAAAGGGTTATCAATGTGTGGAGAACACAACTTAGTAAAACCCACCACCTGAGAAGAATATGAACCCCAAAATATGAACATTACCTTCTTGTGCAAGGATGGGATTCTAATTAAGTTATAAATGAAGAAACCCAGAAGGCTTATACGATTACAGTGGTACCTTGGTTTAAGAACAGCTTAGTTTATGAACAACTCGGATTAAGAATGCTGCAAACCTGCAAAAGTAGGTGTTTTGGTTTGTGAACTTTGCCTTGGAAGCTGAACATGTTCCGCTTCCTGTTGAGTGTAAATTGAGTCCCCCGCTGGTATGGGAAAGCATGCCTTGGTTTAAGAATGGGCTTCCAGAACAGATTAAGTTCATAAAGCAAGGTACCACTGTATACAATTCAGAAAAGGAGTCAGGTTTTTTCAGCCCCGCTCATTGTTCAGATTACATAGGGTTTGTTTTGGACAAAAGAAATCTGTTGGAAAGGTTATTACATTGTTGGTATGAAGAATCACAAAACTATCCATCAAGTGTAGCCGGTCAGTAGACTAAAGCAGAAATGCCTTGACTTCTCAAATATTAGAGCAACTTATTCATTTTCTAAATGTGTCCAATTATGCCTTTCCCCCCCTTTAATAAGCCAAATGAATGAAGCTTCCTTTTCATTCCATTTTAATCATGTGCCCATCACCTCCAGAGGGGCAAGTCCCCTGAGCCCTGTAATATTTTCAGGTAAAACAATGAATTACATCGTAACGTTTTGACTCCCTGTCGAATGAAATTGACATGGTGATTCAGATGACAGACTGCTTCTGGTGAAAGAATCAAAGGAAAAACCATTATGTGTTCTAGGGGTGTGCATGGCCTCATAATTCTCCCTTTATCTCTGTGCATATTTTAAGACAGGCGGCAACCATTTTGCATGGGAGAGGTTCTGTTCCTGACCCCCAGACACATTGGCGGAGTGTGCATAAACCTGCCCCGCCCTGTTTGGCCCTATTTTGGGGCCACTTCCAGGTCGGCAGTGACAAACATGTACACAACCGCACGTCAGTTGGATGTGCTCTAAATGTTCGCGGCCCGTATTCTGATCCATGTTGCTGTGTGAGCTCTCTCTCTCTTGTTTTTTGTATTTGCATATTTCTAAAAATTCAAACCTGTTTCTGAGTTGCTCTGCGCTCTCCCCACTTCTGTCTGTGTTTCAGGCTCCAAGTGTCTTTGTATGAAACAAGCTTTCGTATTTCCTAGTTATAATTTTCAGCCCTTTGACCAAAGCAAATTAAATTTACAAGCACAGGAGCATCCCCAGAGTGGATTAAGCTTGCAAAATGGCAGACAAACAGAACCTGGGGCTTTTTGTGGGGGAAGGAAAGGGGATTGCTTCCCTATATAATTCTTACTTGTGGGGATTGACTCTTGTTCTGTCTTACCTTAAAATCATTTAAAGATGGCTCGGTACTGTGTATTCTTGCTTGTACATTTTTGCAAACATTGTGGCTTCACACCAGCCTTGTCAATGCTTGCTTGTTCCCTCCAATAGCTCTTGAAACATCTGGCTATCCAAAATATTGGGATGCTTTTTTATTGTTGTTAAAGCAGAGCAGGGTAGGATCTTTTAAGAAGCAATGAATCATTTAATTTTAAAGAAATACTCTGTTGCTGTGCTTCAAAATAAAAATCCAGAGTTTTTCTGTGCTCCCCAGGCAACTTTGTGAACAACCTTGTATAAGCTAAACAAGCTATAGCTTAGGGCCCCACTCTCTTGGGGGCCCCCAAAAAAATTAAAGGGGGAAAACCTGGATGTAAATTTTCAAAATATAAGATAAAAAACAAATAAAACAAAATCTGCACACAGCAACAGTGTTTTGTGTTGTGTAGTCTCCTATGATGTAAGTAATGGGCCCCGCTTGCTAACCTGCTCCCTAAAATATCACTGGTTTGCTCATTTCTATATATAGAGTGTCTACATTCTGTATGTGCAAATGGCTTTAGATACCCATTAGGTCCATAAATTACCATATAGCACATATTCAACACAAAAAACAGCGACAATTTGTTGTTGACAAAGGACAGCTGGACATATAAAGGGCCCCATTACCTTCAGTAGCTTAGGGCCTAGTCAAACCTAAATCCGGCCCTGGTCCCAGCTATATTTGTGCCAGTTCCTATTGCTCTGGTCTTTAAAAAGCTCAGCTCTGGGTAACTAAAGACCCCAAATAATGAAGCTGTGATTGACTGTGGAATTTGGAAGCTGCAGCTCTTAAAGATGGCATCCCCCTGGTGTTAGGTTCTGTTCCTACTGTTCCTTGGGTGCTTTCATCTTCAAAGGCAGGATGCAAAGTCGAAACCTTTAGCCTGGCAAAGCTTGCTTTCTGGCAGGTTCACAGCTATAGCCCATCTGCTGGCTTCCCAAGGTGCTTGTTCTCATTTGAATAGCATCAGAGGAATGGGAAAGAAATTGGCTCCAGGCCAGAGTTCCCACAAAAAGGTGAATGTTATTATACTATTATGGACAGACTAAAGAAATCACTTCTTCACACAGCACATATTTCACTCCCACAAGAGGCAGGGATGGCTACCAACTTAGTTTGCTTTCAAAGAGGGTTAGACAAATTCATGGAGGATAAGGCTGATCTCAAAACACCATGTAAAACAAGTTATGGTCTGACTGAGTAGACTGAGATGCTCCCCACCAATGGGTTGCTGATGAGCAACATCTACCTGCAATGACCTTCACTGGTGACCACAAGTTCTTCCCCTTGCTGAAATTAGGCTTGGGAAAGTTAACTCTTGGCTCCCCAGCAACACTCACCAGGAAGATCACCACCCAAATTAGGTTGGGGGAGAACGTGAGGAATAGAGGTAGGGATGGAGAATGTGAGTGTGCACGTGTCCCTGGCCTACCTGGCAGCAAGTTGGTTTGCCAAGTCTCCAGTCCACGTGTCCAAATTCCAACCTGAAGCACAGTCTCACAGAAATCCTGGCGCATCCTTCAACTGAGCAACACAGCACCTCAGCTCTGCTTCCCTTTTATACTTCGCATGCTGACTGCAGCACCTGGGCTTGATGAGGCATGTGACCCTCACCTGCTCCAAGCCTACTCCAGCTGAGGAATCACATAACTAGTGAGCCCCACTTGGCCAACTAGGGAGCTGGGCTGTGGGCCATTGTCTGCCTCAGCCTCCTAGAGTGCCACTCCCGCTGCTCCCTATGCCTCAGAGCCCTGCATGTTCATGGAGACAGGGGCCCCTCTGGCTCTGGTGATGGGTCCTGCTACTCTGGTTCCTGTGCACTGAATCCCCCCCCCCAATCCCTCTATCACCCTGCAGCTACTTCCTACACCAACCTCTCCTCCCCCATCCCCAGCTTGCTCCAGTATGTCCCAGTTCCAGCTATACGCCTCGCCAAGATCCTGTCCTCCTCTTCCTCTTCCCCATAGTTCATGGCATCGTATGCATGGTTATAGGCTATAGGGCAGACGTGTGTTGTTGCTGGATGCCCGCAACAGTTTCTCTGTGCTCAGAAAGGTTGGCAAACCTTGTGATAGAAGTCTTACTGCAATTTCAAAACTGATTGTGTATTTTAGGCACATCCCACATAGCACTCTAAAGCTAACCCAAAATTAATCCTCGGAGTTGTCAGATAAACCAAGCCCAATCTCAGTCTCTATCTTATCTTTTCAACAAAAAAGGCAAAAAAAATTTAAAAAATAGAATGACAAATGCTATCTGACTTCTAAAAGTCAAATTCCAAGGTGACAGAGTGATATATAAGGAGTTGGCTGTTTTTAAACCCTTACATAGTAAATGAATGTAACCAAAGCAAGTAAATTCCTCCAAAGGAAAAAATATGTACTATTTTTCCATGCTTTTGAACAGTGGAATGTGTGGGTTTATTTTACAAAGCTATAATAATAAGCCAGTTTCAGTGTGCGGCATGAATTTTTAAGCTCGTATTTTGACATTGAAAAGGATAGATAGGAATTTCCCGGTTATCATCATGTTTACATTACTGTTTCTTCAAATTGGACTACACAGTGTTTCTGCTCCTAATTGAATAGCAAGACAATGGCAATTATTATATTACCATGTAATTGTTTTGGGTCTACACTGAAATTGGTGCCTCATTGTCCACCAGAGATGACACACTGAGCACAGGACAGATTGAATTCCCGTATAAGAGGTCTGCCTTGTCCAATTGGTTACGCACATACACTAAATTGTTTTTCCATTGCCCTTGCTTTTCGTTCAGGGGAGCTAGCAGTAAACTCGCACGGAGCCCCATTGCTAACGTGCAGTGGCGTAGCATGGGGGGTGCAGGGGGGCCGGCCGCACCGGGCGCAACATCTGGGGGGGGGCGCACTCGCACTCGCAGCTCTCTGCCCCTACCTGGCTCACTCACTCTCTCTCACTGCAGTGCTGGCTGTGCGAATCCGATCCGAGCTGCCGGGTCGCCACCCACTGTGGAGGGGAGGGTGCCAGGTGTGTGGTGCAGTGCGGAGGGGGGGGCGCAAATTACTTGCCTTGCCCCGGGTGCTGACAACCCACGCTATGCCACTGCTAACATGGCACCAGCAGCAGCTTCTGCACAACTGCCTTGCTGCCTTCACTGAGCCATCAATGGAAAAGGTATCTGCATCTGCCCAGTCCTGCCTTCCCTCCTCTGGACAGGACTCATCAGGTACCTGCCTGCCACCTTCTACACTCCTAGCTGTGCACTTCAGTACCGAACTTAAGAGTCACAGATGTTGCCATATGATGGGACCCAGCAATATAGCCTATCAACTGATCGGTGGCTAATTAACCATAATGAATCATTGCTGAAGTCCAGGAGGTTGGACAGAGGTCAGTGAAATGATGTCATCAGTCAGTGATGTTTCCTCCTTACCATCACATGAAACAATGTATAGCTCCTTTGACTTGCTCATTCCAAGGGAATCAAAATCTGCTGGACCAGGGTTTCAGACTCCTCTGTGCTCAATGTGTCTTGGACAGACAAGTGCTCTGGTGTTTCTGGTCTCACCAATGGCAAGGATTAGTCTATGCCAGGCTTCATCAACCTCGACCCTCCAGATGTTTTTGGCCTACAACTCCCATGATCCCTAGCTAGCAGGACCTGTAGTCAGGGAATTGTAGTCTCAAAACATCTGGAGGGCCGAGGTTGAGGAAGCCTGGTCTATGCGCAACAAGGTAAAGCAAATAATGCCTCTTACAACTTTAGCAATGTGTGTCTGATTCTGGATCCAAAAGTGACTTACATGGGCAGAATGGCACTTCTGCCTGGGCAAGGTAGCACCCGTCTAAATTCTGCTGATTTCCCTCATGCCCCCATACTATTCCAGAGGATCCCTTCACCATCAGGAATAGCTCTTGGGAGATCACAGAAGCTCACAGGAGACTGAGACTCAGCCAGAAGCCTTGTGGGCCAGATGCACCCCCTCCATCAGCAATTAGTCTGGGCTGAAAAGCTTTCTATGGAAGCCAGTAGGAGTCTTTTTTCAAGACTAATTGCAGTGTAGGGACCCATTTTCAGGGAGCTCTCCTCTCCGCATGCACTGTGACTTCCCTGCCGAAAACACACCACGCCACACAATCCCATGCTGCAATTAGGTTTGGAAAAAGCCTTCTATTCACTCATGCTTTTTTCCAAAGTGGCACAAGGGAGGGGAGTCATCTTCATGGGGAGTGCTGATGAGGAGAATGTAGCTACAACCTCCAGGATAATCAACTTTCCTCCTGCAATCAAGCTTGAAAAAAGCTAGTGTTCTCCCCCTCTGCCACCCTGAAGCTTAATTGTAGAGGGAACTGTAGAGGTGGAAACGGTAAAAGTCTGAATGCATGTGAGCACGGGAGGGAGCAGCTATTTTAAAGACAGATGCCCAACATCACTTTTTCTAAACATTCATGGTATCAGAGGGTAATTGAGTCTATTTTTCAGCCATTTGTCCAAAGGTTTTGGGGGTTTTTTACAATGGAAATAGAATAACACTTTGTTGCTCTAGGAGGAGGAAGCCAAACATATGTGGTGCTGGAATGCCAGACAAAACAACAGATAAAGAGTTTTGCATCAATGGCTTTTGCTCTGATTGCAAAGTCAAACATTGTGTTCTGCAAACGTGGCAAGGAAACAGCGGCTGGAGGCACATTAGACACAACACTTCTGCTTCTTCCCATAAGAAAATTCTATATAAAAAGCATGCTTCCCCAAGTGGTAGGATGTTCCAGGAGTCAGAGTACAGAGTCCATTTTCCTGGAAAGAGAGAGCTCCTATGGCTTTTTCTGTTGCTGTCTGCAAATATCCACACTGAGCAGAAGGGGGAAGCAGGCAAGCACCAAGAGATGGGTTGAAGACACCTCCAGGAGGGTTTCAAGCACATCCCAGGAAATGTAGGTTTGTTCAGTTAAAGAGGCCTAGCAAAACAAATCTTTAAAATATAAGAAGAAAGAAACTGACTTTTGGTGGGATCGTTAGGAAAGTGACAGGAATATGCATTGAGGAATGAATGAATGATTAACAAGAAGTTTCCACAAGCAAATCAGGGCAGATGCTCATTGTTATGCAAATCAGAATGAATGCTTACTAAAGACCAGACACAATCTAACTCCCACTTAAACTTTGTGCAAGCAAATCAGGATGGATGCTCAATAAATAAGGCTACCTTGAGTCTTTGAAAGCAACGACACATCTTTTGAGCCCCTCCCCGCCAGTGGCGTAGCGTGGGGGTGCAGGGGAGCCGGCCGCACCGGGCACAACATCTGGGGCTAGGGGGCGCAAATCTACGGGTTAGGGGGTGCAAATTACTTGCCTTGCCCCGGGTGCTGACAACCCACGCTACGTCACTGCTCCCCGCAAGGGCTGTTTCTCGCCAGCCAGCTGCAAAACTAAGCATTCTGTCTCCTCTGTTGACCTCACTGCACCAGCTCCCAAGTGTTTCTCTTGAGCCCCCACCTGAGCATGTGGGGTGTGCCTTGGACACAACCCATCAAACATCTATGCCCATTCACTTCCTGGCCATTAAAACATCTCCTGGTCATGAAAAGCCAGTGAAGAGCCATCTATTTCGACTGACTCTGGAAACACTGGCTGACCCTCACTGTTCCCATTAGTAAGCAGCAACACGGCGCAAAATATGGCCATATATTTGCTGGACATCACACTATAGTTTTCCTTTTATTGCATCTTTACTCCCACTGGTCCTTCTGTCACTTTGGGCTATAAAGAAAAATGATAATGGCTAAGAGGGGGCTGGAATACTCAAATGGGCCTGCCATGATAAATCTGTTTGCTTCTATCTATTAAATTGCATTTCACCAGGATCATCTTAGGCAGCAGTAGACATGGTCTCCCACCCACTCATTTTAGCCTCGCAATAACTCAAGAGAGGAGGAGAGAGATTCAAGGTCACTCTGTGATCTTTGTGTAGGATAAGGCATTAATGGCCACTAGCCACAATGGCTCCTTTCTACCTCCAGTGCTGGCGACAATACCAGTTTCTGGGAAGAATGAGGTTGCCCTCAGATCTGCTTGTGGGATTCCCATAGGCACCTGGTTAGCCACTGTGAGAACAGGATGCTGGACTAGATGGGCCTTTGGTCTGATCCAGCAGGCTCTTCTTACATTCATGGCTGAACAGGGATTTGAATCTGGGTCTTCCCAATCTTTCAGGCACTCCAGTCACTACTCCATTCTCACTGACGCTGTTTTGGCTTTGGCGGGTGTGAACTATATAAACTTGGCAGAATGCAGGGAAAGAAAGAAATCATCAGCTTGTGACTAATGGGAAGTATTCTTTGAGACTCTGAAACAGTTTCAAAGTAATTACATTTCCCTCAAAATATCACATCAAATACTCTTGCCCCTTTCCTCCTCCCTAGCATGCCTAGTCATTTGCTCAAAGGTTGCTTTTTTGTAATGAACAGTATCTAGGCCAAAAAACAAACAAACCCAAGAGTCTTATACAAGTTCATGAATGTGCAAGGCCAGGGATAATTTGAGGGATAAAAGCTGCCAGTTATCAAAATGGTTTCTTTCTTACTAAAGTTTATAAAACTGGAAGTTAGTTAGGCTCACAAATCTCTGGAAAACTACCACCAGTGGAAGCCAGTCCACTGGGGTTTCTGGGACATAGCCTGTGCACTGAAAACATCAAGCATTTTTATTTTTAAATCCCCATCTCAATACATTTTCCTGTCCCACACACTTTTTATAGCTCCTCAAAGAGGCATTTCTGTCAATCATCTGTTCTTTGGCCAATCAGCTCTCTGCACCACTCAGCCAATCCAAATCCAAAAGTATGGCTACTGCAAAGAGGTCCCTTCCATGTGTCTCTAAATGGGAAAACCATCTGACTGACTGACTGCACTGCTGGAAAGTCAGCCCCAGTAGGAAAGCTCTTGCTCCATCTAACATTACAAGGCCTGCCCAGCACAGCCACCCTAGCAGATATAGGAGGAGTCAGGACTGCCTCAGAAACAGCCCTGTGTGGTAAAATCAACCTATCAGAATCATACATTGGTTCTGAGAATGGTCAGGTATTTTCCTGAAGGCCAGGGAAGCAACAGGGAGTGTTTCTTACTTTGAGGAGCTTTGCTTGGTAATTTAATTTGGTCTTTGTTTTGCAACAGAGAGAGAGAAAGAGGGAGACAGAGGGAGCAACAGATGCCTTCGGATTCTGTTGTGTTTTTTTAAATGATTTTTTGTTGTACTTTTTTTGGTAAAGTGTTGTATTATCATTTCATTTTGCATACATAAAACAGAGAGAATAATCATAACATGAAAATTAAAAGAGGAAGGACAAAGCTATAAAATAGGCATGTAGAATAACAAAGTCCATGTAAAGACTATCAGCGTTATCAGATTATCAAGTAATTTGTTTGACTATTTGGTTGCATTTTTATTGGCATTGATCTCAGTCACTCCTTCCATGAATGGAAAATTTCCATGAATGCAAACTGTCCTGGAAACTTTTTGGAAGGGTGGAATAAAAACACTGTATAACAGACACTTGAGTAATTTGACCATATATAGAGATATGGATATAAATATAGATATGTATAGACTGTGTACACATTACTGGCTTAAAACACAGGTATGCCATTATTATTATTATTATTATTATTATTATTATTATTATTATTATTTCTTGTACCCCACCTATCTGACTGGCTTGCCCCAGCCGCTCTGGGCAGCTTCCAACACAATATAAAAGAACACAATTCAGATCGAAGCTGGTTTTGGGGAAAATATCAAAAGTTTCATAAGAAACAACAGGATAGATACAGGATAGAGATGGGTTGAAGCTGAAGACATGGGTACACCTTCCCAAACTAGCAGTGTGAGCATAATATTAATGTAATGCTTGATTGTAAACAAACAAAAAACAAAAACCTCTCAAAGTGGTTGAAAAATACCTCAAAACATTATAATCACCTTATACCTGTGCTTTGCCAACTAACCTGGCTCCTAGTTCATTTCTGGGCTGAATTCAAAGTGCTGATTTTGATCTTTAAACCCTTTTCTGCATTGGTCTGTGATACCTGAAGGACCCATACGTCAAGAATTTATACAAAGGCTCTTCTTTGAGTACCCTCCGCCATCTGAGGTGCAGCAGGAGCTATAGGGGAAATGGCCTCCTCGAGGGTGACACCCCAACTGGGCAGTGCCCTCCGCAGCAAGATTCACCTGGTACCAGCCTTGATGCCATTTTAGTGCCAGCCACAGACTTCGTGTTTTCCCAAGCTTCACATTTCTGCGCCAAGGTTTTATGCTGCTTCACACTTCTTTTTAAATCTGCAGATTTGTTTTTAGAACATTCTTTTTATCTTGCAGTATTTTATTTGTTTATTTACTGTATAATGTGTCACTCTTTAAAGGGACGCGGGTATCACTCTTTATAAGCTACAATTATAAAGAACCTCTGGGAAACCAACTAAACAACAAAAGAGGCCAACTGTTCAGGAATGATGAGAGTCGTAATCTAGCAACATCTGAATCCTTGCTGTGAATATACTGCAGTGGAAGAGAATCCTGATCCACAACATTTCTTTCTATTCCTTTCTGGAATAGAGGAAACTCTGTACTTGTAGTTTAAATAGAAGAGTGCAAAACAGAAATAATTTTCCTATTTGGAACTGTGGAGAGGGAGGGAGACAGATGTAACCTTTGACAGAGCGTTTCTTAGAAATGTTGCCGACTGAATTATCTTACATCTCCCTGCTTCCATGCTACTCAGAAGTGCAAAGGATAATTGCAGGTTCTTGCAAAGACATGGCAGTTCCACTCGGTGGCACCATGGTTCCAGTTTCCATGGAAATACCCAAGGCCGGCATAGTTGCAGCAGGATGTTCCCATGGTAACTTGTTAAGAAAAATCTGTGCGGAAGACAATGGCCTAGTTTTATAGTGCTAGCATGTGTTCACGAACAAAATTATTGCCCTAGTATTGAATTACACTTAGGTCATCCTTTGTCTTAAAAATACACAGTTCCCATGCTGAAACAAGCAAGCATATGGAAATGCTTCATTTAATGTACTCCATTCATTTAGTAACTTTGATATTTAATCACTTTAAGGTTACCTTAGTAACTTTAATATTCAAGTAGCTAATATCAAGTAACTTGATCAGGCAGTATAGGACCACCCATATGGTTCCTGGATCTCAACATCATTGGGCAGTATAGCAAGCTGCTAGGGAAAAGTAGCTTGCACAGCACCATTGGAAGGGCTGAATTGGCAGCAGAAATATAGATAATATATACCAGTGATAGGGTTTACATCGGAGGATTGCCAAAATGTGTTGAAGTTCCAACATTTTCTTTGCATAACTGAAAACCAAAAACGTGTTTATTTGTGTTCTTAAACTGAACTCGAAAGTTCTCAGGTTGCAAAATGCCCTGTGCCCTCACCAAATCTTGCTTCTCTCCTCCCCCTGCATGCACTGGTGGACGGAGGTGGGGTGCGCCCCAAGAGCCATCCCAGGAAGGCGTGACATTGCGGCCGCCCCCATCCCCCAGGACACTCGGCATTCACTGTGCACGCCCTGGGCCACTTGCCGCTTGCTGTGCACCCCCCCGACACATGCCATGCCCCCTGCAGGTGGCACGCCACGCCCCTGGGACGCATGCCAGCCACGCCCCTGGATATTCACTGCTCCCTATGCCAGAGCAGGTAGCTCCACCACTGCCCGCATGCAGCCCCATGCTCTCCCCAGATCTGCTCCAGAGGTTTGGGAAACTCCTAGAACAGATTTAGGGGCTACACAGGGGAGTGGAATGGACTTTTGCTTGCACATCTAGACTTCCCCTTCTGCTGTTGTCACCTGCAGTTCCTGCAGGCTTTCAAAATCCACTCCAGAGGAGCAGGTTTTGAAGGGGAACTGCAGGAGATGGGGAAGGAAAGTGAATTCTGCTTGCACGGCATTTCACTGTGCCCACAGGTATGAGACCCCAGGATATTTCCTTTGATCCAGTTGGCATCTGTCTCCCTCAAGAGGCAATGGAGTGTGCCTCTGGGGGTGAAGTCAAACCGCTGCATAAGCAGGACCAAAGTGCAAACCTGGGCAGTGTGTATGGAGGTCCTGGGCTGCCCAGACAACAAGACCCCTCCTCTTGACATCACTGATGTGGTCCAAAGAAAGCAGAGCAATACGTCTGGCACCAGCGTGGCCGCAGGAGTTGCCAGGAGGAGGTAAACAAGGCACCATCCTACTGTCTCAGGGACTACACTCCGGATTTGTGTAGGCCTGACTCCTTAGCCTTTTCTTCTCCTGAAGATATCCTGCAAGGAAGCCTTTGATCCAAGGTTTAGGATCAAATTATTCCTTCCCCTAGATGAGCTACCTTCTCAGGGTGATGAGCCCCATCTGCCCCTCACTTCCCTTGACAGCATGTCCAGAAACTGCCTTCTTGACCTTGGACCCACTATTGATTTGTCTGCTCAATCCACCAGAGTCTGACTTCACATGCAGGGGAAGCCCCTAATTCGCTGAGGGTTGAAGACCCATCAGTTACCGGAAGACACAGGATTTACCCACTCTGGAAGAATGGCAGACGAAGGTGATGGACTATATGGGATTGGCAGAAATGACTGGCAGAATCCGAGACCAGGGAGAAGAGTCGGCGGAAGAAGATTGGAAGAAATTTAACGACTATCTACAGAAATATAGCAAAATTAATGAATGTTAGAATGATGTCGGATAGAAATTAAGTGGTTTCCAGCTGTAATGCTTTAAGAGAATATGGAAAAAATAGATTCAGAAATAGGTTAAAATTTATTAATAAGGATTTGCTGAACTAATAATTTGAATTGGAATACAAAAAAGGGAGGTATGAGGTCTGGGAAATAAGTTAATGAAAAATAAGTAATGGAAACTTTATGTGTTTTTTAAATTATTTTTATTTTTGTATTTTTGTTATTATTTTTGTTTTTTTACTTTTTGAATATTATTGTATTATTATTGAAAACCTTAATAAATATTCTTGGGGGGGGGGGAGAAGACCCATCAGTTACCCTTGCCTGGTTTTGCTGGCCAGTCAAAGCCATTCCCAAGGTGTGGCCACTATTGCATGCAGACACCTTCTGAGAGCCACAGGGGAGAACTGAGGGCTGGATGGGGGGCAAAGGTGGACAAACTTCCCCAGAAGGAACACAACATGTCCCCCACCAGAGGTACTACCCCTCCCTTAACATCCCATGCACCCCTTTCTTCCAGTAAGGTAAAGGTAAAGGTATCCCTGCCCGTACGGGCCAGTCTTGACAGACTCTGGGGTTGTGCGCCCATCTCACTTAAGAGGCCAGGGGCCAGCGCTGTCCAGAGACACTTCCGGGTCACGTGGCCAGCGTGACATCGCTGCTCTGGCGAGCCAGAGCCGCACACGGAAACGCCGTTTACCTTCCCGCTGGTAAGCGGTCCCTATTTATCTACTTGCACCCGGAGGTGCTTTCGAACTGCTAGGTTGGCAGGCGCTGGGACCGAGCAGCGGGAGCGCACCCCGCCGCAGGGATTCGAACCGCCGACCTTTCGATCGGCAAGTCCTAGGCGCTGAGGCTTTAACCCACAGCGCCACCTGCGTCAGCAAATGCCATTCTTTTCACTGACATTTATACTGAACAGAACATATGTACCTCTCTATGTGGCATTTTATTCAACTAGCAAGGGGAACAGGTATGAAAACCGCTGTTACAACACTTGGAGGCAGCAAAGTCAATGTCTTCATTATAAAGCACCAGAACACAGCAAATCTCCCCACAACCAATTCCATATGATGCATGAGTACCACTAGAGGGCAATAAATCTACCAACCTGTAACGAGTGAAGAAAAAGGATTCTGAACTGAATCTAAAATGTTCATTAATTTTACAGCAATTGGTATACCTGCTCTTCTAAAAGAATGTTATTGTTTCTAAGATAGTGCAACTAAGCAGTTCCTTATCTGTCTGTAGTATTTAAGAGATACCTGTGGGGAGAGATCTTTAATGCATTCTTACAACAGAGATACGTTTAAAATGCTAGCTCATCTAATTGTCTAGATGAATTGTCTGTTCTAATTGAATTCAGATGTTCTCCCTGAGATGCTTCTGGTAGTTTCCCTACCCTTTGGATAAGTTATCCATAAAAAGAAGGTAAGTGCTCAGTTTTAACCCTGAAAATTAATGAGCATGGTTCTGCCAATATCTTCATCCCTATTCCTAGTTATTCCTCTAATTAATAAAGCAGGTATGTTTAGATTAATTTGAAAGGGGCAGTGGGAGAAGAGGTCAGGAGTGGTTTCATGCATACCATGGGACTCTTAAGCATGCATTAAAAATCATTAAAAATTAAATAATAATAATAAAACTATACTTTAACACACATACTCAAAAAAACCCATACGAACATGGCACATGTATACTGCCTGGCAGCAGAGAGGAGCATGCAAGTGTGAACCCACAGCATACTAGGGGTGCATATATTTTGCCTGCAAATTGACCCAGGCTCAACTCTTGACATTTCTAGTCTTAAGGATCAGGCAACTGACAAAGTCAGTCAGTCAATCAGTCAATCAGTCAATCAATCAATCAATCAATCAATCAGTAAGTTTAATGTCCTAGCCAAAGGCTATAACAAATTTGTAGCAATCATATTAATAAAATAATACAGAACAGACATCCATGATATCAGCTGACATCCATGGTGTAAGACAAAGAGGATACCAGAGACACTGAGCTTAAATCTAGCCTAATTTCAAATTAAACCTCTGAATCATCAAAACAGTTTATAGCAATTTTATCTAACTTGTTTTTCTTGATCTTTTTTTGTGGCCAGTGACAGAACCAAGTGGCATTGGCTGTCGCTTGCTTTCCTGTTGTCTGGGGGCCACAAGGAGTGAGGCAACCTGCCTTAGAAAATCTCAGGCAAACTGGTACTATGATAAGCCTTCACTTTGGTTCTTAACTGTTGACATAACCAGAGAATTGCATTAGGGGGTAGCTATCTCCAGTGGCGTAGCGTGGGTTATCAGCACCCGGGGCAAGGCAAGTAATTTGTGCCCCTAGCCCGTGGATTTTAGCACTGATTTTAGCACTGCAAGTGCGAGCGCGCCCCCTCCCAGATGTTGCGGCCGGTGCGGCTGGCCCCCCCTGCACCCCCACGCTATGCCACTGGCTATCTCTCAGTGATTTTCTCTTCTCTGACTTTCTACCTTATCTGTTGGGTTGATGTCACAGGAATCACTGTGAAAACTGGATTGCAATAAGAATAAAACTCTTGGGCTGTCAAAAGGTGGCCAAATGCAGAGGCCCTGTGCCTCTGAGCTACAGTTATGAGCCCACTTGAATCAAATATGGTTATAGGGTGTCAATTGAAAAGATGAGCAAAACCAGAGATCCTTTCAACCTAGAAACAAGGTGCAAAAACAAAACAAAACCAGCCTTGGAAGATAACTCCTTGCCCGACTGAACTAGTAAGGTCATCCAGCATCTCCAGGCAGGGTTGGGAAGGATTCCTGACTGAAAGGCTGGAGAGAGTCATTGCCGCTCAACTAGATAAGCCAATGTACAGTGGCTTCCTTGGTTCCTAAGTTCCTTAACAGAATTTCATAGATTTGAAATCAACAAAGCACATGAAGAGAATGAAAGACAATAGTTCTGGCAGGCTGGGTCTTCTACTTTGGTGAAGGCAATAATAATAATAATAATAATAAATTTTATTTATATCCTGCCCTCCCCAGCCGAAGCCGGGCTCAGGGCGGCTAACAACACTAAAACAGTACAACATTATAAAACATTATAAAAATGAATTAAAATCAAAATTGATGGCAACCATAAACTAAAGTTTTGTAAAGATTGCCAAAGGAGGGAGTCAGGCTGCGCCCTGACCAAAGGCCAGGTGGAACAGCTCTGTCTTGCAGGCCCTGCGGAAAGATGTCAAATCCTGCAGGGCCCTTGTCTCTTGTGACAGAGTGTTCCACCAGGTTGGAGCCGCAGCCGAAAAAGCCCTGGCTCTAGTTGAGGCCAGCCTAACCTCTCTGTGGCTTGGGACCTTCAAGGTGTTTTTATTTGAAGATCGTAAGTTCCTCTGTGGGGCATACCAGGAGAGGCGGTCCCGTAGGTACGAGGGCCCTAGGCCGTATAGGGCTTTGAAGGTTAAAACCAGCACCTTAAACCTGATCCTGTACTCCACCGGGAGCCAGTGCAGCTGGTATAGCACCGGATGAATGTGATCTCTAAGCGAAGACCCCGTAAGGAGTCTCGCTGCGGCATTTTGCACCCGCTGGAGTTTCTGGGTCAGTCTCAAGGGCAGCCCCACGTAGAGCGAGTTACAATAATCCAGTCTGGAGGTGACCGTCGCATGGATCACAGTGGCTATATCAGGGCGAGAGAGGTAAGGAGCCAACTGCTTAGCTTGGCGGAGATGAAAAAATGCCGCCTTTGTTATAGCTGCAATCTGCGCCTCCATGGAGAGGGAGGTATTGAAGATTACACCCAAGCTCTTAACGGACGGTGCTGGCACTAATTGCACCCCCGCAAGAGATGGGAGTTGCCCCCTCAGTCCCATGTCGTCCCGTCCCAGCCAGAGGACCTCTGTCTTCGAAGGATTTAACTTCAACCGGCTTCTACGTAACCATCCAGCCACAGCCTCCAAGCATCTGATCAGTGTATCTGGGGCCGAGTCTGGGTGGCCGTACATCAACAGATAGAGTTGGGTGTCATCAGCATATTGATGGCAGCCCAGCCCAAAACTCCGGACAAGCTGAGCGAGGGGGCGCATAAAGATGTTAAAAAGCATCGGGGAGAGTATTGCACCCTGGGGCACACCACACACCAAGGAGTGGCGGGATGACAATTCCCCCCCAAGCGCCACCCTCTGTCCCCGACCAGAGAGAAACGAGCGCAGCCATTGAAGGACTGTGCCCTGGATCCCCACGTCGGCAATAAGCCTATTCTGGAATCAAGCAAGTTATGAACATTAATATACAGAGCCACATATGGTTTCTCATCACTGCACACATCAGTAGGTGCATAATCTTGTTTTAGTTATCAGTTCTCATTGCTCTTCCACAAAAAAGCACTCAACAGAGACACAAAAAGAATACTGAATGTAGCATTATTTTTCTGGGGCAAGACTAAATTAGTAGCCTAATGATACTGTTGCTTGCTTACTTACTTCGCCATACCTTTATTAGGCATTACAAGTAGAGACCATGATAAAACACCATAAAACATCTATATATAAAATTTTATGATACTTTTGGATGACACCCTGATCTCTGCGTGATGCGAGATTCCAGGCGTTCCAGGTGGATTACCCAGGGTCCATGTTTCCTTTAGGAAATGAGGCACAGCAGAGACTGTAATGTCTTGATGATATATGGCTTATTTACACATATGGTATATACAGTCTGAGCCAACAATGGAAGGGTTCACAGCATATTCACCCCAAGAGGGTCTTGCTTCTCCCATAGCTGATGCCCTGAATTCAAAAAGACGTCAGACATTGTGCTTTGCCTGATACTTTGTTTCTCCCATAACTCCTTCCTAACCCAATCTTCTCACTCACGTTGCTGCCAATTCTCTACTCTAAACGTTTATCTGTTGAGGGAGGGGCCCCACATATTCGCTTTCTCACACTGAGTTCCTTTGATCCATTGTTTACTTAATGGCTCATCACCCAGGCGATCACCTCACACAAGAAGCTTAGCCTGGCTTAATTAGCTTTTGACACTTCCTGATTTCAGGGAACTAGAAGTGTCTAGTACATGACTTGATTCACACAGATCTGGCCCCAGTTTTAACCCTCTAAGTCTTGATTAAGTTCTAACATTTACTGGTTCCAGGAATTGTGGGTTAAACCACACAGCCTAAGACTTGACGATCAGAAGGTTGGCGGTTCGAATCCCTGCGATGGGGTGAGCTCCCATTGCTCGGTCCCTGCTCCTGCCAACCTAGCAGTTCGAAAGCACATCAAAGTGCAAGTAGATAAATAGGTACCACTCCAGCGGGAAGGTAAACGGTGTTTCCATGCACTGCTCTGGTTCACCAGAAGCGGTTTAGTCATGTTGGCCACATGACACGGAAGCTGTACGCCGGCTCCCTCGGCCAATAAAGCGAGATGAGCGCCGCAACCCCAGAGTCGGGCACAACTGGACCTAATGGTCAGGGGTCCCTTTACCTTTACCTAGCACCCACAAACTCATAACAATACTTTTGCATTCTTATTTCTGTAATATGAGACTGTTGAGAATTCCAAATGCACAGCCACGGAAAGCCCTGATTGAAATGTGATACAACCCCTTCCCCTTCCTCATAGAATATTCTGTTGCACTATATACTGTAAGCTGTGTCTTGTTACATCCTGTGATGCATCTCGTTCTCTCCAACAAATGATGCTGGCTTGGCATGCAAAGGTTTTTGCTAAAGCGATGTCAAGTAGCAGAAGACTAATGAGTGCTGCCAGGGAGGAAAATGAGGGAAATGTTTTCCGATTAATATCAATGTTTGCTTTGCAAGCAGATATGTCTGAAACTGCTCTTAACTAGCACAAATTTGCAAAGTATTACAGTAACTGTTTAGGCAGAGGGGGAAATACAGTAACTTAAGGCTGCAATCTCAGGCACTCTTTCTTGGTGGCAAAGCCCATCAAATTCCATTGGATATGCTTCTGACTCACAGGGGGAGAAGTTTAGCCTATTTCCAGTATACGTCAGTTTCACATAAGTTTATCTGGTCTGTTAGGACCTATTTCTGCATTAATCTGATACACACGCTAACACATATTTCATCACAAAGTAATACATCTTTTATCTCAATGCATCCATTTCTAAACATATTTTATCCAAAAGTGTGCATTTTAAAACAGCTATGAACTGTACCACAAAATTAAGAGAAGTGCAACATCCAAAGGATAATAATGCCCTGGTCTGTGTTTCAGTCCAGGGAATGCAAATTAGGTGACGCTACTGATAAATCAAGACCAAACAAAATTCTTCTCCAACCCTACTCTGAGAAAACAGCACTGCTGTTGTGTATAAAAAGGGGATTTGAAATGTGAAGTGGTACTATGGGTAAAACATGCATCTTTCATGAATAATCCTTCAAATGATTTGCCTATCTATCTATCTATCTATCTATCTATCATCTATCTATCTATCATCTATCTATCTATCTATCTATCTATCTATCTATCTATCTATCTATATCTATCTATATCTATCTATCTATCTATCTATCTATCTATCTATCTATCTATCTATCTATATCTATCTACCTACCTACCTACCTACCTATCTATTGCCAGCCCTGTCATCAGGCAGGGAGAGATCTACCACCACAAAGAGGGGTGGGGAGTGAGAGGAGAGGTCATTTTTATTTTCTGCTTCCATGGTCACCACCATGTCTTCCATCTTTTCTGAGTTATTTCCCTAAAATGTTTACCATAGGAGAAAACCAATCTGTAGCACTAATTGTAGCTATTCTTTAGAGATTCACCAGGATATCACAGATCTAAAAATAAATGCTTCAATCAAATGCACAATGTGGATAATGTTAAAATAGGGTGGCTGGATTCTACATATTGTTTATTTATAAAAGCACTTCTATACTGCCCTATCATAAAATATATCAAGGCGGTGTGCACTATAAAACACCATTTAAAATAAAAAATAAAAATGCAGAGACTCATTCAGGCAACAGACAAATCAAAAATTAAACAACTGCTAAGGACTATCAGCACAAAATAATTGCCTAGAGATGCCTCAAAGTTAAAATTGAGAATACCTGCTGAATCTCTGTTGGAAGAGTATGCCACAGCATGAGATCAATGACACTAAATGACCAACTTCCAGTTAAGGCCAGTCAGTTCTCTGTAGTACAGGGGACAACTAACAGCACTCCTTCAGATCCCACAGTGATTGGGATGCGATCTAAGGGTGCACAAAGCACTTAAAGAATTTTCAGCCCAAGTTGTTCTGGTCTTTGAATATCAACACAAGAACCTTCAAGGTGTCTTGGTATCATTGCAGATGTTTTCCCAGCAGAGATGCTGTCAGCCATCCGCCCCCATCAGCAGCCCAGCCACTCCATTCTGCACCAGCTAGAGCTTTGGAACTAGGTCCAAGTGCAGCCTCACAGAGATTGCATTGCAGCAATCCAGTCTCAAGGCTACCACTACATGGACTACAGTGGCCAAGGTATCCCAAGCCAAATATGGTTGTAGCTGGCATACCAGGCAAGACTGGGAAACTGCGCTCCTAGTCACAGAGGTCATTTGGATCTCTAATGACAGACATGCATCTAAGAGTACCCCCAATTTATGCACCTGCTCATTCAGAGGGAGTGACCCATTAAGCTGCATGATGTTTATGGGGAAAATCTGGATCACTGTTGAGCCTATATATCTAATTTCAACCACCAAAATAAGATCAAGATACCTACAAAAAGCAAATCTTGAGAGAGAGGCAGAGAGATACAGGGGTCAAATACATACAGAATTGCTGGTGTTGTTGCAGTTTCAACATCAACAAATGAAACTGATCTGTAGAAAAATGTAACTTGAAAAAAGAGACATTGCACGTCCTTTTGTAAACCAAGAAATCTTTAATTAAAAATATGTTTTTTAAAAAAATCCTTATGAGATTCATTCTTCCTTTCATTCTTGCCATAAGTTTCCCCTCTAATATAATACATGTTCCTTTCAAGTTGAGTCCCTAAACAATCTTGCAATTTTTGTGTGTGTGTGGAAAGCTATAGTTTAGCAAAGATGTCATATTTTCTTTTATCTTTAGTAAAATCCCGTGTTAGAGGTGAATTGCTGGAAGCACAACAGCCAGTTTGCGATCTCACATACAGAAGATGGGGGCAGCCATGAAGGGAAAATAAACCCTTGAATTGCCCATGACAATAGTTCATTTCTGCCAAACTTTAAAAGTCAGGTACATTAAGTTGGTGCTGCCCAGGGCTCTTATTAGCTTACAGTTCCAGTATTTGCTTGACAGATAACCCAGGATGAGAGTAACCTTGTCAGCATTGCCCAGGTAATCATTACATAAAGATGGATGGGTCAGGAACAATTTTCCAATCTATTAGACTCAAAGCATTCCTTCTGCAGCATTAGTCAGGCATGGCTTTCCCCTACATCAATTTCCTCTTTGGCCAAGGATTAGATTGAAGGAATGTTGCAAGCAGTTCTGACATAGATTTTGGTTTACATAAAGTTTTGAGAATTGTCAATTCATCCAGTTGTTTAAGAAAGGATTCCTTGGATTCTCAAAATTCATTTGTAGAAAGCAAATAAACTTCTAGAGCTCTTATTGTTGTTGTTGTTTTGAGAGATACTGATATTTTATTGAAAGATTTTCATTTATAAAGAAATAAAGTGATAAAAGAAAGAAAATAAAAGTGGAGAAAGAGAAGAGAGAGAAAACAAAAACAATAAAAAATTAGAAAACAAAAACCTTTAAAACTCTTGTGCTTCTCAGCGTTGAAAGACTGAAGTCTCTCAAAGAGTCCATAGGTGATTTACCACAATGGCCTTAACGTACCATATTTTTGAGGCATTGTGGAAAATTAAAATGGCAGCCCTCGGTCACTCACTTCTGACTTCCACCACTGCTGTATAAGCCTTCCAGGGCCTTCCACCACAGGAATACTATTTACTTAGGCTGACCCCCAACCTGCAGCCACTTCCATTCATTGTGCTCTACATGTGACATGGCAGAAGTACCAACTTGGCCCCACACAAACATGGTGTCCAGGGCTGTGGGTGTCATGCAATGTGCATAGCCCTCACACCAAAATTTGTGGATGCCTGGCCCTTTCATGGGGAATTTTGTGGGTGCTTGGGTACCCAGGGCCCCAGGGAGTTGGCACCTAAGTGATGTGACTAAGTGCCTATGTACTATTGAACAGTGATAGCTGAAAAATGCAGACAGACCTTTTGAAGTCTTTGAATGACTGTGCAGACTGGACCTAAACTTTGTGTTGTCATCTGTGCAAGGATTTAATATGTGGTTGACCATATCTGTGTCAAAGTCTGAATAATAATAATAATAGTTGGTGGTGGTGGTGGTGGTACCCTGCTCATCTGGCTGGGTTGCCCCAGCCACTCTGGGTGGCTTCCAAGATATATATAAAGGCTAAAGATGTTTGAGATATAGGGCTGGTGTTTGTGTGTGGCAAGATCAGGGCCATGCTGGTGTACAGACACAGTGTGGCTGTCAATTCAGCACCCTCACCAGCACAAAGGGATAAAAGCTCAGACATAAAGCCATCTAAAACTACCCACATTCCCCTCTTGCGCTAAGGTCCCTGTTCACTCTCTGGCTTCTCCAGTTAGAAAAATCAGGAATGCAGGAACCTGTGGTCCTACCAGATGTTACTGGATTCCAACCCCCATCAGTCCCAGCCAGCATGGCCAGTGGTCAGTGCTGATGTGAGCTGTAGTCCAACAACATCTGAAGGGTCATAGACTTCCATCCCTGAGGTAACTGGCCACATGCTTCTCCCCTCATCTCTACTTATGTAGAAGCCTGGGTTTTTCATGCAGCCATTTCTAGGACAGAGGTTTTACCATGTGCTGAGAAGCTAAATGCAGACGGAAAGTGCTGCTGCTTATTCTAGTCACATGGAGCAACTAACCTGCTTAGAGTGCCTTCTTATTTCTAAATACCGTTTCACAGTGCTAAAACAAAAGAGGCTAACATTATCTTGACTGTGTACTAATCAGAGCCTGACAGTCAGCTTTTGTTTTGTTCACATCTCATCTGTGTATGGTGCACTAAAAACATGGCTATTTGTTGTTCTGTAAAAACTCTATGAGAAACCTTCTAAGCAGCAACTCTGAAATGACAAGAAGCTTCCAGTTTCTCCTGGAGGACACTAGAGGGCATTCGGAGTAGCATTTTCTTGCAATAATAGTTCCACAATGCTCACAACCCTTATCTGCAAGTTATAAACTGGTGTGTGTGTGTGTGTGTGTGTGTGTGTGTGTATCCCTCATTGCTTCCCATTATCTTCTTTATTCTTTCACTATAGCACCCTGGCAGCTTGAGCAAAGATTACGGTTTAAGAAGCAGTATATGGGAGCCATTTGAATCCTTCTTGAAGGCTCTGGCATAAGATCAACATTTCCTAGTCAGAGCCAACAGCTGTTGCCTTGGTAACAAATCTATGATTCATAAATAACTAATCATCAAGCCCATAGTACTTGCTCATATCTGAGGCCTGCCAAATATGCTGTCAAAAGGCACTTTCCAGTCAGAGTGACATGCTTTGGAGGCAGTCCAGTTAATACTAGTTTGGAAATTGAAGTTCCATTCCCCCCTCCACACACCTCTATTTCATTTCCCCAAGCAAGGGAAAATGCTAGGAAGAGAGAGAGCCCCACAGTTTAGGTGTATATCAACTAAGTGCTCAAGCTTAAGACTTGAAAGGGCAGCAGCAAACTACTTCCTTCGGCCAATACATCACAAAACAGGATATTCTGTTTCTGGCATTGCTGGAAAGCTGCACCCATGTGCTTATTGGAACACTGAAGATTGCTTACCATTTAGAGTACCCAGCATGCGCAGCACTGTGCAAAAATAGGTCACCTGATGTCACTGTGATGTCAAGTGATTGACAGATTGGTGGCTCCACCCACCTGCTAAACATGGTCCATGGTGGTGGGGAGAAAAAGATCCTATCTGCCCACCGGATTCAGGTCCCAATCCCTGATTCAGACCAGCAATTCTCAAGTGTTGTTCCAGGGTAACCCCAAGGTAGCTTGGAGGCTTATTAGGGAGTTCCTTGATGAGAAGATCAGGAATGGTGAATTAGCTTTCTTGAGTAACAGCTTGCATACCACTACCTAAACTTTCCCCGCAATTAGCAGTCACAAGGGAGTGGTGGCCATGCTCTTTTGAGCAGCCTCTCAGTTTATCCAGGCAAGAGTGTAGCAGTGTAGCCTATCAAGTCTGGCCAATGCCCTATGTGAACTGAGTAGATGAACCCAAGAATATGCCCCAGAATATGCCTCTTTTCAGGGAAACATTTGACTGTTTCCCCTTTGACTAGCAAATACTAGCTGAGATGTGAATGGGGCAAATGTATGAAATACAAATAAGCATGCCCATTCCCATCACATCTAGTTTGGTCCTCATTATAAAGACAGATTGTAAAGGTAAAGGTAAAGGGACCCCTGAACATTAGGTCCAGTCGTGACCGACTCTGGGGTTGTGGCGCTCATCTCGCTTTATTGGCCAAGGGAGCTGGCGTACAGCTTCCGGGTCATGTGGTCAGCATGACTAAGCCACTTCTGGTGAACCAGAGCAGTGCACGGAAACACCGTTTACCTTCCCGCCAGAGCGGTACCTATTTATCTACTTGCACTTTGATGTGCTTTCGAACTGCTAGGTTGGCAGGAGCAGGGACTGAGCAACAGGAGCTCACCCCATTGCAGGGTTTTGAACCGCTAACCTTCTGATCAGTAAGTCCTAGACTCTGTGGTTTAACCCACAGCACCACCCGCGTCCCAAAGACAGATTGTACATCCATACAAACACTTTGGGGTGCTCATGGTGACGTATTGAAAGTGGGGATGGGAAGACAGTGGTGCTTCATATTAAACAAAATGATTTATCAGTGATCGACATCCAATTTATTTGAGCTTTCTGAAAACAAAACACACATAAACACACACACACAATTGAACTGAAGTTCTCACTAATCTGAAACAATGAGGTTAAGAAAAACAACTTTTATATTTTCCAGGTGAGTTTTGTTTTTGTTTTTTGCTGGCAACTCCAAGCAAGGAGGTTTTCCCCTTCCCTATATATGCAATTTCCAGTTATCAAGAGGATCCATATATGTGCTTGTGTACACACACACACACACACACACACACACACACACATAATGGAAAGGAAAGAAAAGAAAACAAGCAAAGGGCCATTGGGGATGCAAAGCCAGGCTTGTAAAAAAAAAAACCAACAACACTCAGCTAATAAATAGGAGCTGCATAATCAGCCTACTGGGAGGGAGGACATTTGTTTAATGAGTTTATATATATATATATATATATATATATATATATATAGAAATACCCTGTTCTGTTAAGGCAACATTTCAATCCTCTTGATGATTACCAAGGTTCTACTAGAGTCTGAGACCTCTCCCTTCCTCTCTCTCAACTCAAGATTTGAGGGCATTTTTCAGAGTTGGCAGATAAATGCAATGGTCAGCACAGGTTTGAAATTTAAGATATGTTTTTCGGACTATGAGTAATCTAGTAACACTGGTACAAGAAATAATGCTTACATAATTGTACCCTGAGGGCCAATAAAGCAAGGTTCTCATTAAGGACGATCTATGGGGATTTGATTGTGAGAGAGGGATCAAATTACCATTTTGCCAAAGATATCCGTACTGTGTTATACAGAAAGCCTTGTTCCAATGGCTGAAATCTCCTTATCATCAATATTTGTAACAGACCAAAGTCTTCAATTTGGAAAGAAGTTAAATAAAAACAGAGTTATATAGGAACCGATGTCTTTAGCAATGCCTCATTTCATATGCCTTTTGCATCTATCTCCACTTTGTTTGGTAATTTGAGTGCATGTGCTCCCACGTTCCAGGGCAGGAATACACATCTAACTTGTTCTTTACTGTTTTATAAAAAGCTAATCCCTTTCAAGAAGTCTCTTCGTTCTCTCCATCCGTTGCATCAATTACAAGATGACTGAAACTATGCTGTTCTTTGAACAGGGACTTGCAAAACTATCACACCCAAACCCCAAGGCTAGGCCATCTGCTGTGGCTTAGTGGCTGCTAGGCTGATCACGTATGCAGGAATATGTGTAGATCTGGATCAGAGGAGGAGTAGTTATTATACCCAAGTCACAGGAACAGGAAAGGGGCAAAGGAAGACCTATCCCTTCTAGATGTTTGGGCACAAAAGAGGCCAAAGATGAAGCCTCTCTTAGCTTCCATACATACATCTAGGCCCTAAAGCTAAAGGGACCCCTGACCGTTTAGTCCTGTCGTGAATGACTCTGGGATTGCGGCGCTCATCTCGCTTTACTGGCCAAGGGAGCCGCCGTTTGTCCACAGACAGCTTCCGGGTCATGTGGCCAGCATGACTATGCTGCTTCTGGAGAACCAGAGCAGTACACGGAAATGCCATTTACCTTTCTGCTGGTGTGGTATCTATTTATCTACTTGTACTTTGACATGCTTTCGAACTGCTAGGTTGGCAGGAGCAGGGACCGAGCAATGGGAGCTCACTCTGTCACAGGGATTGCACTGCTGACTTTCTGATTGGCAAGCCTTAGGCTCTGTGGTTTAGACCACAGCACCACCCGCGTCCCTACACCTAGGGCCTAGACTCTAGGAAGATGATGATGAAGAAGAAGAAGAGGAGGAGGAGGAGGAGGAGTTTGGATTTGATATCCCTCTTTATCACTACCCTAAGGAGTCTCAAAGCAGCTAACATTCTCCTTTCCATTCCTCCCCCACAACAAACACTCTGTGAGGCGAGTGAGGCTGAGAGACTTCAAAGAAGTGTGACTAGCCCAAGGTCACCCAGCAGCTGCATGCGGAGGAGCAGAGACGCAAATCCGGTTCCCCAGATTACGAGTCCATCGCTCTTAACAACTACACCACACTGGCTGTAAAGGGACTGCCCATTTTCTTCTTTGTTTTCTTCCTTCTAATTTAATACTAGCCTTGTAATAAATATACAAGAGCTATTAGCTTACACAGACTTCCACTCAAGCCAGGTTTAGAGAAGATGGCCCAAGGTGTTCTGTTTTGAACAATGATCTCAGTAATATAGATGCAAGGCTGGTACCCTGGACAGCTCCCCGTAGGTTCAGGCTGGATACACCTTAAGAGGAGAGCTCTAATATTGCTTCAGCAACAGTCATCCTTAGACTGAGCCTAGTTCCAACATTCACAAAAGGAGCCTCCTTGTTTAAAAGGACCCAGCCTACTTTAGCAGTTGTTGCCTCCAATGAGAACAGGGGAGACTGGGGTTCCAACAGGGATTCTGAGCGATGCAATATCCTTGAGGCAGAGAGATACTGGCATAACAGGCTGCCTTGCACAAATGTTTCTGGCTGGTAATCTAGAACTTGCCCCAAGGGCAATTGAACCCTTAATCCCCTACCTTATCCCCTGAAGTAGAGGAGCCATAGCAGGGCCGCCATTGGGGGTGTCTGTTATCAACCTTTTATTCAGCTATTGGTTCAGCAGTCTTTCTCTTTCCGGATTCAGGAAGTTTTCTTTCTACCCATTTTCAAGTACAGGGTTTTCTAATTATTGGGGGGTTGTATATTGGGGGACAGTGATAAGTATGCTATCAAAAGCCTCTGATTTTTGGAGAGCTCAGTCTGATGTGCTGCTTGTAAAAAGTCATGGAAACATAATCCGTATCTTCATGAACATTATCATCTGCATTTCATAAGCGCAGGTAGATATAAATCATAAAACTGCTTTAATATCACAAAAGCATTTCAAATCTCTATTTCCAGGCTCTGATAATTTTTGTAAAACTCAGGCAAGGTTTATCATATTTGTGGGCAGAAAATGTATATCCATTAGCTTTCATGGCAAATATTATGTTCAAGCAAATAACATGTACATTATGGGAATTGTATGAACTAATTATGCCACTTAGACTTTGCCTTTCAATATGTTTCCAATGAGGTACTTAAATATGGGATCATGTTCATCAGCTCAGCAACATATCAAATCACCATTTTAAATAGTATCTTCACTTATTTCAGATTATATTCCAGTGATGCAACACTGTAACCATGAAGTATGAATGAGACTCCGAGCATGCATAACAAGCTAATAAATTGATTCATAAAATAAATGGCAATTGAAGGAAACCTGAGAGAGGTGAAAATGCATTCCCAGTTCTAATACTGTTTGTTGGTTCAAACAATCATTTTACATTATAACTTCAATAAAAAATATGTGTGCTTGTTTGGAGAAAATATGGTGTGCTAGAAGCACCCATTTTTATAATTTGGCATTTGCTAACACTGGTAGTCAATAATAGATATAGATCCAGATTCTAGGGACCAATCTGTTTTTCTTTGCAAATTCATTTCTCACTCATTATTTTTAGTTTTGAACAAAATTGTGGTGAAAGTAAATAAAATATTCTTATCATCATCTTAAAATTTTGAATCCTGAAAATAGTTTGATTCACTGGGCATAATCCACAGTCCAGATCTTCTACCTTCCTGTGGTAGCTTTAAGGATGGGTTGCTTATCCACACACCCCACCACGCTGCCTCATAATGCTTAAGATCAGGCATGCGAAATGCTTAAGTGTCTCTGGGTTGCAACACACACAGCTTGTTGCAATTCATATACTGCAGCTTCGTAGCATGCTGTTGGGGAAGAAGCACACTAACAGCTCTTACATATCAGTGCATTATGCTTTCATAGATAACTAAGCAGAAAATGTGACTCCTGAATCCATGTAAGATTTCCTGATCACATCAGACAGGTGGAGAGTTACAAAACCATTTCTGTTCGAGCCATTCAATTCCAACAACGGAGATTAAGTTTCAGGGTTATATTGTTGTTACAAGATAGATTCTCATCTATTTTCATGAACATAGCTCATTAGAAAGTCTCGATGCTCCCACTCGCCAAGGATAGCAATCTCAGACAAAATGCATCTCAGAGACAAACTATACATAGGAGCAGCAAGCATTGCTCTCTGTTATGGGTGTCCTCAAGCCCCGTCTCAGCTTGGCGAAAGGTATCATGGAAGCTGCATAGCTGTCTGGCAAAATACACTTCCTATGCTCAACGACAATAGGCAGAGGGAGGCAGCAACCTGAAGTGGTAGATGCTGCAAGGGCACATTCCCCACTTAGCAGTGCCCGGCCCAAGTCTATGTCCCAGTACTGGTGATGCTTGTTGCTTTCACACTTACTTGCCTCCTCCCATTGTGGCACAGCATCCCATCTGGTTGTCACAAGTTATTTATCTTATTCCATTTCAAGTACAGTGGTACTTAATTCGTTCTGGAGGTCCGTTCTTAACTTGAAACTGTTCTTAACCTGAAGCACCACTTTAGCTAACAGGGCCTTCTGCTGCCGCCGTGCCACCGGAGCATGATTTCTGTTCTTATCCTGAAGCAAAGTTCTTAAACTGAAGCACTATTTCTGGGTTAGCGGAGTGTGTAACCTGAAGCGTATGTACCCTTAAGTGTCTGTAACCACTGTATCTGAGTTCTATGAGATGTACTCACAGTGTTATAGGATTGCAGCCTTCCGTATTTGAGGGTTTATTATCTATTCCTCAGTAAAATGAGTAGAGAAGATTGTTAAAAGCAAATAAGAAACATCATCATTAAGACATCTAAGGAAAATAGACACAATAAATTAGAAGTACTGTCTTAACAGCAGGGAGAGTAGAGTAAAAAATCACACCTGGAAGTGAAACACTGATTAAAAAGAAGATCCATCCTCTTTATTTTGTTACTTTAACGTGTTATTGAATTATATGTTGGTTTGGGTTTTTTAATGTATGTTATTGATTTTGTCAACATCTCTCTTACATCATGGGTGCTGGCAAATTGGATTTAAAAAAGGCAAAATGATATGAGAATCAGAGTTGTCAGAGATGCACAATGGAAACTGTTTTAATGCTCAGGAGCTTGGCAAAGTCTTTTTTATATATTATGGATTTTTATACAATGAATGTATGCTCTGTGTTATTTTATTCATACTATTGCCTAGTACTAGTTTGTCATGAGCTTTGGCTAAAACAATAAACTTCTTGAACAGGTTTTTTTATGCCATGACAGCCATTTTGTCACTGGTTCCCATAGCACTTTCTCAGAAAATCATAACATGCACACAGGTCCAAAAAGGTTGACAACCCCTGCCTTCGGGAAACACGTTTCAGAGCCCTGGGGTAGCCACTGAAAAGACCCTCTCGCATTGGTCCACATTCCA
The DNA here is from genome assembly GCF_964106915.1 of Podarcis gaigeae. Taxonomy (NCBI): domain Eukaryota; kingdom Metazoa; phylum Chordata; class Lepidosauria; order Squamata; family Lacertidae; genus Podarcis; species Podarcis gaigeae. The sequence goes on from NC_139678.1 coordinate 70,588,623, forward strand.
TACTTCAGAAGATGATGGGAATTATACAAACCTTCATTACTGTTTTCATTGACTCTTGTGTTTGATGAACTGCAACTATTTTTGATGTTACAATTGTCACATTAATCAAAGGTGAGAAGAAACAGTTTGCAATTATTTAAATACAGCAGCACTTCACCGAAACATTTCTGGTTAAAAAATGTTTCTTAGCCATTCTTCAGTTTAAAAATGTATACTATTTTAAAGAGGAAATGAAGAGCAATGGAAATCAAGCAGGTACTTTCTGTGCCTCGCTATGACAGCATCTGTACCTTGCCAGAAGGGAATATTGTTTCAGGAAATGGCTATGCAGTCATGTACATTTTGTATTTCCTTGGCCTGCTTCCAGTTAATATACTTTGGGAACAGCACACATTTAATTCAGAGGACAGCACAATCCGTTGCTCAGTGCCATCTCCCTGTGTAGAAGAAACCTGAACAAAACAAGCTAATCTGTAGAAGGATGTATCATATATTCAAAAACCCATCCTCTGATGTACCTGAAATGCTGTGGGTGATTACTCTTGCATTTTGTTAGCATTATGCTGCTGATCAAATGGCTCTTGTGTGAAAAATAGCAGCAGACGAATGAGTGAGGAAATGAAGGAAGGAAATTGGGGAAGGATAAAATATCACAGGGGAATCTGGAGAGAGGTACAGAAGGACTAACACAGTAATAGCATGAAGGTACCAAGAGTTACCTTTTCCTTTTTTAATTCAGTAGCAAAACAGTCTCTCAGGTGAGCAAACAAAGCCTTACTTTCTGTACTTTTCCCACAGGATTTTGATTAGATACTGGGCAACTTCCATGGCTACGGCAGCTGGTCATAGTGCTCCGACTCTGGTGCAAGGCCACACTGCTTTCTCCTGGAAAAACCTGCAGGTTAGCGCTGAATCGGAACAAATGGCAATTCAGCGAATTGCAATTTATTACAATATAGTGCTAGAGAGTGGGTTTTCTGGGTGAAAGCGGTAGGCACAGGCGAAACCACTCAGACCCATGCTTTCTAGGCATGGGACAAATCTGCACATGTCTTATTGACCAGTAAGGGCAGAGTTAATAACTTGCCATCAGACATTGCAAAGGGAAATTCAACAAGGGGGAAACGCCTAGATTAAAAAAAAATATTGTTGTCATTATTATTCAAAAGGAATAATAACATTCCTGTAAGGACAGGATGCTGGACTAGATGGGCTACTGGCCTGATCCAGCAGGCAGGTGTTTTTTTACATTTTAGCTTCCAGGGTGGGACCCAATCCAGCCCTTCAAAAATTCAGTGAAAGCCTGTACCTTGACTTCTACCTTGCACTGGCCAAGGAAGTGACATATATACAGGTGTGATGGTTGTGTCCACCACTTCATTCTATCTCTCTGCGCCGTGGACAAAGTTGGCTAGCAATGAAGGCTGGTCCACTGGGCCAAATAGGGCACTAATTCACCAAACTCAGTTACCTCCCACCTCTATGCCTTCTTACTTACAACCAGTCCAGAGGGTGGTCCTAGCAGTCAGTTTCCTCCTCCTCCTTAGTCTTAGCATTGCCCCTGAAGAACTCAGGGAGGAGGAGGAGGAGGAGGGAGACAAAACTAGAATTAATTGACACTGTCTGTCATTGTTTCTGGCTCCATCTGCAGTTGGCCTTCCTGCCTTCCGACCCACCAGTCACCAACTGTCAGGTGTGTGTGCAGGAGCCAGGCCCTGTGACCAATAGGACTTTGCAGGACTGGGGCCTTCCTAAGTTTGTTCTGAAGAGGCAAGGCACAGCCTCACAGGTGAGGCCAATTGGAAACTCACAGCACCTGGTGGCAAGAGCTGGGAAGGGATATAAGGTCAGCATTTCCCTTCAGCTCTTTGCCACAGCAACACGTTCCCTGTCTTGCTGTGTTTGACTCCTTGCTTCTTGATCCTCAGACCCGTGACTCCTTGCTTCTTGACCCTTGGACTCTTGGCTTTCTGACTCCTGGCTTCTGGAATCCCACCCCGCCATCTTGCCCCCGGTCCCGGCGTCCCCAGCTGGGATTTCGATCACCCGTAAACCAAACCGTGGCACCAACCACAACTGAAATCCACCTATTTGTTTTATTTTCTAAAGAGAAAGTCTCTTTCTATCTTTCATGTTGGTTCAGGAAATAAAATATATAAAGGAGAATTTCTTGGTGCCAAGATCCAAGTTTGGGGCAAGTAAGAGAACCCCAGCAGAGATTCAAAATCGCAAAACATGCTATGTGGAAGTAAAGCATGGAAATATAGGCTGTAAAACATTAAAATGTGCCCTTTAAAGTGAGTTCAAAAGGTTTCTTTCCAAAGTTTCCCCCTTCCCCCAGTGTAGGAAAATATCACACATTTGGTAAGATGAAAAATGGTTTACTTACAAACTCTTCAAAGGTCAGGCTCATGAGCTTCAGAAAAGTTTCACAGGCAGAAAACCTGGGCTTAGCTACGAAGTGGTCAAGTTCCTAATTCATTGGTATAGGAACTCAAGGGTGGCTTGTGAGAGCTATGCAGCTAAGCTGCAGCAACCAGCTCAAACCTCTTCTATAATTATTATTATCATTTCATTATTTATTGAATTTATATACCACCCTATACCTGCAGATCTTCAGAAGCTGATCTTCTCACATAATCTGGAGGAGAACAAAGGTTTGATTACCTGGTTCCTCTCAAGGTGAAGGGAAGTGGACATAGATAAGCCTGGCAGGACAGCTTACTCTGTGGTATTAACCCCTTCATGCATTAATTAGACTTAAGAATGTTGGTTATATGAGGCTGGTTATCCTACATTTCACACATAAGGAGTTGCCTTTTGCCAAGCCTGTCCATCCATCCAGTTCAGTATTGTTTGCACTGATTGGCAGAGACTTCAAACAGAAGTCTTTCTTAGCTATACCTGGAGATGCCAGGGGTTTAAACTGGGATCTTTTTTTACGCAAAGCATGTGTTCTGCTACTGAGTTACAAGCACTCCAACAGCAGGAGAGCAACTCCAATGTGCTTTAAGTGGCATGTGTGAAATCAGTTTGCGTGAGTAAACAGTCAACAGTATTACTGTTGCTGAAATTAGCAATCCTGGGCAATGGTCCATAGTTTATTAACTACTTGTATTTGAATCAAGCTGATAATGAATGGTTCCTTTGCTTTCTGTACCCTTGGCAACAAAATGTTGTTGTCATGAGCTGGCAATAATCGAGGTTCACCTTTTCAACACTACTGCTGGTGAATGAAAAGCTATGACTTGAATTCTAAAGGCCATGACTGAATGAAGCTAACAACATATCTCTGCCTTTGAGAATGTACATTTCAAAGCTGCTTTCACTTTTGCACCAGTTATTCAAGCCTTGCCTTGTTCACTTCTCGCACACAATCACAAAGTAGACCTACAGATTTCAGTGACATGGCTCTTTAAAAAAGTAATTTAAAAACTGCAGCCAAAAAAGTGTTTGATAAATATAAATCTACAGTGACTAAAGATAGTTTTTTTAAAAAAAAAAAGTTCCAGCATATTTGAATATGTTACAAAACCATCCAATTTAATTGGTTAAAAAAAATCAAAACACTACATTTTGAATACAGGAAGCATCTGATGGAAACTGATATAAGATATGGATGAAAACTGCATCCCTGGTTATTGCAAATGAAAACGCTATTCAGTAGAAAAGTGATAGGAATGCAACAGCATCAATTTGACACTAGTAATGTTACATTTCATCTGGCTGGTAGAGGAAGAAATGTGATCTTTTTTAAAGGGAAAAAAATGTTCACAGCATTCTGATTTATTCTGATCAGTTGTACTGATTTAGCAATTAGATGTCATTTACATTGCAGGTATACCCAAGTTAGAAAATCACAGATTTAACAAAGTCTATGATCATATCACAATTCTAGTTCAGATCAGCAAAGCTGATTCCAAGCCTCTGAAGAGCACAAACGCTGGCCCTATTACAGCTTATGCCATTCTCTTTCCAACCATTTTTAGCTGATTTCGATGTGTCTTACTTTAGACCTACTGATAGAAAACCAAAAAATTCAGGATACCACATGTGATAAGACGCAAATAAAAATGGAAAGGGTGGTTGAGAAAATTGATAGGAAAAGCAATGTCCAAACAAGAAATAAGTTATTTTATCTCCTTTATACCAGCATCATAAACAAAACTATTATCAGTCAGGAACTGTTTCAGATTTGGGGCGTCATGAGGAGAAGATTTTGAATCACCTCCAAGGCACCTTACCCCACACAGTTTTCAACTATATCTGTGGCAGCCTGCAGCATATTTGCAGAGAAGTATGCAGATGACACAACCTTGATGGCAGAAAGTGAGGAGGAATTAAAGAACCTTTTAATGAGGGTGAAAGAGGAGAGCGCAAAATATAGTCTGAAACTCAACATAAAAAAACGAAGATCATGGCCACTGGGCCCATCACCCCCAGCAAATAGAAGGGGAAGAAATGGAGGCAGTGAGAGATTTTACTTTTTTGGGCTCCCTGATCACTGCAGATGGTGACAGCAACCACAAAATTAAAAGATGCCTGCTTCTTGGGAGAAAAGCAATGACAAACCTAGACAGCATCTTAAAAAGCAGAGACATCACCTTGCTGACAAAGGTCCGTATAGTTAAAGCCATGGTTTTCCCAGTAGTGATGTATGGAAGTGAGAGCTGGACCATAAAGAAGGCTGATCACCAAAGAATTGATGCTTTTGAATTATGGTGCTGGAGGAGACTCTTGAGAGTCCCATGGACTGCAAGAAGATCAAACCTCTCCATACTGAAGGAAATCAGCCCTGAGTGCTCACTGGAAGGACAGATTGTGAAGCTGAGACTCCAATACTTTGGCCACCTCATGAGAAGAGAAGACTCCCTGGAAAAGAACCTGATGTTGGGAAAGATGGAGGGCACAAGGAGAAGGGGACGACAGAGGACGAGATGGTTGGATAATGTTCTCGAAGCTACCAGCATGAGTTTGACCAAACTGCGGGAGGCTGTGGAAGACAGGAGTGCCTGGCGTGCTCTGGTCCATGGGGTCATGAAGAGTCGGATATGACTAAACAACTAAACAACAACAACAACAAAGTTCCAGCAGTTCTAGAAAGAGTCTTGGAAAATAGGCCAGCACAGAGTAAGTAAAATTAGTCAGCAATTGAGATGGCAGGCTTAGAAATAGTGAAGAGGTATGTGTCAAGTCACTAGCAAACTGGGAGAGAGGAAGGTAGTCTCAGGAGCTGCTGCTGTCCAAGTTAGTGCCTCAGCCAGGTCTATTGTCAATGTGAAGATTGAGAGAGTTTGAATGGATCCCTACCATTAGACAGTGAGACGGCCTTCACAGGCATCAGATTAAGGTTTTACAACAGGGTGGCAAATTTTTATTTTATTTTTCTAGTTTTACTACTGCCAGGGAGAGGTAAAGCTACTTGTAGAATTTCTGGCCTTGGCGGTCTCTGGTATTGTTGGCAGTATTCAGCTAAACAGTTCTGTGTGGTGCCAGTGTGGTGTAGTGGTTAAGGGCGGTAGACTCATAATCTGGTAAACCGGGTTCGCGTCTCCGCTCCTCCACATGCAGCTGCTGGGTGACCTTGGGCTAGTCACACCTCTTTGAAGTCTCTCAGCCCCACTCACCTCACAGAGTGTTTGTTGTGGGGGAGGAAGAGAAAGGAGAATTTTAGCCACTTTGAGACTCCTTAGGGTAGTGATAAAGCAGGATATCAAATCCAAACTCCTCCTCCTCCTCCTCCTCCTCCTCTTCTTCTTCTTCCTCTTCTTCTTGCACACAGACTTTTAGCCTCCCCACCCTCACCTCCTGATTATGTTATATGGCCGCCAAGACCATATAACACCAGTCCTGAAAGACCTACATAGGCTCCAGTATGTCCCCAAGCACAATTCAAAGTGTTGGTACTGACCTTTAAAGCCCTAAATGGCCTCGGCCCAGTATAGCTGAAGGAGTGTCTCCACCCCCATCGTTCAGCCCAGACACTGAGATTCAGCGCCGAGGGCCTTCTGGCAGTTCCCTTACTGTGAGAAGTGAGGTTACAGGGAACCAGGCAGAGGACCTTCTTAGTAGTGGCACCCGCCCTGTGGAACACCCTCCCACCAGATGTCAAGGGAATAAAGAACTCTCTGACTTTTAGAAGACATCTGAAGGCAGCCCTGTTTGGGGAAGTTTTTACTGGTTGATGTTTTACTGTATTTTTAATATTCTGTTGGGAGTGCCCAGAGTGGCTGGGGAAATAATAATAATAATAATAATAATAATAATAATAAAAAAAAAAAATAATTTCTATTTGGCTTCATTTAATGTGCTACTTTTGAACAGAGTATCAAAAATAGAGAAAGTGCAGTCATGCTTCACATCATAGACAGCCAACTTGAGTACTATATGTTCCAGACCATGGGTAGGCAAACTAAGGCCCAGGGGACAGATCCGGCCCTTTGGTCTTCTAAATCCGGCCCGTGGACAGTCCAGGAATAAGCATGTTTTTACATGAGTAGAATGTGTGCTTTTACTTAAAATGCAACTCTGGGTTATTTGTGGGGCATAGGAAATCATTCATTCCCCCCCAAAAAAAAAAATATAGTCTGCCCCCCCAAGGTCTGAGGGACAGTGGACCGGCCCCCTGCTGACCCCTGACCTAGACAGAGGTTGGGAAGCCAGGAGTGGTAAGCTCCACAATCAACTTGTCCCTAGTAAACAGTAAGGGTTTCATGTCATTAGAAAGAAATCCATGCATTTATGTATTATCATAGAACATGAAGGTACATAGTCTCTATTTTTTAACACTTGAAAACATTTTTGATAGAGCCACCAGAGGCCAGACGAGATTAATTCAGTTGACCATTTACAATCTGCATGAAACTGTTGTGTTTGGGGAAAGGGTTGCGCACAAATCAAACATAGACAGTATACTGTTGATCATAAACGATCAATTTTCTATCTTGTGGGCTGTCTCCAGCTAAACAGCTAAGCATTGGAATTTCTCTACCCACTTCTCTGCCTGTGCAATCTCCAAATATATCTGGGGGTCCCCCAACGCTCTGGAGTAGGTTTACTGGGTGTGCAGGGTGTGTGCAGAGAGAGGAGGAGGTAGTGAAGTTCTTTTGCATAGCTAAAAGTCCTTGAGCTAGCAGAACTGTTTAGTTGAAGACCACCCTAGACCACCCCATATGGTATATACTGAGGTGTATACACCATTCTCTCCAGCTTGATAACTTTCTAAACAAATAAATAGGAGAAAACAAACTTGTGACCCTGCATATAAGCAAATGAAAGTATATGAATTGCCAGCCCAAATGATGCTTTACCAAGCACGGAACCTGCAGCCATTCATCTTCTGTTAAAGCGTTTTGCTATAAGAGATCATCCAAGATGCAACATGTTATGACTTCCATAGTTACAGCCACTGGCAGAAAGCTACTTTGAACACTAGAGAGAATCCATCTATTCTGCACTTGTCAAGTAGCACAGAAGTGCCAGGGCAGATTTAATAAGGAAGAGACACCTCTGCACCATTTCTCAACTTAACAGTATTAGCCATTCAGGATATATGAAGCAATATATGAACTTGCATAACATTTCTTAACCCCTGTGACACACACACACACACACACACACACAATGCGCCTGGAAACCAAAGCAGAGGAGGCCCTATCCTATAGAACCAAAACATGGGAGCTGAAAAAAGTGTTGTCCATATAAGATCCATCCTTTTTTTTCCCTTTCCCCCACTAGCCTGTCCTATTACAAGAAGACATGAAGTGAAATTAAATTCTATTGCTAGGCAGGAACTATTTCAGTCACCTTTAGTGTGTTTCAGCTGTCACACACCTGCCATCTATCAAAAGGCACCAAGTGCATCACAGAACAGGGCATGATGGAAAACATAGACTGAGATGGTTGGCTCTGATACACTCTCCTCCACGTCTTCTAACAGCACACAATGTTAGTTCAATGTTTTCTTCCTGTTGCTGTGTGACTATCATTTACCTTACGAAGCACACACTGCAGCTTGAACACACAGGAGGATTTCTATGGCCTGGTGGGCGGTACTTAAGATTTTTCAGAAATTACCTTTTTGTGATTCATCAGTCAACAGTTATTAAGGAACAACAAGCACAACAAACACAAACATAAGAATCCAATGTTCTAGATGCAGTTAGGGAAAAGGAACTTAAACCTTTTGTTTGGTTACTTGTAGAGGTGCCATTGCACCAAGTCTCTAATTCTAATTCTCTAATTTTATATTGGGGGAATATAATAAGGGGGAGGAGGACAGGGGGAGAAAAATAGCTGCTTGTTGCAAGATGTAGCAGGTGCATCACAGTGAGCTTTTCCCCCTCCATCTAAATGCTTTGTGAACATTTTGCAGAGTTCTCAGCAGAAAATCTGCCCCGATTTTCCCTTTACCTGACACATCACCCCACATTTACCTACAGAACATCTCCTGCTAATTTCTAATGGAACTTTATGGCACCACTTCTAAGCCACTAATTAACCACACAGGTCTTTCCTTATGCTCAGTTCTAGGGACACCATTTCTGCAAAAGACGAGAAACTGAGCATATTTTTCTGAACTTTCCCACCTTCAACATTACAGCGGACTTGTGGGGGGAAGCCGACTGTCATTTGGGATAAGGAGGGAAACAAACAGCAAGTTGATAACATTGTCAGTTCAAGCGAACACCAAATGGTTAGGAAGGAAAGTGCCAGTCTGACGCCTCAAAAGTAAACACTGATTTTAATAGGGCAAAGGCTGTGAAGCTTTTCTAATGAGAAGGCAACAGTAAGTTTAGGAATCGTCTTGCCTAATTTTGTCTACCTTGTAAGGAGGGGTGATGTCAAAGGCTGCAAAACACAGTACCTGTCATAACTCCACCGACTGTAAGACATCGTCCTGTTGCCACTGACACCATCCATTCTTTGCAGCTGAGAGCTTGCCTACTCCCTGCAGTCTCTCCGATTGTCTAATCGAAAGAATGGCTGAAAAGAGTTCCTTTTAAAAAGAAGGAAGGGGAGAGACAGAGACACCTGCCTCTGAAAATCCTGTCCGACTGGAAAGATGCTGTACAACACCTATAAGCACTGAACAGTGGGACTAGAATTAAATGCACAGCAACCAATTTAGTAGAGGTTCACAATTGAAGGAATGTACCACTGTCTTTTCAAGAGCAGGGGATTCTCCCCGAGCTGTGATTCATATGTTCTGTGCCAATGTCTGGAACATGATTTCAGCTGTTTCTCTGGCAATACAAGATGACGGTGGCAGACAATAGGATTATGCTGGGGAGCTTTCAAGTGTTTGTACAAATGTGCAGCCATGGATAGGAGCGATGTAACTCCTGCTGCAGCATTTCTTTGTTATTTATGCTCGTTTCCACAGATACAGCTCCATCTTCCTTCCCCCCCCCATCACTTTTCAATGGCCAATAACATAATCCCTAGATCTTTCAAATGCTACCTTCAGATGGACATGTAATTATGATGTCCTCTGCGTATTAGCTGAAATGAAGCACCAGCCCCAGAGTAACTTGTTCAATGGTTTAGCTGTGTGAAGAGCACTCTGTTTGCTTTGTTTTTGACAAAAAGCACACTTCTAATCCTGTTTTCTGTATATATGCAAATGAGCCACAAACCCCCCCCACCCCACCCCCCGTGTGGTTCTGTTTGTTTTTAATTCTAGTGCTTGACTTGCAACACTTTAATTAAAAAAAAAATCTAAGCCACTAACTGGCCAGCCCAAAGAATGCTGAACTCAGTAACATGAGAGCCACAACCAGAGACATTGCTTTCATTGCTCCAAATGACAACATAGTGGAAATACTTCACATGCTTAACATGTCAAAGCACTGCATTTATTTCATGTAAAATAAACCTGATCTTGTTGTTATTATTTATATGGGACCATTCATGTTCATGATTCTCCACAAAGCCAAATGCCTCTCCTGAAAGAGCCAGACTAGCCTCCAGGGGAGGTGATAGCCTGGGCGACAAGCCACTAAGGAGAATGATGATGATGATGATGATGATGATGATGATAATAATAATAATAATAATAATAATAATAATAATAATAAATTATTTGTACCCAACCCATCTGACTGGGTGGCTTCCATCACATATAAAAACATAGTAAAAACTTAAACCTTAAAAAGCTTCCCTATACAGGGACACTTGCAGGTAAGTTAGAAAGACAGAGGCAGAGATGAGTTTTTGAAGAGATGTGAGCTAAAGGCTGGATGCAAAAAGCTGTAGGCTGAGAAGTGGAAACAAGAGGAATTACTGACAAAGGAAGAATGGCAATTGAGTATGCGGAACTGGCTAAAATGACGGGAAGAATCCGAGAACAATGGGACCAAAAGTTCATCGAGGACTGGACTAAATTTTGAGATTACTGTATTTGAAAGACAATTGTATTCAATTAAATACGTTGGTAGGATTGCAAGAAGCTTTGTAAGGAAAGGTACAAAAACCACTGCCGATAAGAATAAGTAAGTATGATGTTTTAATGTTTTTGATTTTAAAGCAATGGTTAGATAGTGAAAATGCAGAAATTTGAAATGAAAGATAGAAAATCATAAGGAAGGTTTGAAGGAAGTCAGGGCCCTAAAAAGCCAAAATGTATAATATAATATCATATGAGGAGATATTGTAATGGAAAGTATTAATGTAAAACTAATAAAAATGATATGCAAAAAGCTGTAGGCTGGAAAGGCAAAGAGAGAGAGAGAGCCATGCTTGATTTCTGCAGGAATCCAAGGCTGTGGCTACGAGAGAATCAAGGCCTTCTTAGGGTTGACACTGTGAACTCCTCCATCACAGAGACATCTTCGTATCTGAAGAAGTGTGCATGCACACGAAAGCTCATACCAAGAACTAACTTAGTTGGTCTTTAAGGTGCTACTGGAAGGATTTTTTTGTTTTGTTTTGACTATGGCAGACCAACACGGCTACCTATCTGTAACTCCTCCATCACAGGCTCACATTATATGTATATGTAAACAAACAATATATAATAAAGACCATAGGATGTGCCTCATTTCCGAAGTAAATACAAACCCTGAGTACACATCTGGAAACTCACACCACTCAGAGATTGGGGTGGCGTGCAAGACTATACATGACTACAGACAGCAAATAGAAATATCAGTCTCTGGTTATCCCAGAAGGTGTTGAGTTAGTGGGTGAGCCACCCAGAGCAATCCCTTTATCCAGTCATGGTTGACTTTGGCAACTCATCTGATAGCTTAACTTACTTCTCAAGGCTGGTGAAAATCCTGCATGAATTCAGTTGTGAATGCCATGGAATTTCTTGAAGGTGGGTGGGATACAATCAGAGCGAATTCCAGAGAAGCCGTGTTAACCTAATGCAGTAAAATCAATTTATTATGGTGAATCTGAAGAGACTAAACGAATTGCCATAATAAAATGTGTTTCAGGTGCTATATGATTCCTTGTTGATTTAAATGTAACAGAAATATTTAAATGGGGAGCAAGGAGGAAATGATGGCACATAATCACTGTCATCAAGAACGAACAAGGATCCTCAGGTGTTTTGTGGGACTTATCCACACACACACACACACACACACACACACACGACACTCCTGGTAAAGATGATAAATACTGGGCAAAGGATAGTTTTACCAGAATCAAATAACTTTAAGGGATGCCTCTTATTACAGAAGATCACAATGTCCCCTTGAGATACTTCAAATGCTACATTGTCCCTTATTTATGAAATTTTCACAAGGCAACTCATTCTAAGAATACTGCATGAGGCTGTGTTTCAGCAGCTAGACATTAAATCCTTTTGGAAGTCTGGTTTTTATAGGGCACCCTTTATTTGTTAGAAAATCACTTTTGTTGCCAAGGCAGGTTGAACATTACAATCTCCATGTGCTGGCAGTGTGCATTCCCATTAAGTTAACCTATCGAAAGCAGAGAGAGATAGAGAGAGAGAGAGAGAGAGAGAGAGAGAGAGAGAGAGAGAGAGAGAGAATCACAAATTTGGTTGAATGGATTACACGGAAATGTTTCTCCAAAGGAGAGACACAGTATATTCAAGTAACTGTGAAATGCATAATGAGGAGTCTTCTAGAAAGGCTTTTATACTTTGTACTCTGCTGCCCCAATAGCTTTAACAACACATGGCTTCATTATTTATTTTAGTATAGGGCTATGTTTTTTTTAACACTATCATGTGTAAAACAGATGGTCCTGGTATATTATCCACAGACCGCTGGCTCCAAAGATCACAGCCTTTTGTGTGAGCGTAGCCTTTAAGGTGGTGTGGAAATGCTGGGAGATTGTTCCTGCCTTCCTCCTTGCCAGTTTAATTATGTTCAGCGCAGTGATAACACAAGTTTCTCCAGCACACGCATACATATTCGGAAAAGTGACCGAAGTGAAGTCATTCCTTTGAGATGTGCTGGATGGCTGTTCCATTCAGTGTGTTGCACCATGAACCATCCATGAAACAGAATAATTGGCCGTTCGTACTCTAGGGCCCTTTATCACAGCTGAGGCTCTGCTCTTCCGCAATCGGCCAGAAGTGGAATTCAAACGGTGGTTGCACTGCGACATTTATTGCAGCTATATTTCAATATGGGTCTGCAACAGTCTAGTAGTGCCTGCAGGCATGCTCCTGTTTCATCCAAAGCAAGTCCCATTCAGTCCCGTGGGACTCGTTCCGCTACAGGGTTAATTATTAGCAATAATATTATGAATTATTATATTATTATTTGTATTCGTTTTATTTTTGTTCCTTGCTGCACCCATGCAGTTGCACACCAACAGGAGAGAAGGCAACAAATGTTTTATTGTCATGCTTGCAGCACTCTGGCTGCTTGAAATTAACGAGGAGAAGTGGATTTCCCCAGGTGCCGATTCCTGCCGCCGCCACCAAGCTCCTTTCTGCATCCATGGAGAGCAAGCTGTGGCTGGGCAGTCTTGGATATGAGTATGAAAGGGACTGCAATAGTGCAGACACTGCTGGTTGCTTTGACTGGGCTTTTCCCACACGAAGGGGCAAAGACTGGAAATAACACAGACAGGGCTCTCTCCCTGAACATCAGCTACAGCCAACGGTGACTAGATGAGCAAACACAAAGATAGGCAGAAGTGGACACGGCCAGTGCCAGATTTACATATAAGCTAAACAAGCTATAGCTTAGGGCCCCACTCTCATGGGGCCCCCAAAAAATGTAAAAGAAAAAAAACCCTGGATGTACATTTCCAAGATATAAGATAAAAAACAAATAAAATAAAACCTACATACAGCAACAGTGTTTTGTGTTGTGTAGGCTCCTATGATGTAAGTAATGGGCCCCACCTGCTAGCCTGCTCCATAAAATATCACTGGTTTGCTCATTTCTATATCAATTACTTAGACAAAATACATATTGTGTTCTGTGCAAATGGCTTTAGATACCTATTAGGTCCATAAATTACCATATAGCATTTATTTACCACAAAAATTGGCAACAATTTGTTGTTGACAAAGGACAGCTGGACATATAAAGGGCCCCATTACCTTCAGTAGCTTGGGGCCTCATCGAACCTAAATCCGGCCCTGGACACTGCACAAGGTGAGACCTGGTGGGTGCAAAAGTTTCCATGGTACCTGCGCAATAAGATTCTTGCTGCCTCCTCCACCTTTTGGCTTCAGGAACCTGCTGCTCCCAAAGATGAGATGGGGAAGGCCCCCCAGAAGTGATTGGACATCATCTCCCATCAATTGTAACCACCGTCATGTGTCGTAGGGTTGGCTGTGAGGAAAAATAACCCTCAAATAAGATTAGCCACCTTTGCAATAGAGGGTGTCAACAAAACCTGCAAATGCAGTCTGTCTGAATTGGTGACCAGCCAACATTTTCAGATGCGGTGGAGACCTGAACAGGCAAGAAAATAGTGCAGTGACAAAATGGGGGTTGTGTTAGTGCTCTCTGCACCAAATAAGGAGAAAATCTTGTCAATCAGCAGAACTTCATTAATATTTTGTTCTGTGTATCATTTCAATTCACACCCTAAGGCTCTTTTTAGCCTCCTATGCCAACTTAAAGCTTCTGTTATTGGTCTCAGCACCTTTGTTGAAAATGACTGCTAAATAAAACAATCAGAAGTTCATGCGCGCAACAGCTAGATTCATCTCTAAGATTTCCAGTACAATGGATGTCATACTTAAGGTGCCTGAAGTATCTCAGTGATAAATCTGCTGAAACAGAATTGTCATGTAAGAGCAAGCTGTAAGAATGTAATGTAGAAACTCAAATAAAGGCCCTGTTTCTCTATTTGAACTCTTCTGATCACACACTTAAATATGCCCCCCCCTCTCTCTTTTAAGTACAGTGGTACCTTGGGTTACAAACGCTTCAGGTTACAGACTCTGCTAACCCAGAAATAGTACCTCAGGTTAAGAACTTTGCTTCAGAATGAGAACAGAAATTGTGCAGTAGCAGTGTGGCGGCAGCGGGAGGCCCCATTAGCTAAAGTGGTACCTCAGGTTAAGAACAGTTTCAGGTTAAGAACGGATCACCACTACGAATTAAGTTCTTAACCCGAGGTACCACTGTATCTGAAAGAGAAAAGAGCTTTCATCAAATCTATTTTAAAAATTCATGTTACGAATAGATGCTAAGTGAACCACCCCACCACCTCCTCCTTTTCCTCCCATATACTTCCAATGTATTGCTCTTACTCTGGATTCACCCCAAAATAGGGATTTGATGCATATTTGAGGACCACATGCAGCTTTGTATCATGACTATCATACACAGTACAGGAGAAGATGTGATTTCATGCATTTCACCAACAAAAAGTATTTCACTCTTTGCTCAGGAGAGATAAAAAAATACTGTGCCAAGAAAATAGTAATAATACTATTTATGCACTACAGATAAATAACTTTTGCAGGCAGTACTAACCAAGGGGAATCTGAATGGCTATCTTATTCAACATGGCTCAGAATAGGAGGAGGTATGAGACTGTCCTAGCTAGGCTGTCCTTTTTCTCAATTTGAATCAAAGTTGGCTTTGTGGGTGTGTGAATCAAAATCGAGTATGTTATAAGATGGGTATGGGTATGTTATAAGATGGTTATGGATCATGGCCAGCATCAACCCATGCTGTTATCATCACTATTAAGAGGAGAAGGATACACTGTAAAACCAGCAGAGGGCATATCAACTGATCCCTTCTCTCCAAAGCAATGGGAGCATGCTCAGTGACTTGCTTCTCTGAGAACATTGCAGAAGTCAGCCAAGAAGAGATACTGCATCCAAGAATTCAGTAGGCTGTAGGCTATGAAAGCACAAGCCACAACAAATGCCAGATTTTAAGGAATAACAATAACAATAATTAATTAATTTATACCCTGCCCATCTGGCTGGGTTTCCCTAGCCACTCTGGGCAGCTCCCAACAGAAGATTAAAAACATGATAAAACATGAAACATTAAAAACTTCCCTAAACAGGGCTGCCTTCAGATGTCTTCTAAAAGTTGTTGTTTATTTCCTTGACATCTGATGGGAGGGCGTTCCACAGGGCAGGCACCACTACCAAGAAGGCCCTCTGCCTGGTTCCCTACAACCTCACTTCTCACAATGAGAGAACCGCCAGAAGGCCCTCGGAGCTGGACCTCAGTGTTCGGGCTGAATGATGGGAGTGGAGACGCTCCTTCAGGTATACCAGTCCGAGGCTGTGCTATCATGTCCTTACTGCTTCATGTAGGATCCAAGGCAATAGAAACATGTTCCCTAACTAAGGCTGCCCAGCTTTTGTTAAGCCACCAGCCACCTCCCAAAAGTGAGTTCTCCATTGTTGATACTTAGTCCATATTTATTGTGTGTGAAGATTTGTCTGTTTTCACTTCAGTGCAGCTTTCAGCACCATAACACTGTGCCAGCAACAATTCTCAGGTGTATTTAGCGCAAATAACTCAGCTGAGATGCACACAGCAGAAGCCTCAAATCAGCCCTCAGGCTTGGTAAACAACTAGTGCAAACAGGTTTCATTAACGCTTCTCCCCACAATGGCACTAACCTCTGTTCGGTGAGAACAATGCAATTTGGATCTGAGAATGGAAACAGCGGCAGCCTAGCCTCCCCTTTGCCTATTATCTGCAGACACTTAGTTGCTTGCAAGAAGTGGGTTGAAATTACTACAATTTGGACTAAATGTGCAGAGAGTGTCAAGGATGCTAATCTCACCTGTTTTCCTTAATGCGCTCCCCCAGAGCATTTACAGGTGTGTGCTGGGAAGGTGATTAAACTGATTTGTAATCCTTACAATGCTTTCCAAAGCAACTGATCATCCTTTTTTAAAAAATAATAATGGTATGATTGCTAGTGATCAGTGGTGGAAACAAAAGCAAATGCAGATGGCAGGCAGGCAGAATTACAGAATTCAGATCACAGAATTTGATATAATAATAGTAACTGCAGCAGCAGCAACAACAACAACCAGCAAATTCTGTTAATGAGAGTAACCTGGTTCAAAATTACATCAGATCATAGTTTAATAATGAATTACTATTATTATTATTATTATTATTATTATTATTATTATTATTAATACCCCACCCATCTGGCTGAGTTTCCCCAGCCATTCTGGGTGACACCCAATCGAGTGTTAAAAACAATACATTAAATATTAAATGTAACATTAAACAAACAATGATTTAATGTGAACTAGCAGCATGCTGTTCCAAAGTTCCCATGATGCTCTTCTTCTACTCCTGCCTGCTATGGATGAACTATGCCACAGTTGGGCTTATATAATTTGAACCCAGGCTCATGGTCTGTTTCCTCCAAACAAACCGCAACTCATAAAATCAAGGTTAATTCCTCGCTGACCACTTCTGGGTTTGGGGGGGAGGAAAACCGAACGTCCAGGTTCAGAGGACATGACAAGCCAGCCTCTGGCTTGCTTTGTCTGCAGTGTGGGAGCAGAGTGAGGAAGAGATGCTACAGGAACTTTTACGCACCAGCACATTGCTTGCTCTCATTAAATCATTGTTTTAAACTATGGTTTAATGTGACATGCAACGTAGGCCAATGGCTTCGTTTCAGAGGATGGGGGGTAGAAGGCCAGAATGTGTTAGTGATGTTCCACTAAATCTTTCGCAAATGCAGTGTAGCATCCCAAAGTTTGAGGGTTTGTTATATGGTAGCGCAAAGGGAGAGAATCTCAAACCTGTGGGCATGAAACATCCCTCCAGGCCTCTCTTTACAACCCACCACACTTGTCACTGGCTCTCCGCACTGGCACCCTCCTCAAATGCTTTTCTATGCCTGGAAATGGTCCCTGAACTCTTGATAATGCCTCTTGTTTTCCTGGAGGGAGGATGGGGAGATGTGGTGTGTGAGAGGAATCCAGCAACATCCAGAGGGCTCGTCCCTATTTTCCCACAAGCAAAGCATCCCCTTGTTTTGCAGCTCCCTCACCTGCTTCCAATTTTGACAATTTATGCCCTACAACTCAGGCGTCTGCTGTACGAGGGCACACACTGGTGACGGCACAAAAGGGACTAGATGCCCCTTTACAACTTGCTTAACTGCAGAACAATGCAAAGATGTAGAAGCAAGGAAATATGCAGATCTGCCAATTCCCCGCTGCTCTGAGCGCTATCTTAAGCCGCCGGCCCCTGTGACTACTTGGAAATCTAACATTTTTAATCCACTGAGCCTGCCGAGCAGTTTTTTGGGGGGGAGTGCAGAGGGCTGTTGTGAAAAGAGGGAATCTGCAAAAATGAGCTTTGCTAAAAGATGAGCTGCTTCTTAGTTCATATATGTGACACGGCAAGCGTGAAATCACCCAACTGCTGTGCTCCTTTAACTATGATCCAAGACATGTACAGTGGTATCTCGGGTTACATACGCTTCAGGTTACATACGCTTCAGGTTACATATGCTTCAGGTTACAGACTCCGCTAACCCAGATATAGTGCTTCAGGTTAAGAACTTTGCTTCAAGATGAGAACAGAAATCGTGCTGCGGCAGCAGGAGGCCCCATTAGCTAAAGTGGTGCTTCAGGTTAAGAACAGTTTCAGGTTAAGTACGGACCTCCAGAACGAATTAAGTACTTAACCCGAGGTACCACTGTATTTGCTTTTCTCAGTGTACATTTGGAGATGCAGGCAGCTGCCTTAAACTAGATCAGACAACTGGACAATCTAGCCACTCTGACTGGCAGTGGCTCTCCAGGTTTTCAGGTAGGTGACATTCAGAGCCCTGTCTATGGGGGATTGAACCATAGCTGTCAACTTTTCCCTTTTTTAAAGGGAAATTCCCTTATTCTGAATAGGAATTTCCCTTAAAAAAAGGGAAACGTTGACAGCTATGGATTGAACCTGGGACCTTCTGTATGCAAAACACATGCCCTTCCATTGAGCTACAGCCCTGTTAAACAACGTAGGTTTTGAATAAGAGACTGTCTGGGTCTCTGCTCCCTTTTACAGCTCACTGTTTCTCAGACTAACCTGCCGCATGGCATAAAGCACTCAAAGCTTTCTGGAGCAAGCACAACGTAACAAACATCTGAGTCAATGTGGTTGCTGGTTTTCTCTCTTCCTCACACACACAGAGTGCAATTTGCTTTCCTGCTTTGATCACACAACAGGAGGATGAGAGACCTTGCAGGAAAATCCTGAACATGCCTAATTGGGAGTTGAACCCCACTGTGGCTTACTTCTAAGGCCTGTTTTCTCACATTTTGGAAGTAGCTTCATCGTGCCAATCCAGTATCATTAGATCCAGACAATCCTGTAAAAGAGACCAAACATGGTTCCTTCCTACATCAGCATCAATCCATGTTAATTATCAACACCCTTATCTAACAAATCTCTCTCGTGTGTGTGTTTTAAAAAACCCAGTGCAGAACAGAATCTAGAGTAGGTTCTAGAATTTCTCTAAAAGTGTGAAGTTATACATAGTGCATTACACCATCAGTAGAATCAGTGTTGCTGTGTTTTTTCATAATACATGACACAGATTTTTATTTTTTTCAGCTCCTGCCTGTTAGGAAATAAAATCATTCTTGTGCTTCTTTCATTCTCAAGCGCTACCCAGTTCTGCAGAGCTCTTCCCTGGAGGCTCTCCTTGATTCAGTACTCAATGCTAAAAAGATTTCAAAACTGGAAAAATCACATACATATCAAGCTTGATGCTGGCGCCCCAAATTCACCCGATGTCCAAATAATGTCCTTAAAGAAAAAATGCTGTTTTCAGACAAATTTGTCAAAAGGAAATGACTGATTGGGGACCAAACCTCTTATGGATGACCTCAAATATTTGCTTGTATCAGAGCAACTCTGAAGTGTGAACATTTCAGTGAAATGAGGACAAACAAAATACTGTACTACAGTATTTCACACTGAGGTCTAAGACCGGAAGCTGTTGACCTTCTCTTTACACAAGAAATAGAAAGCTGACAGGGGTCTCCACACAATGGCTACATTCACACCTTGCCTTTAAAACACTGTAATACCACTTTAAACAGTCATGCACAAAGATTCCTGGGAGCTGTAGTTTTAGATGCTGAGAGTTGTTAGGTAAAGATAAAAGGACCCCTGACCATTAAGTCCAGTCGTGGCCGACTCTGGGGTTGCGGCGCTCATCTCGCTTTATTGGCTGAGGGAGCCGGCGTACAGCTTCCAGGTCATGTGGCCAGCATGACTAAGCCACTTCTGGCAAACCAGAGCAGCGCACAGAAACGCCGTTTACCTTCCCGCCACAGCGGTACCTATTTATCTACTTGCGCTTTGACGTGCTTTCAAACTGCTAGGTTGGCAGGATCAGGGACTGAGCAACGGGAGCTCATCCCGTCACGGGGATTCGAACCACCAACCTTCTGATCGGCAAGTCCTAGGCTCTGTGGTTTAACCCACAGCGAGTTGTTAGGAGACCCTAATTTCTCTCACACAATTACAGTTCTCAGAGTGGTTTAACAATCAATCCCTCTTCACAAGGAACTTTGGGAACTGTAGCTCTGTGAGGGGAATATTGGTACTGTAACAGTTCTCTGTATACTTAACAAACTACAGCTCCCATAATTCTTTGGGGGGGAGCCATGACTGGTTAAAGTGATATCATAGTGCTACAAATGTGAATATGGTCAATGTGATTTCCATATGGGTGGTATTTTCAAGCCATTGCCTCTCTCAATAGTCTGAGATGGTGGAAGCTATAGTCCAGCAACATCTGGATGGTCACAGATTCCTTGTCCTTGTCCTGAAACCTGGAAATGCACTATAACACCCTCCTCCAATGGGGTGCCCCTCAGAGGTTTTGGATTACAACTCTCATCAGCCCCAATGAGCGCTGACTATAGTTTCCCCTGTCCTAGACCATTGGCCAAGCTGCTTGGGACTAAGTTGCAGTCCAACAATAAATGAAGGGGCACATATTCCTCATCCCTGTTTTTTTTTTTAAAAATAATAATAATTCTAAATTACATTTTAAAATATTCATTTAAACAACCTTAAAGCAATGACTTCCCTTTTTCTCCTTCCATGGTTCATTTTGCATATTATACATCCCTGCATATTTTACATGAACTAAAACATTCAGTAATCCATTGTTACATCCATCACTGGAAGTTGAATTTATCTTAATAATACCAGCATTTCTAAATAAAGACAATTTTCAGTAAACATTATATTCAGTAAACAATATATTCAGTAAACATTTCCCAGTTTTCTTTAAATGTGCATTCTTCTTGTTCCCTTATTCTATAAGTTAAGACTGCAAGCTGCACGTAGTCCATCAGTTTAAGTTGCCATTCTTCTTTGTTTGGGACCTCGCTCATTTTCCATGTTTGGGCTAACAGAACACGGGTTGCGGTGGTAGCGTACATAAATAGCCTTTTTTGACACCTAAGAATTTCCCTCTGAATTATCCCCAACCGAAAGGACTCTGGGTTTTTTGGAAATGTCCTTTTAAACATTTTTTTTGATCCATTATATATCATATCCCAATACTCTTTTACCCTTTTACAAGTCCAACCTCATCCCTGCTTTAAGACAAAGCCTTGTTGATGGCTTCGCTAACAGCAAATACCAAACCTCATGCTCAATTGTATCTTGAACTGCAATAGACCTCATCCCAGGCTAACAGATGGCTCTGTATTAGTCTCAGTCCTAACAAACCTTTCCATTACTGTTGCCTAGAAGAGCAAACATGCCACTTAGGCAAAGACAGATGAAATCATGGCTAGAGAAAGGAACCTCGCTGAGCAACTTTGGGTTTGGGGTAGAATTCCTAATAAGAGGCAAAAGATAAAGGCAGATGTGGCTGGAAAACCATGCTCTTCACATCAGCTACCATAGAACAAAATAATGTGATGTTGCTTCCATACAGGGTAATATCAAAGTAGACTAACTGGGCTTACTCTACATGACTAATGTTGGCTGTTACCCAAAATACAGGTGGATGCTTGGAACATTTGTTGATTTGGTCTAATCACAATTTAGGTGTCCTTGTATCTGCTTAGAATAGCTTCTGGTCCCAATTTTGTGGTTATCTTAATGGTGTCACAGAGGCAATTAATAATACTTCTTGACAAATAATAATAATAATTTTATCATTTATACCCTGCTCATAAGGGTTAATCACCCTCACTGACAGGGATTCCCCCCCACACACACCAATATTTATATACTGTGCAATCGTAATAAAACCTCAAAATAGTTTAAGAGTGAAACAATGACATTATCAATGAAAAAGTACTTCAAATGGTCAAAAAGTAACTGAAATAATACAGTAAATCCAGATTAAAACTGCTTCTAGAAGCAAGAGAGGACTGCAGAAAAGAATATATATCAACCTGTAGTGCCAAACAGAAACAAGGAAAAGCAATGGCACCTTTAAAAGATGAAATGGATCTCCCTTCCCTCTTCCAGCAACAAGGGCTTTGCTTTTAATGTAACTGTGTTTAGCAGACAGCCTATATACAGTCCTGTACTTCCTTGCCAGCTTGCACCTCCCCTCTCCCACTCTTTGCTTGCTGGAACCAGAAATATTCAGCCCGATTTGAAGCTCATCCAAGCTCGTTCTCAACTATGTAATTATTAAGCAAAAATTCTGCTGCCTGCAGTATGTTCAAGGCCCCCTCTGCTGGACAAACTGTTGATTCAGCTGTCAACAGTTAAAGAAAACAATTGAGTCAGAGTTCCTGGCACACTCGACAATGCAAAGAATGCTGTATCTAAGCAGGAAGACAAAGGAGGCTGTGATAGAGGGAACCTAATACTTTTACAATGCCCATTCTACTCAATCTCCGGCATTGCCATATCTGAGCCACAAATCACACCCTGCAGCAGACCTCTCCGAAGCAAATGTAAATAAAATAATCCCCATTCTTTAGCCTTTGCTTCCTCGCCATCCCCAGACTACTGTGTTCTTATAAGCCTTTTTATCAGGCTGCATAAAAGGTGTCCTCTGAGGCCTAATCCACCTCCCTGAGTTCTCACGCCAATGAAAATGGCCAAGTGCAAACAAAAGTAAGGGACTTAGTGTGTGAGGGCTTAGTGTGTGAGGACTTAGTGTGTGAGGGAAGTTGAGTTTAGGTGCAATTTAACCTTGGCTGGATGGGACCCTCATAAGTCTCCTCCCATATACCCATATTTGGATCTGGAGTCTTTCAGCTGCAGATATAGATGAGCCTATAAATAGGATTAGGCCAGGTTCAACTCTGACTGGGAAGGATCTCCTGCTCTGTGGAAAGCTTACAGCCAGCAGTGGCTTCTCCTCACAGGTAACAAAAAAGAAGAACAGACCCATGCACAATTACTCTTGTCATTCCATCTTGGGGCCAAGGCCTCAAAAGGGCATCATATGCATAGGAAGGAGGTGTGGGGCCACATAGACCCCCCAGGAGTCACAGAAATTTCCCTACCCCCAATGTCCAGGCATCAGGAAAGGAGGATGTATGCAGAGGAAAAGCCTGGGCTTTCTGTGCTATGCAGGACCATCTTGGAGCCATATTCATTGCTTCTACTGTTAATTTTAATGCATATTTTGTGTTGTGTAAACCACTTAAGAAGTTTGGATGATTAAGCAGCACATAAATCTCAAAGCAGTGATATATGAAAGCAGTGGTGGAAGGTTACTTAGACTTGGGCCAAGCTACCAAGAATTGAGAATTATTGGAGAACAGGTGAGGTCCCTACAGACTGGAGGCGGGCAAAAGCTGCCCCCATTTTCAAAAAGGGGTACAAAAAAAGACCCAGGTAACTAATGACCGGTGAGCTTGACATCGATGCCAGGGAAGGTCCTACAACAGATAATTCAACAGTTGGTCTGTTAGCATTTAGAAAAGGATGCTGTGATTACTAAGACCCAGCATGGGTTTCCTGAAAAATAAGTCATATCAGACCAATCTGATTTTTTAAAATGGAATTACAAACTTGGTGGATCAGGGAAATGCTGTGAACATAGTGCATCTTGATTTCAGTAAGGCTTTTGACAAAGTTCCCCATGATATTGACAGTATCGAGGGCAGCCATCTTAGCAGTTAGCCATCCAAGCATTTGCCATCAAAACAAATGAAACAATTACATTATAACAGGGGTGAATTCACATGTCAGCCACTAGTTTACTTCACCTCCTAAAAAACTTGTAATTGCTGTTATAAAGTCTAAGTCTCTTCAGCAATTTTTCATGTGGTAAAGTGCCCCCTTTGATATGCCATCCTTATGGAGAGGAAACGACTTGGATGCATATTCTCCAAGTGGAACTTACTTGTTTTTAAGCCTAATATTTTGCTACAATTGCCAAGACTGCCAGTCACAGCTGACAAGCTGATACATTTTCTCACCTTAGTGCCTGTTTACTTACAGTGAAGCTTACCTGAAAAAAAACAAAACAGAATCCTTTATTAGCTTTCAACTCCCCTGAATGGGCCTCAAATTACAGTTGGTGATCTGGCCATTCTCAGTGTACAGAAAAGTTAGATTTCATCAGGGCTTGACGTTACAGCAATCCAAAAGGGAGGTTTTAAAAAAGCACACCTGTTGGCACAGGCCAACTGCACCTGTTAAGAAAGTTCAGGAATTCTCATAATACTTAAAAGTTCATTCAAAATAGCTTTATGCTCTTATTCCGGAAACCACATGCTTTTGCTTCTCTGTGGAAAATAGAAGTTAAGACAAAAACATTCCTCAGTCAATGATTTAATTCTTCAGATTTCAGACATTTTCCCTACATTCCTGGGTGTTAATTAAAAAAACCAAAAACAAACCACAGGGAGTTTTCATCATTTAGTTCCAATATGAGATTATTTGACATACAAAGTGCTGATACCAGGGTTTGAGGTTTCTTTGTGGAGAGGAAGATTGATTGATTTACCATAAATTATATATAATCTGTCAGGTTTATATCTAAACCTCCGCTCAGAATACAGCTTTTGATTGCATTCTAACTTTAAGCTTCTGTTGTGCAGACTGCTGCTTTTCAGATGATTTTGTTAAGTTTCCCTGCTACCGTATTGGCCCAAATATAAGACGCACCCGCATAGAAGCCACACCCTTAAAATCCAAGGCTTATTTGCCCTAACTATATCTATTAATTTGTCAGATAAGTGAATCCATTTTAGATGTAGCTCATCTTGTTAAGAAAAAGACAAAAGGGAAATAGATCTAATAGGACACCCAAGGATTAAGCTTTTGAATTTACATAATAATCTTAAAACGCAGGCACCTGTTCAACAATTTGGGTACAGAACAAAAAAACGCTACACAAAAAAGGGTTAAGAGATCCCATTTGTGCAAGTGGAGGGGGGAATGCCAGTTTGATAACACGTTGAAACGCTAACAATTTTGAGACCAATCACTCCGAAAACAAGAAATCATTCTACAAAAAACAAAAAAAGAATTCTTCCTTTCCACATGGAAGAACTGAGATAACACAGGGGTGAGGGGGAGGAGAATAGCCTTTCTATTTATTGCCTCTTGAGGCTTGTTCATGCTTGTCAGTTTTACTATTGAGTTCTCAAATGCCATCTTTTGCTGCGTTGATCAAATCTTTCTGTGTTGCATGGATCTTTCCCAAACATCTTATCCAATAATTTTGTACCAATCCTTTGTTTCCACCATTTGCTTTGAACAGCCAGGGCTGCTGACCATGCACTGCTATGCTATTCTGAGATTGCCACTACAAATGCTAATCCTTATGTACTTTGCAGATATGGAAATCTAATATGGGGGAGTGACTAATGGGTAACATTTGCACCAGATGACAATGTGGTAACATCATGGCACAATTTGTGCCACACCAGACATTACGAGGAAGAAGATCGTGTAGCATCTAATACAATCCAATGTCCAAGCCCTAGAATGTCACTGGTATTTTTGACATTTGAAATCTCTCTCTCTCTTTCACACACACACACGCACGCACGCGCACACACACACACACACACACACACACACACTTTCTCTCTCTCTCTAAGACATCACTGTGTTGCATTAGCAGAGCACAGCACTAGATTGACTAACATCTAGAGCAAACTGTCCCTGCCTTCTTTCACTTCTCTAGCATTGAAGTGCACAGTTGACACCATGCTATTAAGAACAGATGCGGCTCTTACTCCAGAAAGAGAATGCCATTGTGCTAATGGTATTGAATGAGCAAAGTTTGCATGCATAAAAAAAAAGATTGCAGTGAAGTTAGAAGACAACAGGCCATACACTGAGTAAAGTTGAGTCCTATCCTACTTGATAGAATCATGGTCAGGTCTACACCTTTGTTAGAGAGCTGGTGGGAGTTAGATGCTAGAACAAATTCTCCACACCTCTTGATGTCTCTTCTGCTATTATTCCCAACAATCAGTGCACCACTTCAGAGCCATTTGGTGCCATTTATACCAAAAGTATTTTGCAACTTTGGTCTGCACTAATAACCAGAGAGTGGACAGCAACTGGTGCTTCAGTGAGAGATGTGAATTCTGGCCCAATGCCAAAACTGAAAAATAAAGACAGGTGTACAGAAAAGTTGTGTCTTTTTGTTTTTTGTTTTGTTTTGTTTTACAGATTGCTTTCAACCTTCAGAATTTCTATTGGGCATGCATACTGAAATGAGGTCATTCGCCCCTTGACAGACAGACAGACAGACAGACAGACATAGGAACTCAGACTAAATGCAGGAGACAGTCAACTCCAGTTTACGTATTGTGCTGCTGCTGCAGTTGCCCTGCATGAACAGCTGGGATATTGGCTGCATCCTCTCCCATCCTGTATGAAGCGACTGAGTGGAGCCAGAGCCAGTTTCTGTGGTTGCTGAGAAAGGCACACAACTGGGACACCAGTTGCTCTTTCTGGCCAGCTGAAGGGGCACTGGATGCAGCACTGCTAGACATCTCTCTCTCTCTCTCTCTCTCTCTCTCTCTCTCTCTCTCTCTGCCCTTCACTGAGCAACCTGAACAGCAGAAGGCATGTACTGCATCAAGGGCTAAGCAAGAGAAAGGAGACAGGCAGCCGGATTCAGCCCAAAGCTTCCAATTGTTTTTTCATTCCCATGTACCCACACAATTCCCAACTCTGGAAGTATCTCATTTTCCACCAGATAACTAAAAAGGTGTAGGTCTGATATATGAGAGAGAGAGAGAGAGAGAGAGAGAGAGAGAGAGAGAGAGAGAGCTGGTTGAAAATGGAGTTTGTACAATAAGTTGCCACAAGTGGATATCAAAAACCAGGACGATTTCCAAATGCATTAAGCACCTTTGGCTGTGCAACATAACTTCTCCTCCTTACCCTGTGTGCCCCTAAATCTGTTGTGAGTTTCCTCCCATATTTGGGGCGGGGAGCAGGGAGATGAGGGAAGGCAAGGCCTGTTGCAGACCCAACTGTTTAGTTGGTTACTATCCCAGGAGGTAAGGTAAGGTAAGGGACACAGTGGCGTTGTCTAAACCGCTGAGCCTCCTGGGCTTGCCATTCCAAAGGTAGGTGGTTCGAATCCCCACGACGGAGTGAGCTCCCATTGCTCTGTCCC
This sequence comes from Podarcis gaigeae, assembly GCF_964106915.1. NCBI lineage: Eukaryota > Metazoa > Chordata > Lepidosauria > Squamata > Lacertidae > Podarcis > Podarcis gaigeae. The sequence goes on from NC_139678.1 coordinate 70,615,608, forward strand.
AGCTTCTGCCAGCCTAGCAGTACAAAAGCATACTAGTGCAAGTAGATAAAACAGGTACTGCAGCAGGGGGAAGGTAAACAGTGTTTCCATGGCTTCTGTCATGGTGCTCCGTTGCACCAGAAGCGGTTTAGTCATACTGGCCACATGACCCGGAAAGCTGTCTGAGGACAAACACCGGCTCCCTTGGCCTGAAAGTGAAATGAGTGTCACACCCCATAGTCGTCTTTGACTGGATTCAACTGTTCATGGGACTATTTTTATTTATTTTTACCTATCCCAGGAACACAAAACAGAGCCATCTTGTGCAGTGCGTACCTACTTGTTGATTCAAAGTGGTGAAGGAGTTTGGCTTCTTCCCATTTTGGATCTTTTCCAAACTGAGGCCTGCATTTTCTAGTGAACAACCTTCCAGGTGTTGCAGACCAGTGGTTGACGGCTACATTCCAACCACACAAGGTTAGAGGTTCTCTCTTCCCTTCACATTCACACCCCTACCTATAACCCAGGCAAGCAAAAGGTCATCTCAAAAATGACTATTCAGATTCTTCAGGAAGTTTTGGGAAATGGGCTTTAGGCTCATGCATTACTCTCCTCCCACTGGTGGTTGGAAGGGAACTACGAAAGTTATCTTCTGGCCCTAGGAGATAATAAAGTAAATACCAATACAGGTGAGCGAAGGGATCACAAATAAGGTCTGGGAAGATCAAGGACTGAGTACATGAGTCTAAGATCTGCTCCTAATCCTCTTCAATGAAGATTCGAGACAAATAAGGGAAGACAATGTACAAGCTTACTTTGCTTGTACATGCACTACCTTGCCAATTCTCCCATGATTTACTTACAGAGTGACACGCTCATTAGCCAAGAGCACTTGTGAAGTTGGTCCCAACTTATCTGGCTCTGGATAAGGTGATTTGTGCTTTTGGAAGGATGGGAGAGGAACAAAGGACATAATTAACTCTGCACATGAAGAGGGCTGAATCCTCATTGGGACTTGTGCCTTGAAACTGCTCGTAAGTTGAAAGTTAAGAAGCACCCTGGTTGATACAACTATTACATATTCTACCACCACAGACTGGTTTCACAATGGGGTTTCTCCTAAAACAAACTGAACACAAGATTCCAATGTAATTGGCATGTGCCTGTGTACCAAATACTTCTTTCCGCCCAAGGAAAAGGCGAGTGGGGCGGGGGCTAAATCTAGTTCCTTACTCTCTTTCCCAAAGAGTTGGTGGTGTGATTACAGGTTTTCTGCACAAGATTTACGAGTGTAGCAGAGGCTCCAACTGAACTGGAAAGAACCCTTTATGCAACCTCTGCTTGTGAGCAATTTAAACGTGTTCTACATTCAAGTTACATTTCAACAGCCATGAAGTATCTGCTTGCAACAATTTAACAGAGCATTGTTTTACACCAGGATGGGTTGTCATCTTTTAATCAGACAGCTCTTGAGCTATTTTAGCCTGAAAATGTGTAAGCCCATATTACTGTTTCAGAAACTGGTCTCTTATCCTCTCCAAACCTTGATCCAGTGCTTAAAAGAAAATAGACAGTGGAATTTCTCTTCCCATAAATGACTATATCCAGTGCTATTTTCTAGAAAAAGAGATGCCGGAGCTCACCATGAACTTCTTCCTTGTTCTCTTAGAATGGAAATGGTGCCCACCTGAGTGCTGCCGGAACTGAGCTCCTGCTGAAAAAAAGCCCTGACTATATATCCTATTTAATTTTAGCACCTGAACTAATGCCAGGGTATGTTTAATAACCTGCTTTATACTTTTGGTGAGGTGACAAAAACTGCAAATACAACCCAGTATTTAATGTCACAGAATAAGCCTGAATTATTTGGCTACATTTTGCGTCATTCAAAGTTGAACAGCATTCACAACTGAACAATCATGTAAAGGTTTGTACAGTTTAATAGTCACATAATGGTCAGTCATTTGTAAAGGTTATGGAAGGCAATTTGAAAAACATGACAGTTTAACAGATACATCGGGCAGGCACATAATCGGCCACTGGTGTATACAACTGGAACAGAAAAGAGGTTCTACCACAGTTCTGCAGATCTTGCATTAATTTTGTCAGTTAAAAGTGTACTGTGAGAATTAAATACTCATCTTTACATTTACACGTTATGCCATGAAAGCATATTTGCTTACAAACATATAAAAATACTTGTTAACTAGTTTGATAAGAAAATAATGTATAAAAGTATATAGCAAAAAACATTTAATCATCTGACAATGAAAAGAGAAAATTCATCTTTTTTTTATCTTACATCAAAACAAAAAAACAAAAAAACAGCTACAGGTTTAGTTTTCTTGAATCCCTTACCTGGAAAATACAAAAGGAAGACACAATTTATTCCAAACCATGATGTAAAATCTTCTAAAACTGAAACAAATGCCCAAGTCCAGAGTGAGCACAGGTATTTGGCCACATAGTTGTAATAATAATAAATCCTGTAGCTGTTACTGGAGCCATAAAATAAATACAGTAGACTGTTGACCACTGAAAAAGCTGCAGCATAAACAAGAGCTGAAACACACACAAAAAATCTTTACTGACAATGAAATTCAGTGTATTGGCTTCCTGTAAGGCAAGCTGAATTTTGAAGTCTAACCTACCAAAGGGTAAAACCTTCAAATCCACTTTTTAAAAAAATACTCTACATTTTGATCAGAGGATTCCCTCTCAAGTGTAATTAATACAGATGTCACAAGTGGAAAAAATACCCATACCAGCAATGCTTAAGCTTGACTTCAATACCTTGTTTAATATTGTTTTGTTTCCTTTGTGAATAAAACTCCACAAGGTGCAAGCTTCTTGACACAAGAGGAGAAAGAAACCAGGAAGTATTAAAAGAAGCCTTAGTGTTTTGACATCTGCCCTGAGATGACTAAGATGTCTTCTAGACTGGGTCAGCCTTGTTCTTTTAGCCTAAGGCTACTTTGGTGACCATTTATACGACATGCACATATAAGGCTAGACAAAACACCGAGACACGTAGAAAGGTAGGCAGAAAGGTAGAATTAATCTGGCAGTTGACAGCTTGGTTCAGAGGATTCTTAGAAGATGACACAATGACATCCTTTCTTGTCCTTTTCCTTCCTTGTCGGCTCTGGGGAAGGAGGGCATTCTTGCTCTTGAAATTTCCTGTGAATGAAGCAAAAAATGCCCATAGAAACAATACACTCCAGTCCAATGCAATTCCATATATAAAAGAGGCACTAACTTTGCTTTTCAACTGACCCTAGATTCCTCTGCTAAAAAATACAGCTGCATTGTCAATACAGACCATTGTCCATTTCTCTTAATATGCATAGGTCTGAAGATGAAAGCAGATTTCATCTTTTAGGAATATGTGTGATATTATTGCAGCAATGCAGCAAGCAGCCGAGGTATTCGAGGGAATAAAGAGACCCTTTTAGCTCCCAGACTGATGTGTTTTGTGGAGATCCGATCAGGTTTTGTGGAGCATTCACTGTTGGCAATACTTGAAATGTCTCATCCTAGCCTCTTCTCCCACAGCATGGTGACTTCTGTCAATGCTTGGTTGGAAAGGACTGTAGAAACAGCCTAGGTTGAAGGCTTCACCCCTTCTAGAGGCCAGATGCACAGCAACAGCTGTCCCATGCCATAGAAGTCCCTGGAGTATCCTAATACACGCTTGATGTAGGTGCAGCTTGATTGTATAATGCTATTGATTACTAGAACTCAAAACAGGAACATAGGCAACACATCCCAATAGGAGTATTACTGAATGAAAAATGTGCTCAAGTTAAAGTAACGGAGTCTGATGTGTGTAGCTTTTCAAGATATTTTACATTAAACAGCAAGTGTTCCTGCTTATAACACTTTTCTTTTTGTTATTAAAGACAGGAAGCTTGAGATAGCGAAAGGCTTTCCATCTACCCTGATAGACTATGAACAAGAGAAGTGCTCACTTTACGCTTTCCTGGCAATGTCAGGCTAACAGAAAAACTACATATCCTCATTAAGGAGATTTTTAGAAGGTGAACTGAACACAGTGTTGTCCTGAAGGAAAAGGGTAGTACTGTAGAAGAACAAGCTGAGTCAGTGCCCAGTGTCAATGTTGCAGTTCCACAATACATTGTCTATAACAACACAGGGGTAAATATATTATATAGGACAATTCACGCTGGAACTCTTGGCAACATTAACATTCCCCATTACATGATACTGTTAAATGACCCAGTCATACAGTGACAACAGTGTCAAGGTGGATACATTTAAACAAGATGAAAGGGAAATTGCTACACATCTGCCAAAAGAAAAAAGAAAAAGTGTGTGTTCCTATGTGCCTCACATTAATTCTAGTGTTACAAAAACATAGTAGTTTACATTTTGTTACAGTATTCAGGCACTTTCCCTATACAGAGATATCAAAGGGAAGCTGTATTTCTTTTCTTTCTTTCTTTCTTTTTGTTAAAGTGCATTTCAATATATTTACAATACATGGGCTTACCTTATAACTCTGACAAGCTCATGAAAAGCTTGGTCTACATTCAGTCGTATTTTTGCTGATGCTTCCATATATGTTACCTTCAGCTGCCTTGCTAGTTGTTGACCTTCCTCTTGCGTTACCTGAAAACAAGCCAAGATAGGATACACATTCAGCAATCTACTGATGCTTTCCAACTGGCTGACTTAGCTAATGAATACTCTCACCACCTACAGCAATTCTTGCATATTACCGGCGCTGCAGTCCTGTGCAAAGGCTTCCTCAACTCTGGTCTTTGTTAATATGTTAATTAAATACAAATGCATTTTTAAAATTTAGAGCCCAAAGCACTGTATGTTTAAAAATGTGAAGACAGAGCCTAAGAAGGCTTAGAATCAAATTGTTTCCATATAAACTTTGAATGTAGAATTTATACACTGAAGTGTTGCAACTAAACACTGGCCTCAGATCAGTAGCCTGAATGTTGCAGTGACTGAGAAGATAACAAAAAATATGAGGAGCCCAGCCAGATCAGACCAATGGTCCATCTAGCCCAGCATCCTGCTTCTCCATAGCAGCCAACTAGCTGTTTTGAAAAACACCATTAGCAGGGCATGAAAATAACGGCTCTCTCCCAGGCTTTGGTCCTCACAGCAGGTGGTGTTCAGTAGCATGCTGCCTCTAAGCTGGAGGTAATTTATAGGTCATCATGAGTACAGTGGTACCTCGGGTTACAGATGCTTCAGATTACAGACACTTCAGGATACAGACTCCGCTAACCCAGAAATAGTACCTCGCGTTAAGAACTTTGCTTCAGGATGAGAACAGAAATCGCGTGGTGGCGGTGGGAGGCCCCATTAGCTAAAGTGGTACCCCAGGTTAAGAACAGTTTCAGGTTAAGAATGGACCTCCAGAACAAATTAAGTTCTTAACCCAAGGTACCACTGTAGTAGACAATGCACTGTGGAACTGAAACTTTAACACTGGGTCTAAATTGAGTTCTTGCTCCACTTCCTCCAATAACACCTATCTTCTACCTGTGCAGCCCAAGTCACTATGCTAAAAAAATGGAATATTAAAACTATTAGGAAAATTTGAACTATTGGATCCTGCAGTTACTGGATGCTACAGGGAAAGCAGTGCCTTTATTAGGCGACATTTCTCTCAGCACATGATTAAGTGACCTCCTTCCTTCATGCTGGGGACATTTGTAACACACACGTCCCTCTTGAAGAAGGTATGGAAGGGGGTGCACTATTTACTTAAAATATTTCTTACCAACACTTTTCCACAAGGTCCCAGGGAGGGTTAAAACAACAGAAAGTGTGCTTATAAAGCTATTGCAATTAGAAAACACATAAAACCATTCATAAATTAAAAAGGAAGGCATGGCAAGCCACTCCACCTGACCCACATTAGTTACTATTCCAGTACTGCAGCTTCCCTAAATAAATTTGCCTTGATGTGCATGAATTTCCACATAATGTCATTGGTGGTAGCCAACTAACTCAGTGTGTCAGTGCAAGGGGAGGAGGTATGTTGCACAAGCAGAAATCCTTGCATTGACCAAACAAGTTAAGTGGATGCCACTCATTGTGTTCAGTGTATTCATTGTATGGCAAGATACATGCCATAGGATTCAGCTACCTCGGAGCTGAGCACAGCACACAGACGTTTGTTTAGGGTTCTGGAATAGTCTTGATAATGTGCCAGCTCTCAAAGTACTTTTCAAGTTGTAGATAGTGCTTGAATAGCTTGCAAGATCCAAACAGATGGGAAATAAGAATACATACTTGTTCATAAAAGTGACAACTTGACTTCTTGCATTCAGAATGGAAACCCCCCTTTTACTAGAGGCTACACTAGCTGTTAAGAGATGGTCCTCCTGGGCACACTCTCATGGGATGAGTAATTGTTGGTATGGCAAGTGTTGTAAACATAATTGAAGAGAGACTCATGCGTTGATAATGATGTCATGGATCATTGTCTCATCCTCATAGATTTTGACCTGAATCATTCATATGGCAATTACTCAGGGAACAAGCTGAGTTAACGTAGAAAGTGCAACATTATAATCAGGAAGACCAGTTTCCTAAGCCACTTCCTAAGTATCAAGCCTCTTTACGGGAACATGTATGTATCCACTACAGATGTCCTTATCTTAGCACCCATTCCTCCAAACAAGGACTGTGTCAGATCTCCTTTATAGCCACTTGATGCTAAATGTCATTGACAAAAGGGATTTGTTCATCACCAGAGTGTCTCCTCCCAAAAAAACTACAGATCAGTCATATGGAAATAGATAATACACAATAATGGTTTGGGCCTACGAATTTCATGAGAGCATATCCTGTGGCCTAATCCAGCTGACTGTGGAATTTATTGTCACAATCATCTTCTTGCTATTACTGGTATAAGAAAACTGCCTTATACCAAGTCAGACCACTTTATCTAGCTCAGGAATGTCTAGATTAGAGATAGGCATATGGCTTCAACCCAGTTCCACATGGCATCAACCATTATGTGGCCATTAATCTTATTTCATGCTGATGTCAATGAGGGGTGAAATAGGAATAGCAGAAAGAGAAGGGGTGCCCTGACCGCATCTGGTTCCATCTCTGCCAAACGTTTGGCTCTGATCCCACCAACTATTGCTGGCCTGGGTTCCATGGCGAATTATCGCAGAAGGAATGTGGCTCTCAAGAGAGAGAAAATATTCTACAATTCCAACCTGCCCTGTTTAATAATGGCTCTCCAAGGAGTTTTCCCCCAGTGCAAAGATGCCAAGAATTGAACTTGGGGACTTGCATGCAAAAGTTATGCCACCAAGTTCCCTCGAAAAAGGGAGATCCCTTTTTCAAGCTCTGACTATTGCCAATAGGTTACCTGTCTCTGATGGTCCAGGTCTGCTTTGTTGCCAACTAGAATCATAGGGAATTCATCACGATCTTTTACTCGAAGAATCTGCCTTTGAAACTTATAGATTTCTTCAAAGCTGGAATAATAATAATAATAATAATAATAAATAAACAGCAGCAGCATGCTAAGAATCCACAGCTTCACAGTTAAGGATTGCCTAAGGCCATCTAACAAGTATTTGCTGCAGAGATGAGATGCAAACTGAAGATAACACATACAGACCCACCAGCCCAGCAGGTATCCCAAGACCTTGTATTCACCCACTAGAATTGTGTTACCTTCCTTTAAAATGCCAACATGATTTTGAAAAACTCTTGAGTTCCACCCCCACCCCCACTCCCCAAAAAAGTGATTTGATTTATCATGTGGCAGGGGGACTGTTTTTCAAATAACACAAGTCTGCAATTCTCTTGAGCAGGCAGAACTCTGGATTCTGACCCTACAGTTAATTCAGGATGTTGCAAGCCACAACCCCATTTCAGTGTTATTCTAGCTCTGCCCCTACACAATCCAGGTATTGATCCACGTTTTGCAGCAATTTTGTTTTTTGCCTTACCTTCCTCTATCTGTGACTGAGAAAACAAGCAGAAAGCCTTCTCCTGTCCGCATGTACTGTTCCCGCATAGCTCCAAACTCCTCTTGGCCTGCTGTATCTAGGACTAAGCAAATCAAGAAGCTAGTTAATTTTACAGGCTAGCGAGGTAGTGTGTGAGAGAGGGGGGCGATGTGCCTTAAAGCAGCAGAGCTCAGGAAGGGGCAGATGTTGTTCCCATCCCATGCCTGCCCTGTTTAACCTTATAAATTAACCCTACACCACAGCCTAGTGTTGGCAAGCCAGCAATTTAATATACAGATACCCACATCTGGTTAAGCCTTTAGCTTCTATATTAAGAGGTTGAAAACTGTACCACAAAAGAAAGGGAGAAAGGCTTGGCCTAGTAAATGGCTAGATCACAAAGTTATTACAGTCTCTATACAAAGTTAAGGAAAATCAGTTTTAGTACCTGTATCAACAAGAGAGCAAATATACATTCTATAGGCCAGTGCAAATTCTGTAGAGGGTCAATCATCATCATCAACAACAACAACTTACTATCCAATCTTGCTGCCCTCTCATCTATCACACATTGTTTTGTGTAAGAATCTTCAATTGTTGGATCATAATCTGTAACGAAGTAGGACTGCAGAGAGAAAAGAAAAAACAGAGTTACTTTTAAGCCCATAGCACCCGCAAATGCTGTTTCTCATGTATAGTTTCCATCTGCATAGAGAATGAATGCAACCTTTGCTGACGCCTGGCAAGTAATTTCCTGGGGACTGATATAGCCATAAACAATGTGAAAACTGGCGCTAATACGCCCAGGAACTTCACCAAAATGCTGGAGAGGGTGCACTTCCACAGGCACATACCTCCACATGTGGTGGGAGTGCCCCAAAATCCAACTATTCTGGACAACAGCCATACGAGAAATATGTAAAATAACTAGGCAGGTATTAGACATCACCCCAGAATTGGCCCTACTAAGCATCTTCCAAGACAACAATGCCCAATTACACCACAAAGAACTCATAACCCACCTACTTTCAGCAGCCAGAAACACCTTAACCAGACACTGGAGAGACCTATCAGGAGTAAGCATGGACCAATGGCACCAAATAGTATGGGAAACAGCCCTACTAGAAAAATTAACCAATAAACTGAAACTGACACGGGGACAAACAGAAGAAGACGCCTTTACCCTGGTATGGCTCCCCTTTATCACATACACAGCCCAACAAGACAATGACAATAATCCACCAATAGCATACAAATCAATATGGCTAACCTGATCAAAAACACCCACCCCACTCAAACACAAAAACAAAGATCACCACAGCCAATCACAAACAAACAACCACACCCTAGGCCAAACCCAACCTCTCTCACCACGAAAGAAACACAAATGAACAGCAGAGAACCAGCATGAGCAACGCTGACACGAAACCCTACATACATTAAGCAAAACAGAAACATCGCCACCCGACCCAAACCCCACCCATCTTCCCCCCCTTAACCCCTTCCCCCCCCACTAATGTCTCAACAAATGAAACTGATTTGTAAAAACGTTACATGGAAAAAATACGAGAGACATTACACATACTTCCATAAAACAAGAAAATCTTTAATAAAACAACAAAACGAAACAACAATGTGATCATATACCCACCCCCAGGGTGAGCAGCAAGATTGTGAGAAAGAAATGGCTCCAGGATTACACTAAGAATGGTGATACTACTATACTCTAGCTATATAGATGTAACTGACAATGCAAGATTAATCTGGAATAATTTGTGGAGAAATCCAATTTAGATAACCAAAAAATTTCAGAGGGTTACATTCCAGAATGTTTGTATCACTGCTACCCAGGAATGGCTGAATTATAACCAGCCAAGTGGGTTCCTATAGGCAGCAGTCTTGCTTCTCTAACATTGCAATGCAACTATGTGGGTTACATAAAGATACTGAGCTTGGTTCCAAGCGCTACCACCACCTGTCTCTTCACTTTTCACAACCAAAGTCCTGCATATCCAGGATTTGACTTGGAATTGTAGGTGAGCCAGCAGAAACCAAGTCCGGACTAAAGCAATGACTTTTAGCAGGCCCAGGGGACTGGAGAGCAAGAAAGGAAGATATGGACACACTGCCATGATTGGGTTCTTTGACTGCTCAGGCTCCGAGTTCCAGGGAGCTCTTGAGTTCTGAAGTTTTGATACAGCAGTGTCACTAGGATCACTTTGTACATATTCCAGTTTAACAACCTTTTGGTGTTCTCTAGGTAAGACCAATACATTCTTGTTGGCAGTAGCAAAGTTTTAAGTACTTGAAAATTTGGCGGCCTGTCAGCTGGTGAGAACAAAATGATTGGAAGCAATCACTCCTGCAATGCATTCGCATTCATTTGTCAGGTGCTTCAAGACAACATAGCTTGCAGTCACCCACAAGCATTAAAAAGATAGAGCCCAAGAAGCCAGGAAAGCAACAGAGCCACACACATACCATCTTGCCAACCACCGCTGCTGAGTGTAAGCTGTGAGGGGGTGAGTTTACGCAGAGTGATAAGCAATGAAATCAGGGGTACAGACCCTAGTATAGTAATCCTCTCTCTCTCTCTCTCTCTATATATATATATGAGAGTTTAGTATTACTTTCTGATATTATAAATATTTTTATATTTAAGCAATTCTGCAATGAAAGAAAACATTTGAATATTTAAGTTTAGGGAAGTTTTTAATATTTAATGCTGTATTGTTTTTAACACTTGATTGGGAGCCGCCCAGAGTGGCTGGGGAAACTCAGCCAGATGGGAGGGGTATAAATAAATTATTATATTATTATTATTAAGTTTAGTACATTTTTTTAACGGCAAAAAAATGTTGTTAATGCCACATCAATATGAAATAAATAATAAATAATGATAATGATAGTAATAGTAATAGAATTTATATACTGCCCTATACCCGGAGGTCTCAGGGCATTTCACAAAATAAAAAAATAGAAAACCACAAAATACATACTCAAAATAAAAAGAACAATCCAATAAGCACCACCCCATATGAACACTTATACACACATACAGATCATTCCATGTACACATTTAGACAGATGATATGAACACTGGGTGCAATGCCTGCCCATCTATGTGAAAGTAAGGTCCAGTCAGAGCCCAGCATCCAGCTTCTTCGAACTTCTAGCTCTCGAGAGAAGAAACCTCCTTACAGCCAGGAAATATGTGTCCTAGAAATGAGCTCCAGTACTGTGTAGTCTGTGCTTGAGGTGTGAAAGTTTCTAAGGCCAAAACTACAGTCAAGAAAGGGCAGTATTATAGCTTACGGTTCCCATCTGAAGGAAGTCTAGTTGTTCTAAATTAAACTCAGAATGCAAGTTAGGGAGTAAAAAGCTTGCTTTGAATCGTGTGCTTTAAGATTGCTACACATACCAAGGCAACAAGTAATTCAACAGCCACCCCGCAAGGAAGCCATCATAAAAATACTTCTAAGGATGATCATATATGGAAGCACTCCCACCCCAGGAGGGAACACGACTTGACAGCTGTAAATGAAGGGAGGAAAAAAGGCATTTCATCGAGATGAAAGAGAAGCAACAAACAGACCTGGCAAGAGCTCGCAGACAGAGGGTGGGAAGTGGGGAACGGTCAAGGCAATCATGACAAAGATGACAATGCAACAGTCCCTTTCTGACCAAAAGGGCTGTAACTATGAAGTCTTTCTATAGCTTCATATTCATGACTCCACAAGCTGTGAATGAGTCATTTAATCAAAATTGTTTGACTAAACCTGTCAGAACAGATGTTAGGATTATTCACAGAATTTAGTTCAAAGCTCAAGTTATTACAAAGGGACTTTCCTGGTGTGGCTGTCTGTCAGTCGTTCCCTACCTCCCACTCTTTTTCCAATTCATGTAACATGAAGGCAACCATTTTGACAACCATTAAGGTCCTGGCTTCTTTGCTCATAGGTGAGCCCAGGAAGGTAACCTCTACAGAGTTTCAGCAAGACGCTGCAAGTTGTGGACAGGCCTTCAAATAGAGCAGCCTGACTCAGGGATAAAACAGCTACATAGGCTTCCCCTCAGCAGTCGTTAGCAGAACGTAAGGCAACATACACTCAAACATTTGGGGCCTTTGAAACTTTTGTACGCTTTTATGGCCAGCGGACAAAACAAAAACACTGGAGGGACTATAAAGTACTGGAGAAGCTGGAGGTGTACCACTCTGTAGCAGACCTTCCAAGCAGCATCACAGAAGTTCAGCCTCAACAACATGCTGACAAAATGATAGCTGAACTAATCAGTTTTCTTAAAGCTTGACTCTATCAAAACTGAGAACTTTTTCCTCCTACCCCTTACCATCACTTTCAGTTGTTCTTGATAATACTGATGTTTGTTCACCAAGTTCAGAATCTTTAAAGAACTTGGATACTTGACTTCATTAACATTTTAATTCATTCTACTGTTTACTGCACTGAATGGAATCATAGAATCATATCATAGAATCAATGGAACATTCTTCTTGTTGGTTTTCTTTCTCTCTTAGCCTTTCCACTCCAACTTCAATCCTGCTGCTTGCTATTTTCGGATCATATTATTCCTTTGCACCAGTTTCGTCACTGAATCCCCTGACTTTAAAAGTTATTGTACTTGCTTGAAATGTCTCCACAGTTTCCTCCTGTATATCTATCTGCTCTTTTCTTCCTATACACTCCTTCCTGAACTCTACAACTGTCAAGGTACCAATATTCTAACCCAACTCACTGTTGATCCCTTACCTGTGTTTCCACCCCACCCCACACAGCTACTTTGGAATGCCCAGTGACATCCATTTTAGAATCTCTATAAGACATCTCATTGGCTTCTCAACCCTTGATGGATCCCCTTACCTCCCCGATATCTTTTATTTTAACTTTCTCCAAAGTCGGAATTCAAGTCTCCTTGAAGAGGTGTGATATAAATACATTAAGTAAATAGCTAGCTGTTATGGTATAAGCATACAAGCAGGGCCTGTGTTATGTTTGCTTTTGCAAAGCACCTAGCAATTTTAGATGCTTTATAAAAACAGAGCAAAACCCCAAAATATAGGTTGCAATGTTGTAACCAGGTATGAACTGGCAAAAAGCAGCCATCATCACTCTCTCAGCTTCATTTTTTTTTTAACTTTCTGTATTCCCTCCGAGTGTGAAATGGCTTTCTGAACAAAAGCTCTCTTAGAATTTAGCTTTAGCCACATGTTGACGAGAGCTGTAAGGTAGACAAACAGACCTCTTTGGGGAGGGAAGTAGTAGTAGTAGTAGTAGTTTGGATGTGATATCCCGCTTTATCACTACCCTAAGAAGTCTCAAAGCGGCTCACAGTCTCCTTTCTCTTCCTCCCCCACAACAAACACTCTGTGAGGTGAGTGAGACTGAGAGACTTCAAAGAAATGTGACTAGCCCAAGGTCACCCAGCAGCTGCATGTGGAGAAGCAGGGACGCAAATCTGGTTCACCAGATTACAAGTCTACCGCTCCTAACCACTACACCACATCTCTGAGACTGGGTACTGTGTTGTTTTCACATGCTCCCGCCAACCACATTTCTGATTACAAGAAGCCAAATCAACAGGGCTTCCCCTGAAACGTGTAGAATGGATGTGGAACAAAGCAATCCCCCATCATGCCCACCACAATGAACTGGACCCAGTACCATGTTGTCAATCAATGCAGTTAGAACAGCACTGGGGTGGTATGATCAGAACTACTGTCTGCCTTCCATCAGAAAAGCAATCTCATTGCCATATTCTGAGTCAACTGAAGCTTCTGAACACTTTTCAAAGGCAACCTCAACTAGGGCACAGTACACAATATAATTTGGGTGTAAGTAGAGTATAGAGTATGAATAACCATGGCCAGGTCTGTTTTCTCCAGAAAGAGAAGCAGCTGACATAATTAACTGAAGAGAGACCCTGACCACTGCTGCCACTTTGACATCCCATAGTGGCACTCAATTCCAAAGGAGTCATACACGGAAAACTTGATTTTTAAGGGGAAATGCAGCCATGGCGAAACGTAACTCCAAATTCTTAACTGATTTTACTTCTGTCTTTTCAAGAAGAATCTTTAACCCTCACTGACCTCAGGTTTGCACTATCACACTATACACCTTACCGAGTTACAGCATCCAATTATTGAATAGTTAACCCATGTTCATTACTTATGCAAATCCCCAAGACAAAGCAACAGACTAAATAAGGAAGACTAGCTATCTTCAGCCCATTAACATGGGGGCACCAATGACCTCTCTGCAATAGAAGGTGTGACTTTAGGGCCCCATATGCACTACACATTTAAAGTAGTAGCATACCCGTTTAAACGATCATAGCTTCTCCCAAAGAATCCTTGTTATAGGTGGTAAGTGTTGTTAAGCGAGGCCCATTGAAAATTTATGTTTTAAAAAAGAGAACACAAGAAACACACACACACAAAAGGAAAAACACAAAATCATCCTCACATTCACACAACAATCAACACCAATGCATTCAACCTAATTTGCACAAACAGATTGATCTATGCCATCCAAATGTCTGTGTATGCATTCAAACAAAATATGCTCAGTTGTAGCAAGGGCATTATGGCATTTAGACCATTGATGGTGAGCATTTACCCTTCTAAGCTCAAAGTATAAGTCACTTAGCAACCATATAGGCTCATAAAATCCATTGTTGTCCTGCCATTCATCCCCATCCTGCAGGGATGTAATTTAAAAGGACACTAACACCTGCAAATATCAATGATTTTGCAAGTACAAGATTCATAGGGACAGCAACTTCAGACCAAAAAGGAGATATCACTGGACAATATAATAAATGAGCCTTGCAGCAGGGAGCAGCCCTCATGGCGGCAGCAATGTCATATACCTACAATGAGTTATTTCCAGAATTATAGTTTCAGTCTCTACCTGAGGCCTTCTAGCTGATGTGCGCAACCACATTAGAGCCCTGTCCATCCTAGCTTATTAAAGCTAACCAGGGTGGGGTGACTGAACAGGCACAGCACTGCAAGTATCCTATCCACATCCTCAGGCCATTTTAACTAGAAATGATCCTACACCAACCACACAAATGCTCAGGTTTTAAACATGCTGCCTACTTGAGATAATTAAGACCTTTAGGGAGATGCCTCAGTTTCAACACAATGGGTGGTTGCATTAACATAACTCTCCTACTCAGATCAAAGTCCATGTTAAAAAAACACACTTTATTCTCAATATTTTAAAGGTTCATTTCTCCACCCAACAGCTTTCCTACAAAGCAATACATGTTTCACATTCACGCAAAGTCACTGCAATGGTGGCATGCAACCAGAAAACATAAGTACCTATTTTCCTGGAGTCAAAGCAGAAGGCAAAGCTACATAGACAGTTAGAAAGACACAGAGGGCAAAGATTTGGTGTGTATCTGTTCAGGCAGAAATTCCCCTGTTTAAAGTATAAACCTCTTAAGTGGCAGGAGAAACTGTATTTTTAGAATTAGTAAGCACAACAAGCCGCCTTTGATATTCTAATGCAACTTCAAAGTTACAGTATTTCAAAGAGCGAGTTGTCTGCCAAAAAAGAGAGGCCTCACAATGTATGCATTTTGTTTTTTAGATCAGCATAAAGGGAGGGTAAGAGAAAAACTACCCTGAATTGGCACTTGAGTTCTAGGAAGTCAGACTCAAACTGCAACAACAACTACAATTGTGTCTTACCTCAAGATCACATTCCTCACATTTTGCGTGTTTCAAGTACAGTTTAAAAATACTTGTAAGGAGGAAAAACCCATAATTGGCTTTGTGCATTGAAAAAATATCAATTTAAGGCTACTGCTTTGGGCACCCTAGTCATTAAACACTGGAACAAAGACCGCTCATATTGACCCAGTTTCCCTAACCCAAGTTTTAGAATGGCAAGAAGCTCTCAAGCTTCTATTTTGGGGTGGGGGACTATAGAAAAGCAGCACAAGGCTGCTGGTTTTTTGGCAGGTGTAAGTCCTGCAAAAAAAAGGGGGGGAGACTAATTCAGATGTCACAAATTGCTTACATATAAAAGACTGCATCTAGGTTCTAATTGCTTTTATATCTTCTGCCCAGCAAAATCCATTAAGTAAATATAATGTGAGGGCATACAAAAGATATGAGGTCAAAGGCTACCTGAACACATTTATTTGAGCCACCAATCACATGGTCTATAGCCATATAGCATCTAGTTTCAAGTCACTGTTAGATTCCCCCTCCAACCCCAATGAAAAGAAAAATGCTTTGTCCCAGAAACAGTGGTACTTGTAAAGAAATGAAGCATTTCAGAATAGCAAGTCTAATTAAAGTAGTTGATTAATGGCTGGTTCTTACTATTGATCAATCCTCTGACTAGGGTTCATTATGGACTTTCTCCCCTGAGATTATGCATTCAATTACATGTTGCTCATAAAGATCATCCCTGCTATTGATAATAATTCATCTAATAGAACTCAGAATACTCAGAACACTGGATTAGATTCATAATATTTATAAAAATAGGATACCAGTGAAACAAAATCAGTGTCTATGCCTCACGTCCCACATCCTTTCATAAGCATGATGGTACACCTTGCCAAAGTCACAGGTTAATTATTTCTCAGCTCTAAACACACACACACAGATTCTTGCAAAGCTTTTACTATCTAGGGAACAATTTGTAAAGTACAACTGATTCACGTAGACAGAAAACAACTAATACTATCCTTACGGTTGCAATTAGCACTGGGATACCTTGCAGAATGGAAGCAGCAGCAGCAGGTTGAGGGCAGCCAATGTGGCAAACATTGGGAATGAGATCCCCTGTGGTTGGGATATGGTCAAGAATACCCACACTCTTACCCCACCTGCTAACGATTGTAACCCATGGCTAGTTGTAACATCAGCTATCTGCATGCAGCTATCTATGACTGTTCTTATACTCTCAGTAAAGGCAGGCAAGCACTGCAGATACTGAAGAGGGATCCAGGCATCTTTTCTGCAAATACCTGAATAAGCAAAATACCCCTCATGTCTTTACTTTCCTGGGTATGCTTCCATGTCCAAATCAGAAGCATAGCATTAAGCCCAAGTCTACCTACCTTAAGGAGAATAGCTCCAGAGCACACATGGGCAGATTCAAGTTCATTTTATATGGATATCTTAATCTTGGTTTCCAATACATATTTATGGGCGTATAATTCTGCGTTTGATTAAATCCAAACAACTGGAACCAGCATTTTATTTTTCAAATACTTGCAAGGCTATTCCAAAAGTTAAGTCCACAAAGTCACTAGGAAACAACATTTTAACATACCACTTGTCCATGTGCATTTTGCCCAATAACTCGAAGTGCGTCACCAACCTACGAAAAGAGGAGGAGAAACCAAGAGACCAAGAACCAATTTCATTCCAGCACACATCACTTTCATCACATCAGTGGACTTTGGGATCTCACATTGCAGTGGCGCCCTGTGCGACACCAAAATTCGCCTCCTCATGTCTGGTGCTCCATTCTGAATCAAGCTTGCAGCATCCCCTGCAGCATCCTCAAGGCTCCATGCCCAGTGTGACCAAACCACCGGCGCTCCCCTAAATCCACCTCTGCCAACATGGTAGCAACTTCTACCTACTGTGAGCAACCATGCTTGTGCATGTGTAAGTACGGGAGAATCCTCACTTATGTGGGGGCTCCATTCTGGTTCGCACACAAGTGGGGCTTCCCCCATTCCAACCCCGCTCCAGTCCATTCTGCCCCCCCCCCCCCGCAGCACTGTTTTGGCGTGTGTGTCAGTGGGCCCACATATGTCACATGCTGACCATGTGCACGTGGGGAGATGCCTGTAGTCAAGAACATTCTGTCAGTCTGTAGGCTAAGATTCAGAGGCTTCCCCCCTTCAAATCTTCTTTATTTTATACCCACACAAACACACATGCTTAGGGATGAGGGTGCTAACAAAAGCTGGCAACCATCTTCTTCATCTCCATACAGTGGTGCCCCGCAAGACAAACGCCTCGCAAGACGGAAAACCCGCTAGACAAAAGGGTTTTCCGTTTTGGAGGCGCTTCGCAAAACAAATTTCCCTATGGGCTTGCTTCGCAAGAGGAAAATGTCTTGCGAGTTCCTGCGGGTTCCCCCCCCTTTTTTCCCCTTTTCCTAAGCCCTAAGTCGCTTATCAGCTGATCCGCTTATCAGCCGCTTATCAGCTGATCCGCTAAAAGCCGCTAAACCGCTAATAGCGCTAATCCGCTAAGCTGTCAATGGCCTTGCTTCGTAAGACGAAAAAACCGCTATACGAAGAGCCTCACGGAATGGATTAATTTCATCTTGCGAGGCACCACTGTATTTTATTCATGCAAGTGTTTAAAAACTCATTCTGTCACTCCTTGCTGCTTCTACATCTACCAATGAAGCAGACCTGACATTTTTCTTGTGGTGCTACTGCTTTTCAGCTACAAGTGGCAGGACCTTTATTTCAATAATCCTTTATTTCAGCATTATTGTTAGTCTGAATGGAATTTCAAAAATGCCAGTAAGGTCAGAGTTTATTCTAACATGCAGGGAGGCATTTAAAAAAAAAAAATACAGTTGGGTGGGCGAGGACTGTTCAGTGGGAACTACATTTTTGTGTAGCTGGACATGAGGTTTAATAAAGCATGAGGTGGGTGAGAAAATTATAAGAAGTAAAAAGTGAAGAAGAATTTTGTACTGTGTCAAGTCCTCCCCGTGGCACCCTTCATCTTCTCCAGGCCACTTTCCCCTTCTTTCCCTGTTGCTTACCCCTCCCTCCCTCTTTTCTCCATTGTCACTTTCAATTTCCTTCCTTCCAGAAAGAGTCCCAGGACTGTTGGTGAGAGTTGTACCAAAGTTGTTTTCTGCAGGACAGGGGAAGCTTAGAATAAAATGTTCAGCAACTGGTGGTAACATAAAATTTATGACACTCTGATGAAAGCATCTGCCTTCAGATATTTATTCTTGCCTACCAAGAACCAGTCGCGACAAAGTATATTGTGGAAGGACCACCTGGAAACCCATCAGATGGACATTCCATACTTCTGCCATAGCGTCTGTTCTCATAACATAGCCATCCTTTGAAAACCTGTTTTGGCTGGTGCATCTTCTACAGTATACACTCTATCAAATGATTTGTGCCAAATGCATGCTTCAAATGTAGCACTACAGAACTTGTTCCATTGAAGAAAGATTTATGCATGTGAAAGGGAACTTTCCCCCTCTTCTCCTACTTTGCAGCCCCTTAATCTGTTACAGGGGTTACCCCAACTCTCCAGAGCAGATCTAGTGAGGGCAGGGAGAACATAAGGGGGAAAGTTCCATTGCCCAAGCATAAATCCTTGCTCTAATTGGGACAAGTGCATTGGATACCATGAAGAGATGAATCGGACAGAAAGATCATTGACTCTTTATGCTCCAACCAGAACAGATTAGTTACTGTTGACCCTTGCTTCTTTTATGCTTTACATTACTGAAGAACAGGTTGTTGTTTTTTAATGACTAAGCATTAGTGGAGAAAATAATATTTATAAAGACTCTGCCTCAAAAAAGTGTGGTTAGTTCCCTATGTCATTGTTTGCTGGATCAGACTTTGCTAAAATGATCAGAACCACTGAGATTAAGTTAACAATGTCTGGTGACACTAGAGATAAATACACAAATCAGAGAGATTACTCTAACATCATAGTGACTAGAAGTATACACTGGGAATGAGGGTTGACAGCAGCTTTATTCTCTTTACTGAATGGTTCCCTCTCCGCATGCTGAGCCACAAATTATACGCTGCCATTAACAGAATGAACAACTGCTCAGTAAGAAATTGTGTAAAAAACTTTATCTACTGTAAGCCACACAACAGTCAAAAATACCTTAACCACTTTTTTCCAAAAGACTGCAAGAAGTTAACAACGCACATTGCTGCTGTTAAAGTTTGGGAGCCCACTACTGCTTTGTATTAACCAATGCCCTACTCCCTGAGCAGAAACTCAAGACTTCCTTAGCCAAGTGTGTCTGGTACCATTCCAGATGGGAAAGTAAATACCTGCAGTTCACAGCCAGTTACTACAACGTTAACATAATACAAATAAACACGTTTTGGTTGGGCTAATGAAGTGTTACAACTGGGCAGTCTCCAGATGAAGAGTAAACCTATCAAATTTGGAAGTATCTGCATGAAAAAGCTCTAGAAAGTCAGATGTAACCACTGTTATCTATCAAATTCCAGAATAAAAGGAGTAACATTAGGAACTTCAAAAACAAACAAAACTTACACACTTATACACACACACAAGATTTCCAAGAACCATAAATGTATCTGAGAACCAGAAGTCTACAAGTAGCCACTATAGGGATGTTTGAGCACTGTGCATGCTATGGACTTGGGATTTTTTGGAAATATTGTTGCTGGGTGGGCTTCCCCTCCATAACTATATTAAGTAAAGTTCTAGTGCTGATTGGATGGTGTTCAGTGTTGATGCACGTAGGGAATTTTTATCTTGAAAGTTCAAAACTACAAACGTTGACCGCTCAGCTTTGTTTTTATCCACAGCTCCGCAATCAATATAGATCTATGCAAAGTAGCTTGTAGTTACAAAAAGTGAGAGTGCTCACCATGCCTACTGATTTCAGAGCCATAGAACATTAAGTCTAGACTCCAGGAGTAAGCCAGATATGAAGCTTGCATTACAAAACTTCACTAAAGACTTTCCTACTTTAAGAGTTCAGGGCACATGAGGGGGATCCGTCAGAAAATCAGGAGAAAATTCAGCCCCTTTAATAGCAACAGATGTGTATTAAGATAGTTACTGCTGGGGGCTTTCCAGAAAGGTACTTCCCCTTGAGGGCTCCTGCCCCAACTTATTTTCATTTCTTGTTATTTGCATGAGTAAGTTCCCACATGTGAGTTGTTCTCAGGTTACAGATAACCTGTGTGAAAGCCTTGCTGAGGATCTAAAAGTAGAAGAATGAATGGAGAAGAGAATGCAATGCATAGACACACAAACCTCTGAATACCAGAATGGCTTTCAAAGGGGTTCTTTACTTCAATACAGCTCCAGGGTCATAAGGTTGCCAAGTCATCTCACAAAAATGCCCTGCTGAATATTGGAGCTTATAATAATAGTGATAAACCAAAATCATGCAATAAAAAAACAAGGCATCTGGAGCTTCTAAATTTTGGACTTATTTGAAATTTAAAATGCCAGTCAACTGCTAGCAAGTACTTATTTCATACTGCATAGTGCAGGCATAGGCAAACTGGGCCCTCCAGATGTTTTGAGAATACAACTCCCACCATCCCTAGCTAACAGGACCAGTGGTCAGGAGTTGTAGTCCCAAAACATCTGGAGGGCCCAGCTTGCCTATGCCTGTCATAGTGCATTGTTTTGGATCACCACTTCCAGGAATGCCCCTTTTAATTATACATACATATTTTAATTATACATACATACACACTTGCACCTAAGCCAGATATAAAAACTATAATTGTTAAATCTACAAAGAGATCATTTCCCAGTTGGACTAGGCTTGCTGCACAGAATGAGCACACACTTTCCAGTGTGGACTGTTAGCACATGAGATGTTTCTACAGCAAGAACTCATAGGAACTGAGAAAGGAGGAGACAATGCATTTGTTTGCTATTGCAGGCAGCCCAATTTCCATGAGCAAAGGGGAAGCAATGCTTAACATATAATAAATGCTCCCAAGCTTAACATATATTTGTTGGTCAAATGAAAGCTTGCCTGTAGCAGCCATACAACTGGGTATTGGTGCCTCTGAGCTCCAAATTAAACTACTTAGAAGTATTTTAAGAGAAACTTCTACAGAATACCAAACAGAAGAGAATCCCAAATGCACACTGGTTATTATTGTTCACTTTCTATAAAAGTTATCAGTTTAAAATAGTGTGTGTGTAAGCAAGTACTATTTCTGTTGAGACACCTGGTGAGCTGTCAGCTGTGCACTTGTGCCACAGAACTAGCTCTGAGAGTTGTTGTTTGGCACTTTTTTTGCTTTTGGTAAATGAAAGAACACAAAGTTAGCATCTATGAAAGAGCTGTATTGCAGGGGAGTAGACTCTTGGCCTGAATGTGACCTTCCAGGCCATTCTACCTGTGGCCCTCAGGACTCTCCCCATGCCATGCCCCTCCTTAAGTGCTCTGCACCCTCCTTAAGTGTTTTTGCCTGGGTTTAACCTGTTCTTGAACTATAGTTGTGCCTCTTCCCTGGATGAAGGTTGAAGAGACGAGGGGTGTAGAAACTAGAACGGAGTCGGTTGTCCAATGGTAAGGGTCACATTCCTTGCTTCACCTAACATTGGATGGAGCTTTGCTGTCTTTTTGGAGAAGCTACCCAAAAGTGTACATACTCCAGCTTTACCTATTGGCCTCTTTAATGATCAAACCCAAAATCAGATTGCTAATGTGTGTAGCCCACTTATTACCTATTTGGAATGGAGAGCTAGAAATTAATTCTTCATTGCAACATGTTGCAATTTGAGCACTTTTAGAGTTGCCAATTTTTGAAAGGGGTAGATGCTTTTGAGCCTTTTTAACAATCGCACAGCAGGCAGAAAAACAACAGCATCTTTCCCCATCGCTGAACTTTCCATAAGGTACAAATTTACCTGTCGATTTCTGCCATTTGTGCAGCTGTCACAATGTCTAGCCTTCACCATCTACCCCTCCCCCTTTCGACAATGCCCCCTCCCCCTCCCTCACCCACTGCTACTTCACCTTCCAAATCACCACTGGAAAATTCCTGCAAGAGTTTTGTTGTCTAGGATAAGGAACTCATTATAGCACATCTCTCAAACGCACTCCGATGCATCCAGAACACGCAGTAAGGACAGCAACTGCTATCCAAGCACACAGATTCTCTCCACACACACAGCATTTTTTAAAAGGTTGTTTCAACACATTGTTAACCAAGAGGCAAATTCAGCTCCTTCCATACTGTGACATTCCAGATAGGAGAAGGTACAGAGTATTATCCCCTTGCTTAATAAAGGTCAGTGGAAGGCAAGCCTCTTGACAGCTTGATCTTCCTTAAGTATACCAAGAAGAAGTGGGGAAGAAGAGGAGGATTGTTTTTCCTGCTCCCTTCTCTCCAACAGCAGGTTTGCTGTAATTATAGGGCACGAAACCAAACTATTAAAGCACTGACAGCTGTCACCCTGTAGTTGGAGGAGTGCTGTGGCTGTGCATAAAGGATAAACACTGCTATCTGTATGAAGGAAGTCTACAATCGAGTGCTTGGCCCATCCAGCACACAGGTATGTGCACTGAGGTCCCATTTAGTTGAGTAGCAGCCAAGCATATTTTGGGTGCTCTCTCTTTCTCTGTGTGTTATTTGTTCAGTCGTTTGGTGCAAATTATCCCATTTGCACAAAGATGGCATGCTCAACTCACTCCCTTCACAGCTTCCAAGCTTTGCTAGCAGAAAATCAATTCCAATGTATCCTTTCAGAAAGGGTTATATAACAAACTCTTACATGTTTTGAAATAGCTCGAGAGCTTTCTCAAATTCATAAAACTGTTTAAAATATCACTGCAAAGTCAAACTTAGCTTTGAGAGCTCATCAGGACACCTATTTAAAGCTATGTTGCTCATCCAAGCTCTCACCCCTACAGATTTACCTCCCAAACTGGTGAGGATCGTCCAAAAAAGCCCAATGTGCAATTCTGTAGACAAAAATGGCATTCTCTTGTTATCGCTCTTTATCAATTCCCATCTAACAAACAAAAGACCCTTTTCAAGAAGGCAGGATCTCCAAACCTCTTGGGTTGCAGCTTAAAGTAGTAGTGGAAGGACATGCTTGAGTTAACTACAAAATGAATGGAATGCAGCATGCCAGGGAGTTACCAGATTAACCCCAAGGGGAAGTGGTCTGACTATATAGTGCCATTTTACTACCCTGACTCGCTAGAAAAAATTGTGTTTTCATACTGAAAAACTGAAACTATCTTAATATAGCTACAAACTTTTGAAATTGATGCACAGGCATGTCACTGGCAATACCCATTACAACACATACCTGTTTATAGAGCTAACGTGGTGTTCGCACGTGAATTTACAGCCATCACTTGCCAGAGGCTCATAGGCTCTACAAAGGGGATTTAGTTGTCATTAAAAAAACAAAGAGTCAACAGATTTGATTTCTACCACTCATTGTTCTAAGCATCCCTTCCTGCCTTTGGTGAGTTCCAGGTCTCTTTGCAGCCGGAAAGGGAAATGTTCCCAGTACACTTTATAGAGCAGAGGCCAGCAAACGTACCACACCTCAGGCCGGTGTTTCCAGCGCCGATTGCGCGGGGGAGCGCATGTGCACACGCTATTTCCAGGTCAGAGGAGCACCAGAAATAGCTTGTGTGCATGTGCACAGGCCTCCTCTGACCCGATGTGCACCAGAAATAATGCTTGCACATGCGCCCAAGCCATTTCCAGTACTCTTCCGACCCAGAAGCGGGCAGCTGCGCAGCGCAGCGCTGATAAGAGCAGGTGTGGCAGCGGGCCACGGGGGTTACCACGGATGAGATAAACGAGTCCCTTGAGCCTTATCCGGCCTGCAGGCCTTAGTTTGGGGACCCCAGTTATAGAGGATACACGTTCCTCAGAAGCAGTGTGAAAATTCAGCGGCAATCCACCACTTCACTGCTCATCTCCAACTGGGAATAAGGCTGCACCTCATCCATTCATCTTTAGAACATTTCTAATTTACCCTTCATCATAACTGATTTCAATGAGACATAATACAATTGAAACTCATCACCATTACACAATAAGAAATTTACTTAAAAGCTAGACACATAAATATAATTAGTGGGTGCAGTGCAGAGGTGCCAGAACTCACCACGAACACCTCCCTTGCTCTCTTAGAATAACAGTGGCACCCACCTGAGTTCCAGCAAGTTCCGGCTGAAAAAAAAGCCCTGAGTGGGTGTATGAAATGAGTATTATCCACTTCTGCGCAGAAAATACCTCAATTTAAAGTTGCCTCACACACAATCACTCCATGATTGTTATAATTTGCTGTAAATATAAGGCTGGTGCCGCCCCCTACATACAAGAAAAATATTCTCCAATCTTTCAAGTGGCACAATCTGCAGCAGTAAACATGGATCTCTTTAGAACTCTGAGCCCTCTAGTTCTATCTAGTTAGCAAACTCTCCCCCAAGCATTACCACATCGTTATTTGGTGCTGTTGCCATTAACTGCATAAGTTTCAATCCAAACTTCTGTTTTGTTTGTTTAAATGGCAATCACTCAGTCCTTCTGATACAGGGTGTTAAAGCTTCCTTTCAAGAGGCATGGATTGCAACCAAAAGCCTCCCCTGATATTTTTAGCTATGTTTTAACAAGCTTTAACCACTTCCTTTACCCCATCGCAACAAACCTATTCAAAAAACAATGCAAAGTTTCAAAACTGCCTGCTTTTTAAAGGTAAAGGCAAAGGTACCCCTGCCCGTACGGGCCAGTCTTGACAGACTCTGGGGTGGTGCGCCCATCTCACTCAAGAGGCCAGGGGCCAGCGCTGTCCGGAGACACTTCCGGGTCACGTGGCCAGCGTGACATCGCTGCTCTGGCGAGCCAGAGCCGCACACGGAAACGCCGTTTACCTTCCCGCTGGTAAGCGGTCCCTATTTATCTACTTGCACCCGGAGGTGCTTTCGAACTGCTAGGTTGGCAGGCGCTGGGACCGAGCAGCGGGAGCGCACCCCGCCGCAGGGATTCGAACCGCCGACCTTTTGATCAGCAAGTCCTAGGTGCTGAGGCTTTAACCCACAGCGCCACCTGCGTCCCCGCCTGCTTTTTAGAAGGCCCCTTAAAGAAGAGGTCACTACCTCTGCAAGACATGAGGGCGTCTTGTGCTCCTTGAAGGAAATATATAAACATAGCAAGATCAATAGACAGATTCCACTCCGGATTGAACATCATTACTGAAGCTGGCAAACCAGGAGCTCTTAAATTGATGAATATATTAAGCTACCTTATTTAAACATGGGTCCATCTTGAAACAGCTCTCATGCAGCCCAGCTGTCCAAGAATCTGGAGCCTCCTACACAGACAGAGCATGTGTGTTCCAGATAGTTCATCTGGAATATGAGGCTCTCAGAATCAGTCCTGCAGCAGATGTAACAGTATGATTGTGATAGCCAAGAAACATGGATTTCCCTTGGAATCAGACAATATACAGTGTGAAAGTATGGTAGGTGTTAACTGCCATTCTCTAATCAAGAAATCCATGATGTCTTGTGGCTATTGCTTAACCAGAAAAGCCTCTTGTTTGGGGACACACACACTATTTTGACCCCTTTCGGCTTTTAGTCTAGTCACGTGGCACCGTGATATACCAATATATCACAATGTCTGAAGTAAGAATGGAGTTGTATAGAGTCATTGACTGGTTTCATGGTTTTTCCCACATCGCGCGCGCGCGCACACACATTATGATTTGTGATATATTGCCAGGTCAAAAATTATGCAACTGATATCACAATAGGGACTTCAAACCTGTTTTGGACAATATATCAAGCCCCAATATACATTACCACCTCCTTCACAAATAGAAATAAGTTGTATCTTATCTGGATAGTCTAAGCTGGAACACCAGTAACAGTGACTATGGTCAAAATAGTGTGTCAAAACAAACACATGTTTTATAAAAGAGAAATTTCACATATTTAGGATTTGTTGGTTTGCCACATCATGAGAAGAGAAGACTCCCTGGAAAAGACCCTGATGTTGGGAAAGATGGAGGGCACAAGGAGAAGGGGCCGACAGAGGATGAGATGGTTGGACAGTGTTCTCGAAGCTACAAACATGAGTCTGACCAAACTGCGGGAGGCAGTGGAAGACAGGAGTGCCTGGCATGCTCTGGTCCATGGGGTCACGAAGAGTCGGACACGACTAAACGACTAAAAAACAATAACAACAACAAATAAAGACAGATTCAGATTCACTATCACTGGGGATGTTAAATTAACTAGAGCTAATCAGCAGAGTGAACAACAATAAGCTTTTATTATTTATTAATTTATTAATTAATTTATTTATTTCCCACCCTTTGCTGCAAGGTCTCAGAGCAGGTTACATAAAGTTTAAAAAATCAAAACAAGTTTAAAAACTTTTCTTTAACTGCTGTTCTATACATGCAATTTAAAGAAAAATCAAACATGCAGCAACACATTTCTAACATTTTGTATACACAGAGTGTACTTTTGGAATATTTCTTCTAATTAATAGCTACAGACTGTTCAACTTAAGCCTAAATGAACTAGGAAGCAAGCAACTGTTTGCAATTTCCCTTTTTTTTAAAAAAAAGTTGAGGATCCACTAACCCCTATTCCTTTGGGCACAGAAACTCAGAAAGTTAAGAGGGTTAAGTGGGAAGAAAATGCAGGGTATATTGTGACAAACCGGTGCACGACAGCTGGGGGAAAGCTCTGCAACAGCTGCATGCATTCTATAGCATAACCAACACCACAAAGCAACTTATCCCTACCTTATCCCAGGCTAAAGCAAAGAGTCTATTCAGGTTGCTTTTCCAAGCAATTTGCTGGGATTTGGATATTCAAGAACACCAGCGGCTAATTGCATCTTAGGCATCTTTGCACTCAGCCCCTCAGCTTGAAATAGCTACCCTGATCTCAGTTGTGCTTAATGCAGGATGTTCTGGGAATGGAGGAACACTTCTTCCCCTTGGATCAAATTGGAGGTGTGCTCTGCTCTTGCAGATTTGACAGGGGATATCCAAAGTCAGCCATACTCAGGAGTAGATCCTTCAGAATGTACGAAAGCAACAAACTTAAGTGACTTGTTATATCGATGGTTCTGCTCAGAGCATGTCTTAGTCACAGGAATTTTTCCAAAGTAAATATTCCCAAGAAAATATACAAGAAAATAGATGTGCCTATTACAGAAGAAGCATCCAAGAACACTTCTTCCATTTCTGGTAGACCTGGTGACTGTAGGGCAGTGAGGTGTGAGCAGACCTGCCTCTTGAGAAACTGGTTATTGCTATGTCTATTCCTCCATTGTATCTCAGCAGGCAGACCTTCTGTCTATGCATGGGCACCCAGATTATATATTTCCACCTGCTGCTATTTTTGTTGTTGTTGTTGTTCCCCAGGCTCCCTGCACCCTCATTCCCTGCCCTTAAGTGCACTGCTGCTGCAATCAATGTTACTGCCCCTCCAACAGCATTTCTCTAGAACACACACAAGACAGGGTGATGCTGGACTACACTTCAGGGTTGTTGTGAATATGGACATGGCTTTTGGTTACTTTGCAGAAGGCAAAGTTGCAGAAGGCAAAACCCCACCTTCTGCAATATGGGTATAATAAAGATGGACTTTGCATTGGCACTAGCAGGACAATTTTAAATCTTCCGGGGGGGGGGGGGAATTGCTATGAAATAAATGCAGGCCAATAGTCCATCTGGCCCAGCATCCTAGCCAACATGATGCCTATGGAAAGGCACAAGCAGGACCTGAGCACAAGTGCACTCTCCCCCCTGCTGTGGTTTCCAGCAAATGGTATTCAGAAGCATTGCTGCCTCCAAAGTATAGCTAGTAACCACTGATAGCCTTATCCTCCACAAATTTGTCCAGTCTTCTTTTAAAGCCATCCATGTTGGTGGCCACCACTGCATCTTGTGGAAGTGAGTTCCACAGTTTAACTATGTGCTGTGTGAAGAAGCACTTTCTTCTACCTGCCCTGAATCTTTCGACATTCAGCTTCACTGGATGCCCCCCATGAGTTCTACTGTTAGGAGAGAAGGAGAAAAGCTTCTTCATGCGATGCAGAATTCTATACAGTGGTACCTTGGGTTACAGAAGTTTCAGGTTAAAGACTCCACTAACCCAGAAATAGTACCTCGGGTTAAGAACTTTGCTTCAGGCTGAGAACAGAAATTGCGCAGCAGTGGCAGCAGGAGGCCCCATTAGCTAAAGTGGTGCTTCAGGTTAAGAACGGACCTCCGGAACGAATTAAGTTCTTAACCCGAGGTACCACTGTACACTTCTGTCTAAACTGAAAAGCCCCAAATGCTGCAATCTTTCCTCAAAGTGGGGTTGCTCCACCCCCTTATCATTTTGGCTGGCCTTTTCTGAAGGAAACTGCCTCCCCATTGCAGATATCTGTCTCTCTTGGACATATTTGCCTTTGGAGAAATCTATTTCCTGGATTTCCTTCTAAGTCATTGCTTTAGGTCAGTTTCATCCCTTATTCCAGTCAGGATCTTTGCAGCCACAAAGAGCACAATTTCCTTTTTGGGTGGGGTATTTTGAACTCAGAAGAAAAGCACATTCACTCAGACATGAATCCTACTTCACTCAGTAAAGCTTGCGTCCCAGTAAGAGTGTATTGAATTGCAGGCTTAATTTCTTACCGTATGTCAGTGGTGTAACTAATTTGGAAATTACAAAGTTCAAAGGATCTCTACCACTTACTGCAGAAGTAGCTGCACCTCTTATGAGAAAGGTTATGCAGATTCAGTGGGAGTGCCCAACGTCTCAAGTGCAATCGATTACTGCACCTGTGGAACTGAATGTGATCTATGACCTATGCCTGCAGCAGCCTTCCCCAACAAGGTGCCCTTCAAATGCTTTGAACTACCACTCCCAGCCAGTATGAGCAATAGTCAGGAATGATGTGTGTTGAATCTGGAGGGTGTAGAGATCTTCTGCATGCCGAAAGAGCATGCTATGAACTAAGTGCTATATTAACTTTAAACAGATAAAGCTAAGCCAAGTGACGCTGCTAGTACTTTTCCTTACTGCTCCAACAATTAAGCAGTAATCAATCACTAAGATTATCCTGCAGGAACATTGTTAGTTGCTCCAAGAGTTGGCAAGGCTCATTTGACAACAACAAGAAACCAAACCATTAGTGGTGTCATCAGCCCAGTCCTATAGAATACTCTGCCAAAAGACATTCAGTGGGTGCATTGTGAGCCAAGTTTTAAATGCCTGCTGAAAACTTTTCTATTTCATCAGGCTCATGCAGGAATTCTTTCCACAATAGTTAGCTGAGTTCTGATTTTAACTTCTCATATAGTTATTGTATGGTGCCATGGACAACTGCTGAAAGCCACTGACATTTTTAAACGATTTGTGAAATTATTTTAATTAATAAATACATAAAACAATGGAACCTGCTGTTTGTTGCAGCTATGACTATATGAATTTCATATATTCACATTTCATCTTCTTGCTGCTTCAATCCATAACAAAAAATGAACGAGAACGAGAACTTTGGTCTAGTATGACCAGGACAGGCTAGAAGATGAGGATGTGGCACTGATACACTCGTACTGGAATGCTGCACAGGGGCATGGCAGCAATGAAAATCTGCAGTCAACGCAAAGTTTCATATATTAGAACCTAAAACAACACTTGCCTCTGAATCCAGCAGCAAGCTACATCTACTCCCAATGGCAAGACACTCTTTGCACTGTTAAGAGGTCACACTGTGGATCTGGACACCGCTCAGCAAGTGCCAAGTTTTATACACTCCTGGGATGTTTCACACAATTAGTTCATTCTTGTCTTCCCTGCCAGAAAGATGACAGTGTCTCTTTCCTCCCTCCCCTCCCAGCTCTTGCTACAGAAAGGAACTGGGGTTAGTTTGTACAGTAGTGATTACTTTATCTAGCCCTGGAGAGACCCTGGCTTACAGTTAGAAGAACTAAATGAATGTTTATAGTGGTTACAGCATCAATTATGAAGAGACTTGCTACTTGGACAATGAATGCATTGTGAAATGCTTGGCATGATTAAGGGTACCATGAACGCCCCCCCCCAAAAAAAAATGATCTAGATTTCTCTGCTGTTACTATGAAGCCACTGTCCAGGCTAACTAACCTTACAACATTTAAGAAAGTCAGTTTTTATCGCTGCAGCAGAGGGTGAAGGCGTTTGTAAAATAAGCTTGGCTGAGTAATCGCAATACAACACTCAGCTTGTGTAGCTTTAGTCCATAGTGATGCATTGCTATTAAAGGCAGTTGCTGATGACAGGTACAGTTGTGCTATTACTATGCAGTGTGGACGAAGATTGCCACAAAAGCGAGCATAGCTGCACTTTCACAGCAGCCAGCTTTCAGAAGAGAATTCTGTATGCACTGCAAAGCAATTTCAAGGCACAGGGCTTTAGGAAAGCCATGATACTCCTGCATCCGAGCACCTAGGTTAAGCCCCCCAAATCCCACTGTAGATGGGCTGTGTTATCTGGCAAAGGTTGTGCAAGTACATCTGAGGATTCACTAGCGCGTTATATCAGACCTTTATCATTACTCACAGGGTTTCACATGCAATGAAAGCAGCAGCCTTACTAAGCATTGCCCAAGAGCAAAGTAGAACATTTTGCCACTATGTATGTTCCCCTTGTACCACAGCAACATGAAATCACACGTCAACTTGAACTAAGTGCTATGCAAGTTACATCAAAAGTAGAACTTAGAAATGTTCTACTTCGCCTCAAGCCTAGACAAAGCAAACCGAGCTTAGAGTACTTTAATTGGCTATGGTGAGCAAAACTTATTTGAAGTCAATTAAGATGTTTGCCTGAACAAAACTTTCAGGAAATCTGCACATAGCTGATTAGAGCATATTCTGAAACCCAATACCCACATTTTAGCTCACCATTAAAAAAAAAGAAGATACATAATAGCTCACTTATTCCTCATTTCTATCTAGAAAGCAACTCAGATTGCATGTGACGCTGTGTTGCCCGAGTGAAATCTAATGAGCAGTATCAGCTCATCAGCGTCAGGAATTTAAAGTCAATCGTTAAATCCAGCTGCTGTGATCTCATCTAAAGTCACATGTACTTTGCTAAATGCAGGTATGTAGATTTAGATATTTTAATGGCACAACAGTGGAGGCTTACTGCACTAAATTTTAGAGTATGATTCTCTGTACTCTTTTGGCCTCACTGTGTCAAAAACCAACTTTGGAAACCAAGTGATGCATCTAGCCCACAAAAGCTTGCATCCCTGCTAGCCTTTATGGTGCCATAAAACCAAAGTTGTTTTGGCCACAGCAGACTGACATGCCCACCCCTCTGGAATGTAAAACTACACAGGAGGATATATAGCCATAGTCAGCATCCAGACAGTACTATCTATGGAAACTATACAAAGTCTGAATGGTAATCTGTCAACTGTAGCTTCAGCCATGCAGGGATAAACTAATTATCTCCATCCACTGGCAAATATCCACCAATAAGCCACACAAAATGGGATTACAATTATTCTAAACCCAGCATTTCAGAAAAGGCAAGCTATTCAGGTCTTTGCTACCATGCAACAGCAGTAGAAGACAGCAGACATTCAAACTGATGAACAAACCCAACATTATGCGTAGATGACCATAAACAGCCCTTTAACTCAAAGCAGGACTGTAAATGGATACTTTTATGGTTGCACTTTGGCTTCCATTTTTTTCTCCGTCAGTCAAAATGAAATCAGAAGAGAGTCAGAACACAGCAACTGTCAGATACATTTCAATTCTGTGTGCCTACTCAAAAGTAAGTACCACTGTGTTCAATGGAATCGACCCAGTAAAAATTGCATAGTCTTGCAGGCTTAAACAGGAGTTCATTATTTCAAATCCTAGATAAAGGTAAGTTTTGGGGTGCATTTTATACATTCCATGAACTAATCTAACAGTTTTCCCATCTTCAGAATGCAGCGGTGCAAGCAATAGGCTTCAATTTATCTTTCAATGGGGCTGTGGAATTCTTCATTAATATGCCAGCTGAGTTATAGACAGTGAAAGACATATGCAAATAGTATGAAGTGCCTGATGGCTGCCCTGAACTAGTAGTCACAAATTTTGTGCTCCAAGCGCAAAGCTGCACAGAATCAACCTGTTTTCCATATCCATCTATTGCAAAATGAGCTAAACATGATACAGAATCTAATATTTCTACTATCTCTTCCAAGCATATACAAATCATGCTTCCCAAGCGTTAACAATTCCCAACAATGCCAGATCACCTTAGCTGAAACACTCAACTTTTCTGTGCACAGCCACCAGACCACCACCCTCCTTCCCATCCCCTCTACGGCAACATAACCTCAGCCACCTTATACTGTCTATATAACAATAATTTTATTTCCTGTCCCTAGTTTACCCTCAACATATGCACACCAATATTTTGCAAGCTCCTTTGAGGTTTTACTGCAACCAAGGAGCATATAAATGTTCTGAAATAAATAATAAAAATAAACTACACACAAAGGACAACCTGAAATTGTTACTTCGGTAAGAGACCATTTTCCTCCCACTTCAACACATAAACGTGGAAGGCACACTTCAGTTCAAGGTCCTCGTGCCCTACAGGGCTTGGATACGCTGAACAAGAGCAGTCAATCTCCTCATCCATTCAGAGCCTTAAGCAAACATTACATCAAGGCTGAAAACCTTAAATAAACATTGCATCAAGGGCTTTTTTTCTCCGTTTCCTTTTAAGCAGCGGCTTCTACTTTATCACAAAGTATTTTCCTACTTATATGCCCTCAAGCAGATGCCAATACTCTCCTACGCCAATAATACGTATCTAGCTCAATAAGCATTACCTCTTTAGGAGAGGTTACCTGGGCAGAGGTAACGCGCCCGTCACCTGCCAGAAGAGGAATTAAGAAGGAAGAGAGATTCTTAACGCATCGCCTTTGCTTGGAAGGATTTTGTTCCATCAAGTATGATGTAAGCAAAAAGTCAAAACATCTTTGAACACACGCCAAAGCTCATTGGCTGCCAATGCGGCCGGTTCCCAGACAGCGCTTAAAGGAACATACCTGTTGCAAAGCAAATTCCTGGAAAGGCATCCGAGAGCGGAGATTTCGCGCCGACAGAGCCTGAAGCTACGGGAAGCAGCCTCGGTGGCCGGCGGGCTCCCTCGGAAGTAAACCCCGCCGAGTTTGGGGGGCACTTATCCAAGGAAGGGGCACGCGGCAGCGCCTAGGGGACGGACCCACATCCAGTCCGAAATCGCCCAGCCGCGCGGAAGCAACGGGCCGACAAACGTCTCGCAGAACACGGCCGCCCCGTCGAAGTTGGCGCAGGGAGCAGGACCAGCGACACCCCCCCCCTCCGGCTGTGCGCGCCTCCAGGCCCCAGGAGCAACGTCGCCGCCAAGCCAGCGGGCAACCCCTCCCTTCGCCCCCAGCCACCCCGTCCAGGCAAAAAGCTCCAGGCTCCTCTGGCCCCGAGCAGCGCCACAGGCCTCCCCGGGCAGCAGGCGAGAGAAGCTTCGCCCCTCCCAGCAGCGTCTCCTGTCCAGGCGCGCGCAGGCTCCCCACACGCCCCAAGGGGGCCCCCACTCTGCAGGCAGCCCCGCGGAGGAAGGGGAGGGGGCTTCGGCCGCCTGGCGGAGCCGCCGCCGCCCCACCCTGGCGAAGCACAGCAAGAGGCACCGCCGCCGCCCCCTCGCAGGCCCCTCACCTGGATGAACTGGATGGTGAGCGCGGACTTGCCCACTCCGCCGCCGCCCACCACCACCAGACGGTACTTTTCCTGCCCCGGGCCGTCCCGGCAGCCCGCGGCCATCGAGGAGGAGCCCAGGCCAGGCGAAGGCGAGCAAGGGGCCCCGCGGGCACCTCCCGGCCCGGGCTAGGGGGTCGCTGGCCGCGGCCGCCGCCTCGCCGCTCCGGGGGCTGCCACCGCCACAGGCCCAGCGAGGGGGGACTCCGGCCAAGAGAGGCGCGAGCGAGCGAGCGCAGGCGGCGGCGGCGGCGGCTCGGAGGCAACTGCCAGCTGCAGGCTCCTCCTTTTCGGCGCGGCAGCTGCGAGCAGAGTGAAAGCGGCAGCAGCCCCGCTCCGGCTACAAATGGCCGTCAGGAGGTGGGCGCCGGCATGC
Source organism: Podarcis gaigeae (assembly GCF_964106915.1). Taxonomy (NCBI): domain Eukaryota; kingdom Metazoa; phylum Chordata; class Lepidosauria; order Squamata; family Lacertidae; genus Podarcis; species Podarcis gaigeae. The sequence continues at coordinate 70,650,433 of NC_139678.1, forward strand.
AAATAGATTTATGAATATGCATGAGCTGGGCGGGGGCTTCTCCCTTCGCCAAGCGGGGCAGCCAGCGCCTGGCGAGCGCGGTCTTGCTTACACACGGAGGCAGGCGGGGGGGGGGGCTCTCACACGCGCGCGTCCCCTTTCTCAGTCTCCGCCTCCCCCGCGCCTCAAATTCCTCCCGTGAGTTTTTTGCTGAAAGGACTTGCATTTTTTTTATATTTCGGGGTTTTTTTAGAAGTTGCTGTTGCAAAGAGAGTGATGTGCGGAGCTCCTATGTTTTGCTGTGAGAGCCGCTTTGCACGTCGTTTCGGTCAAGGAAACCCCTCCGGTTTTTCGGATGAGTTGAAGTGGGCGGCGAGCCTCGCGTCAGTCAGCAGAGATTCCGTTTGCAAGCCTCGGCCACGCAAACGCAAGAAGCGTTTGAGGATTTAAGTGTGCTCTACAGTGTCACGAAACTCAAGGAGCATGGCAGTGATGGTCCTGGCAGTGCAGGAGGGTCAGGACCCCCAGGGCATCACTGCTTGGAGCCGCATAGCCAAGGAGTTCTTTCTTCCTGCCAACCCACTTGACCACTACAGCCTTGGCAGGCCCGCCCGCCCCCCATAGCCAGTCCCCGTGGCTATCTCTCTGGCACCATGCACCTATGGCAACAGAGCTGGCCTTTGAATGAAGCAACATGAAGCAGTCTGCTATCCACAGGGACAGCAGCCTCTCACATACCTCTTGCAAGACTTTGCCAGAACCTGGAAGTCTCAGGTGGCAAAATGAGACAGACTGTATGGCAACCCCCTTCCATTCATGCTGCCTCTCTCCCACCCAGCTGCTTGCCTCCACCCCAGTGCAGCTTTCCCCATTCCCTCTCCACCCATTGGCTCCCCCAACTGAACCTTCACAGCTCCCTAGCTGTTCCCTTACACTTGTCTGCCCCTCTGGCACCTACTCTTGAAATCCAACAGAGACAGGCTTCCAGATCTTTCTTGACTGAAAATGGGTTTGGCTTCTCTCTTGGACTCCCCATCTTGCACCCAGAGGTGAGTGTGCTGTGCTCCTGCAGCCCATGCCCCTGAACAGATGGCCAGTGCGATCATCTCAGCCAGTACAGAGCACTTCTTAAGGGGAAGCAAGAACCTCACTTCTCCTTTCCCTTCCAGCCATCTGTGAATTTCATGCAATATTAGCAAAGGTGTTTCACTAGAAAGGGTGCTATGAGATGGGTAAAAGACCAAAGACAACCCCTTTCTGCAGCATTCAAAGGGCATTTGGTCCACTGTACAGTAATTCCATGTACTCTCACAAACCTCTCTATGTTGGTGATCTAATACCGTAATTCATAAAGCACGATTGGACACACAGCTCTGTTAGTCTGTCCTTCTTGCCTGACACTGCGTAACTGCTGTGGTAATAACAATGCACAGCACACTGTTACAAGACGCAAGGCCAGCTGAGTTATTTTGGCATCTGAGGTAGGAAATCCCACAAGCACCTTTCCCTCCCTCCCCAACGTAAAAAATACAATAATAATATTTCGTTGCTGTTTCATGACATCCAGAATCAGCTACTTGCAGTGACCACCTCACTCTCCTTCATGGTAGGACTGCTGCTGCATAAAACCACACTTAGGGTGACAACCCTTTAGCACAGTGGCTCCTAAACCTTTTCACTCATGGACCACTTGAAAATTGCTGAGGGTCTTGATGGACTACTTAATGATTTTTCTGCCTCTTCTAATGTGTAGTGCTAGAGGCTGCATGATTTTAAATTGTATTTTTACAGACATGCCATGGAGTACCTGAATGAAGTCCACAAGTGGTCCGTGGACCACAGTTTAGGAACCCTTGCATTTAGGAACCCCATGCATTGTCATACTTGTGCTAAAGCAGGCTTCTCCTTAAAAAAACTCCTGGCACAACAAACCAGTTACACTGTAAGACATCACAGCATCCCGGGTCCCTCTCCCCCACTCCACAATCATCACTCTTATTAAAAGTTCAGTTACTTCAGGGAGAGTCATATCTGGCTTAGACAGAAATGTCAGAGGCTAGGTAACTGCAACAGCATGCAAAGCACAGCATGCGCTACCACTGGTAACTCTGCAGCACAATTGAATTTTTACACACTGATGTCAGCAGCATAACAAATGAATCAGTTGTCACCTTTGATGTTACCACAATAATGGGAAATCAACTCATCATTAGCAATGAATTCTTCAGTGTATACTAGTGACTCCGCCCGCTTTTCCAGCAGTAGATCGTATCTCAGTGATTGATGGTTACTTAGAAAAACACACCTCAGGTCTTTCTTTTCTGTTTTTTCTTTTTTTAATTCCTGGGCTCAACACCTTTATGAAACTACACTTTTTCATATTCAAGCAGGGTAATAATCCACAGAGTTTCTCTGGGCGTCATGGATGTGGTTTGTTGATTTATTTTCTTAAGGTCTGGTCCAAACCCCAAATCCTGGAAGGTGTTAACAGTGGCGTAGCGTGGGTTGTCAGCACCCGGGGCAAGGCAAGTAATTTGCGCCCCCTAACCCGTGGATTTGCGCCCCCTAACCCTACCCCCCAGATGTGCGGCCGGCCCCCCCTGCACCCCCCACGCTACGCCACTGGGTGTTAAGATGTGGCACATCTTCCAACCAGCTGAGAAGAGCCTCCTCAGGGCAAATATCACCTTCTGGCAGAAGCCCACCAGACAAAACCACACCTGCTGGAGATCTTCCTGGCATAACTTCCCCCAAAGGACCATGCTGGGGACAAAGATGGGGCAGGATACAAAGAGTTATTCACATGTGGGGTTGTTGATTTATCGTCTTCATTTCCCTCCCCTGCTCCACCATCTTATTTTTGTCCACCTCCCCATTAGCCATGTACAGTTATTTCTGGGAGGTTTCTTTTGAGAGCTCTTTAATGGATGTGTATGTCACTTTCTGTCTCTCTCTTCACAATGGAGTGACTTGAGCCCTGAAAATGAATAGCTACAAGTTAAATAAATGAATGAATAAATACACTGCCAATAATGTTGTGGTGCCTGGTGACATGAACAACTCCTTATATCACTTTCACGGTTAGTTTTTAAAGGCATTTTATAAAGAGAGCAACTTATTGGTTGGTTGGCATCCGTATCGGTCTCTGCAGAGAGCAACAGTTGCTCGTGAAAATACAAGCTGTTTCATCCTTGTTTTTGTAAGCAACTGACAATGAGCTAAAACCATACTTTATTGAGCAAATGACAAATGACGGATCAATGTTATGCTGGGTATGCTGGCATGCTGACTTCAGATCAGGGAGGTACAGCTTCCAGAAAGGAGGGACCCTAAGCAGGCCAACTAGGCATGCGTGTGTATTCAGCATCTGCCCGCCTGTTTAACTATCAAACAGAAACGTGGGTGCTTTTTATCTCAAAGAAGGATGCAGGTGAAGAGAGCAAAATCTGCTCCCTCCCATCCCTGCTCCGGCCAATTAGAGACAGAGGGTAACGCAACCAGTTTGGCCACACTGGACTCCGTGCAACAGGGGGGGCCACAACAGTGCTGTTGTCAGGCTTCAGGAAATCTGATCCCTCCCCCTCAAGGCAGCCTGCCAGTAATAGAGAGACAAGAAGCTCTTACCAATGTATTTTATTCAATGTTCACAGGGAGAAGCTTAGAAATGTCGCCTTTCGGGGTAATGGCGTTGCTCCAAGTAATCTCCCCCCTTCCTCTCAGTTGTCAACAGCACCCTTCCAGTGGCTGCTTAAGGCCATTTGCCTTTTAGCTTTCTGCTCCACCACTTTCACTGCTTTCTGGATTCTGGGAGAAGCGGGGTCTGGAATGCTTTCTAATGATTAGGTGTCAGCCTGCTGCTCCCGACACTCTTCTTCTCCCATTCTCTCCCAGCTTTGCCCCTGTTCTATCTCAGAGCCATGACCTTCTGCAAACCACTGTTGTAAATCTCTACTGTCTTCCTCTTCTCTGGGAGGTGCAGGGGTGGGGTCTCCACCATTCCTCAGTCCAGTCCTTGACAGCTGTAGAACAGAGTGTGAGAGATGGGGGCACCAAATTTTAGCATTGCACATGGTGCCACTGAAATTTGAGAGCCCCAAGTCCGCCACTGAGCCAATAGCTTATCTAGTCCAGCATCTTATTCTTAGAGTGGCCAATCAGAATTCTATAGAAAGCTACAAGTAGGACATGAGTGCAACAGTGCTCTCTCCATGTGTGATTCCCAGCAACTGGTATTCAGAGACAAACCTCACTATACAGTGGTACCTTAGGTTAAGAACTTAATTCGTTCCGGAGTTCCTTTTTTAACCTGAAACTGTTCTTAATCTGAAGCACCACTTTAGCTTAATGGGGCCTCCTGCTGCTGCCACTCCACCGGAGCCTGATTTCTGTTCATATCCTGAAGCAAAGTTCTTAACCTGAAGCACTATTTCTGGGTTAGCGGAGTGTGTAACCTGAAGCATCTGTAACCTAAAGCGTCTGTAACCCGAGGTACCACTGTACTTCAGTGCCATAAAAAGCCCCCCTCCCCACCCCAGTTCTACTCTGATACCGGCTTAAAGGATCTGTGTGATGAGGCAAAGCAGATTTTGCTCCCCCACAACACTCCATGTGTTCGACTTTATATAAAAACCAGGCAAATGCTTTTTTAAAAAAAGTAGCAAGCTGTTCAGCAGACGTAGGTTTGGGATTTAAAAAAATGCAGCTTGCCTTAACATGTTGTATTTCATTTCCGTCTCACCTTTATCCTCCAAGGAACTTAAGATAGTCTACATGGTTCTCCACAACCACATGTTATCCTTGCAACAACCCTGTAAGGTAGATTAGGATGGGAAACAGTGACTGAGCCAAGGTCAAACTTCATGCCTGTGTCAGGATTTTGCCTGTGGTCTCTCAACCCTCTAATGAAAGAGCCTGGGACAATGGACAAGATGCCCCCTCTCCTATTACATGACTGGACAGGCAGTTGAATCTTACTTCAACACTGGCAGTGGGATTTCCAGTGCACTTGGCAGCCAGGGAGTATGTGATGGGCCTGTGGTGTACATAGATTTGCTCTCCAGCAGAGGGGAATGGCCAGTGGTCTCAAGAAGAATGGCTGGGAGGTTGTCAACTGCTGCCACCTGAGGCACTTGCCTCACTCTAGCCAGCGGCAGGACCACCCCTGGCCAATGTCAAGTCAAACTTAATATTATTTAGTAGAGGGAGTACATGCAATTGGTTGAGAGTTGCTAAATGCTAAGCAAATAAGAGGTGACAAGTGATGCTTACATGGATGCATGGATCAGCTTAAAATCTAGGTGGAACGAAGCCTATGGCAGCCAAAAGAAGCTAAGAGACAATAATTCAAGACAGGCAGCAGGTGGAAGGACATTCACAAAGGGTGCATGGTAGGAAACAACGTGGTTGTTCTGAACTTCTGAGTAAATCTGATAGCCTCAGATTTATCAGCAGCCTCTTCCTCCTTCCTTCTGCTGGGGTTTGCTGGGAGACTGAAGTGCACAAGGCAACAGGGACCCAATCCAGTTATGCCTCATTGCCTCTGGTTGGCAGAATACCAGATGGTACAAACAGAACTCCTGGAGTAGACCATGTAATCCAGTACAGTGGTACCTTGGATCTCGAACTTAATCCATTCCATGAGTCTGTTCGACTCCCCAAACCTGCACTCAAGCGGAAGCTGCATCAGATGTTTGGCTTCCGAGAAACGTTCACAAACCAGAACACTTATTTCCGGGTTCGCAGCATTTGGGAGACGATTTGTTCGACAACTAAGCAATTTGGGAACCAAGGTACCACTGTACTCTGTTTTCAACAGCAACACCTCGGGGAAGAACATGGGTGGGGCACAAAAGGACCAGTCCATCTCTATTGAAAGGGAGGAAAGTCTGGGACAATAAGCAGAGCAAGTCTGAAGACTTACTGCTTGCACTCTAAAGAATCTTATTTCTTTTTCCTTAAGCTGTGTAAAGCTTTCTGGCTGTAAGTTGTGTAACTCCTCAAAGCATGAGACACACATGATACATTTACAGAGAAGTGTTGGGAGGAGGAAGGTGGCCACGTGTTTATGCCAGAATTATTATTGGCTTTGGTGCGGACCATCCACCAGGAATCCACACAGAAAGAGAGAAAGAGAGAGAGAGAGAGAGAGAGAGAGAGAGAGAGAGAGAGAGAGAAAGAAAGAAAGAAAGAAAGAAAGAAAGAAAGAAAGAAAGAAAGAAAGAAAGAAAGAAAGAGGTGGTAACAGCTACCTGAACTAGGTCCCGGTGGGAGAACAAGGCAACCCAGACTTGCTTGTGAGAATGCCACGAGAGTGCGGGGAAATCCAAATAGCCTCCAGGCCTGTGGCAGGATGTGAGAAAGTGAAATCTAAACTAGGACCACAGTCATAGACAAGAAAGGATTTTACCCCAAGATGGGGCGTTGACAAGTCTGTGAATCTTCCTTCTTGTGTAATGGTGATTTTGGTAATGGTAATGAAGTTGAAAAATGTCAGCTGCTTTACATATTTCCTTCTAAAATTAGGCCTGCTACAGATAAATCCAAGAAAATCAGGTGATTTCCTGAACTCTAAAATATGAAGCTAATGCTGAATCCCACAAAAAGACCATTGATATATCTTAATAAGGAATTTGAGGCTTCTTTTTGCCATTACTGTTCTTGTGCTCTTATTCTTGGCATCAACATTTGAAAAATATTAATGCAAAGGGGTAGATTTTCCATTACTAACAGTTTTGCAGACTAAAAGTTTTGTAACACCAGTATCAAACAAAGCTCCTTTCCATATGCAGCCATTATTTGTTGCTCTTCATCCCTTATCCCATTTAGCAATGCAGGAATTTTTTGATGATTCCTCTCTGATGATACAAGCCAATGAGACATTTCAAGCTGAAAGAGTCTGTGTTCTTCTGGAGTGCAGAGTGCCACTCATTTGGGGTTCATTTCATAATAATAATATAATAATTTAATATTTATACCCCACCCATCTGGCTGGATTTCCCCAGCCACTCTGGGCATCTTCCAACAAAATATTAAATATTAAAATACAATAGTCTGTCAAACATTAAAAGCTTCCCTAATCAGGACTGCCTTCAGATGTCTTCTAAAAGTCTGGTAGTTGCTGTTCTCTTTGACATCTGGTGGGAGGGCGTTCCCCAGGGCAGTTGCTACTATTGAGAAGGCCCTCTGCCTGGTTCCCTGTAACCTCACTTCTGGCAGTGAGGGAACCACCAGAAGGCCCTCAGTGCTGAACCTCAGTGCCCGGGCTGAACGATGGGAATGGAGACGCTCCTTCAGGTATACTGGGCCAAAGCCGTTTACGGCTTTAAAGGTCAGCACTGAGTGATAATTGGCCATATTGGCCAAATCTAAAGATGTTTTTTTCAGAAGCGGTTTAATAACCGCCTCTTTCAGCGGGTCTGGGAAGGCTCCCTCACAGAGAGAAGCATTCACCACCCCGCGAAGCCCATTGCCCAGCCCTTCCCAGCTATCTTTTATAAGCCAGGATGGGCAAGGATCAATGAGACAGGTGGTTGGTTTTACTCGTCCAAGCAGCCTGTCCACATCCTCAGAGGTAACAGATTGGAACTGATCCCACACAACTTGACTAGACAGGACTCTATCACCATAGCTGTCAACTTTTCCCTTTTCTTGCATGGAATCCTATTCAGAATAAGGGAATTTCCCTTTTAAAAAGTGAAACGTTGACCGCTATGCTCTAGCAGTCTCCCGCCCCGGGCCTGCTCCCACAGTGGAGTCTAACTCTTCCCGAATCTGAGCAACTTTATCTGCAAAAAACTTTGTATAATCATTGCAAGAGATCATGTGGCCTGTACTGGGCCCCGATGGAGCAGGTCGTTCCACTAAATTGCGAACCACCTGAAAGAGTCTCCTGCTTCTGTTTTCTGTAGATGCAATAGAGGCAGCGAAGAAGACCCAGGGTGTCATCGACCTGGCTGCTGGCTGCTGCTTCAACTCCACCCGATTCAATCAGCTGCACCCCCTCTTATCCCCTTGAAGCCCCACAGCAGAGGTGGCTTCCCAGTTCCCTGCAGAGCTTGCTCATCAGAATTAATATTTTCAGCGTGATTAATTCTTCCTTCCATTTCTAAATCTCTCACCCACAACTGGCAGAATGTCTCCCAGTTCGTGTTGTTACAGAAATAGCACGAGATGGCATATGTTAGTGTAATTGCTTTAATTGATCATTTCTCTTCATTTGGAGAGCGTGCTTGAGCTCTTATCCCTGCAAGATGAAATTTAAATGGAGTTCATCTTCAGATGGCAGACACAAGTACGGGGAAGCACAGGAGACACTGCCAAGAGCAGCCCTGCCAGAAGGCAGGGTGAAGCCTCAGCTTCAGGCTGTAAATGGAGGCACAATTAATGGAGGAGCTCCGTTTGACAAGTACCGTACCTAAACACTGTATCTCTTTTAAAGTGCCTTGACTGCATCATGCATGCTTCTCTGGTACCAGGATGGAAAGAGGGGCATAACGATGCCAAGAACATGACCCTTGCACACACAAACAACAGTGCATTGCACACATACATTCTTGAGAAGTCCCGTGACGTTCTGGATGCATCATGCCAAGAAATATCAAAGATGCCAGTGGATTCGGCGTGCATGTGCAAAGGATATTGTTTTGTTTTGTTTTTCCTTTGCAGAATCAGGTACATCTTCTGATCCGAGTATAGACATTTACTGATTTGTTTTCATATTTTGCATTCGTTTTCATGTCTATCCCACCTACATTAGTTATTTAGAGGGCCACAAGGAAGATTATTGCTGAAACATGATTGAAACGCTTTGGGCAATTTTGTTGCAACAATAAAATTGGGGAAAGGCCATAGCAAAACAGCTTGCATCCAGGTTTCAGGTTCAAGGTTCAATCCCCATCTTCTCTAGGTAGGGCTTGGAGAGACCCTTGGATTCTGGAGAGTGGCACCCAGTCTGAGTAGACAATAATGAGCTGGAAGGACCAAGAGTCTGACAGCTTCCTGTGTTCCTTATAAGCAACTGTACTTTTGAGCACCAGTCTAAGGATCCACTCCCTGCTGTTTTGTAAAAACGTTTGCATCTGCACACCTATACTGTATTTTTCCGTGTATAAGACTATGCTTTTTGCTATTTAAAAAAAGGGCAAAAATTGTGTGTAGTCTTATACACGGATAGTGAATGCAGAGGGGGTGTGTGCGATTAATGGCAGCAGCAAGCAGCAGATTGGCAGCGGCGATTGGGCGGGTGATTGGTGGCTGCTGCTTGGGCAACTGGGCAGGTGATTGGCGGCTGTGGCAAGGCGAGCAGGCGATTGGTGGCTGTGTCAAGTGGGCGGGTGGGCTGTTGGTGGTGGCGAGCGGGCAGACAATTGGCGGCTGTGGTGAGGTGTGCGATCATCAGTGGCTGTGGCAAGCAATCAGTAGTGGCACACAGGTGGGTGAGCAATTGGCAGAAGTGACCCCCCCCCCCAAAGCTAAACAACATAATTTCTTAATTTTGGGTTTAAAAAAATAGGGGTCGTCATATACATGGGGGCTTCTTGTACATGGAAAAATACAGTATATTGTGGAGGGAGGTTTGGGATTCAGCAGCAGGCATGGGAAGTACCAGTAGCAAGACAGAATCAAGAGAAAATTCCTTCAGACCATACAGTCTGAGAGCTTTGCAGGGCACATCTGCCAAGGCTCTGTCACCAGCCTCTAGAACCACTCTAGAACTTAAAAACTACTTATTTACTGCCCTCCAGGCTGCACCTGCATTCCATGTATCAGGTTTCTAAGCAAACCCTAAGCATGGCATTAGGCTTTTTGGCATCCTCTTTTCCCTATAAAATGGTCACTTGTTTCCATTAAGAATGAATCCTATGAATTGCAGCGGCATCCATTTTCAATAAACGAGGAAGTGAATGGAGGTGGAGTGGGGAGGAATGATCTTCACAATGTGCTAGAAATTTATCTGGCCACACTGCCTCATCATGCCATGTTGACCATATGAACCTATAATGAGAAAATGTGGTCAGGTTTGATCCCTAGATTTGGTCCTTCCCAGCTCTCTGATGCTAGGACACTAACCTTTCAAACTAACATTTTGTTGACAGCATCTGCAACTTCTCGAGTTGTATTCCTGGGGTTTTTCTCTTCCCTTTGTAACACCAGTTAGTTGAGCATCTCCTCAACTAGCAGAGAGCTGGTTTATGTCACTGAATAGATTCACATTGTACTTTGTTCACGAGACTTTATTGATTTGTTTATTTGTGCCTTATGCCTGGGGAGAATAAGGTCCATAGCTCAGTGGTAGAGCACCCTCTTGGCAAGAGATTCCAGGTTCAATCCCTTGTGTCCCAGCTGGGCCTGGGGAAAACCTTCATCTGAAACATGCTAGTCTGTGTCAACAAAGGTCTGACTCAGAATATAAGACAGTTTCAATGCATGAGTTTCATGAGCATCTTCCATCGTCCCAGCCACAAATCTTAAATTTCTATAAAAACCAATGGAAATAATAAGGCAAATCATAACAATAATGCAGCTGAGACAACTGACATTATATAAGCAGCAGGAATTCTGAGAGATTTTGAATCTCCCTTCACCTAAAATCTCATCAGGAGTGTCACTCTTGTATAATTGGTGCGTTTGTTTCCACCCTGAAATGAATGCATGCTTGCACGCTTATTTAGTTAAAGCATTTACCAGCTGCTTTTGCATTAAAAAAAAATGTTCAAGGCAACCTATAATCACAGTACATTCTCATTTAAAAAATAAAACAAAAATTAGGTTCACAGAATCTGTTTGGATCTGTTTTGTGTAGCTGCCAAAAGACACAACTGAAATCTATGGGACTCCTACAAAGCAAACTGCTCACATTGAGCAGATTTATCTACTTGTTTTCCTTGATCATTGTCAGCCATCACTGCTTCAGAGTAGTTTTTTACCATACTGCCTTACAGTGTATATGCTTTCCTTTTTAAAAAGGAAATTCATCTAGTGAGTCAGAATCCCTATAAATGTCAAGCCAGAGCTTAATGTTGTTAAGGTTTAAACCGGGAGCTTCATCTAATGAAATGAAATACTTTTTACAATCTGGGCTTCTGAGTCATGATCAGGTGAGATCTCGGAAAGGTGAGTAACCACAGAAGCAACTTTTCTTCTGGGAAAACTCAGAAATCTATTTTTGATGTTTGCTTCCATCAGTGTTTTTAAATAAATATTTTAGATTCTTCCATGTAAACCGCTTGGAAGGTAAATTTTTTTGATTAAGTGCTATATAAAAATTTCAGAAGATAAAATAAAAGAAAAAAATATTAAATTTCTTATATGGAAGGCTAGTTGAAATCAGAGGGCTCCCATGGGACTTTGTGCAGGAGAAATGTCCAGAACTCAATGTTTTCAAAGAATTCTGGGCACTGTCGTTTACCCCTCACAGAGTTCCAATTCCCAGCAACCCTTAGCAAACTACAGTACCCAGAATTATTTGAGGCTTCAAATGTGCTTTAAAGGTACAGTGTCCACATAGTCTCATTATTTGAAAGCCTTCATATTTTTATTTTAATAATATTCATTCATAAGCAATGCTGAAACAATTACGAAAGGGGGAAACGGTAAATTTTCAGGAAGACAGCAAAAGAACCTCAAAACCATGGTCACACAAGGAACAGCCACCTTTCCTGTTGTCCCATCCTATGCTGTGAGAGTAGTTCAATAGTCTCTTTCAGCATAAAATGACAATACAGAGAATGTGTCTTAGTGCTGCTGCAGTGATCACATGATGTTCCCATACCCTCCAACATGCCACAAAGGAAAATTGGGACGTGTGTCGTTCATAGCTGCACTCCCACACAAGTCATGTGACTCGCACAAGAGCGTGACCCCCACAAATGTGCATCTTTTGTGGCCACACTCCTGTGTGAATCACAGCAAGTATGTGATCCCCGAAAACATGCATCTTTGGGGGCTGGGTCCTTGTGGGAGTCAGGTGACTCATATGATAGCATTTTCTGGGGCCATGCTCTTGCGGGAGATAAAATGGGACATCCCAAGATCCAATTAGAAGCAGGGATGGTTTCTATAATTCCAGCATACTCCACTCAAAAGCGGGACAGTTGAGGGGTATGTGTTCCCTGTTCTCCAACATGACACTACAAGAGACAATGAAACTTCCCTTGCAGCACATTATGGGAAGGCACAACATTGCCCAGTTGTCTTGGCAACTCAGGAGCCTTATACCAAGCAAGACTATTGGTCCATCGAGATCGGGGGTTGTCAACCTGGTCCCTACCACCCACTAGTGGGCGTTTCCGGATTCTAGGTGGGTGGTAGGGGTTCTACGGCACAATCTGAATCCTCCTTCTATCGAACACTGCTGGGCGGTAAGGAAATTTTACCATCAAGAAAGATGCATTAGTGGGCGGTAGGTATAAAAAGGTTGACTACCCCTGGTCTAGATCAAGGTCTCAGATTGGGAACATTACAGCCCTACTTGGGGATGCCATTGATCAAACCTGGGAGCTTCTACATGCAAAGCAAATGTTCTACCCCTGAACTAAGGCCCCAGTGGTTAAATCCTTTGCCACTTGGATGTTCCCTGAAAAAATCACTCAATTGCAGGAAGGTGCTTCATTGGAGGGGCAGTAAAAAACATTCCCTGTTAATTACTCAATCTTGAATTTGAAAAAAAGAAGAGAGCAAAAGAGTGTCCAATGAACATAAAGGAACTGAAAATCCTAGAGCTGCACTTTGGTGATTTCAAACAGTAAGAGCATGGGTAGGCAAACTAAGGCCCAGGGGCTGGATCCGGCCCAATCGCCTTCTAAATCCAGCCCACAGACGGTCCAAGAATCAGCGTGTTTTTACATGAGTAGAATGTGTTTTTATTTAAAATGCATCTCTGGGTTATTTGTGGGGCATAGGAATGTGTTCATTTTTTTCTTCTTCAAAATATAGTCTGCCCCCCCCAAGGTTCTGAGGGATAGTGGACCAGCCCCCTGCTGAAAAAGTTTGCTGACCCCTGAATAAGAGCTCCCTCGTCTTCTCTTTTTAGATGTCACCAAACTATGAAGCTGGGAGCAACTGAAAGGGTGGTCGAAATGACTGATCAGGGACTTTTCGCTCGAGTACCCATGACATGTCATGACTCAAAGCCAAACCCTCCACTACTGAAATCAAAAAGCTGTTAATGTTAAGATATTTTGGTAGAGGGTCCCGTCCAGATGTCTGGAGCACTTCTCACAAACCACCAACACCGGTTGATCACCCAGACTTGTGTGAGCAGTTCTAAATGCAGGAGGCAGGTGTGGATGGGCAGAAGTAGGTTGGGTATCTCAGGAAATGGCAGAGCATTGGGGATGAACCTTAGGGGCTACAACCACCACCATCGGAGCTGTCCTTGTTTATGAGCGGGAGTAGAGGTAATAGTAAAAATTAACTGTAGTGTGTGTGGAAAAAGTGTGCAAAAGTCAACACAGCGCAGGACTTAACAAATCCAAAGCAGATGGGAATGTGCAAGCATCCCTAAGGCTCGTCAACTTCTTAAAGGTAAAGGTATCCCTGACCATTAGGTCCAGTCGTGGCCAACTCTGGGGTTGGGGTGCTCATCTCGCTTTATTGGCCGAGGGAGCCGGTGTACAGCTTCCAGGTCATGTGGCCAGCATGACTAAGCCACTTCTGGCGAACCAGAGCAGCGCACGGAAATGTCGTTTACCTTCCTGCCAGAGTGGTACCTATTGATCTACTTGCACTCTGGTGTGCTTTCGAAGTGCTAGGTTGGCAGGAGCAGGGACCGAGCAACGGGAGCTCACCCCGTCGTGGGGATTCAAACCACCGACCTTCTGATCAGCAAGTCCTAGGCTCTGTGGTTTAACCCACAGCGCCACCCGCATCCCGCATCAACTTCTTACACCCCAACATTTACACCACTATCCTGACTCTGAAGCCAAGATTTAGGTCACTATTGGAGAATGAATGGCCCTCCAACTCCCATCAGTCCCAGAGAGCATGGCCAGTAGTGAGGAACGCTGGGAGTTGTGGAGGGCCACAGATCCTTTATTCATGATGTAGATTGTTGTGGTCACTGGGAATCTCTGAGCTAGTGCCAAACATGCTACATTTCAGTAAGTCAGCAGGGATCATTTTCCATGATGATATTTAGGTAGGGAGGCACACAAAAATATATTAATTCTCTTCCTTGTAGAATAATAGATGAAAATCAGTGCAGTATAGCAGACACATATTCAAGCTCTTCCCTTGGATAGCTGAAAATTAATCTAAATTAAGAGACGTTGTTCTCAGAAATGACACGTTCTGCTTCCTCCAGTAATGACCATGTTGTGGAATGAGCTACAATAGCTCGGATATGCTCATGGGAAGAATTCAATTGAGTGACCCTATAATGATCCAAGACAGCACAAACACAATTAAGAGAACCATAGCATTCATTAATGAATGAGAGCATTAGGAAAAGAGGAAGCTGGAGCTCTGTTAATGAATGCTCATGCCATTTAGGAGCTGAAGCTTCAGAGAGTTACTTAACTTGTGTGTTTTGATGCTAGCAAGTGAGGTTCTTTGTTGGAATCAGGCATTTATATTGAACACTCTTTTAAAAGTCCCCAAATTCTAATTTCATTGGAGCAAGTATAGCATCATGTAGGGTATGCAGAGCTGTAAACATAATCCTAATAAAAATGCAGCTTGCTTTTATGTTCTTAAGCCATTTAAAATTGCCAAAAATGATAAAAGCCCCCCAAATGCATATTTTTATTATAATTGTGCTCACAGACCCCCATGCCATGTATGATGCAATGTGCTAGCTCTAGTATATTGAGCTAGTAGAATGGGTTATTGCCATCATGCCTTCCTTGTGAGCTTCCTGGAGTCATTTGATTGGCCGTTGTTGGAAAAAAACTCCTGGAGAAGATGGACCTTTGCATAGGCGCCGACTCCATGGGGCCTGAGGGGGCCCGAGCCCCCTCAAAAATTATTAGTTATGTTATGCTTTGTAAAATCACAAAATTATGTTGGTATTTTTTATTTTCCTTGTTTGACGATAGTTACCTTTTAAAATACATTCAGTAATAAGTTAAAACAAAGCCACTCCCGATCTAGAGAGGGGGTGGGGTTGCGGGCTCTCGACCCATCAACAATCTCGCGGGGCTGGCGTCAGCCCCGAGAGAAGCGGGGATACCATCTAGCTCATTAATATTCACCGCCCACGGCGGCAGCCAATCGGCTGCCGCAAAGGGCGGGCCCTCACAGGTTCACTTAAGGTCGGGGCAGCCCGGGGCTCGCCCCTTTCGTTCCCCCAGCAGCAGCGGTTTGGAGGTCTTGGCCCAATATTTTTTATAAGTCGGTATGGGCCCTCGCCCCCCCCCAATATTTTTTATAAGTCGGCGCCCCTGGACCTTTGGGTTCATCAAGCAGGACTCATTCTTGATTAAGCAGGCCAACAACATGGTGAACCTTGTCTTGTGGGCCATCATATAAATCTCAGTGAAAGGAAGGATTCCATTCTTCGTTGTTGTTTGGTCGTTTAGTCGTGTCTGACTCTTCATGACCCCATGGACCAGAGCATGCCAGGCACTCCTGTCTTCCACTGCCTCCCACAATTTCGTCAAACTCATGTTAGTAGCTTCGAGAACACTGTCCAGCCATCTCACCCTCTGTTGTCCCCTTCTCCTTGTGCACTCCATCTTTCCCAACATCAGGGTCTTTTCAAGGGAGTCTTCTCTTCTCATAAGGTGGCCAAAGTTTTGGAGCCTCAGCTTCAGGATCTGTCCTTCCAGGGAGCACTCAGGGCTGATTTCCTTAAGAATGGATATGTTTGATCTTCTTGCAGTCCATGGGACTCTCAAGAGTCTCCCCCAGCACCATAATTCAAAAGCATCAATTCTTCGGCGATCCATTCCATTCTTAGACATCCTTAATAAAAACAACTGGTTGTGACAGGCATGAAATGCATTCCACCCTATAACTGGTGCTCTCAGAGGTTAGCATTTCACTGGATTCAACCTCTGGGGGTTTTTTTCTCAGGGAGGATTGTAAACATAAAGCAGTTTAACATAAACCTTTTGAACAATAAATACATAAATAGACTTGCAAAGTTTCTGTATAGTTCACCAAGAACAAGCAAGTCAGAAGAGTTGTTTTTGTTACAGAACAAAAATTAATAACCACTGGTGATGTCAATTATTTGGAAACAGAGAACATCAATATGAACAACACCCAGGTATCTTATCTAATCTTCCACCTCTCTTTATTTTACTGGCATACTGGGTTCTTTGATCCTGCAAAGAACCCTTAACGACAACACTTGGTGAGCCCCCCCCCAATCTCTACAGGTGGCAAGGCACTGATTAGTTCAGAGGCAATTCTTCATTCCTTCCTTAAATTACAAATCACATCTCACACTGTTGATGCATTCGTTTCCATAAATAAATGGACCTTACTGACTCACAGATGAATGCCTTCATCTGCTCCTCATGCCAGCCTGCTGACAGAACAGATTTATTTGGTACTCCGACACATCATAATTATCCTTTCTAAAAGCGACAGCGTTCCTATGGCAACATTTGCATTTTAGTATTTAAGATCTCACAAACATTCCAAAGTGAGAATATGTGTAAGGAAGAGTATGGGGGGGGGGGAGGAAAATTCTGAGCTGTCACTTATGAAGGAGGTGGCATAAAAAGCCAGGTGCACTTGTCGATAATGTGAGATGTCCCGGCATATCTGGAGGAACACAACAAATTTTTGGTATGCACTTGCAGGAGAGTGTTTATCAGTTTGTTTTTAATATGTTGGAAGTGATCTGATAAAATGTCATAAGAGCCTAACACTGAGACAAGGCATGGATTCCAATGGGAACCAGATAAGGCTGCACAGGAAGTACCTTCAAGGAATGTACACCTAGAATTAAGAACCTAAAGAAATACCCCACACTGACATTTTGGCCTCAAGTACCGATTTCAAAACTGCCCGGAATTTTTTTGTTTCTTAGAATGCAATGCTGGGTACAAGGCTTCTATTAGCCAGATTAAGATGCTTTGAAGCAGAGTGTTGGTGATTTTTATTAATTTCTTACCTGCCCTTCAGCAGGCTACAACAATTTTAAAAGACAATTTTAAAATCAATTAAAACAAATAATCTGGTGCAGTGCTTGGACTAAGTCCGTTGCCCCCCAAACCTGCTGCATTAGACTTGTTAGCACCTTGTGTGGCGCTGGTCCCCTCCATCCTCTTTCTGCTCAAAGGTAGCACACTGAATTCAAAACATGTGGAGCCCAAAATGTTCTGCACAAATTACTGTTTCTGTTATCAGCACCCAATAATCACACTGATCACAGCTTGATATTGCATCAGTAAACCAACATGTCCCAGGAAGGAAGGAAGCAACTGCCCTTAAGTAGGGAACAATCTTGATCATTTTGCCCCCCCACTTTTCATGTGTTCCTTCTCAGCTCGCTGCATACATCTGATAACAGCACGTTGTTGACTTAAGAAAGCTCACCACAGTGTGGACCACTTAGGACTCTAAAAGATACCAGAATATGTTTGCCTTCTGAGTACTTTTTAGTTAACTGAGAGGCTATAGTACATATCCGCCATACCATGGCCAGTGCACTGCTGGCATGTGGCTCCTGGAAGGTTGACAGTGAGAGGAATATGGTTCTCAGGTCAAAAGAATATTCCCCATCTCTGAGAAAAACAATGCAGATTAAAGTACACACCAGAAGAGCCAGACTAGCAGAGAATTTGTTTATTTTATTTGAAATAGTACATAGAGAAGACAACATTACTTCTAGACATTTGAGAGAGAGAAAAATGTAGATTTAGAGTTTTATCAACAATGATCTTGGAGTGATAAGTAAAACCTACAAATTATTTGCTGGAATGCATTCAGCACAAGAAGATCAGCTTCTACAACCAAAGAACATAGAAGAATACAAGATGTTCTGAATCCAACAAGCGAAATTCCAAGCATTTAACTGCAAATAATCAAAAGAATCTTACATTTATAGATTAGTTTTCTTCTGAGAGAGATTGATTTTGTCACCAAGACTGAGAGCCATTCCCTGCAAAAGAGATGAGAGATTAATGGGTACATGTCTAAATTAATTATTTACATGCAATAGAAACAATTTTCTCTCTATTTATATATCCAGCCAGAAATAGCTGTCATTCACAGTTCAAAGCAGTGTTTCTAAGGTTAGGTCTGTTTTCTAATAGAATGCTGAAATAGCTATACTGCAGGCAACCCCTGATACAGAGGGAAACCTAAATCAGCATTGGCTACTTCAATCTTTCATCAAATTAAACACTGCCAGGACAGCAGCAGCGAGTGTCATAATTAAAGGAGGAATGTGTTACATAGAGAAGCTACACTGGAGGAGAGGGGAAAGGGGGTCTCAAAGGCAAGTTTAGTGGGAAAATACCCAGTAATAATTCAATTCCTATATTTTGATTGAGAGCAAATACCCACATTTCCATTCCCTTTCAGTAAGGACCATATTATTCAACAGATTTCCTCCTATATGTCAGGCATTATAATATGTCAGGCATTATAACATCATGAAGAGTGAGATGGGCAGACCTTTGTGATATTGATACAATAGAAGAAGAAGAAGAAGAGGAGGAGGAGGAGGAGGAGTTTGGATTTGATATCCCGCCTTTCACTCCCTTTAAGGAGTCTCAAAGCGGCTAACATTCTCCTTTCCCTTCCTCCCCCACAACAAACACTCTGTGAGGTGAGTGGGGCTGAGAGACTTCAAAGAAGTGTGACTAGCCCAAGGTCACCCAGCAGCTGCATGTGGAGGAGCGGAGACGCGAACCCGGTTCCCCAGATTACGAGACTACCGCTCTTAACCACTACACCACACTGGCTCTATTCTATTCTATTCTGCTCCTGAAGTGAGAAGGGAAGACAGCTCTTAGCTCTGGAATAGAGGTTTCCTATCCCATTCTGGCTCGTATTTTGTATACTACAAAAGATTATTGTGGTGGTTATTTTCATCAAGCAGTGTGGGCAGATAGCTTTCCATCACTGCTTTTAATACCACTGTATGCATTAAGGCAGAGATGGGGAAACTGTGCTCCCCAGAAAGACGTGGTCCTTGGAAAAGGAAGAGAGCTTGGTGGAAGAGCACCTGCTCTGCATGCAGAAAACCTCAGTACTGAAGCATCTCCAGGTGGGGCTCAGAGAGACTCCTGCCTCAATCCCTGGGGAGCCACTGCCAGTCAATGTAGACAATACTGAGCCTAAGTAGAAGGCAGATTTCTATGTTGGACTACTGCTCCCATCGGCTCTGACCATCCAGATGGTCCAGGACCATCTGGAGGGCTAGGGATTCTCCATCCCTGCAACATGCATGTGAATCCTCCTGCAAACTGCTTTTATCTTTTTTTCCCCTGGATTCCTTCCTCATTTCACAACTCCCCAGCAGAAATCTCTCTTTTTTTTTCCTTTTCTTTTTTTGAGGGGAGGTGGCAGTGGCATGGGGAACTGCAGTGAGGAAACTTTATTGCATAAGTGTCCTTCTGCTTGCCTAAGTTTTGGGTGCAATCTTGGGCGTTTCATCTCATTCTGCGATTTCTTAGCGATAAGATGCTCAAACTCAAATCCCCCCACAGAACTAAATAGTATGTGCCGGAGGCAAAAAAGTGCCACTTCTGTCGCTGACACTGCTTCTTCCATACATAGTTGAGACATATAGGAACTTTTTTCTGTGGAAAATGCAGTTTCTATCAAAAACAGCTTCTGGTGCAATGCAAGGAGCCATTGTTAGAAGTAGACTTTGTTGACATTCTAGTATGTCCATGAAGGGACTGGATACCTACTAGAATGTCAGCCAAGTCTGGTGCTCCTTGCATTGCACTTCTGAGAGTCGCCTCAGTTTTGTGAGCACATTTTCCAGTAGACTGTGATGGTATTACAGGTCCAAGAATTTGTCACACACCTGGAATAGAATCATTTACAACCAACTATTTCAGACACCTTCCTGCTAAATAGAGATTTATGTCTCAAATGTTTACTTGGAAATTCATCTGTAACTCTATTCCAGGACACGGTTGCCCACTCTACCTAGATAGCCTAACACAGAAAGACATTAACCCGATTACCAATTAGATAATATTAATTTGTAAATTTCAAACTTGCAACATCAGTTTGGGAGTTGACTATTTGAGGAGACATATAAAATATAATTACCTGACTTTTTGCACGAATTCTTATGTGTCCGGTGACTGGAGCATCAGGCCCAAGATGAATGGGCTTTTCAATGCTGACATTTGCAAGGGCATCTTCTCCAAATATGGACCGTGCATACAGATTGGCTGCCATGAAGCCACAGTAACCAGAAAGTGCCTAGAAAGACAATATTTTATACACCTTTTACAAGGGCATTTTATTTATTTCTTTTTTGAAATTAACTCATCACTACACAGCATCTTAAACTACATATTTACTCACAGGCACACCCCCCCACCCCACCCCCACCGCCCCATAAGGGATTCAAGGCAGATGGTGATTATTATAATAATTCAATAATAATAAATGCATGTACTCAATGTGGAGCTAAATTACACTTTAAAAAACCCTTCAGTTTCTAAACCCAAAAGACAAAGAGAATCATATAATCGCTTGGATCCTAAGTTGATCTTCCATTTGTGCCAAATGTCCTTTCATTTGTAGCTCTTAGCAACATAACCCAAACGTCTATCAAACCTCGGAAGAAAATTCTCCGGGGGGGGGGGGGAGATTATAGAGGGCTGATGATGGAAAGGGAGGTGGGAAAGCCCCACTCCATGAATGTAACCCAATTCATTCACAGAAGGGAAGTCAGGATCCAAGCCAATGTAATGAAAGTGGTTTTATTTGTGATTTGAGATCAGAGTTATAATTTATTAGCAAAAGGTATTACCTTTTCTGGAGTAAGGCACTTCATATTAGTTGACTTTAATATATGTTGCAAATATTCATTCAGATCTATTATATTCGTATTCACAGTGACCTTGAAAAATAAATAAATACAAGGACAATCATCGTACCAAGAACCTACAGAAGCTAAATTCACTCAAGGCTGATAAGATCTATGTGGAAGGCTGTTAATCTAACATGGAAACAGGGGCTGTTCTACCTCGTAACAAGTTCAGAAGGATAAGATAATACACCCTATTCTATTTAATGTGACCAAACGAAACGAAACAGCACACATTTGCCATATATCTGAAGGGGTCCTGCACAACTCAAAAGCCTGTATTTGAAACAAATTTCAGCCCAAGAAAAAGTGTATTGCCATGGGAGGTGCACGTGAGCCAGAGTGGTAGTTTTTCTGAAAGCAGTACAGTAGCTCAGATGCAAAGACCGGCATGCGGTGTTCTGCATGTATACTTGGGCTCTTATGCTCCTGCAAATAGCTGCTTATGTTTCCTAGAAAGCTGCTTCCAAGGGACCAAAACAAACAAAGCATATCTCCCACGCCCACACCTGTATGGCTTCTTAATAATATTCTATTTTAAAATGTGGATAAATAAAGGGTAATGAGAGCTCACTTTGTTTTCCCATTCAAATTCTGCCCACATCTGACGGAACTCAGCATCAGTACAAGTAGCAGGCTGGATGTAATCCATGATGTCAATATGGATGTCACTGAGGACAACACAGTTTCTGTCACTAGCTGCTCCAGAAACATCATACACTAAAAGAGAGAGAGAGAGAGAAACTCATACTCCTTCCAATTCAGACCGGAGACATCTCTTTCAAAATAGTGTTTTCCTAAAGCTAAGTTTGTAAAATAAATACAGTCACATTCTTATAAAATAGAATCAAAGAAACACACTTAAGACTCCTTAGTTACTGTATACTATCAGACTTGTACCCAGTATTGCTCAGTAATTCTAAGCAAACAATCAGTGCGGCTTTAAAAGGTAAGGTCCACCATCTTGATTCAAAATGGGGTTCAGCTGTATCCAAACATAAGACAAAAATCTGTTCCTTGATCTCAGAAAACATCATGCAAAATTTGGTCACAGTATCTTAGAAGGTGTCCAAATGAATAGAGAAGAGACAGACAGACAAACAATATTCCAAAATCTATAGCAGATAATACAGAATACTTACCGATATTACCAAAAATTATTCCATTCTCGGTGGAAGCAACTTTCACATTAGCCTTAATATTGGCAAAATCATGTGGAGCAAGTGTCAGAGGAGATGGTTTTTCCACAAGCTTCAGATCACCTGTTTAAAGAGAGGGTGCATAGAAGTTATCCAGGGGAAAAACTATTACTAGTAAAGCATTTTACATAATTGTTATATCTGTAATTGTTTACCTAATGTAGCTAATTCTAGTGTGCAATTCTGCAAAGTATCACTGGTCTGGTTTACCACGAGCACATCCAATACAATATCATATTGGTTGACATGAACATACGCCTCTGCATAGACTGGATCCGAGAATCCTGTCAACTGAGTCACCTGCCAAACATAAATAGAGAGTTAGGCTGCAATCCTATCCTCACTTAAATGGGAGGAAGCCCTGTTGAAATTCAATGTGACTCACTTCTGATCAGAGAGGTATAGGATTGTGCGGTTAATGTCTTAACAAAAAGCTAGCATACATTATTGAAAATGAAGCATCACTACTGAAAACTGCATTATTCCCTTACACTATTCTCTTCCATTTAGGTCCATAAGGAGATTTAAGATCTTCCACATCCCAAACCATTTCCAATTATTAATACCAGAACACAGCTACCCTCTCTGGCACCCATATCTTTCTGTAAAGTGGACACTTAGGAGACATGTTAAATAAGACACTCTAATGAACTAATGTCATTTCTGTGTTTTGCCCAGTAAAAACAACTTATCTTGTCTGTTTCATTCTCTTCAACCATAGCAAGGCCCCCTAGTTGCACAGATTTTTCTCAAGGCTTTCCTCTGCTTGTTTTTAAATAGGCAGCAAGAATCCCTACAAGACTAACTGCTGTAAGAATGCAACTTACAACTTTTCAATACGTTTTCTAATATCACAAGCCAATGTAAGGGTAACTGAAGCATTAACTGCCTAATTGGTTTGCTGCAGGGGAAAGTGACAAGAGTATGCCAGCACTGTGTCAATTGTAATTAGGGGACTAATTCAGTGCTGCACTTTGTTGTTTGTTCCACCAGGGCATGCATTTCAGCTGTGCCCTATTCTGAAGGTTCACCTGACAACCCCCCAAGGGTATACTGGGGGAAAGCACTGTTGGCTCAAGTGGAAGCCTTTGTGCGGGCTTCCGATTATGGGAGTCAAAAGCTGAATCCTGCCCATTTTTTAATAATTAAAAAAACAACAACATGGAAAGTGAAAGGATTTATTTTGCTTCAGTCCTAAGGACCGCCTGAGAAAACGGATATTTGACATCACCTTGTTGAGCTTGGATGCCAGTGGATCTGCAGCTTCTTTCCTTTGTGTGTTCCCCATAGCTGCTAGAAGACTCAGCTGAAACTGATCTTCCTTTGAGCTCATTTCATTTTTAGCAGTGAGTTGCATAAAGGAAATGGGATCATCTGGCTGAACTGTCACACTTCTCTTCTCAGACTCTTTCTGTGGTAAAGAGGAATAGGGATAAGTTGAGGTATAACATACACACAAGGAACAACTCTCTGTTACCTGGGCTTTTTGTCAGAGGCCTACAAACCATTACAGTTACACGGGCAATTTTGAGCTCTCACCTTCTGCGAGAGCTTCTCTTCTTCCAGCTTAGCAGACAACATGTGAGAAAGGGACTGCCTGCACTCCTTGTTGAAGATGTCATTCATTAGCGGGGAACATTCTGAGAGGACCTTCAGGCAGAGAGAAATCCGATCCACGTCATCATCCGTTATTGGTTTCTTGGGAAGAGATGACTTTCCCAAATGTAGGATAGTAGCCATGAGCAACATCGCCTCAGCTACAAAAGACTGAAGGAGGGGGAAAGAGGAGAATATTAGGATGTGCATTTGCTTTTGAATTCCAAAAACTGCAAAAAAATAACATGCAAAACCCAATCAAAAACGGGGGACACAGATTATATCTGAAGCTGACAGCAGCAATTTGTTAGCTTGAAACTAAGGAGGACACCTTCACACAAAGCGAGCTGTAAAAGCAGTGAAGGTGCCTTGAGTGTAAAGAGACTGTCCAAAAGGTGTGATCTTCAAGTAAATAAGGGAGATGGCTGTCCTCTCACCAAGTATCAGAGGCAGGAATCCCTTAAGCACAATTCAAAGAAATATAACGTACGTTTTGCTTCTTTTTTTCTTGAACCAGCATCACATAACGTAATGCAATCTTGGTCAGAGTTGTGGCGAGGGAGGCTGCGACAAAGAAATCTCCATCCAGCAAAAACCCTCTCAGTGGAGGCCTACCAAAAAAGAGAAAAGGGCAATTTAGAAACAGCACCCAACATATTGCTTAGCCATGTGACCTATATGACAGACTTCAGAAACAAAAGAACTCATCTTACTGTACCTAAATCAGGAGGCTATGTGAGAGAAGCAGAAAAGATAGCCTGAACATCTAAATCAAAGTGCCCTGTGGGCTTGTAAGCTATATATGTTTAAATATTTACAATACTTTTTTATACAAAACAATATAAAAGAAGGAAAAGTTATTGTGGTGCCCTCAAGATGTTGGACTACAACTCCCAGCAGCCCCTGGCAGCAAGGTCACTGATCAGGGGTGATGTGACTTTTAGTCCAAAACATCTGGAGGGCACCACACTGGCTGCACCTGATGTAACAGACTGTCAGTGTTTGTAAAAAGCAAAAAAAAGAAAGAAAGGGTTCTGACCTCCCTTTGTCTCTTCAGCCTGGTCCTCGGACCCTTGTCTGCATAAAAGAGTCCACGAGAATATCCTTGCAGAGTTTTATTCTTAAAAGTCTTTGTGCAAAACACGACTGAATAACTACAGTGGTGCCTCACAAGACGAAATTAATTCGTTCCGCAAGTCTTTTCGTCTTGCGAGTTTTTCGTCTTGCGAAACACGGTTTCCCATAGGAATGCATTGAAAATCAATCAATGCGTTCCTATGGAAACCGCCTTCAGACCAGGTCCGGGGACAGTCTGTCCCCCGACCTCTTCTGAAGGCCGGCGGGGGGCGAAAGTCTTGCTTCCCCCCGCCTGCCTTCCCGGGACAGCAGAGACTTCTCCGCTGTCCCGGGGCGATTTTAAAATGCTGGTGGGCGGCAGCGAAGCCTTCGCTGCCGCCCGCCAGCATTTTAAAAACCCCGGGACAGCGGAGGACTTCTCTGCTGTCCAGGGCGATCTTAAAATGCTGGCGGGCGGCAGCATTTTAAAATTGCCCCGGGACAGCGGAGGAATTCTTGCGAAGCAAGCCCATAGGGAAATTCGTTTTGCGAAGCGCCTCCAAAACGGAAAACCCTTTCGTCTAGCGGGTTTTTCGTCTTGCGAGGCGTTCGTCTTGCGGGGCACCACTGTATACACACCAGCACTAACCAACCAACCCAAACACCAGCCTCCGCAACAAACTAACATTTCTCACTTATATATACAACTTGGTGCAGACCGCTGAGTCATGCTGACCCAGCTTTATTCGCATTAAAGAAACAGCGGCCATTTTAGCCGTGACACAGACTACCTATCATCCCACCCATAATAAACCCTCAAAATACACAAGTACACAGAAAAGGGGGGGGGAATGGGGGGAGTGAGCCACGCAGGTTGACTGATACATACTCATCTATTAAGTTACTAATTAAATTTATGAAATGATGCATTTTCAATTTTTCCCTTCCATACAGAAGAACAGAATGGCCAATAATGTTCCATGTTGGATAAAAATTCTGCCCCACATTACTGGTTGGGACTATAAGTACTTGGTGGGCTTTTTTTGGGGGGGGGTATTTTTTTGTAAGCAGCTTTACCCAAGCTGCAAACAACTCTTTGCTTTGTGTCTATGCCCTGGGCCACAGCAACAAGATTCTCCTCTCTAATGACTCAGCAGGACTCGCTGCCAACGTGCAGATATCCCGTCTGAACTCAGTGTCTCCTGCCAATGATGTGCTTTCCAACTCCTGGCTGCTTGCTAAGAGAGAGAAAAAATCTCCAAGGAATTCTGTACTCTGAGTTTTGTTTCTTAAAAACTTGAAACAATATACTCGGCTCTGACCATATGGCAGTAAAGGCACACCGCCCTCTTCTGTCCAATATTCACAGACAATAACTGCTGCAGTCTGTTCAAACGTCATTACTGGAAAGTTGAGACGATTAGAGAGATTACAGGAACAGAAAGAATTGCATCAAGCATTATATATCATTTGGATTCTTTGTGTTCTTGCCCTTTAAGGCAGCTTTAGTCTGGCAACTGTGTTTTATACATATTTTCATATTTGGCAAATCATTACAAGCAACTCCTTTCTGGAAGGGAGAAACAAGGTACACATTTTTGTATAATAAAATGTATCACATTGGCAGACTTGTGTAAACATTGATTTATTTATTTTTAAAGATAGGTTTATATATATAAATATTTAAATCCCACTAGTGCTCCTGCTGCTGTTGCACCATCTAAGCAGAGTAGTGGGGATTTCCTTCAATTCTCTCTCCCCGCAAAGTTCCTTGGACCCCATCTCCCATCTAAAAAAATTGGGGGTGGCAGCTGTAGAGTTAATGGGGAAATCAGGGGAAAATCAGCTCTGCACATCTTACGCGAGTGGACACCTCCTGCCAGATCTAAAGCCCTTGCACTCACACAATAGCACCAGTTGTAAATCATCCACTGCTAACAAAGGCTAAAGCCAAATCACCTGTCTTCTTCTTTTTTGGCAGGTCTGGAACTGCTAAGAGCACTCTGTGTAGCATACGTTCCCATTTCAGTAACCAGTTTTTGGGCTGGACCCACAGTAATTTCCTCCTCAGGCTTCATCTCACCAGCTTCTTTCTTGATTTCAGATTCTACTATTGGGATCTGAAAGATTAACAATGTGACTGATAAAAAAATTAACAGCATAAACTTCAGCCTGGAAGATGGGGCTATATTCTCTCAGATGCCCCTAAACTTAACCAATCTCCTCCTGTACGCACCTCCATATATTAATTTTTCTCCTTCCATTAAGTACTTTCTGTTCCATTAACTATTAATGAAATGATGAATTATTTCAAATGATTAATCTTTGATTAATTTGTTCAGCAGAAACTACAAGTTGGTATTAGCATGGTATTGTTTTTCATTTGTACAGTACATCCTCAAGAAACCACCAAATGTAACCAATTTTTAAATCCTGTGGTTTTCAAAGGCTTATTTCCCCCCTGAAATGTATAAAAACAGAAAAATGTGTTTTGATTAACAATACAGACACCTACCTCTCCCAGTGATCTACGGACTTCTGTCATTACGCTCTGTATATCTTCCTTTGTGCTACAGTATTCTCCAAGGATCCAGAGGGCTCCGCGATAAATTCTATAAAGCACAAATAAATAAATAAATCAGCCTTGCAATTTTATACAGATAATCGATTCAAACTGCACCCTCATACATTTCATGGGCACATCAGTCATTCCGGCTCAAAAGGATTAAGTAGCCTACAAAAATTATTAGTATTTGCTTAGCAGAGGCTCAGTTGTCTATTGATCTGCTGACCAGATATATGAACTGCCAAAGGTAAAGGAGACGAGTGGAAGAGCATCCTCCTCCCTCCTTCACTCTTTCAGTTACCACTCTAGATTTATTTCCCAGTGGCAAAAAAAATATTGCACGAACAGTAAAACTCATGGGATATAAGCCACTGTTAACAAAGGCAAAAGTCTAATCACCTGTCTTTTGGGGCACTATTGTGAATGCAAGGGCTTTTATCTGGCAGGAGGCATCCACTTATGGAGGAGGTAGGAAGGTGAGAGGAAGTGGGAAAACAAAAGACATGTGAATGGGCTGTCAGAAAGGCCAGGAAGATGAAATGTTGGCACAAAACTATATATATTTACTCACAATTAAGTTACACTGGTCTACTGAACACAATGAACGTGTGAACAGGACTGCAGCATGAGTAACCTTTTAATATCACTTCCCCTGCATGCTGAGAAAACACGTACTAAAACAATTAACCTAATGAGGTTTCTCTCCCAGCAACCCAAGCTGCTTTTGAAATTTGAGAGGCAGGATTACCGAGTACAGTCGTACCTTGGAAGTCGAACGGAATCCGTTCCGGAAGTCCGTTCGACTTCCAAAACTTTCGAAAACCAAATCGTGGCTTCTGATTGGCTTCTGATTGGAAGCTCCTGCGGCCAATCAGAAGCTGCAGAAGTCCCGTCGGATGTTCGGGTTCCAAAAGAACGTTCACAAACTGGAACAATCACTTCCAGGTTTGTAGCGTTCGGGAGCTACAAAACGTCCAAGTTCCAGGGTGTTTGGGATCCAAGGTACGACCGCATCAGTAAGGTAAAATTTGGACAGATTTCCATCGACCCAGGCATTGCAGCTTCCCATATAGAATGGTACTGTCCCTGGGGACTCTCCTGCCCCCCACTCCAAGCCACGGTTGGGAGGTGTAGTGGAAGTAGGAGGAGAAAATCCCTGTTGTGCTAGCAGACGTCCTCACACAAGGCTTCTACTGGTGTGGCTTGTTATCTGTCAATCCCACCCAATAATTTATTTAGAAATAATCACATGCTTCTGCAGATGTATGTAATGGAAACAGATTAATTTAATTGCCCAATCACTTCAGATTTAGAAAGGCAACACAAGTAAGTCTTGTGAGAGTAAGAACGCTGCATTTTTGGCGGTGTAGCAGACATACGATTTATTTTCACATCTGTTCAGAGGCACACAAAAATTTGAAGGCAATAAAATGAATCCTTATTAAGCATTTTAGCCAAAGTCCTATGCGCCCACATCGGTTTCCTTAACTCGCTTCTATTTTAACAACTTAGAGCAGGGGTTGGCAAGGTTTACCTTGCCTGGGCTGGTTCACTCCAGCGGAGATCCCTCCATGGGCCAGATCGCAAGAGCACATGCTCATGATTTCCAGCATCAGCGTCTGCGCAGACGTGATTCCCGGTGGCACAGAAGCGAGTCCCCGTGCCATGTTGGTTTAGCGCAGCGCATGGGGACTCGCCAAGTGGGCGGCTCGTGGGCCAGTTAAACGACCCCTCTGGGCTGCTTGTAGCCCATGGGCCTTAGGTTGCCGACCCCTGACTTAGAAGCACCTAAACCTTTAAATCCAGGTGGTGAGCAGTGTCTACTTGAGGCATATGTTAAACTTACTTGACAGATTTAATACAGTGGAACACTTCCAGCATCTTCTCCACAATAAGTAGTCTGAGATTATCAAAACGCTGGATGGCTTCACGCACAAACTCCAAGACATCAGCAGCTGCAGCTTCATTATAATCACTGAGGAACTCCATCAACTAGGATAAGAATGAGCAAGTCACACAACTTGAAAGACATCAGCACCCCATTAGCCAAATCAAGAACTAGAAGTTAACAGGATTTGGATTGACTGTACATGTACAAGAGTGCTTTAGGCTCAACTATTTCTGTAAGAGACAGTGCACGGAACAAGGTGGCAGTTAGGTACAATTTAACAGCCGCTTTGCATGCATAGAGGCCAATAGCTGCCCATATCATATGGAGTGATATTCAACAAATGAGTCCCTTCAGCAGAAGCCCTGTGCAAAGACGTCTGCTTGTGCAATGGGCTCCCGCCCCCCGCCCCAATTCCTCCCCACGCAACTGGCTCAGGGGTTGGGGTCAGGGAACCCTTGGAACAACATGGTGGGAGAAAAGGGGGATAATTCCATCTGGCAAGCCATATTGCTTGCACTGACAGAACTATCAGAACAGCATGATATTGAATTCTTTCTAAAAACTTTAGTAAACTTTGGCCAGAAATCCTAGGGAACTCAGTGCTTTCTAACTCAATAAAGTTGTTCTGAAGCTTTTATCATTCAAAATAAAGATGACAAATTCTTGTTTAAACATCTACAATGTTGTCTTGTTACTTTCTGGCAGTAATACAGTTTGTTCTTCCAACTACAATTCCATAAAAATAAGAACCTCTTCTCACATAACGAAATTATGAGAATTTATAACAAAGTGTGTGCTTTAACTAACAGAAAACAACACACTGGGAATAAGAATAAACTTATAAAAGGGGGGGGACCAATCAGGGCTACAAGAAAAGTAGCTGAGAAGGTAAGCGACTATTAAATATTAAACAATTATTGCAAGTTAAGTGTAACAAAATTTGTGGAACAGGAAGCAAAATGTTGAATGAGTTGCTTACCACAGGAATGACATTTGCAGCCATATCAGGGAACCGAACGCTACAGGAATGTAATGTCCGAACAAGCAACTGTCTGTATTTATCAGTATCTTCATGCTCTGTCACATTATTTGTTTTAATTACTTCTTTCTTCAAAACAATCACCAGCTAGACAAAAGCAAAGCACAAAACAACAATTACGTTTTTTTAAAAAAGGTCAAAAAATTAAAGCTAAAGTATTATGTAGTTACTCAAAAGTAAGCTAAGGTGAATTAAGAGAGACTTTACTTAAACATTGACAGGTATAGGATTCAGCTGTGGGGGGAAAGGAACATGTGTTTTACCTCTTCTACATTTCTGGAAGATACAAGATCGAGAGCCAACTGTAAGGTCTTCTTGCGCACTTCCAAGTCTGGTGTACTCAGAACTCTTAGTATGTCCATTACTAGATCCTGAAATAAAGTACACTTTGTTTGTAGGCATGGGCTATTTCATTTCTGTGCAATGCGCTGTTTATATTTATATTTTACTTTATTTATTTAATCTCTATACTACCCTTCATCCAAGGATCACAGGGAGGATTAAGATATAAAAAACCCAAAAATGCATAACACAGTTTTAACATACAACATACATTTGGTTATACAGCTTTGAATTTGGGAAAACTATGCCTACCTGCAGTACTCTTTCATGGGCTGGGTGATCCTTGAGTTCAATCAAGCGGTCCAACACAATGAGCTTCACATTGTTGTCACTTTCTTTAATAATAAGGTCAATATAGCACTGAGCTGCTGCCTTCAGTTAAAAGAAAAATGAAAATGCTTAAAGCATTCCAATTTGTGATATAGGAAAAGAAGTTGACAAATTAGGTGCAAGAACACAAGTTTTTCTAAATCAACAGGAAATGTTACAAACTAAGGAAGATGGGCAAGCCTGCACAATAATTCTGAGCACTTGAATTGATTTGCCTGTTTGGCATTCTCTGGTAGTTGCAGTTATATTTTACATTAAATCTTAGGCATCAGGATGAAATATGGTGTACACATTCAGAAAACAACTGTATGTATATTTCAAGTGCAAAATGCAGCTCAACCTTTGCATCAATTTCTGGGGGTGGGCAGGATGCAAATACGATGCTATACTATCTCTCAGCTGAAGAATAAGATACTGGAGTGTTCCATTACCATGGTACTTTTGGACAACATACAGTGTGAAGTGGCGTTCTTCTAACTTGGCCTGTTCCTGACTTAGTGGAACATCATGGAACTGCAAACTGGTCACTTTGTCTCTGATCACACAGTATGCTCAAAATGCTTTCTTTAAATTATAAATTGGATAATGGTTCATCTGTTGTTCATATTCACGTGCCAATAATCAATGAACAAAGCAGTACCTTGGTGAGACACTCCTAAACTTTACCTGCTGTTCCAATTCACAAGCCTTAAAATGCCTTAGTACCAAATGTATACTGATGTCCAAGACACTTAAAAAAATGTTTTGATGTGTCACAATATGCTGCAGTACCTTGATTGCTGTTGGTGCACTGGAAAGTGTAACTAATGTTCCTGCTGCTTCATATTTTACTGCAGGGCTCGACGATTGCAGTAAATTGTAGATACAACGAATAAACCGAGCTCTTTCTGATGGATTAGCATGGCAAACCTAGATTTGGAAATGAAAGATGCAGAAGCAATATTCTCTTGCTGAAGGAGGAATGGATTCTCTCTTTTAAAACAACAACAAAACCCTCAACTGCTTAGTTCTCTTGTTACTACACTGGTTGTCAAACACCAGAGGAAACCTGAACAAACATACTACCCATACAAACATTAGCAGTACCAAAATAAAGAATATCACTGATACAGAAGTCTTATTCAAACAACATTTGTTTCTAAAAATACACCAGTTTGAATCTGACAAACTACAATAACTCTGATTTTGGAACATTGCTTTTTTGTCCTCTCCTCCTTGCTACAGCTTCCAAAAATCGCTTCTGTGAGTTGGGAGACCCTCATATTCACCGTGGGTGACTACAGATGGAAATGAGTTTTATCAGAAATCACAGAATCCTATTGTATCAGTGCAAGTGCCTTCTGATTGCACTTGCATCCAGCCTATCATCTTTCCATCCGATGATGTGGAATCTGGCACACAAAACTGCAAAGGTTGTAAAGGTCTATTGTAGACCTACTAAAATGAATGGGCATGACTAACTTAGATTCATTAGTTTCAATGGATCTACTCAGAGCAAAACCTAGCTGGAGAGAACTCTCAGTTACTAACACATTTGTTAGTCCTTAACTTCCATTTTCCCAGTGTTTGCAACAAACGAGCTGAGGCTCATTTATTTTTTTTTAGAAACAATTTCTTTCCCAAAGAAAGTTGAAAATTATTTCTTTCCTGTACCTTATAGATCAGTTCCACAATAACAAGTTGTAGAATATCACCAAATGTCTGGACTTGGTCAATACAGGTACTCAAGTAATCCAAAGCACGATCCTTCAGAAATAAACAAAATAATTTTCACATTTGAGTTTTGCCATTTCTCATTATAATCCAAGTAGTATGTATTCATTTTTACATTTTATATCCTTTCAGTTTACCAGGGACACTCCAAATTACAGGAGTTTTATTTTTAGTCATATGTTGCCATCTTTGTATATGGATGACACTTTAATAAAATAATAGGCTCAAGAGGCTTACAATCTAGAAAAAGACAAAAGGGAGACAACAGAAGGAAATGGAGGTGGGCAGGCCTGGAAGATAATGCGTATAATGAAGTTACACATACATGGGCATACCGGGAGTAGGAGACAGTGCCAAAGGGATCATTGAAAACCTGTGTTTTGAAGAGGAATTTGAAGAAAAAGAGAGAGATGGCATCACAAAAGGCATTCTGGGAGATGTTTCCAAGCATAAGTGGCAGGAAGGGAGAAAGGTTGCAGTTGTTTGATGAAGCAGAAAACATTTAGACAGCTTTGGGTGATAGAGCTAGATGAGTGAAGGCAAGGCAGGGATATGCCTCTTAAATTAAAACACAAATTCAAAGTGTTGGTGCTGACCTTTAAAGCCCTAAATGGCCTTGGTCCAATATACCTGAAGGAGCGTCTCCACACCCATTGTTCTACCCAGACACTGAGGTCCAGCACCAAGGGCCTTCTGGAGGTTCCCTCGCTGCAAGAAGCCAAGTTACAGGGAACCAGGCAGAGGGCCTTCTTGGTAGCGGCACCCGCCCTATGGAACATCCTCCCACCAGATATCAAAGAGAAAAACAACTACCAGACTTTTAGAAGACATCTGAAGGCAGCCCTGTTTAAGGAAGCTTTTAATGTTTGACATACTATTGTATTTTAATATTTTGTTGGAAGCCGCCCAGAGTGGCTGGGGAAACCCAGCCAGATGGAAAGGGTACAAATAAATTATTATTATTATTATTATTATTATTATTATTATTATTATTATTATTAATTCAAAACCAAGAAGGATGGAGGGACATTTATTTTTACCTGATCAGCATGAATAAGCATCATGAAGGCATTTCTTTTGCAACTTGCATCTTTCTCATTCACCAGAAAATCATGGATCAGTTCAGGGGCATCAGGTATAAGATGCTCAAAGTTTCTTTTAAAAGAACAGAGATAAAGATTACAAATGTAATGCTCAATAATACAATTGGATTAATACAAAATGTAGATGTAGCTTTTTGAAGAAAAGTTAAAGAACAATTGTTCTGTGCTCAATCTTTATATTCAAAAAACAGCAAAATAGGTTCTTTCAGTTCCTTTATTCCTTTCAGTTCCCTTTATCCGTTCTTTCAATTCTTTCAATTCTTTTATCCAATGCCATTTCTGCAGGGTTACAATTATTTACCTTTCCTGTGAGCTTGTAAATACAGAAGACTACTAACAGGGTAAATCTGTAACATTGTAATTGTAACTTGGCTGCAATTCCTGGGCTACACACCAAACTCCTAACAATCACGATGGCTTCTAACCTTTCCTTATGCACTGCTTGACAAACCAATTTGAAGAGTTTCAAAACTATGATCTGCTGCAAAGAAAAAAGCCACATAGAAAGGAGTTCCATGGATTGCAGCCTCAGTTTATTTAACAAGCTACGAACAGTTGTGTTAAGTCTTATGATTTTATTTTAGCCTGGTTTACATTAGGTAAAGGTAAAGGTACCCCTGCCCGTACGGGCCAGTCTTGACAGACTCTGGGGTTGTGCGCCCATCTCAGGGGCCAGCGCTGTCTGGAGACACTTCCGGGTCACGTAGCCAGCGTGACAAAGCTGCATCTGGCGAGCCAGAGCCGCACACGGAAACACTGTTTACCTTCCCGCTGGTAAGCGGTCCCTATTTATCTACTTGCACCCGGAGGTGCTTTCGAACTGCTAGGTTGGCAGGCGCTGGGACCGAGCAGCGGGAGCGCACCCCGCCGCAGGGATTCGAACCGCCGACCTTTCAATCGGCAAGTCCTAGGCGCTGAGGCTTTAACCAACAGCGCCACCTGCGTCCCGTGGTTTACATTAGCTTGGACCAAAAAGTAAACTTAAAATAATTATTTCTGAAAATGAAGTTAAATGCTCCCACTTTCTCACAATGGCTCAATGCCATTTCTTAATTAATTTGAATGGTAGACTGGCTCACAAGCATCCCGCATAAAAAGCTATCAAAATTATGGTCATTAACTGTTTTTCACCAGAACCCAGTGTGCTATAACCCTAGCTCTGCAGGTCTGTGTATTACTTGTAAAGGGGCTTCTGGACAGATTGGAAGACAACTGTAGCATCTCGCTTGTGCAATGGACCTCCACTCATGCAAACATTACTTTCCCTTCCTCTCCTCCCTCCTGTGTTCCTCCAAAATCTGCTGAGAGCTACAGGGAGGAGGAGAGATCACACCGCATTCATTGGTGCAACACTGTATTTCATCCATTAGGGTCAAAGAAACAGGACTACTTTCCATACTTGATTTAATTTCAGCGCACACAAAATTGATAAAGTCCTTTCATAAGTAACACTCCCATGCAGCATGTGTGAACAGTTTAGTAAAGGCAAAATAAACCAAACCAAAAAGTATTTAGAAATATTTCTCTGCTAGAAGTAGCAACTGAATTGGGATGTAGAATCCACAATAATATAAAAACCACAGCAGTTACAAATTATGAATTCTTCAAGCATTTATTGAAATAAGATTTTAAGTCGGTGTTTTTAACAGGTGATGATCCAGCTTAATTTTATAATTTGAGCATTATATAATTACTTTAATGCATTAAGAAGGGGAAAATATGAAGTGTTAAAATGATGAGCATCATTTTAGGTTATCACCTCCCCCCCCCCCCCCAAGATACAGCATAGCTATGTTCCTAGTCTGACAGCTGGGACTTTAGTAAATTTGCAAAATTTACCTGTAAATAGTGTAGATTGCAAGAACTGCATTCCTGCGCACATAGCTATGACGATGTTCCAGACATGCACGAATAGCTGGCATCAATGGTTCCAGCAATTCTGCTTCTTTAAGCTTGCAAAGGAAACGGAGAGTGGATCCTCTGATGAACTCGTTTGGATGTTGAAGATCCTGAAACATCAAAATCAAGATGATATATGTATTTGGAAATGAAGTACAATTGCATTCTAGTCTCCTTACATCAACTAAGTCTTCTAAATCTGGACAAAATAAAAATCAACTAAATCTGGACAAAGGCAAAAATAATCCAAAACTGAAAGTCATTTTTACAATAAAACCACAGTCCAAAAGAACAAGACAAAAACATACAGTGGTACCTCGGGATAAGTACTTAATTTGTTCCGGAGATCCGTTTTTAACCTGAAACTCTTCTTAACCTGAAGCACCACTTTAGCTAATGGGGCCTCCCACTGCCGCCACACCACCAGAGCACAATTTCTGTTCTCATCCTGAAGCAAAGTTCTTAACCCGAGGTACTATTTCTGGGTTAGCAGAGTCTGTAACCTGAAGCATATGTAACCTGAAGTGTATGTAACCCGAGGTACCACTGTATTCCACTTACAAAGCAGGATATTTGGATATATGCTATAGCATTAGGATGGTTGATCACAAATTACGTTGATTATGTTGATTCTATGCTACAAGTAGAATAAATAAAAGATTAACCTTTCTGTAGGCATCACAAACAAGGATCATTTCTTGCAACAGTCTGCCATCTGGAGTGGTCTTGGGAACAATCTCCCAAAATACTAAAAGCAGTTTTTTGATGGTGTGGTCCTGAAGTGGCAGCACAAACCGAATAATAGTCATCAAAAGTCCTGGCAGCTTTTCACCATTTAAAATCATTATGATTACTTTCTTCAAGGCCTCTGTCTTAGATTTCACATCTCCTTTTTCTGTTAGACAAAAGAAGCTGCGTAAGTTACATTAACCACAAACTATGATAGCAGAACATTTTTTAAATGTTGTTGAATTACATACTATCATTCTGAATTTCTTGTTCTTTATCCTGCTACTGCTACATTACATGATAATCACTATAGAGGAGATTTCTACACTTTGGCATAGTAAACCGTAGCCTTTGCCAACCTGATGCCCTCCAGATGTAAGCCCTAGCCAGTATGACCCATGCTGGCTGGTGGTGACAGGAGCTAGAATCCAAAATACCTGGAAGGCAACAATTTGGTGATGACTGTCTTACTGTGTACTACTCCAACCAAAAGAACACACAAGTAAAGGAGAAGGGGAAGCATTTCTGGGTAGACACTATTGGGTTTACATGTGCCTCACATTACTGACAATTCAATTTAGGCAAAATTCTTACATACAACCACCACACAAAAGGATGCTTGAAAAGTTCCCATATGGTGGCTCCTCTATGCAGTGGCTGTAATGCACTAGAGTTGCATGCTATAGAACACACATGCACTTACTCAGCAATGCCTGCACTTTTGCTGCACTCCACTTTTTCAGTAGAGCTGCAACAGAGTGCAGAAGGAACTGCAATTTAACTTGTCATTCAACACTGTTTGCTCTGCAACATGTTTACTCCACTTCCCATGTTTTGCCCGTGAGACCTTATGTATTTCCTCACACTGATGTGTGGTCTGTTAACCATTTTAGCTGCTACTATATTGTTAAATTAGTTTGTTTCACTTTTTAAAGGCTGTTTTACAGCATTTAATGTTTAAAATATTTTCATTTCATTTTTTTCCTTCCCACCACTTCTCTGATTGCCACGGCAGCAGAACAGGCAATAGAATATTTGAAATAAATTCACTATAAAAGCATGGTCCAGAAAGCATAACATACCCAAGTCATTCTTTAAGCTCATTTCAGATGGTGGCTCCGAGTCCATTGGAACAATGATTAATGTATAGCACACATTTTCTGCAGCCGTCATTTTGTCTCTTTATCAAAGTTCTCTCAATGCAAGATTTTTTAAAAAGATGTCTCACAAACTCTGGAAAAGAATTCCAATAATGCAGTTAATTGATAACTATGCTTCTACTGTAGTCCATGCGTTGTCATAAAAAATCCCCAAATATCTTCAAGTCTGTATTTTGTCTACTGGACTGAGGGCTGCAGGACAATGTACTCTATTGAAAATAATGCAACAAATGTACAAATATATGCAACCATATTTCAAGGGGAACAGTGCAGCCTTATATTCAGGCATAGGCAAACTCAGCCCTCCAGATGTTTTGGGATTACAACTCCCATTATCCCTGACCACTGGTCCTGTTAGCTAGGGATTATGGGAGTTGTAGTCTCAAAACATCTGGAGGGCCAAGTTTGCCTATGCCTGCTTGTATTTAACAACTCTCCTGCTGGCCACATTAATCCAGGAATGCCATACAGGTGAGGCTAGTAACTTTTGTGGGCTGATTTACAAATCTAGAATAACCTCATCAGAATGCTAACATGTACCAAAGCTGCAGTCTCATATATGTTCTATTCAGCAGTAATACTGCCCCATTAGATTCAGAGGGATGTACTTCTAGGTGTGTATGATATTGGAGCCAAAATGCAATAGAACAAATAAAGTGTTTTTTTAAAAAGCAGTAGCAATATACAGTATCCAGTTATCCATTGTTATTTAGACATTCCAGACGCTTAACTACATTATTACAAACCCTTCTAGTAAAGAAAACATACACAATAACGTCCTAAGAAAACATAGCTGGCTGTATAGTCACTAAAATAAGTGGATACTGTATCATCAAAATAAAGCACCAAGTGCTTTATAAATTTCAGTGCTAGAATAAAATTCATGCTTAACCTTTGATGGGTTCATGCGCACTGAGATATTATTCATTGAGCAGTCAAATGCCAAACCCCAAGTTATAGCCAGTGGGAAAACAACCTTTTGACAAAGTCCCTCACTAAAAGCTCATAAATAAACTTAGCAGTCATGGAATTGGAGAAAAGGTACCCTTGCGGATGGGTAACTCCTTCAAAAATAGTAAGTGTAGGATAGGTACAGATTGTTCTCATAATGAAATGCAGTATGGAAACACACAAGGTTCTGTATTGTGATATTTGTTCATAAACAATCTGGAGACCAGGGCTAGCAGGAAAAGTTGCCAAGTTTGCAGTTGACACCAAATGATTCCACATGGTGGTAGCTCAAACAAGTTTTGAGGTGTAGCAAAAGAACTTCTCCAAATGCAGTGAATGCATTTGCACAAGATGGCAAATGACATTTAGTGTAAATAGATTTAAGGTGATATACATTAGGAGGGGGGGGGGGGGAAATCTAGATTCATATATACACCAATACAGCTTACATTGATGGGAAGCAACCAGACAGGGGAGCATGAAATCATGGTGAATCGCTAATGAAAACATTGATTACGCGCACCACATCAGTAAGGGAGAATTCCATGCTAGGAATTATTAGGTAAGGAACTGATGACGAAGTGATCTGTGCAATAAATCCACAGTGTAGCCATTTCTAGAATACTGTATTCAGTTCTGGTCACCCCCCGTCCCACCCACTTGAAAAGTGGTCCTCACAGAGCTAGAAAAGGTGCAGAAAGGGGGAAAACAAGGCTATCAGGGAATTTAAGCAATTTCCCTACAAGATTAGGTTTTAACTTAAAAACAAAAGTAATTAATAGGGTGGCATATGACAGAGACTTATAAGATTATGCAAGGCATAAAAAGAATGGAAACTTTTTTTTATTTTTACGCCTTTTCCTATAACAAAGACTCACTCAGTGAAATTGATTGGTAGTGGATTCAGAATTTTAAAAGGAAAGGACTTCTTAGAGTGACCAATTGGTGAAAAAACAAATGACTCCCGCAAGTGAA
Organism: Podarcis gaigeae; assembly: GCF_964106915.1. Classification (NCBI taxonomy): domain Eukaryota; kingdom Metazoa; phylum Chordata; class Lepidosauria; order Squamata; family Lacertidae; genus Podarcis; species Podarcis gaigeae. The sequence continues at coordinate 70,689,917 of NC_139678.1, forward strand.
ATCACTGGGTCAGATAATTAAAAACAAACACACAAACGTGTTATTGTAGAAAATTGTCCTCATATTTTAACCAAGAAACACAGACCCTCTTCTATGAAACTCACGACTCCATAAATGTGCATGGATAGGTCAATCAGTAGTTCTCACCCATGGCCAACAAATGGAACCACCATGTTCAAGGGCAGCTTGCCGCTCAATGCCAGCTCCTGGCAAACCACAACGGGAGAGGGCTGGTGCCCTCATGTTCTGTTTGTGGGCTTCCTAGAGGCACCTAGCTGGACACCAGGAGAAACAGCATATTGGACTAGGGGCAGGTCCTTGATCTGATCCAGGCATAGGCACACTCTCCCCTCCAGATGTTTTTTTTTAATTCTTTTTATTCAGTTTCAATTTCCATACACACACAAAGAAAAACAAAAACATTTAACAAAACCAAAAAAAAGAAAAAAGGAAAAAAAGAAAAAAGACTAATACATACATCAATTGACTTCCTTCCCTACTGATTTCCGGTTTCTAATTTTAGAAATTTCATCTTTTACAGCTGGTATTGGTTATTAGTTTATACATCGAAAGTTTTATAACAGACCTGCTATAGTTGGTAGGTTTTTAAAATTACCTTCAATATAGACCATAAATTTATTCCAATCATCAATTAACTTTGTATTTTTTTGGTTTCTAATTATTTGCGTCATTTTTGCCAATTCAACAAAATCATATAATTTTGTTTGCCAATCCCTCACTGTTGGTATGTTTGTACTTTTCCAGTTTTGAGCGATTAACATTCTGTTGAATATTGAAATAAGGTTTTATCTTCTTTCCTAATTTCTTCTCCAATAATACCTAGTAGGAAGGCCTCTGGTTTTTTGGGGAATGTGTATCTAAATATTTTTTTTAACTCATTATATATCAAGTTCCAATTTTTTTTGATTTCCTCACATGCCCACCACATATGTATAAAGTTACCTTCCTTTGTTTTGCATTTCCAGCAGGCCTTATTTCCAGTCTTATACATCCTATTTAGCTTTTCTGGTGTTATATACCATCTGTATATCATCTTCTCTAAGTTTTCTCTAATTGCAACGCTTGCCGTGAATTTTAATCCCTCATTCCACAATTTTGACCATTTCTCATATTCTATGTTATGCCCCAAATCTATTGCCCATTTGACCATAACTTCCTTGATTTCTTCGTCTTTTGTATCCCATTCCAGCAATATATTGTACATTTTAGATAATAACTTAGATTTGCTTTCAATTATTTCAGTCTGAAATTTGGATTTCTTTTCATTCATTCCAATTTTTTTGTCTTCTGTCCATATTGCATTGATTTGATGATACTGTAACCAGCCTGTCAACTTTTCCTCCAGCTCCTCATATGATCTTAATTTCCAACTGTCTTCAGATCTTTTCCCTCCAGATTTTTTTTTTTTTTGAGACTACAATTCCCATCATCCCTGACCTCTGGCCCTGTTAGCTAGGGATGATGGGAGTTGTAGTCCCAAAACATCTGGAGGGCCGAGTTTGCCTGTGCCTGACTGATCCAAGAAAGGAGGGCGCCTGTGCACATCAGAGCCAACGAAACAGCTTTCGGGGCCAAGATTCTCTTTTTTTTAAGTTGAAATCAAACTTCCAACTTCTCCCGTTCCCCCGGTTTTTCATTAATCTCCGGACTAAGCAACCTGGCAAAGAACTGAACCCGGGTGTTTCCAAACCACTCGCCACCCACCGACCCAGCAGCAACGACGCGCCCCTCTTGCGCCCGTGTAATCCAGGGGGAAATCCCACCGCCTCCCCCCCCCCGGCTCCTCCGCCCTGGGAAGGCAGAGCCAGACTCGCGACCTGAGGCTCCTGACCGACCCCCGAGTGACAAAGAGGCGCCCTTCTGCCTCCCCCATCTTGGCTCGGCGACGACGCCCGCTCGGCATTAGGCCCAGTCGAGGGATCTGGCGCCCGAGCCTCCTACGAGGGCGCACGTCGTTCCAGCGGGAGGCTGGAGACAACAGGGAAAGTCCTTCTCCGCCTCACGCGACGCTGAAGCCCCTCAGGAAACTCGGCGGGCCCCGGCGCTCGGCGCCTCCCCTTCATCCCTTTCCCTGCCCGCTCGGCTGCGCCGCTACTACTAACCTCCCGCGGCTCCGGGTCGCTTCCCCTCGCTGGCGGTCCCCGCTGCGGCCTCGGAAACGGAAAACGTCTAGTCGCTTCGGTAGCGGGCCGTAGCGGGTCCTCCCCGCCTTCCTGGCTCCTCCTGGCGCCGCCGCTGCCTCCTGCAGCTGACGTGGAAGCACTCGGCGCGCAGGGCCACATCGATAGTACGGCGGCCCGGACGGGACACGCCTCTTCCGCCGCTCGCCGAAACGCGAGTTCGCCGGAGGCGGGGAGCTGAAGCGCGGCCTCTTCCGCCTCACGGCCGGTCGCCGGGTCCGGGTTGGAGTCCAGCCTGCGAGGGCCGAGGCTGCTTCCCCACCCGCTCCTGGAAGCAGAACGTGGGCGCCGTCCGCCCCAGCGGCGGAGGGGCCGTTACACTGCGTGACATTCAGTGGCCCCGCGATAGGGCTTTCGGGTTTTAGGCCCCCGTTTCTTTCTAAGCCACGGACGGCGAAATTCAGGACCAGGGGTCAAATGCAGCCCCTCCATCTCGGCCGTGGTCCTCTTTCCCAGGCCGTGTACCAGTGCCGGATTTAAGCTATAACAAGCTATAACTTAGGGCCCCACTGTGTTGGGGGGCCCCCAAAAAAATTAAAGGGGGGGGGACTGGATGTACATTTCCAAAACATAAGATAAAAAACAAAATAAAAACCTACATACAGCAACAGTGGATTGTGTTGTGTAGGCTCCTATTTGTTATGTGCAAATGGCTTTAGATACGTATTAGGTCCATAAATTACCTTATAGCATATATTCAACACAAAAAACGGCAATTTGTTGTTGACAAAGGACAGCTGGACATCTAAGGGCCCCATTACCTTCAGTAGCTTAGGGCCTCATCAAACCTAAATCCGGCCCTGCGTGTATCCTTCACCCCATGGAACGCCCTTTATCAGTCTTTGCTCAGCCTTGCTTGTGGTAGCTGGAATGGGTCCCTGAACTCTGGACTGTGCTTCTTGCTTGCCTGACAGGTTGTGTGAGGGTGTGGAAACTAGGCTAGGGTACAAAGGCAAAATTCACATCAGCTGCCCCATCCAACACTGGCATACTGACTCGGGGAGGGGGTGTTGCCTTGAACTGAAAAAAATTCCTGATAATAGCCTTAGGTTGCTAGCGTAAGCCACATTCAATTCAGTAGGATTACTTCCAGACAGACACGCATCTAGTATCCTATTCAAAACCTGTGCTTTTTATTTTTGTAGAATCATAGAATGGTTCATAAATTATCTAGAGTTAAGGGTGAGTAGTGTGGTGGTCCAGTTTCCCAATGATACTGTACAGAGATGTTAAAGAGATTGTGAAAAGCTCCAAAAAGACCTCTGAACTGAGTGACTGGGCAGTAAATGGACAAGTGAAATTCAGCGTAAACAAATTTAAAGTGATGTGCGTCAAACACAATCTTAATTTCTTATATATCCTCATGGAGTCTGAACTGGAGGTGACTGACAAGCAGTTAAGACCTTGGAGTCAAAGCGAATAGTTCCATGAATGGCCCAGCATGCGGCAGCTGTGAAGAAGGCAAATTCCAAGCTAGGGATCATTAGGAAAGGATTTGACAGTAAACTGCCAATATCATAATGCAATTATGCAAATCTATGGTGTAACTGCATTTGGTATATATACTGTGTATCAGGGGTCGGCAAAGTTTTTATGGCTTGGGCCGGTTCATGGTCCTGCAGATGCCGCGGTGGGCCAGAGTGTGCACACGCGTGCATGCGCAAACACTATTTCCAGCGCTCCTTCCGGCGCAGAGGAAACGTGCACAGCTTCCCATTCCCGGCCAGTGTCGCGGAAGGCGGTCCCCACTCTGCATCGAGCCATAGGAGCCAACCAAATGGGCGGCAGGTGGCGGATACATGGGCTGGTTACCGTATTTTTCACTCTATAAGACGCACCTGACCATAAGACGAACCTAGTTTTTGGAGGAGGAAAACAAGAAAAAAAATATTCTGACTCCCACAAGCCAGAACAGCAAGAGGGATCTGGCTTCTGGGATAGCCTCTTGCTGTCCCGGCTTATGGAATAGCTGCACACAGCTTCTTCCGGGCAGGGGGATGAAGGCTCCCCATGCCTGGAAGAGGCTGCGCGGGGCTAAACCAGAAGCCAGTACAGCAAGCGGGAATGCTGCGCAGTGATCCCTCTTGCTGTCCTGGCTTATGGGATAGCCGTGCACAGCCTCTCCTGGGCAGCGAGAAAGGCTCCCCCACGAGCCGCGCTCCCTTTAAAGAGCCGCGTGGAGAGTGTGTGCGGCTCTTGGGGGCTTTCCCCTGAGGAGGGAGAAGGGCAGCCCTTCTCCCTCCTCGGGGAAAAGCCCCCAAGACACACACACACGCTCCACGCGGCTCTTTAAAGGCAGCGCTGAGCAGAGCCTCCCGCCTGCATTCGCCCCATAAGACGCACACACATTTCCCCTTACTTTTTAAGAGGGGGAAAGTGTGTCTTATAGAGCAAAAAATACAGTAAATGACCCCCATGGGCTGCTTGTGGCGCATGGGTCTTAGGTTGCCGACCCCTGGTTCTGATCACATCTCAAAGGTCAGAAAAGTGCAACAAAAACGATCAAGGGGGTGTTGCAACTCCTCTGAGGAAATGTTGCAGTATTGAGGTGATTGTGCATAGCATTATTATTATTATTTATTGCTTTTATATACCCGCCCTATACCCGCAGGTCTCAGGCATGTAGATAGAGGATAGAAAAAAGTCCTCCCCCGCCTCATAACACTAGAACTCAGGGCCATCCCATGAAACTAAATGTTAGACAATTCAGGACAGAGAAAAGAAAGTACTTCTTCACATAGTGCATAGTTGAACTATGGAACTTTCTCCCTCAAGAAGCAGTGATAATGATTTTGCTTTTCCTGATTTAAAGAATTAAAAAATAAAAACCAAAGCAAGTTGTTTCAAGAAACAGGTTTATTTAATCAACGCCTTTATGACAGGAAAACAAGCTTTTTCATATAAAACAATATTCCATAGTTTCTAGAAAATGACATCTCAAGAGCAGTGGTCAGTTATTAATTCTTTGCTGCCAGTTTAGGATTTTTGGCAATACATTTTTGTAGACCAACTCACTAGAATGTATCACTACAATATGCATTTATCTCAGAGTTATGTTAACAGAATACAAATGCATGCTCTGGCATTCCTGTGTCTGAAGTGCATGCACAATGATTAGTGCTCCATTGGTTCTTCAGCCTTTTCTGCAGGTTCTTCAGCAGGTTGAGCAGTCTTGAAAAGGTAAAATTAAAATATTAAATATAATTAAAACTACGTCAGTTTTAATTGTCACTGGTAGCAAATTATAGAACAAAATCTTACAAATATAAAACCCCACCAATATTTAATTTTAGAGGCCAAGTCAATTCTGATTTTCAATATTCCACAATTCTGCACTAAATAATTGCATAGAATCAAAATCCAATTAGGCCATGATATATCTTTTTTAATCAAATCTTTGCAACTTTAATATAATTCCCATTTAGTTCCCAAGCCTGACAGCAGCCATAATATACATGCCTGCTTTAACTGTAATTTGTTCCTCTTATTTAAAAAATGGTTCTGAAATTCCAATATAGATAAGAGTGTCCAATATGAAAAACTTTTTAGATAAACATGATTATGTGACTGAAAACCCCAATAATGGTTGTACTAAATAATTTCATACTGGAGCCTATTAAGTGCCCTCTCATTGTCCCCATTTACAGGACAACTTCCTTAAAAATACTTTGTTATATCCAGCTTATCTTTAGTGCCATGGCATCTGAAGGGGCTATTTTTGTTGATTCCCCCTGCTCCTGCAGCCGTCAGAAAATGTATTCTAGAGAGTTAGAATCTGTTCAGAACAGATTTTGAGGGCTACTGGGGTGGTAGATGGGGAGGAGAAATCAGCAAAAGTTATTGCCTTTTATTAGTAGATGTCTCCTGCAGGACCAATAAAATAATTACCTATTAACAATTACTAATATAATTAGGACAATTAAGACAGTTAAATGTTAGCAAAGTATATGAGTCTCATTTCTCCAGAGGTTAAATATTGGACCAGGCTTGTTAATTTAAAATAATGCCTTTTTCTAGTGCCGAAAGGACAAAAAGCAGATCTCAAGAGAACTACGCTGGGGACAATTTTCCACAGAAGGGGTTTCACAGCCCCAAAAGGTCCTCTCTCCAATCACTACTCCTTCAAAGACAAGGAAACTAGAGAAATGCCTCAGCGGAAGACTGCAGAATGTGGACAGGTTCATTACAATTGAGGTAGGGCGAGGTGGATAAAAGAAAATAGTAGTAGCAAAACCACAGCTTATAGAACACTAAAATCAGGCATTTTACAAAATGTTACTGTATAAGTAAATTTAATGTGTTGTATTAAATTTGCGTACCTTTCTCTGGGGTCTTTCTTCAAGTCCTTCTAGGAATGGTGCTACATCATCATCATCATAAATAGTGAACTCCATGTCTTTACCAACAATCCCGATGGAAACATTCTGTTAAATGATAATTGGAAAACTAAGAAAGGTGCCACTGTCTTTCTGCAGCACAGATTATGTACATCTGTTCAAAGGGAAGTCAGGAGGATTCTTTCCCAACATTGTGCCCGTGCAGAAGTCTTTCTGCTGATGAGGCTGGTTAGGTAAATCCTGCCCGTTAAAGCAAAATATTAGCCACCTCCATGATAGACACCAAGCAACACCTCCTGTTCATTTTAATTAGGCATCCCCATACTCGGCCCTCCAGCTATTTTGGGACTACAGTTCCCATCATCCCTGACCACTGGTCCTGTTAGCCAGGGATGATGGGAGTTGTAGTCCCAAAACAGCTGGAAGGCTGAGTTTGGGGATGCCTGATTTTAATCATGATGACAAGCCAGCATAGGTGAAGCAAGGTGCACCTTAGCTGGCAAAGCATCTCACAATGTATTAATTGCTATGAAGGAGCAGTCCTGTACCCTTGTGGCCTCACAAATCAGTAAAATGACAGGATATGGAACACCACCATGGAGTAGATACAAAAGTGGCAGGTACATACAGGACATTCCCCAATATACATAAGCCTTTGATCACATACGTATGTATTTGACTGGAATAGGTCCAGAAAAACCTGCTCATCCAAGAATTCCTGGAGCAGCTCAAACATTGCCTTTATTACTTTGGCCCCAAACCCCAGAATTTCACATAGGCCTGCTGTTATTCAAGCTATCCAGATAATCGGAACTAGTGTTATTATGCATACAAGTGTCTCCTCTACTAGTGCTGGTCAATATCCAATATTAGCCATATTCAGAGCAGACCCACTTGAATCACTGGCAAATGACTTACTTGGCTATCATCTGCTATTTATAAGTAGGTAAGCACATTTCCAGTGTTTGCACAAACATGTATAGAAGTGATGCATGCAAGTGCTGTTCAAATGTAGCAGACTTGCTTAAGTTAATGATACAGTTCAGGAGTTCTGGGTGCACTGGTAAAAGGGTTATTTTGTATCTTTTTATCTGAATAATCTTCACTACGTACAACTCTTCAGTTGTGAATTTTGGCTTCCACTTACACAAATGATAGGATTCATCCCCCTTCTGTATTGTGCTTTGCTAGTGTTACGCTCCAAAATCATAGAACAGACCACAAATAAAAAATGGTTCCAGCACTTGCCTTAGTAGTCAGATCCTGTTCTGCAGGTAGAGTCTCTCTCAAGGCACGTAGTCCATGCTTAACTAGCTCATTCAAATTACCTGTAAAATACGTTTTCAGTTATGACCAGTTCAGAAGCTCAGGACAGTCATACCTACACTTATGTATCCCTCTCGATACGTAATCTTCAGGATGCGAATGCGGCAAACCTGGAAGTATTTTTCTGGGTTTTGCCGCATGCACAGAAGTGCTAAACCGCATGCATGAGCAGGAGCAGTCACCCAGTTGTGAATTCTTCGAGATATGGCCGGACCTCTGGAACGGATCCTGTTCGCAACCGGAGGTACCACTGTATTTCTCCTGCAGGGAAGGGGAAGTTTCAAAGCACTCTCTCCTTCCCCATGCCGGGGATTACCAGTCAAAGTCTGCTCAGCAATAAACCAGGAACACAACATGTACATGAGAGAAAGGGGTAGAGCAATATGTGCAAAACATCATACAGTCAAACTTCGGTTGTCAAACTTAATCCATTCCAGAAGCCCGTTCGGCTTCCGAAATGTTTGACAACCGAGGCGCGGCTTCCGATTGGCTGCAGGAGCTTCCTGCACTCAAGCAGAAGCCGCGTCAGACCTTCAGCTTCTGAAAAATGTTCAAAAACCGAAACACTTTTGGGTTTTCGGTGTTCAGGAGCTGAAACGTACAGTAACAGAGGCGTTCAGGAGCCAAATCATATAGAGGACTGTACTACAAATCAGATAGAGGAGACCAAACACTTACAGTCAGCAAATTCGGTCATGTGTCGCTCCAAGTAAGTTCGAGCTGACTGGGACCTAGCTCCAATGGACATTGCTTTGCAGTCAAAATAATTTGCAGAAGGACAGGTCTGGAAGATATGGGGACCCATATCCTAGTAAAACAAAGGGACATTATTTATTTACCATGAAATAGCATAAAGATATGTCCATTCTATTTTATTTCAGAAGAATGCAACATATAAATCTGTAATTAACATATATGGGTACATACACGATTTTCAGGTTTCCTGACCAAAGGCCTAAAATAATATGGTGCTAATACTATACCATACGTTTCATGCCTTGCATATAGGATGAAATACAACTGATTCTCCTTGTATTGTTACTGCAGCAGTGGAGTCTTCTTATTCTTATTCTTAAATAAATTTGTATACCACCCTATAGCTGTAGATCAGAGTGGTTCACAACATAAAATTACAATACAGTCATACCTTGGAAGTCAAACGGAATCTGTTCCGGAAGTCTGTTTGACTTCCAAAACGTTAAAAAATCAAAGCGTTCAGAAGCCCGGTCGGACGTTTGGGTTCTAAAGAACGTTCACAAACTGGAGCACTCACTTCCAGGTTTGCGGCGTTCAGGAGCCGAAACGTCCGAGCACCGAGGCGTTCAGGATCCAAGGTACAACTGTATAAAAAGCAGAATGAAAACAAGAACTAAAGCAAACCAATAATCCTCCTTTCCACAACACAATTAAAAGAGCATTGAATGTCAACCAGTCAAAGACCTGGTTAAAGAGAAATGTTTTTGCCTGGTGCCTAAAGGTGTATAATGAAGGCGGCAGGCAAACCTCCCTGGGGAGAGCATTCCACAAGCAGTGAGATGGAGAAGTGGGTTTTGCCGATTCCCCGCCCTCCATCCCCCCCCCCAAACCTATTCTGGAGGTTATGGCTTGTGACAGTATAGAATGGGGGGGGGGGGGAGTGGGGCAATCAGCAAAAATCAGTTCCCCTTAGTGGACACCTCCACTAGATCAAAGGGTCTTGTGCTCACAGGACAGTCCTTGGACAGAATCCACTGTTTACTGCCATGTTGCCAATATGGTACCATGCTTCTTCTAGCATAGAAAACTCTCGTGATACTTTAGAATAATGTATCATCCAAGGAATATGTGATAGACAAATATGAAAAGCAGCCTTACATCATAGCCTGCAATGAGAAGTCCGACACCATATGGCCTTCTGCCATACCGTTGTGTTGGTATCTGCGTTTCTTGGACAAGCTGAGGAATGTGTCTCAAACGGCATGTATATTTCAGTTATAAAAACATTTCTATCCCACTTTTCCACCCTCAAGGGGGTCTTAAGGCTTACAAATAGAGAGAATAGAAGTACGAATAATGCTAGTAATGCCACCCAGAGTGGCTGGGAAAACTCAGCCAGATGGGCGGGGTATAAATAATAAATTATTATTATTATTATTATTATTATTATTATTATTATTATAGCAGATAGCATTTAAAAGGAAAGCTATTAAAACACACATCAGCAACACACATTTCAATTAAACACAACCCACAAAACAGCTGAGCAGAGAAACCCCCCACTAAACCAAATGCCTGTGAATACTCAACACAAATATTCAACATATATGCACTTGATTTATTGTGGCAACTACACACAAGTTATCACTTACTGCTCAAGTAACATGAACGTGCAGAACCCTTCAAACATTCCGAGTTATACTCAAGGGTGTCACTCAGTGGATATTAAGACCTCTGATAGCAGAAGATAATCAATTTTCAGATATATTCTCCCCCCCCCTCATCTGCTCTGGAGGACCTCCCAATCCTCTAGAGCAGAATTTGGGGGTGATGGGTGGGCTGGAGCTGCAGAAAATTACTTCCCTCCCAGTTTTGGTGATAGAAGCCTTACCATCAGCTGAGTAACACTTTTGAGTATAACTCTTCAACTTTATCATTTGGTTTTTACCACTACCATCTGTGGCTGAAATTTTCCAGGGATCAGTGGATCCAGCACCATTAATATTAAAGCAAAAGGTCTCCTGCACTAGTTTAGTTCTTACACAAGTCAATACATTGATCAATACACTTATTGAAGTAGTAAGAACATTGGTCAAGAGCAGAGCATAATCTTGACAACTATGAGCGTCTCACGATAACAATCACAAAAAAAGGATACTGCTTCCAATCAGAGATACTAGTCGAGACACTGGAAGAGGTCTGTCAAATACAAATCTAGAATCCAGACACTCCTGGCGCATGAAATTGCTGCAGGATTCAAAGAGACAAACAAAAATACACCAGTAGATGGCTTGTTATGCATAAGTTTCATTCTAGGTGTAGCTTTGATCCTTGTTATGATTACTGGAGTGCCCTGCAGTAGCCCCATCTAGAGGGCACCAGCTTAGGCAAGCTGTTCTGCTAGAATTATATTGCTTGGGGATCGCAACAGCAAGCAGTGCTCAAATCTCACCACTGCCAAGAAGTTACTGGACAGAGTATGTTTAGCCACTGTGTTTTATACAAGGTTTTAATGTTAGTTATGCTGCAAATCACTTTGGGACATTGTTCTGCATGTGAAAAGCAATGGATAAATATAACAGAATAAGAAGAAATAGTGTTTATTCAGGCTGCAATCCTATATTCACTTACTTGGGAACAAACGCCACTGAACTCAATGGCACTTACTTCTGAGTAGACATGCACAACATTGCCTAGCAAGTCACTGTTCTGCCCATCTCAGCCCCTTCCCCTGCACTCTCACAATACTGGCCACCTCTTAGCTGAATCCCAGACAATGTGTTTATAAATTTGCTTTAATTCCAATCAATGGTACCACTGGGGTTTACATGCAATTTTATGTACTCTTAAAAGGAGGCATATAAATATTTGGAATGCAGTAAAATATGTGTAATTTTATCTCTGTGCCCTATATATGAAATAAACCAGTTTGCAAAATTACCATAGAAGTCTTGCATCAGCTGTAAGTCCAGCAATTGAAATACCGATATGGTTGTCAACATATAAGATTTTTTTCTGATGAGCTGCCAGCTCAGACTGTGCCCTCTAAACACAGAAAAAATAGTTGTGAGTCACACAAACATTTTGACAATGACAAGTATGGTTATAGTAACAACTGAATGGAGAGTATTTTAAGATGCGGTACGCTGCCAGATGATTGGTCCAGATCAGTGGTTGCCAATTGGTGGTCCACGGACCCCAGGTCTGCATAACCCACCCAGGGGGTCTGTTGCACCATTCACCTAACAAAAATTATCATAGACATATCAAAAAGTAGTGGGTCCATGGCTTGGCTTTTGAAAACGGGGTCTGCTGTACTTCGGCAACTGGGAACCACTCTTCTAGGTAGCTCAGTATAGGCAACTCCCCATTTATGTGGGGGTTACATTGTGAGGCACAGCACATTTTAGTGAAATCATGTATATTTGAAGCATGACTGAAAAAGTCTGCAAACACACCATTCTGCCCCTGCCCCACTTTTGTGACGTTTTCTAGTCACTTCCAGGTTTGGCGCAGTCGTGCACATATCAGACACGCCTAAAACCATCGCTGCTTGTACTGTCTATCTGGCAGCAGCTCAGCAATGATTAATGGTGGGTAGTGTATTTAGCAAAGGAAAAAGCACCATTATGTTCTATTATTTCCAGAGCATTTAGAATGCAGTAATTTACTTCACGGTAATTAGGCTTACAAGTGTATAATAGATGGGTTCAGATATATTATAGAATCATAGCATTGTAGAGTTGGACAGGACCACAAGAGTCATCTACCCTCTGCAATGCAGGAATCTTTTCCCCAATGTGGTGCTCAAACCCACGACCATGAAATTAAGTTTCTTGCTCTACCAACTGAGCTCTACCAGCTACAAGGATGCTTGGCAGCGGTGGGATTTAAACCCACACTTCCAGAGATACTTGCCCTATACAATAGTCCCTCTTACCACTGACATATTATAGTAGGAAAGAATTGCATGCATCCTCTTCTCATTTTAAAGAGGGTGAGGGATTAACTCCAAGCTTTATCCTAATGTTTACCTTTAAAGCAACTAGAACAGCATGGTTCTTTGATTTTAGTCCAACAGTTGCAGAGCCTTGCTTCACAGCCTCCATTGCATATTCAATTTGGTGAATTCGCCCCTAAAGAAGAAAACACAGATTAAAATGTTCCTCTTTTAAAATGTGCTGACTCCAGAAGTACATTGATCATATTGCATACTGCAATAATCAATCTTCTGGCACCATTGCAACTGGGAAGGTGAAAGAGATAGAGAGAGAGAAAATACACACCAAGTTACAGTAACAAGGAACTTCTGAACTAACATAGTTAAGCACTGCAACTTGGCTTGTATGTGCGTTCTCTCCCAGCACCACAACCTTCCCAGGAAGTCTTTTTACTTTGGGCTGCCAGATATATTTCATTCTAAATATATATATGCCTTTTATAATTCCATAGTTTACCAACCAATGGAATATAACAAATGCCTTTTTATGTTCAAGTGGAGTTAATGGCTTCACAAGACAGTGTTTGGCACATTGATACAATTATGTTCTGACCAAGCAACCCTAAATATTTTTCACACCAAGTTAAATATAAAAACCTGAAGAATTACCATCCATTTGGCAAGGATCTCTGTTGTTCATTCACAAACAGCACAAGCATACACACAAAACAGGAACTGGTATAACTGTGTACACACTAGTTCCTACAACTTTCTCTTTAAAAAAAATGATTGCACTTTCCACAATGTCTAGGGAATCAATCAAACCCATATGGAAAAGTGTTTACTAGCATATTCCTTTGGCTATTAAAGTTAGGTACAAATCACTGCAATGAGTTGAGAAAAATAATAAACAAATAAAATAATAATAATAATAATACCTGAGGGCTCCAAACGGTGACATCATTGTCATACTGGTTGCGAAACTAAAGTGCACAAAATAGAATCTATTAACATGAGTAGCATTATCAGCTACAAAGGTACAACATTATGCTTTAAATCATTTTAAAGTAAGACATAAGAACAGCCCTGTTGGTTCAGGCCAAAGGCCCATCTACTCTAGCATCCTGTTCTCACAGTGGCCAACCTGATACCTGAAGTAGGTTTGTTCGTTTAAATGTGGCACTTCACAATTATTTAGGTTTGCTAAGAAGCTCAGAATGCAAAGCTAGGCATAGGGAGGAAGGGAGAAATAAAGTAAGGTATGGGAAAGGAAGAGATTAGGATTACTCAAAGTTATTGCAAACAGTGCAGTAAGTAGCATAGGCACATGGCCTAATCATGTTATCATGAATTAGGAATAAGAAAGAACATTTTTAAGGAGAGGAGCTTTAAAGAAATGATTTGTGATTAGCAACCCGATACTGAACATGCTGAACAGAAACAAGTCCCAAGTCTAACACTACAATCCTGCTTCCTTAAAATCAAGGTAAGTTTTGCTTTTGATTACAGTAAGAGCAACATCATGCCTTTTTTGGCTGATCAAAGCATGAATCAAAACACTAGTAGACAACTGCAGAATAACAGCTTTCTACAGCATTAACTGCCCCACACTAGCCATGTTGAATCAAATGGTTTCACTTCTCTTTGAAGGGCTGCATTCAGGGTTTACAAGACATTGAAGCACTTTGGCATTTTTAAACCAAATTCGAAACTCCTACATGAATGAAATTTTAGCAGAACTCTTTTCTGCTATTTTAGTGGGGATCAAGAAAATTTTAAGATGCGTTCTAAGCAAGAAATTTGCAAATTAAAATTTGATTATATGAAGGTGCATGTGAGGGCTACATGAAGCCCTATATTTAATTCAAGAAATCATGCTGAAGTACTGTCTCTTGCTCATAAAGTAAAACTGGAAACTGGCAACACCGGGGCTCTAAGATATTTGATACAGCCACATATCTGTTCAACTTTCACCCTGAGAAAAGTCCTCCCCCGCCATCCCGAAGTCATACAGAGGAGAACAATGGAGTCATGAAGCAGAATAAAATGCTGCATCATTGAGCAATGGTGAATGATTCGCTCTTTGTGCAAACTGGGCATATGCTTCCTCTGGAGGTTATACAGAAAAACTGGACGGCAAACAGTTTCTTGTCAGACATTTTATCTTGCCTGACAAGCCTGCGATTTCGAAAGGAGTTTCGCTTTCGGTTAAGGATAAGAGAATTTGAGATTATTATCGGGTTGAGGCGTTGGGGCAGCCATAATAGTCCCTGCATTTTAGAGAAAGGCGGATTATCTTATTCTTATTCTTTTATGGGGGGGGAAACTGAACAAACGGTGCGGGAGGGATTGATGCTGCTGCTGCCCCTTTCTTGCGGAAGAGGCTCGGAGGCGCGAAAAAGATTTGGGATTGCAGGAAAGTTTGATTTAGGGAGAAGGCGAAGGGATCAACCAAAGAGATGCGGAGGAAGAGCTGGGAGGCTTCAGGCTCCTGAAGACGGCAGGAGAAGAGGCACAACCTGGGCCCAGACACAACCACCACTCCGATGTGCTGACTCACCCACCTACTCGGACGAGGGAGACGCAGCCTCCCCGCGATCTCTCCCCGGGCTCCTTCTGGCTCTCCCTCCCTCCCTCTCTCCCGCCGGCCCCCGATCCCCACCCGTCTCACCATGTCGGCTGCTTCCCGAACACTACTACGAGCGGCTGCACCAGCGAGGGTGGCTTTGGAAAAAAAGATCGATAGCTCGGCAAGCGTCAAGTGCGGGCTTCGGGACTTCCTTCCGTCTCTAGCGAGGAATCGCAGCCGATCGCCAAACCCCCGATCAAAAGGCGCCACGCCAGGACGGCTCCTCCCCCTGGAACAGCAAAAGGTCGGCGCGTGCGCGCTGGATACTCGCCGCTTCGCGCTGTGAGCAGCCGTGAGATCTTCAGACGAAGAGCGATATACACATTTAATGAAAGAATAATAATAGCGACCTGCCCCATCCTTTAGCTGTTGTTGTTTTTTCCCTTTTAAAACACTAACAATGCAATACTATGTGAGTCTCCTCAAAAGTAAGTCCCCTTAAATTTAATGAGATTTAGTAAAGGTAAAGGGACCCCTGACCATTAGGTCCAGTCGTGGACAACTCTGGGGTTGTGGTGCTCATCTCGCTCTATGGGCCGAGGGAGCCGGCGTACAGCCGAGGGAGCCGTCATGTGGCCAGCATAACTAAGCCACTTCTGGCGAACCAGAGCAGTGCACAGAAACGTCGTTTACCTTCCCACTGGAGCGGTACCTCTTTATCTACTTGCACTTTGACATGCTTTCAAACTGCTAGGTTGGCAGGAGCAGGGACCGAGCAACGGGAGCTCGCCCCATCGCAGGGATTCAAACCAACGACCTTCTGATCAGCAAGTCCTAGGCTCTGTGGTTTAACCCACAGCACCACCCACGTCCCTTAATGAGATTTAGTCCCAGGTAGATTAGTGTGGGACTGCAACCTAGATTGGCAGAACTAGGTGAGTTGGTGGGAATTGTAATCCAAAATATATGGAGGGCACCAAATTGGTAAAGACTGGTATACATAAAAAGCTGTGGAATTATAGAGGCAATCAGGTGGCACTCTTGGCAGCACAGAGAGTTCAGAGCAAGGCATTAGGCCAGGCATCCCCAAACATGGCCCTCCATATGTTTTGGGACTACGACTCCCATCATCCCTAGCTAACAGCACCAGTGGTCAGGGATGATGGGAATTGTAGTCCCAAAACATCTGGAGGGCCGAGTTTGGGGGTACCTGCATTAGGCCAACCTTGCAGGAGGGCAAGTGCACTCCGTTGATGGGTGGGGCCAAAACAAATGAGATGGGGTAACAAGTTCAAGTCCAAGCAATTAAGCAGCCTGGGAAAAATATCTAATGAGAGAAAACATGGGCCCTGGGGTGACTGTGCACACCCCTCATTCCTACTTCCTGTTGCGCACCCTTCTCAAGGTCTTTTTGTGAAGAAAGATACATGCATCTGTTATAGCCTTCCTTTTTGCCGTGGCACATATACACTCTTGGGGGTATGAGGAAGAATGGGCACATAATTTTTTATTTCTGTGCTCTCACGTTTGAAAAGTACTATCTCATCACTTCAGGGTAGGAGGCCTGTTGAAAGAGGACAGGATTCCTGCACTTTTAAAATAGTCTTGAGTAGAAGAGGAGATTTCAGTAAAGGTACCTTGTTATGCAAGTTACACTTGCTGAAATCCTCTCTTCTGCACAAGTATTAAAAATACAGAAGGCGCCTGGCCACCCTACTGAAAGTCTTTAAGGACTTTAAATTATTCTTGCTCATCTTCACAGAATAGTAACAGATCCTAGTTGTCACAAGCTATGTCCCCAAGTATAAGCATTTTTGTTACATTTTTGCCTTATGTATAAGGAGGTTTTGCTACATTTTTGGCTGTTGTGATCAAGGATATTATTAGCTCATTGCTATATTTGTTTTGTTTATTTATTAAATTCCCATACTTCCCTTCAGCCGAGGATCATAAGGCGGTTTACAATATATTTTGACTGCCAACGCAAAAGAAAAGTTCTGATATGGAAACTTATCATTAATACAAATTTGTCTGGAGTCCCTTTTGCTATATGTGAGGCTTGTGTCTTTTTACCCTTGTAATTCCCTACTACATGACTAGATGGGAACTACTGCTTCAATTGTTGTTTATTTAATCTATTATTTTCATTATGCCTTTGTATATGCACTCTCAGAGTTGGCAGCCTTGTTCAGCAAATAATCTTTTCTGTCTTTCATATCTTGTTTGCCAGTTGTGTTTACTCATCCATTTTTCTCTTTAGTTGTCAAGCAGCAACCACCCAAACTGCATCCTCTGTACCAAAAGCCATCTAAGGAAGCCCAGCAGATGGTCTAGCTGCTGTGAAACAAAGAGTTGCTTTCATTCTTAAATTTGTTTCCTCAGCTCTTTTCATTTGGTAACTCTGTAATAGAACATTTGACCTTTGCAAAGATCAAAATGTAAATAATGTTCTTTTCATGTTGTTCTTTAGCAACCATTTAAAAAGTCAAATAACATTAAAGTCCTTTTTTACTTTTAAAATGTTATTGCTGCCAAGATCTCTCTCCCCCTCTGCCTTGGAGTCCTTCTGTGATTTATCACAATATGCATTAGACCTGAACAGGCTTGTCAGCATCAGGTGATCAGAACTATAAAGCCCAACCCTCTGTGGTTTAACTTGGAAATAAGTCCCAGTGAAATCAATTAATCTAGGCTGTAGCCTTGCAGCAAAAGGCCCACTGGGTTCAGTGAAGCTTATATCTAGATATGTATAGGATTGCAACCTTTTTCAAGGGAAAGGGGAGTTAGGGGGCAATCCTATACATTCTTACCTTAAGCCTTGTTGAATTCAATGGGTCTTTCTGCTAGGTAAACAGGAATAGGACTGCACTGATGGAAGCAATGATATGCTTTTACTTTGTCTTAAACTCAGAAGAAAACAGGTTCAGATTCAAGACCCATCAATAAAAACATGCATAGGATTGGACTAATTTACAAAAACAAACTTTGAAAAGGTTGTGGTTAAACTTACATAATGATAAAGTATGCACAGTATGTCACATTCAAAAAACCCAAATTACCGTATTTTTTGCACCATAACACTCACTTTTTTCCTCCTAAAAAGTAAGGGGAAATGTCTGTGCGTGTTATGGAGGGAATGCCTATGGGTGGCATGGCAACGGATTTTCATCCTCTAAAAACTACGTGCGTGTTATGGTCGGGTGCGTGTTATAGAGCGAAAAATACGGTATTTAATACATCTAGATTTTACTCTACAGTAAGTTGAAAACTTGCCATTGCATGAAATGTGAAAACCCATTTCTT
Organism: Podarcis gaigeae; assembly: GCF_964106915.1. Classification (NCBI taxonomy): domain Eukaryota; kingdom Metazoa; phylum Chordata; class Lepidosauria; order Squamata; family Lacertidae; genus Podarcis; species Podarcis gaigeae. The sequence continues at coordinate 70,708,289 of NC_139678.1, forward strand.
AGAACTTTATATTGTTTCCAAGAATATACTTATTACTGAAATACCAATAAGCATTTCTCAAACTATCTCATAGCTTCATTTTTGTGTTTTTTTGGTATAATTATGGTATTGGTTTTCACTTTGAAACATCTACCTATTATGAAAATTGAACTAATGCTCAGAAAAAGTGTTGCCTATTTTTAATTGAGCAACCACCCCGCTGTGAAAAACCTCGCCTGATTTCTTCGGATCATATTACTGTGAAAGGAATGGGAGCAGAGCAGCTTTTCAGAGGTCATTTTGCAAATCTAGCTCAGATAGCTATAGGTCTCGTGCTAAAATTCTGCTTGTGGTTTCCCAGCAGCTTCTGGTTGGCCACTATGAGAACAGGATACCGGACTAGATGGGCCATTGGCCTCATTCAGCAGGCTCTTTTGGAACTACATGCACAAAATACATTTTTAGCATGGAAGCATGCCTGGATCATGATCAATAATTCTATTTTTCTTCCCAAGATAAAGATTTATGAGGCCCATCAATATTTCAGTTATGCTTCTACAGTGGAGTATGCATAGCTCAGTTCCTTGTAGCAGTTCTCTGAAACACATCAATGCACTTCAAATAAATGAAAACGGTAAGCAGAAATGTTTGTAGGATCCAAGCCAAGGTGTAGTGCAAATAGAAGAAGAGCATGGACCATGAAAAAAAACTTTTTACAGAGACTGCAATAAAATTAGTGTTTTTCTTATCTGCCTCAGGAATTTAAAACAAGCTGTATTGGATCAGACCAAAGGGCTATCTAGTTCAGCATCCTGTTCTCAGATGCCTATGGGGTATGCACACAAGCATGGCATGAGTGCAACAGCCCTCTCCCCACTCTCATGTTGCCCAGCAAATATAATTGTAGACAAAATGTTAAGTATAGAAAATTTAATCATCCTAGCTTATCTGGCTACAGTTCTGAATTTTTGTATATCATCACCCACTAAAGAATGATATTTTAAAACACTAGAGAAGGCACCTGGGAGACTGTTTGGATGATTATTAAAATGTATCTGCCATTGATAAGAAACAGCTATATGCATAATTTGATAGCTGTAGATGTATGAAGTCTGTGGTACAGGAAATGACTTTGGTACAATATACCCAGCCAAGTTATTGTATTTCATAATATTTTTCAGAGTGAATGTTAGTTTTGGGAGTCCTGTTGACATCGCTCACATTTATTTACAGTTTGCCAACCTGCCGAATAATGCATTGGCTGCAACCGCTTTGTGTTAATTCAATTTAACATTATGTACAGCAAACATTTTCTTTGGCAGCGCCATCTTAGTCACCTCTGCTCCAAGACCATCTGCTTTGGAAGCAGAAATATGATCCTGCCTTGACAACAGCAAGACAGCTTCTGGCAATGAAACATCCTTCCTCTGCAATTGTTTTGACAGATTCCTGACTTCAGACAGTACATAATGCATGATGCCTACATTATTAGAGATTTCACTGGTGTAAAGACATTTCTGAAAACAGTGTATTTGATTTTTGTCTATGTCCATGGAACATTGGTTCCATGTAGGCAATGGTAAAATGTCTACAACAGTCCTGTAGAACTTGAGACCCCTCAAGGCAACCAGACTCCACTAGTGGGGAATACTAGTGATTGACAATTCCTCTGCATTTGTAGTCCCAGACCTGCAACAGAAATAGCGTTACAGTCCTGAGCCTTCGGTAAGTCACCATTCATAGCTCATATATATACGATTTCAGAGAATCAAATAATTGTAGAGTTGGAAGCAGTGGTGTAGCGTGGCAGGGTGGGCTCACAGGGGCAGTTGCCCTGGGTGCAAAATTGTTAGGGATACAAAATTTTAACACCTGATGCTGCCTCAATACAACTGTGCGCTTCTATTGATGGGCTCTGTTGAAAAACGGCTTCTCCATGAGAACCAGGAAGTGACCTCTCCTGACAAGGGAATGACTCTTCTTTTCTTATCTCTGCAGCTGCAATCTCCTAGGTGATCAAATACCATTAGACAGTTGAATGCACATGCATATTCTGTCAGTTTTGTTGTCTTACTCTTTTTGTGAAACACTTTACAATCAAGCAGTATATAAAAGTGGTGAAATAATAATATATATAATGCAAACATTATTCAATTTTTACTTACATTTCAAGCCTATTCCACCCCAAATGTTCAGGATGGGCTAAAACATATAGAAATATATACATTAAGCTATTAAAAAGATGAAAAAATGGGCAATACAATATATCCACGATCTTTTTAGCAGTGGTCCATCAGTCGTGGAATCCTGTTACTTGGGAGGTGTTCATAGTCTTCTCATTGTTCTTTCTTCAACCTTAAGAACATTATTTTCCTGTCATGTATTGTAATGAAGATTGTACTGGTTCAATATATTAGTTCCTACTGTTTGTAACTATTGACTTGTTTTTAACAGTTTTGACTAGATTAAAGTTTTGAGAGAGTTCCTTTTAAAAGGTAGTTGTGTGTGTGTGTGTAAATGAAAGGTCACCTTGTAAGAGTAATCCTCTTGGGATTCATGCTATCTTCAGGCAAGGGCTAGAGATAAGGGGGGGGGGGGGTTGCAGAGAATTCAGAGTAAGGTGAGAACCACTTGTCTGCTGGCTTCTGTATATACATAAAAGCTAATGGCCTGAAGGCACCACCATCTAAATTTGCAGCCTTGGATTATCATTCTCACCCAAAGTGAATATAGAGCTGGTGGAAGAAGTGGGGTTATAAAATGGAAAGCAGATAAGTATGAAATAACTACCCACACCATGTCACCTATTTCCCAGGACTGTCTGAATGCTGCTTGAGCCCCTCCCCCCCCCCCCCCCGGCTGAGATTAAGCATTGAATGGTTATATAAATCAAAACTAACATTTCTTTGAGTGGCCACTCAAAGATAGTCTAGGAGCAAGATATTCTGAGCTACCTTTACAAATGGAAAGGGGGCCAGAGTGTCCTCTCTGGAATGGGCATTTGTAGGAGGGGTTCGAAAAGATTTTGTGCCTTCAAACAGTTATATTCTATGTGTTTCACCGTGGCTGCCTGGGTACTAGGTGTACCAGGCAGTTTACATAAAGAGATTGGCACAGTGCCCTTCCTGAAACCTTGTATGGCTGTTGATTCTGGAGACATTTTCAGCTGAATATCATGAGTGCCAGCTAGATGTGTGACTTGGGTGACTGACACCAAATGATCAGGATTGTTTTCATAAGTGGGATAATGGCACTGTGTCCAGTCTCAAACTGACACACAGAGGTGAGTTTAGGAGAGGATTTATTGCAGTATACTATAGACACAAAATAGAAGAGTTATGTCTATGCTTTGGCAGACCTTGGATGCTAAAATTGCAGGAATTCTGGGTTGCTTTACAAATGGGGTGTGTATCAACAGAATCAAGTTTTAAGCATGGGCAGTTTGGGGGAAGAATTATTTTGCAGACAGAGAAATATAGGCACTTTTTATGCACTGTTTATGTTCTTTAGGAATACTGTCGCTGAACTTCATAAAAACATAAAAAATCTATGTATTTCAACTTTTAACACTGTTGTTAAATGGTACATAGGCTGTATTTTACAGCTACAGCATGAGAGAAGATGAGTTGTGCTACTAAAATGTTTGTAGTTTGTATTTTATACCCATAGGGGTGGAACTGCAAAATTTGTTGCTAGGTGGATATTGAGGGTGTTTTTGTTTTTAACATTGTCTCATTTTTGTCTTTGTGAGAAGGTAGTGTAGCTGAGCTCCCTGGTAGGGTCAATTTACCTGCAGAAGTGAAAATAACATTTTGTTCAAATTGGGAATATCATTAAGAGCATTAAGACTCTTTTGAGTCCCCATCTTTAGAACATGTTGGTTTATGTGCCTAGGGAAGGGAAGTAGCTGGGTGGAACAAGGAACTATAATCTCTGTATGGGCAGATATGGTCTGGGGAGAAACTATTCAGATCTTGTAAAAAGGGGTTGACCTTAGTAATCTTCTAGCTACTGGAGTTTACCTTAGTAATATGGCGCCCTGTGCAAGGCCAAAATGTAACACCTGCCCCCTGCCAATGCATATAAGGGACCTGCAGGTCTTTGGGAAGGAGTCGTGAGGCTCTGGCAGGTCATAGAGCCCTGACACCTCCTTCCCAAAGTTGGTCAGGTGCTAACAAGGCTTTGGGAAGGAGGCAAGAAGACTCTAGGAGCCCTCACACCTCCTTCCTAAGGTCCAGAGCTTTGGGAAGAAGGGAAGGCGCCCCTTTGTGGAGTAACCAGTCACGCTGCCCTAAATCTGCCTCTGCTAGCTATTATAAAGCCATTATCCAGTGTCAGCTGATCCCCAGCTCACAGATATGGAGTAGCCATGTTAGTTACTCATTCTCTGACAGTATTATTGATAAATACCGGGTTAGTCCTGAAGAAAACATCACTAAAGGACCAGCCTGGTATGACTTGCAGAGACCTGGGTGATTTACCTTTGACCCAGCTTTGCACCCAAGGGTACTCAATCCAGCATCAGCACAGATTGGAGAGAGGGTGAGTGTCACCATCATTCATATATCTTTCACTGTCCTCATCAGGAAGCCGATCCCCTTTGTAACAGCATTTGAGGGCTTGTTCTTGGTGCTGATCCTGAAAAACAGACTAATGCAAAATATGGCAGCCACAGTGCTATTGAGGAACAGTCTGAACACACAATTTCCATTCCAAAATCATTACACTGGTTAACAATTATTTTTCTAGGCCCAATTCAAGGAGCTTACATTTCTGCTTAAAGTCATGAATGGCCAGTGACCCCGAAACCTTAAAAAAACCACACCTCCTCACATACCAACTTGTCTAAGTCTTAAGCTGAATGGATAAGGCCCACCTGGTGGTTCTTGTGCAGGGGGATTGCACAGCGCTGTGAAAGCATAGCACTAATTTCCTACAAGGGAAAGCGCAGAATCCATAAAATGGGAAGATAGCATATGGAACGTGTAAGGTGCATGTATCATTACAATTAGATGGAAATTATTTTTATGGCGAATGACCCCTAGACTTGTTGCATAGCCCTACCCATTCTTGAATCCTGATAATTTATTGGGCTTTAGATTAGACCTGAAGATGGAATGAAATGGTGAAAATGACCTTTTACCGGCTGTGTCTAAAATGCTGTTTTAATGGGGGCCTAATCTAAAATCCATTTTAATCAATTGTTTTTCATAGTAAGAACTTCTATTTGTTCCACTGCCAACACTTTAAGAGACAAAAAAATTAAGCTAATAAAAGTTGCATGTTAAAAAAGAAAGGTGAAACAGAGAAGCATCCAATGTGAAGGTTTGAGGCGAAAAGTGTTACATCCCTGACATTTGAACTGCAATTCTGTACTCATTTACCCTGGATCTATGCCCCACTTAACTCAGTGGGATGAACTGCACATGCCTATCCATTTCTACTCAGCACGGCCAGCCCAAATCATTTTGGCATCTGAGATGAACCACAGAATGGTGCCCACCGCCCACCAGACCAGGAAAGAAGGGGTTTGAGTGAAGATCTACATCAGGAACCAAGGTGGAAAATCATATCAACCCCACCAGTCAGTTGAAAGGGGAATCAAAGGCTGTCATGCGGCAGGGAGGGAGAAGGGTCCCACTCTGAACCATGCCAGGTGGGTGCAGATAGACCAGGAGACCTCAGAGGGCAGCCCCTGCCATTCCCTCCCGGGTTTGCTGTTCCCGTGGAACCTGCGGTCACCTCATGCTGACCCTGCTACCCAGAAGCAAGTCCTACGGAAATCAGCGGGGCTTACTCCCCAGTAAGCAGGGCGAGAACTGGAGTTTTCTGCCGATATGGTCCGAGTTCGTGCGCTGTTCGGCCTCCCGCCGCCCTCCACCTCCGACCGTTAGGATCCAACTGTCCTTGAGGAGGGGCGGGGGGGCGCGGCGGATTTTCTACTTCGTCGGTGCTTGCTGCGCCTACTGCCACGTGACTTCACGCGGCGGCGGCGGCGGCGGCGGAAAACTTCGTTCGCCACACCGGACCTTCCTGAAAGTCGTTATTTCTCAGAGCGTGGAAGCGCGCGCGAACGGACCGTTGCAGCCGTTGAGCTCTGGGAGGCGACCGCGAGTTCTCTCTGAGGGAGCGCAGCGAGCGAGGGAGAAAGAGATACTTTTACCTTTCCCTCTCTCTCTCTCTCTCTCTCTCTCTCCCTCCTCCCCCCTTTTACCCACCATGCTCCGAGTCCGGACTCTCAGCCTCTGCCGTCGCCGCCGTTTGGGCTCCGCTGGCCGCCGCTGCCTCGCTCCGCGTGCCTTTCTTTCGACGACGATGAGCGAGGCAAAGCCCGGAGGGAAGAGAAGCTGACGGCCTCCCCGCTTTTCCCGCGCGACCACCATGAGGGAAGAGAAAGAAGCCTCTCCCTCCTGCTCCCCCCTCGCTCCTCACAGGCATAACAACAAACTTGCCAGCCCGCCTCCTCCTGCCCAGGCCGGCGCGGAGCCCAGCCTGAGGAACGGCTACGTGAAGGGCCACGCCACCCCGCTGCCGCAGAGCCCGCCGCTCGGCTCTGTCTCGCTGCTCCGGGCCGCTTGCCCGCGGGGCTCCCTCTGCGTGGGGCTGGGCGCCCTGGCTGCCGCTTCGGCGGCGCTGCTGCTCTCGTTCTGGCTCGCCTGGAGCGAGGGCGAGAAGAGGGCGGCGGCGACGGCGGCGGCTCCGGGGGCGCTGCTGTTGCCGCTGGCGGGACTGGGCCAGTGCCTGAGCCCGCTCTTCACCCTCGCCTGCGCTTTCTTCTTCCTCACCTGCTACCTGGCCCGGGACGAGCCCGGCGTCCCCCGGTGGCTCCTGGCGCTGCCGCTGTGCTGCCAAGCGGGGGACTTAGCGGCGCTGCTCTTCCCCCGCCGAGAGGAGGCGGCTGAGCAGGGCGCCCCCGACCCCCCGACGGCCCAACTGCAGGTGCTGGCGGGCCGGCTGCTGGCCACGCTGAGCACCGTGGCCGGGCTGACCCTCGCGCAGCGCAGCCTCGGGCACCGCAGGAGACTCCTGCTGTTGGCTTTCTCTGCCCTCGTGTGGCTGCTGTCGCTCTCCAGCCTGGGCTCTCTGGCCCCGGCCCTTAGGCCCCTGCTGTCCGGCGCCGTCGGAGTGGCGGGGTGCCTGCTGGCGCTGCTGGGCGGACCGCGCTGCGCCTTCGCCTCCTGCTGCTGTCACTTGCCCGGGCGGGAGCCCCAGCTACACCACCAGCCCCAGCCGCCGCACGACCACCGCCAGTCTCCTTACCCCAAGTCGCCGAGCGTTGCAGCAGAGGAGAAAGTCCCCGTGATCCGACCCCGGAGGAGATCCAGCTGCGTGTCTTTGGGGGAGACGTCCACCAGTTACTATGGGAGCTGCAAAATGTTCAGGAGACCTTCGTTGCCTTGCATTTCCAGAGAACAGGTAAGTCTTCCTCCGGCAGGGAGGTGAAGGGTAACTTTTCTCTTACAGAAAACTTTGGCCTCAGCCAGCGACGCTGGAGAAAGAAGATCGCAGTTTGCTTGCTAGGCGCACAGGCCACTAATTTTGACGTTTTAGGTTTATCTTAAATCCGGAGTGAAACTGAACATTCCGATTTGGTCTGTACTTAGAACTCCAGTCTCCTGGTATAAACTTCCAGAGAGGGAGCTGCCAAAGGAAAAACAACAGGAGTCCTGTACGCCCTGATATTGGCTTTTGAGGTGCTAAATGACTATTTGTTGTGCTTCCTGATATTCTACCCCTTTTGAAAACTTGCATGCTCCATGCTCAGTTACACAGGAACATAAAATGAAACCTTATTAGGACTTTGTATCAGTACAGCAAAAATGGTGAAGTGATGTATTTTGGGCCAGTAACTTTTACAGCAATACTTTTCAGTTGCAAAGTTAGTATGAATTTCCAGACTGAATTTGCACGCAACCATGGAGCTTTTGGAATTAGCCAGGTAGTGCCATGGAGAAGGATGGGGGAAAGTGTGAACGTGCAAACAAAATTATTTTGCCAAAGAAGAGGACGTTTGTTTAGTTTTTCGTGCAGCATTGCTTATCATTTGATTCATTGAAATCCAGAAAACTGGGCAAGCTTCACTTACTAAAAAAACAAAGGAGCATGTTAACAGAATTTGAGAGGCAACCTGTTATGCTTTGATAACATAGAGGACTAATAACGGTTTCATATGGTGCCAAGAAACAAGGCTGAGGAAAGAATACTGTGAATCCTGTATCAACATTAGAGAATAGGGTTTCAATATTTTAAGCTAGTAGCATTTGTTGTATGAAAAGCTGAAATTCAGCTCTGAAGTGACACAAAGCATTTACTGGCTCTACTGTCATAGGAAACAACTGGCATATGTAGTGTGTATATGTGATTGAATCAAGCCATCTTTGTCAGCAGGAATTGTGCTTGCAGGGATTATTAGTGGGCACATTTTTTTCTATTCTTCTGTAATTTACCTTGTGCATAATACATTACCTTGTGTCAGCAAAGTGAATACCCCAAATAGAAATAGTCAGAGACTGGAAAAACTTTAGAGTTGACAGCTAGTATGGGATTTCCTCCTAATTGGAAAAATTGACTTTCACACAAAAATTGTCCAGAAACAAATTAAGAAAGCATTTGAGGAGTTTTTATTGAACTGGCTCCACCTTACGTTGCATCAAGAAACTTATTATTAATGTGTATCCTAAGGCTGCAATTCTATGCACAAATACAGTAGTGGGAGTAAGCCCTATTGAAATCAGTAGGACTGGTTTCTGAGTAAACATATACAATATATGGTTGGGCTGTCTAGTTCTCAGACACCAAGCTTTTCTATACTGAGGTTTTGTGTGAAGTGAAAAAGCATATGGATATGCTGGAACTTAGAAATGTACTGTATGGCTGCTTAGTTTGTTTTATTGTAATGTGATTGTATTTTTTGATTAAAATCTTAAGTTCTGTGTGTCTCCAGCAAGCTGTTCTTGAATACAGTCTAAGATTTACTGCTTAGTTTTCTAAAACTTTTTGTTCATATTTACTATGATAAAGGAAATTTACATTGCATTTTTATTTTAAATAAAGTAGAAATTAACTGAAAGTATCATCATTGCTATAGAACATAGGATTATTAGTAGGCCTTCAGAAATAGTTTTGTAGTCAGATGTTTGAAGTAGCCTACTAATAAATATAGTAAATAATGTAATGTATACAGTATAAATAATAGTAAATGCCCTTTGTATATAGGGCTTTTTTAGCGTAAAACATTGCAAATAGAGGAACATGAATATTTTAATTTCCACACCTTTTTCTTTAGCTTTTTTCTTTAAACATTAAAAAGCCAATTCATATTGCTCAAAAGGAGTTAATAGGTGTTGTATATCAATTAGTAACTCTTAATGTAGTCCATTACCTTAGTATTCAAATCATGGCCTTATTATGCCAAAAGTTTGTACTAAACTAATTTTATGTAGTTTTTTAAAGTACACCCCCTTCTTTCTGCAGGGAGATTCAAGCAAGTTTAAAAAATCCATTTAATAATACAGTATATTATATTATATACATATGATTGACCTTAATGGTGCAAATATCTCTTCCTAGCTTTCTAGCTGAGACCATATAACACTCATCCTGAGAGACCTGCATTGGTTCTGAGTACGTTTCTGAGCATAATTTAAAGTGCTGGTGCTGACCTTTAAAGCCTTAAACGGCCTCTGTCCTGTATACTACTCCCATCATTCAGCCCGGACACTGAGGTCCAGCCCTGAGGGCCTTCTGTTTGTTCCCTCACTGCAAGAAGTGAGGTTACAGGGAACCAGGCATAGGGCCTTCTCAGCAGTGGTGCCTGCCCTGTGGAACGCCCTCTCATCAGATATCAAAGGAAATAAGCAGCTATCTTACTTTTAAAAGAAATCTGAAGGCAGCCCTGTTTAGGGAAGTTTTTAATGTTTAATGCTGGATTGTGTTTTTAATATTTGGTTGGAAGCCACCTAGAGCGGCTGGGGAAACCCAGCCAGATGGGCGGGGTATAAATAATAAATTATTATTATTCTACTTTTTAAAGTTGTACACTGTGTATTTAATCCTGTACGTATCTGCACAGAATAAATCACATTAAGTTTATTGGGGCTTACTGTCAAATAAATGGGCAAGGAGCTGCTGTCTAAGAGTTACCATATTTTTCGTCCCATAGGACGCTCCGTCCCATAGGACGCACCTGGTTTTTTTTTTGGGGGGGGGAATAAAGGAAACAAATTTTTCCTTTATTTCCCCCCGAAAACCAGGTCGGGGAACAGTGGTATGGTATGTCTGCTCGGCGCAAGGGGTGCTCTGCTTCAGGGCGCACTGCGCGTTGGGCGGCAGGCTGCTATCCGCAGCCTGGAGAGCCCTGCGGGAACTCCTGCGGGCTCCCCACGCTTGCTGATAGCTTCCTGAAGCCTGGAGAGTGAGAGGGGTCGGTGCGCACCAACCCCTCTCGCTCTCCAAGCTTCAGCGAAAGCCTGTATTCGCCCCATAGGACGCACACAGATTTCCCCTTCATTTTTGGAGGGGGAAAAGTGTGTCCTATAGGGCGAAAAATACGGTAATTTATTTGAGCATTTAAAGAATTGGTTTCATACGTATAGCACTTGAATTTTCACTTTCAGAAGACACAAAACAAATCAAATTCTTTCATTGAGGGCGTGTGGTGGAAATGCAAGAAAGTCAGTCTGTCCCTCAGTACAATTTTAGATCTAGAAACTTACTTTAAAATTGCGCAATTGGTACATTATTATGGTGTAATTCTGTGGTGCCAGTTCCATAGCACAGATCAAACAAGATGGAAACAAACACATATTATATACACGAATTTGGGCACGAATGTGCCCATTAAATTATTTGTAAGTTTCTTGAACACTGGAAGTTTGCACTAAAAAGTATGTTTGCCGTATTAGACTACAGTGGAACCTTGGTTCTCATTCGACTCCCAAAACCATTCGAAACCAAGGCGCAGATTCCGATTGGCTGCAGAAGCTTCCTGCACTCAAGCGGAAGCCATGTCGCATGTTCGGCTTCCGAAAAACGTTTGCAAACCGGAACACTTACCATATTTTTCCATGTATAAGGCAACCCTTATTTTTTTTAACCCAAAATTAAGAAATTAGGTTGTTTAGGGTGGGAAGGTCACTTCTGCCAGTCGCTCACCCGCCTGCCTGCCACTGCTGATCGCTTGCCACAGCCACTACCAATTGCACATCTGGTCTGCAGCCACCAATTGTCTGCCTGCTTGCCACCACCAACAGCACACTCACCCACTTGTTGCAGCCGCCAATCACCTCCCCACCTCGCCACAGCTGCCAATCACCTGCCCAGTTACCACAGCCACAGCCACCAATCACCAACCCAATCACTGCTGCCAATCTCCTGCTTGCTGCTGCCATTAATCGCACGCCCCCCCTCTTCATTCACTATCTATATATAAGATGACACCCAATTTTTGCCTATTTTTTTTTTAGCAAAAAGCATCGTCTTATACATGGAAAAATACAGTACTTCTGGGTTTGCGGCATTCAGGAGCTGATTTGCTCGACAACTAAGCCATTCTGGAACCAAGGTGCCACTGTAGATACATGATGTACTGTGGTAAGAGCAACCCTGATACAGAAATGGTGTAATGTTTGGAAAGGAACCTGTATGGAAGAGGTGTGCAAGTTTCAGATGAGGAAATTACTTGTTTATCTCCCCAGTGCAAGTTCCTTTTTTAATGTCACACTAATCGTGGCAAAACAGGAAGCACATCTCATTCATGAATTGTGCTTCTTCTCTCACATCAAAAGAACATGTAGCATTTGTAATTTGCTGTAATTATTCCTGTAGTAATGGTCGCCTCCAATCTCTTGCCCCTCCCTTCTCCTGCCTCTGCTCTCCGGCCAGGCAAGGACGCACCAGGGCAGGGTTGGCAGACGTATTACTTTTATCAAACACAACAAATAGGTCTCAGTAGAGCTGCCACCACTCCCTCTTGTCCAGGGGACCCAAAATCACAACCCAGGGAGAAGGCTGTGACCCGTTATCTTGGCCGTCCCCCTACTCCACAAGCTGTATCCACAGTCTTGCAGGTTGAAGTTCTACGGTAGAGCGTAACCAGGCGTAAGGCTAGGACTTAGCTATTCCCCCCGGAAAGGCACACAACTAAAACAGTTTCATACTAAAAAGATTTATTTTAAAATAACATAAGAAACATGCTAAAATAGCAGGCACTTCTTTTGAGCATTACAGATAAGAAAATAACAAATTGGTATAGTATGACTAAGTCTACATACTCACAACTCTAACACAAAGATAGGACAGTTGATGTTCTTTAGGACTCTGCTAGTCGAAGGCGATTGAAGATCTCCATCTCAAAAGATGAATAATGGCCTATTAAGCTGGAACAATAGAGCCTGGCATCTTTGCGATTTGCAGAGTAAGGGCAAAGAGCAGATAATCCTCTGATCTTTTATTCCCAATTCGCAACCTGCGTCGTAACTTTCAAGCCAATCATAAGACTCAAATTATTTTTGAATGCGCCAATGATCGGCTTGCTGGTCAATCAATTTACCTTTTGACAGCTGGGCCAATTTAGAATTCAACTTTTAATCAAAGGCTTCCTCCCTTCCGTGGAAACTAACCAGCGATACATTCCCAAGCAATTCAAGGACAGATAGCATCACTGGGAGGGGGGATGTTCACACATTCGAACACAGGTGTTAAATCAAGACTTCCTTGGTTCTAATAAACCTTTCAGCTGAGGAGTCAGCTAGTCTGGGGTTTTAAAGATACACAACTCCTTTCCCAGGGTCCTTGTGGCTGATGAAACTCCCACAAGGCCTCACTCTCTTTGCTTGACCAAAGAATAATTTTCTAAATATTACTAACTTTACTACAATTCCAGTCTCTCCTTTTTGGGGATAGTTCTTGAGTGGGTGGTCACTGACCAGATCCAGGTGCTTCTGAAAGAAACTGAGTTTCTAGATCCATTTCAATCAGGGTTTAGGCCCAGTTTTGGCACAGAAGCTGCTTTGGTCATCTTGTATGATGACTTCTGTTTGGGAAGAGACAGGGGAAACATGTCCTTGTTAATTGTCCCCAATGTCTCAGCAGCTTTCCAAACCATTAACCACGGCATCATTCTGGAGTGGCTGCCTGAGTTAGAGGTGTTTGGCACTGGTTTGCAGTGGTCTGGTTCTACTTGGATTATCGTTTCCAGACGGTGATGTTTGGGGAGTGCTCTTCAGCCCTGTGGAGCCTTCAGTGTGGGGCTCATCAGGGCTCATTTTTATTTCCTGTGCTGTTTAATATCTACATGAAACCTCTGAGTGGGGTTATTCCGAGTTTTGGAGTATGTTGTGAGCAATATGCTGATGATACCCAGCTCTACTTCTCTTTTATATCTGGAGGTGTGGCAGTGGATGTTCTGGCCATTGTTTTGCCTCAGTAATGGATTGAGTGAGAGCCAACAAACTGAAGCTCAATCCAGATAAGATTGAGGCACTATTAGTGGGTGGTTCCCTAGAGTAGAGTGGCCTGCTCTTGATGGGGTTACACTTCCTCTGAAGGAGCAGGTACATAGCTTGGAGGCACTTCTGGATTCTTCGCTTTCTCTTGAGGTGCAAGTGGCCTCGTTGGCAAGGAGTGCCTTCCATCAGCTTCAGCTTGGTGGGGCCTCACTGTGCTGCCGTCTTGACAGGGATAGCCTAACTTCTGTCATCTATGCTCTGGTAACCTCTAGTTTAGGTTACTGCAATGTATTTCAGCTGGTGCAGAATTCAGCGCCAGGTTGTTCCCTGGGGCAAGACTGTTTGAGTGTATTGCACCAATCCTGGCTCAACTGCACTGGCTGCCAATTAGTTTTGGAGCCCAATTCAAAGTGCTAGTTTTGACCTATAAAGCCTTAAATAGCTCAGGACCATAATACCTGAAGGACCTCCTGAACTGACCTGGACCCTGCAATCATCACCTGAGGCCCTTCTTCGTGTGTCTCCTTGCAGTGCCTCCCTGTTTGTGGAATGCTCTCCCCAGGGAGGCTCGCCTGTGATCACTTCCATGTGATTTTCAGATGAAGGGCACTATACAAATTTAACAAGTGATAAAATACACAATATTAACATGGTACTTGCTCGTAGCAACAACCTTTCCTGATTTCCATGAGAGATGACATAACAATAAATTGTTCCCCTTCTTCCAGTGTAACCAGGAGGGGAAAAGACTAGCAGGTCATGGGAATTTTACCATTCAGGAGCCACTGAGGGTTAATGCTGTCAAACTCCCCATGACTGCTAAGGGGCACCTAACATTTGTCAATACAGAAAAGTAGGGAATGGGAGAGGCGTGAATTTGGAGATATTTTTGTATCCGGGCAGCACTTTTTCTTCTGAATTTATAGGCAAGGAAGGGATTATCTGCCTTTCAACTTCTGTACAATGGAGATGGGATCCTTTTTAGGCAGACACAGTGGTTTCTTTATAAAGGGCAGGCTCTGAATATCTACATCTTATCCACAGTCTGGTTAGACATTGAGTTAAATCAATTCCACAATATTTCTGTTAAATAAACATTTATTGTAAGGAAATCAGAATAATATGATCTTTCAAGTATAAAAGGAAATAACCTGTTTCAAAAAAATGTTAACACGCCACCCCTGCTGGTATCTAGGCTACAGAAGGGACAAGATACAAAATACTTTCTTAGCTCTAGTGTTTTTTTGAGTCTTTGTTCAAGCCTTTTTCATAACTTTCATACACCATCAGACTCATGCTGCCTGGGCTGGCTACTCCTGGCTACATCAGCTACAGATGTAGTTCGGGTAAGCATTAGGAAGTGAGATTATTCTAGAATAATTTAATTTCCCAGGAGATTTGTGTCCCACCCTTTAATAGGAAAATCATCCATCATTTACCAAGGTGTCCACACCCCTTTAGAAATATAGCTGATCAATATTGCAGAGGCAGGGCATGTGAAAGCTAATCAGGGCTAGAAAAGATATGAAAGGCAGTTCACGCACCTAAGATTGGGGAAACTTCCGCTTAGCAATGAAGTGCATTTCAGTTAAAGATTCTAGAGCAGGGCAGTCCAACTTTTCATACCTTTCAGGCTGCAAGTGTATTTCAGCATGGGCTTGCACACTGCCTTGTCGTGCACTGTGCGGGGGGGGGGGGGCGAGGCCAAAATTGGAATTCCCCCAAGCCCTCCTGCCATCCCAAAGCTGCACTGGTCTTTGTCATGACAGGCTCTGACAGGGTCCTAGTGCCCTCCTACCTACTTTCCAAAGCTGGGAAAGCACTAATTAGGCTTTAGGAAGGAGTTGGGAGGACTCTAGGACCCTGTCATAGCCCTCACACCTCCTCAAAGCCCAGTGCCTAACTTTGGGAAGGCGAGCAAGGGCTGGAGAAGGCATCAAATGTTGCCAAGGGATGCCCAAAAAGGCCTCAAGGGCCACAGAAGAGTTTATATTTACCGTATTTTTCGCTCTATAGGACACACTTTTCCCCCTCCAAAAATTAAGGGGAAATGTGTGTGTGTCCTATGGAGCGAATGCAGGCTCCTTGGCTTCAGCAATATCAACGCGAAGCCTCCAAAGTGCAGAGGGAGTGCTCCCTCCACGCTTCGGAAGCTTTTGCTGAAGCCTGGAGAGCGAGAGGGGTTGGTGACCCCTCTTGCTCTCCAGGCTTCAGGGATAGCTGCTTGAAGCCTTTGGAGGGCAGCGGGACCTTGCGCTGCGCTCCAAAGGCTTCGCAACCTTGCCGCCGCTCCCGGACCTGTTCTGGGGGCTGGGGTCGGGGGAAGCTCGGGCTCCCCCCGCCCCCAGCCCCGCAAGCTCCAGGAGCCGGGGCAAGGTTGCGTGCAACCTTGCTGCCGCTCCTGGGCCTGTTCTGGGGGCTGGGGGAAGCTCGGGCTTCCACTGCCCCAGCCCCGCGGCTAAAAGCAAAGCCAAGACAGTGAGCAGGATCCATCCCGCTCGCTGTCTTGGCTTCTGCCAAAGCTGTGCGCAACCTCTCCAGCCGGGAGAGGTTGCGCACGGCTAAAAACGAAGATTTTTTTCTTTATTCCTCCCCCCTAAAAACTATATGCGCCTTATGGTCCACTGGCCTCATGGAGCGAAAAATACGGTAACTCCTCTCTGAAGACGGATTAGCTTCCTTTAGTCAATGGATAGGCATCAGACAGGGACAATATACATCTGGTTGATGGTAGCTTCACAAACTCTTGTTTGACTGGAGCCTGCATATGTAAGTATGTATTTATAAACATATACAGTGGTGCCTCGGTTTAAGAACAGTCCTGTTTACGGATGATTCGGTTTGCGAACTCCGCAAAACCAGAAGTAGTGTCCCAGTTTACAAACTTTACCTCAGTCTAAGAATGGAATTGGAATGGTGGAAGGGCACTGGTGGCGGGAGGCTTCATTAGGGAAAGCGTGCCTCAGTTTAAGAACAGATTCGATCTAAGAACGGACTTCAGGAACGGATTAAGTTCATAAACTGAGGTACTGTTGTGTGTGTGTGTGTGTATATATATATATATATATATATATATATATATATATATATATAAACATATATAAATATATATATGTGCTCATGGTCACCCAGTGAGCTTCATGGCAGAGTGCAGATTTGAATCCTGGTCTCCCAGGTCCTGTGGGATGCGGGTGGCGCTGTGGGTTAAAGCCTCAGCGCCTAGGACTTGCCGATCGAAAGGTCGGCGGTTCGAATCCCCGCGGCGGGGTGCGCTCCCGTCGCTCGGTTCCAGCGCCTGCCAACCTAGCAGTTCGAAAGCACCTTCGGGTGCCTCGCAAGACGAAATTAATTCATTCCGCAAGTTTTTTCTTCTTGTGAGTTTTTCGTCTTGCGAAGCACGGTTTCCCATAGGAATGCATTTAAAATCAATCAATGCGTTCCTATGGAGACCGTCCGGGGACAGAGGGGAAGCACCGCGCGCCTTCCCCTCTGTCCCCGGACCTGTTTTAAAGCAAGGGAAGGGGCAGCGGGGAGAATCGCTTCGCGCCCTCCCCTCTGTCCCCGGAGATTGCGGGGCTGGCAACGGGGAGAACCGATCTTCTCCCCGCCGGCCCTTGCTTCAAAAGAGGTCCGGGGACAGTGGGGAAGACGCGCTGCGCTTCCCTGCTATCCCCGGAGCTTGCGGAGCAAGCTTCGTTTTGCAAAGCAAGCCCATAGGGAAATGCGTCTTGTGAAGCGGCTAAGAAAATGAAAAACTCCTCCGTCTAGCGAGTTTTTCGTCTTCCGAGGCGTTCGTCTTGCGGGGTACCACTGTAGATAAATAGGGACCGCTTACTAGCGGGAAGGCAAACGGCGTTCCGTGTGCTGCGCTGGCTCGCCAGATGCAGCTTGTCACGCTGGCCACGTGACCCGGAAGCGTCTGCAGACAGCGCTGGCTCCTGGCCTCTTGAGTGAGATGAGCGCACAACCCTAGAGTTTGTCAAGACTGGCCCGTACGGGCAGGGGTACCTTTACCTTTACCTTACCTCCCAGGTCCTGGACCTATGCTAGTTACCACAATGTACAACAATTTGTTTGTTTAAGTATCTTGAACTTGAAATGCCAGCCTTTTGCTGTCTACAGAAGACATAGTTCTTGTTCGCAGCCTGTATTTATTGCTTGCTAAGAACTTAAAGTGCAATCCTAACCCTTTATCTTGCCATTGGAGGGAACGAGGATAAGGTAGAGGTAACTCTCCATCAGAACTCCACCAGTGGGGATGGCTCTGCAGAACCTTCCCATTGCCACTGTTCTCTTCCAAAAAGGCACTGACAGGATATTACAGCACAGGGGATGTGGCTTTGGTGCTGGTGGGTTCAAAGCCTTGCCGTTCCCCTGTAGCTGATACAAGTGGAGTGAGACAGTAGGGGTGGGAATAAAAGAAAATACCTCCATCTTCTGCCCTGGCTGGTGCAAGCAGCAGGATTTGGGACAATGTGGCTGCTCTTCTGCTTCCCTCTGCCCTCTTGCTCTCTAGCTGGGGCATATGTTTGCTTTGCCCCCCACCCCTCAAATTCCAGAATATGAGTGGTGTTGCTCTGTTGTCAATAAAAAGGAATTGTAGCATTGTACAAGCTAACTGGATCATTGTGAAATTAACTGAACCTTTCTAAAAGGAGTCCTATATGTAACACTGCAACAGTATTTTACATTTTAAATAGTGTGTGGATTATGGCTTACTTAAAGCAGCATGTGCTATCCAATTTTCACAGTTTTCCTTTGAATTAATCCCATACTAAACTTTTCTTTCTCCATGCAGAAACAAATTAGTTTCCTATAAGCGAGAAATGTAGTAGAAAAATGCAGCAGCGGAGGAAGCTGCTCGTGTACCTGGGGCAGCGTACCCAGGGGTGGGGTGAGCTGCCCATAGGGGCGGGGCACACTGTGAGGCCTCCAGAGTTTGCCTGCCTCCTCCAACTCAGCTGCCCTACAGATGGGGGGGAGGCAGTGGGTGGACTGTTTGGGCAGTGCGGAACCTTCGTGTGCCCAAGCCCAGGAGAGATGCGTGGCTCTGGTGCGCTGCAGGCCCCATGGTGAGTGCCGCCTGGCATTTTGTCACCTCCCTCAGTGGTGACACTCGGGGCAGACTGCACCCACCACACACTCCTTCCTCTGCCCCTGCAGAAATGTTCTCAATTAATGTTTTTATCTTTTACAATCAGCAAGGTGAAAACAGAATGCTGCTTTCTCCAATGACTCAGCATCATGTTAATGCTCTTTAGAAGTATGGCACTAACCCAAAGATTGAAAATTATTTATTTATTTACCACATTTTTATCCCACTCTTTTGAAAAAATGTTCCTAGAGTGGCTGAAAAATGTCAGTGTCTCCTCAGATTCATAATCTAAAAGACATAGCACAAAAGGAAAAGAGTTTGTCAGGGAGGAAGAAAAAAGCAAATTGAAACACTAATTCTTAGTTGCAGAATTCTTTTAATGACCAGCTGGAATGGAAATATTCAAGGACAGAAGCCAAATGTTGTTGGTCTTTTAGTAGAGCGGATGGAGAGGCCTTCCAGTCTTATCTCTCTGTTCTGTAGCCTGATGGAATGGCTACTGTAGATGACAGTTGAGGGAAGAGCCTGAAGGAGCTTGTCTTGCAAGCCTCCAATAAGCATTTCGTTGGCCATTGTGAGAACATTATGGTGGACTAGATAGGGATTTGGTCTGAACCAACAGGACTCTTCTGTTTGAATTCTTTGCCCATTCAATAGAATAGCTAATAGTTTGGGTTTTTCTCACTCCCATTAGGGCTCATTTGAGCTAGAGAAAAAGTGGGTACAGTGCATCCTGGGATATCTCTACTTCAATATTGAATCTTGGATTGCATCCTTACTGTAGCAGCCGTTGCTATAAAGGCCCATATGCACTACTGCTGTCTGAAAGAATGGTGGTCTGAAAATGCCTATGTCATTTTGGTTTGTAGAGCTATCCTGTACAAAAAGCTATTCTTTTTCAACCCAAGGTCCACATTCCCTCATGGGGAGCCTTCCACAGCCCACATGCAAGCGATATGTAGGGGACAAGAGGCAAAAAATAGGTGAATAAATGAATGTAACTCTTTCCTCCATACCGTAGACTGTATTGTAGCATTGCAACCGTTATAGGTTTCTACACTGTCCCACCCATACGATTACTTAATCCTCTATCCAGGCAAGCAGAATACATTATTACAGTCAAGGACACCTTTCAGTCAAGCAGAAGCACTCAGGGAAAGCACAGAGCAGGAGTAGGGTGGCCTGGGGCAAAAAAGGCTAATGCTAAAAAAAAATATTTGGTTGGGCAGAAGTGGGACATTCTCAGTTTAAGAGTGGCTAATGCAGAAAAGGCCAATTCTAGGCTATTCTAGGCTACATCAACAGAAGTATAGTGTCCAGATCAAGGGAAGTAATAGTACCACTCTATTCTGCCTTGGAAAGACCACACCTGAAATACTGTGTCCAATTCTGGGCACCACAGTTTGGGAAGGATGTTGAAAAACTGGAACGTGTGCGGAAGAGGGCAACCAAGATGATCAAGAAACCAAGTATTATGAGGAGCGGTTGAAGGAGCTGGGTATGTTTAGCCTGGAAAAGAGGAGACTGAGAGGAGATATGATAGCCATTTACAAATTTATCAAGGACTGTCACATGGAAGAGAGAATATATTCTCCAAGTGTAACCTGCGTGTGCCCAAGCCCAGGAGAGATGCGTGGCTCTGGCGCGCTGCAGGCCCCATGGTGAGTGCCGCCTGGCATTTTGTCACCTCCCTCAGTGGTGACACTCAGGGCAGACTGCACATATGCACATATGTGAAAAGCAGGTAGCAGGTTTATGCTTACTCCAATCAGTAAATTTTACAATCCTGTCAAACTGGATAGTGCTACAACTGAAATTGCTACTCTGCAGTGTCATATTGTATATTTTTCAAGCCCCTGCTGCCTTACAACTCAGTTAGCACTCATAGATGTTTAATAAGTCTTACCTCTTGTAGATAGCGAGGTATGTATGTGTAATGGTTGTTAGGGGTTACTTGTGCGTAACCTTACTTCAGTTCAGTTAGTTTGCTTGCCCCAACCATGCCCAGGGTCGGAACTTGCCCTCCGTGACCTGTTAGTCACTTACAGAATCTGAGAGTGGGCGTCTCTTGAACCTCTTCCAGCATAAAAGCTGTTTGACCCCGAGTCTCCTCCTATGTTCTCTGCGCGGAACGCATCTGCGCAAGTAAGGGGAAGGCAGGGGTGTCCCAGCGCTCTCTCCACTATCGTCGGGGGAAGGGTCTTGGAGCCCTGTCACCAATTCCTCCATCTCCCTCTCTTCTCTATGGGTGTTACGTTGAAATCCTTCCCCCCTGCTCGTCCCCTCTCCGGCATCCCTGGGTGGCCCTGCCTCCGTTTCTCATTCTGATGGCAGTTCCCTGACATCTACCTCCTGCCCAGGACCCCCTTCACCCCCGGCCTGACCCTGTGACGGGACCTTGTCCCCTTCTTCAGCCGACGATGCCGGGAACCCCCGAAAGGAGCTGCTGTCGTCGTCCGTGGACTCAAACACCGCTTCCCACCTGCTCCAATTTCTCACGGATGGGACTTCCCCATCTGACTCCTCCTCTCCTGACGATTCTCCTCCTTCCTCCTGGGAAGCCAGAAAACCCACGAAATCCTCCTCCTCCTCATCGGTGGTGGAAAATTGCTCCTTCCAGAATCTCTCGAGGGGTTTGGGCTTCCTCGGATACCTGTTGTGGAACTCTTCCACCAGATACCCATCATCTATTTCCCCTGCAGGCACCCACGTGTTTTCTGACTCGGGTTCCCCCTCCCAAGCCACTAGGTACTCCACCTGCCACCCTCGCCAGCGCGAATCCAGGATCTCCATTACCTCGTGGTGGCGTTCCCTCTCTTCCATTAGTGGGTGGGTGAGCCCTTCCCCTCCTGCCTCCCGGACCCTCCGCTCCCCTCTGTACGGTGAGAGCAGTGACCTATGAAATACCGGGTGGATCTTCATGCTGTCTGGCAACTTGAGCTGGAACGCCACCGGGTTCACTTGGTGGGTCACCTCAAATGGTCCCAGCCGTCTTGGCCTCAGTTTCTTACACCCGCCCTTGAAAGGTAAGCCTTGTGTGGATAAACACACCCGGTCCCCCACCCTAATGGTCTCCCCTTCCCGGCGGCGTTTGTCTGCTTGTCTTTTGTACACTTCCTTGGCCCTATCCAGGTTCATCTTAAGCTGCGGGTGCAGAGCTTTCATTTCTTCCACAAACTGCTCTGCGACGGGCACGTTCCACCCTTCCTCCCCTTTCCCAGGAAAAGTCCTGGGGTGCAACCCATAATTAGCCATGAACGGGCTCATCCTCGTGTACACATGCTCAGCGTTGTTATACGCAAACTCCGCTAGTGCTAGCTTCTCTACCCAATCGTTCTGTCTCTCGTTGACGTAGCAGCGTAGATATTGCTGTAAAATGCTATTCGCCCTCTCTGCTTGCCCGTTGGTCTCCGGGTGTCTCGCCGTCGAGAATCCCACTTCCACCTGCAATAAGCTCATGAGTTTCCTCCAGAACCTCGAGGTAAATTGTTTTCCCCGGTCGGAGATAACCCTCGTTGGAGCCCCATGCAACCTGAAAATGTGATGCACAAACAACCGGGCAGTTTCCTCGGCCGTTACTGCATGTGAGCACGCTATAAAATGGCACATTTTGGTTAGCAGATCTACTACTACCATGACTGCTGTCTTCCCTCTAGATTTGGGTAAATCGGTCATGAAATCGATCGACACCTCCCCCCATGGTCTTCCCGGTGTGGGTAAGGGCTCCAGTAACCCCGCCGGGGCTGCCCTCTCTCCCTTGGCCTGTTGGCAGCAGTCACACCCCCGTACATACTCTCATACATCTTCGCTCACCCTTGGCCACCAGAATTGCCTCGTAACCAGTAACATGGTTTTGTATTGCCCAAAGTGCCCCGCTGTTGGGTTGTCATGAAGCTGTCTGAGAACCCTTTCTCGCAGGGCTTCCCCGGGCACATACATTGCTCCCCTGTAATACAGCAGTCCTTCCCTCTCCTCAAAGCCTCCCTGATCTCCCCCCGTCCCCCTGAGCTCCCTGATTCTGGTTTGGTCGAATTCGTCCTGGTGAATCAGCTCGGTTAGTTCTCGTTTCCCAACCAACGCTCCCCCGCAAACCCATCGTTCCTCAGGAAACACGTGTCGAGCTTCCGGCGGTCCTTCTCCTTCCGTATACTCGGGCTTCCGTGAAAGCGCGTCTGCCCTCACCTTCTCTTCCCCCGGCACGTACTTGATCTCAAAGTTGAACTTGGAGAACTCCTGTGCCCATCGAATCTGTCTCTGGTTGAGCACTCAAGCTGTTCTCCAATATTCCAGGTTCTTATGATCCGTGCAAACCTGAATCTTGTGCTGTGCCCTATTAGGAGATGTCTCCACTGCCAAAACGCTGCATAAATAGCTAACAGTTCGCGATCATACACCGTGTAGTTATGCTCTGATTTGTTCAGTTTCCGTGAGAAGAAGGCGCATGGCCTCCAGGTGTGTTGGCTCCGTCCCGGCTGTAGCAACACTGCTCCAATAGCTCTGTCTGATGCGTCGGTCTCCAGCCTCATCGGCTTCTGCAGATCCACGTGCAGGAGCTGTTCCTCCGAGGCGAACGCCTTCTTTAGTTTTTCGAAGGACCTTTGGGCACTTTCCGTCCAGACGAACTTCTTCTTGCTACTGAGACAATCCGTGATGGGTGCGGTCAAGTGGGCGAAGTTCTTGATGAACTTCCGGTAGAAGTTGCTGAACCCGAGGAACCTCTGCACATCCTTCTGGGTCTTAGGGGCCTTCCATTCCAGCACTGCCTGCACCTTGCCAGGGTCCATGGCAAGTCCTTTGTCCGACAACTTGTATCCCAGAAATTCCACCTCACGGGCGTGAAATTGGCACTTTTCCAGCTTGACCCACAATTGGTGCTCTAGTATCCTCTTCAGCACTTCCCTGGCGTCCTGCATATGCTGCTTTTCATTGTCCGAATAGATCAGTACGTCGTCCAGAAATGCTACACAGTTTTTGTACAGCAGGGGCCCCAGCACATGGTGCATGAAGCTTTGAAAACAGGCTGAGCCCGATTGTAGTCCAAATGGCATGACTAGGTACTCAAATGCCCCTAGGGGGGTGAACATGGTTGTTTTCCATTCGTCCCCCTTCCTTATTCTAATCAGATTGTATGCTCCCCGGAGGTCCAGCTTGGTGAAGATCTTGCCCTTCCTCACCCTAGTCAGAATATAATCAATTCTGGGCATTGGGAAGGTCACGGGTTCCGATACAAGGTTTAGTCTTCGAAAGTCAACTACAAGCCTCAGCTGATCCGTGTTTTTCTTGTCCACAAAAAACACAGGGCTGCCCCCCACTGCCTTATATTCCCTTATGAACCCCCTCTTAAGGTTTTTGTCAATAAAGTCTCGCAACTCCTGCATCTCTCTGTCCGACATGGCATACAGCTTACCCACCGGTAGCTGTGCCCCAGGGAGCAGGTTGATCTGGCAGTCGAAGGGCCTATGTGGCGGCAGCTTGTCCGCTTCCCTCTCACTGAAGACTTCCTGTAAATCTGCGTACTGTGGCGGCACATCCGCTCTCTGCTTCAGTGTAGTTGCTGCCACTCTGGCCAACCTCACCCTGGGTTTCACCCCTCCTAGACAGTGTTCCAAACAGTGTGCCGACCCAAAGGTGACTGTCCGTTGGTGCCAGGCCACCACTGGATCATGTAGCACTAGCCAGCTCATGCCCAGTATTATCGGGGGTCCCGCCAGTGTGGCCACGTGAAAGGCAATGGTCTCTGTGTGCCTGGAAGCACTCATTCTCATAGGTGGGGTTTGATGTGTCACTTCCCCTCCCAGCAGCTCCCTGCCATCTATCGTGGTCACTTGGAGCGGGAAATCAAGTGGCAGCAGGTGGATCTGGTGCTCCAATGCAAACTCCTTACTAAAAAAATTACAGGAGCTGCCTGAGTCCAGCATTGCTTTCACCTTGACTGGGTGTCCATTTGGGAGTTCTAGCACCACCTCTATCACTATAGAAACCTTGGGTGGGTCCGGTTGGGGCACTTCTGTTATCTGTTCGCTTGGCTGCTGCGCCCCCCCCCGTGGGCAGTCAAGCGCTGGCGTTTCCCTGCACCTTTTCCTCTGCCCCCTCCTCCTCGCTTCCAGCGGCTCCCACCATCCCTTGCCAAGCCTTTCTTTGAGGACAGACCCTGGCAAAGTGTCCTGGCCGTTGGCAGAGGAAACACTTCTTGATGCTTTTCCCAGCCTTTCCCTCCCTTTTGCCTTCTTGGTTGGCACCAGAAACCTCGCGCGCCCGCGCTCCATCGATTTCCATGGGCACTACGTCATTGACAGGCAGCTTAGGCATCTCCGGAATGCGGTAGTCAGAGTGCCGCTCTCCCCTCCCTTCCCGCCTTTCCAAAGCGTGCGCTTCTTGGCAAGCTCCTATCGCCAGCGCTGCCTTCGTCAGCTGATCCAGAGTCTCCGGGCGGGGCGCGCGGGACAGCTCATCTTTAACGGCTGGGGACAACCCCTCCTCAAACAGCATCCGTATGGGAGGGCTATCTAGATCCCATTCAAGCCGGTGTATTAGCATCGCAAAGCGGGACCAGTAGTCTCTCACAGAAAGTTCCCCCTGCTTGCATCTCAGCAGCTCCCTTTGGGTAACGCTCTCCCCCAATTGGCTAGAATACATTGCGTCCATTGCCTGAAGAAACTTCCGAACGTCCTTCATGGCGGGGTTCTGTGAGGCCATTAGGGGTCTAACCCATTCCCTCGCGCTGCCCTCAAGGTGCCCCACGATATACGCACCTGCGCTGCCTCGTCAGCAAAGTCATCATGCTGCAGCTGCAAGGCGTACTCTATTTCTGTTCGGAATCCATTATATTTCTGGGGCTCCCCCCCAAATTTGTGTACTAGTCCTGGCACCTTCTTTGCCACTGGGGTAGGTCTAACCTGCGTGTCCTGGGTGCGCCTCTCGTCCAGCCGCGCCATCAGCAGTGCTACATGCCGTTCCAGCTCCTGGTTCCTCTTTAGTAGGTCCTGCGCCCCCGCAGCTGGCTCCGCTGCCCCGGCGCCTCCAGTCTGGCTCATGTTTCCACTGCTTGCACACAAGTAACAGCAGAGACTCTCGGATTGCTGTAATGGTTGTTAGGGGTTACTTGTGCGTAACCTTACTTCAGTTCAGTTAGTTTGCCTGCCCCAACCATGCCCAGGGTCGGAGCTCGCCCTCCGTGACCTGTTAGTCACTTGCAGAATCCGAGAGTGGGCGTCTCTTGAACCTCTTCCAGCATAAAAGCTGTTTGACCCCGAGTCTCCTCCTGTGTTCTCTGCGCGGAACGTGTCTGCGCAAGTAAGGGGAAGGCAGGGGCGTCCCAGCGCTCTCTCCACTATCGTCGGGGGAAGGGTCTTGGAGCCCTGTCACCAATTCCTCCATCTCCTTCTCTTCTCTATGGGTGTTACGTTGAAATCCTTCCCTCCCTGCTCGTCCCCTCTCCGGCATCCCTGGGTGGCCCTGCCTCCGTTTCTCGTTCTGATGGCAGTTCCCTGACAGTATGTATGTATGTATGTATGTATGGGCTTGATTTTTTAAAAAAACTTGCTTGCTCTCCAGTACCTATGTTAGTCAGTTTTGATTTGCAAAACAGAAAGAACACACTTTTGTGAATGCTTGACTTTCTGCTTACCTGGAGTCATTTCTTGCAGGCAAACTGTTTATTAATGACTTCAAATGGCATCAGCTGGGTATCACATATATATTTGATTTTTATGCTTATTTCCACTAAAATGTGACTCATTTTGTTATTTATTAAACTTAGATGTGCATGCAAGAGGTACTAGGTAAAGACTGAAAAGAGGAGGTTAGGGGTATGAGCCATTACAGTGTGAGGGAAAGACCCCTCTTCTAGCAATAGCAATTATTTCCTTTAGAGGAAGTTTTATTTATAATTTAGAGCAAATTTGTAGTCATTGGTTTGTGTTAACTTTAAAATTATTTAATTTTGTTTGTCTCCCAGTAGATATTTCTTTTCCATATTTTCACACTTGTTCTTGTGGTTAGAGATGTCTTTTCAAATATATGCATAGTTTTGTTTAGTTATGTTTTGAAGAAAGGTTTTAATTTGATGTAATGAAAAAATAAATAGGAACATCAAAATACTGGTATGAAAGAATCGAGGAGAACTTTTAAAATGATAGTCAGGGGTTAAATTCTGCATTTCAGTGTCTTTTGAGTAAAACAGGATGTAGTGACTTTACTGTCAGACTTCTGGTGTGAGTGCAAACAGATGAGGAAATGCTAGGGCTGGCACTCCAGTATGGGCTGTTGTCTAGGAAACTGTTTGCGTCATTCCACCCAGCAATTAGCCTACAGTGCTTTTATTTTTGATAGTGTAGTAAGCTGAACTTGACTGTAACAAAGAAAAGGCTGATAGTACTGTTGCAGTTCTGAAGATATAGCTTTTGTGGGAAATGGTAATAAAATAAATATTAAAAACATAATAGAATTTTATATCCATTAATAATGAAAACTAAGTTATTAATTTATTAACGAAAATGTTTTTTTCTGATCCATTTTTAGATCAATTATTAAGACTTTTTGTTGAAACCATAACAAAATTAAAAAGCAGTTTAAAATACTATATTGAAAATACATATTGTTACTAGTTCTAATTTGCATATAGTGTGATACATTTTTCATGTTCAAATGAATTATACATTGCTGTGGTATGAAAATGGGAAAGTCCATATTTGCATTTTTAAAATGCAAATTCATAGTCTGATGGTGCAATTACATATATCTTTATGCAAAATTAATTTCCCACTGTGTAGCGAGGTGCTTACTCCTAGTAAATGTGTCTAGGATTGCAATTTGACATAAATATCTACTTATTTGAACTTATAAGGTTGTGTGTAGCACAAGTTTGAATTTGTCTGAACCACCCAGCTGTACTGTAGCATGTGGGCAAATGTTACAACTGAAAAACTAATCGTTTTTGCGTAGGTACAGAAGTAGTAAGTATAGAGACAGGACTTCTTTTTCCACCAGCACATCCTATGTTCAGAATGATGGAAGAAACTAAAGATGGCCTATCTAGGAAGCACTCTGCTTACATTAATAATGGAACTGATGGATCCAGATTCAAGGTCCCTGCTATAAAAGAGAACTTTGCCATAAGATGAGTCTGATAGATCAGGCCAGTAGCCCATCTAGTCTAGCATGCTGTTCACAGTGACCAACCAGAAACCTGTAAGGAAACACAAGCTGGACCTGTGCACAAGAGCACGCTGCTCTCTGCTTTCCAGCATCTGGTATTTAGAAGCATTACTGTGCTGACTGTTGAGACAGAGCATAGCTATCATGGCTAGTTGCCATTGATACCCTTTTCCTCTTTTAAAGCCATCCCAGTTGGTGACATCAGTACCTCCTGTGGAAGCATGTTTCATACTTTAACTGTGTGCTGTGTGAAGAAGTAGCCATAAGCCTCCGCTATCTGTGGTGCACTTGTGCTACTTGATGTATGTTTCCCAAGCTACGGTACTTAGGTTTCTTACCTTGCTGAATCAGTGTTGGGATAGGAGAGTTTCAACAGCTGGTTCTCTCCGGTGTGTTCCACTGAAGCTGGCTTGGCTAATTGCTACTGGGCTGATGTAGTAGTTACTTCACTCTACAGAACCTGTCTTTGTTGGAGGAAAAGTGTGTATATGTGGAAGTTGTTCAGACCTAGCACTATAAAAAGTATTGCTGGTTTTTCAATAAATGGTAAATGAGGAGCTAAAAGAAAATGGCTGGTTTTGTTTTGTTTTTTTTAAAAAAAAACTTAGAAAATGAAGACCTAGTTCTTTGTATTATTAATATTAGAAAAGTTGCTGTGAAACATTTAAACAGTTTAACTACTTAGGAAAAAGCTTTTAAAGTATTCATGTTTTTGTATTTCTTTTCATCAAAATGTAGCCAAATCTGACTCTTCTTTCATTTGTACAAATAGAAATTTTGCATTGAAAGTTTCTAAGAAACTGCTGGTGTCAGCTGGAGGTGTATCAGAAAGCTTGGGTGATTATCTGTGGAGACTGACTAGATCTGCTCCTGCAACTTGTCATGCTGAGTAGTGACACTTTCTACTTTTTTAGGAGGGGGATAATATTTGAGTATGTTTCTCTCTCAGTTTCTCATTGTTAAATGAAATAGAATTTTGGAAATAAACATTTTTTGCTATTTCAACTTAATTTATTGATTTAAATTAAGCATTATTAAATATCAAGAGCGCACAGAAAATACACCAAATAACTAAGTGCATGCACATTGTAAATACCTATAAGATACAAAAGCCTGTATAGTCAAAACCCATAGGGTTCAATGACGGCTAGGATTGCCAAAGTCATTTCCCCCAAAACCCTGCCCCCTTTCCATCTCCAACTGATTGATTGATTGATTGATTGATTGCCATGTGTGTAAAGCTGAATGCACACAAGTTAAATGTGCACGGTTGTGGGCTTACTGTACTATAAACTGACAAAGAGGAATTTGAGATACACTTTGAGTGGGCAAGCGGAGACTTCCAGATCTCATCCTCCCCCTTCAAAGACATTGACCAAAAAAAGGTATCTTGATCTGCTGTGGAAAAGCATTGAAAGATGTGCCAGATGCTCCTCGAAAGGGAGAACCTTCCACAACTTGGGGCCACCGCCTTCTCCCGCATTACCGCTCTTTGATCTTTAGATGGTGCTGCTGCTTTTTTGTGATGAAACCATGTTCTGTCTTTATAATGATACTGAAAAGGCCACTTCCTTTACTACAGAAACACTTCTGCAGTTGTATGGAATTTTAAAACATGCTTGTTACAAAAAAAAAGAATCTTAGACAAATACCAAAACTGTTATCAGTGAAACCAGGAAAGAAATATCATACATTATAACTTGACATCTGAAAAAACTTGCTGTCTTTCAAACACTGTCTTTCCTTGCTTTCAGTTGCGTTTTCAGTAGGCTTAGTGAGCTAATTCCGATAGGTTTTAATCATTATGAAGCCACATCATTCAGTAAATGGCTAGCTACTACAGATCTGGTTTCAGTTCACCTCTTGTTCCAGATAGCCATTTGAAATGCGAAACTTCATTCTTTACATGGTCCTGTGATTTGTCTAGAGCTGATTAATGTCACCTGATCAAGCAAATGAGTCCAGTAAATGCTTAGACACTGTTTTTTTTAGTAGAGCTGTTAGGGTTATGTAAAGAAATTCAGAAATCTAATTAATCTGTAAAGAGACAAAAGTATTACAAGCTTCACATTTGGCTATTGTATGACATTAGGAAAGAATGTAGTCCTTTTTTAAAAAAACTTATCCATTATAAATCTTTGTAACATGAGCATTTCAGACAAAGCTTCTGTCTCAATAGATTTCTTCATCTTCATGGAGTCATGGGACTGTATCCTAAGGATTCTAATTGTGAGCCAACCAGAATTTGACCATCATCCTGATTTCGGCTTCATTTATGAAATTGTAGCTCATCTCTGATGTCATTGTAAAAGATTTCTTCAGTTGCTTTACTTTTTTTCCAACACATGACATTTCATGTTTGTTTGTTTGTTTGTTTGTTTGTTTTTAAAAAATGCATCAGCAGTTATAATATTTTAATTGAAATACATGCTTCCTTACATTGCAATTCTGCACATATATACTCAGAAATAAGCACCTTTAAATTCAGTGGGACTTACTTCCAGGTATAGAATTGCAACCTTAGAGGTTCATAGAATAGCAGCCTTAAATTGACTGCTGTTTGTCATTCTATATTTTTCTATATTCTATTTTTTTCTGCCACCCTCCTACTTTTTCATGCTCTCCTATTTCTGTACCATTCCATAAATTCCCTTCTCATCACCACCAATATTGTTATTCCACATTTTTATTGGAACCAGTTATGAAATTTACAGAAGGGTCTGGTTGAAATTAAATCTTTTTCCACCCAGATTTTTTTTACATTATTGCAAAGCAATTTCTCAGGAGGTTGGGAAAGGAAGAATTTATTTGTGCTTTATAATGTGTGTGAATCAATTTGTCCGCTGACAGTTACA
The DNA here is from genome assembly GCF_964106915.1 of Podarcis gaigeae. Classification (NCBI taxonomy): domain Eukaryota; kingdom Metazoa; phylum Chordata; class Lepidosauria; order Squamata; family Lacertidae; genus Podarcis; species Podarcis gaigeae. The sequence continues at coordinate 70,738,822 of NC_139678.1, forward strand.
TTTTCATCTGTGGGTATTTGTAATTTTACATTCAGTACTTTTCCTTCAATATATGGTCAGAGAATCATAGAATTGTCCACTTTAAATATGAAAAGAGTTTCCACGCTTGGTGAGATAGTGACATAAAAGTACTGTGGTATTAAGATTGTTATTGAGAGGGCAAGCAATGGGAGAAATGCCTTCAGCACACAGCTGTGGAAGCTGCTTGAAATTTTCAATTCCAGGGGAAATTAACATGTTTGATTTTTTTCTGTATTGGTGGACTGCTAGTCAATACCACTTGGAGTAAGTGATGCAGGCTTTGACACTTGGAGTAAGTGATGCAGGCTTTGACACATGGAGTAAGTGATGCAGGCTCCCAAGTGTTGTGGTTTTAACATTCAGAGCCCTATCATCCATAGATAATTTATCGGTAGCCATTAGCTGCAGTAGCTAAATGGAACCTCCAGGTTCAGAAAAATACTGCCTCTAAATATCAATTGTTGGGTGTAGTGGGAAGGGCTACTGTTTTGTGTCTTGCTTGTAGGCTTTCTGGCCCTGTTAGAAACAAGATGCCGGACTTGATAGACCTGTGGTCTGATTCAGCAGGGTTCTTGTGATGTCCCATAAAGCAAAGTGTTTAGATGAACAGCTGGAGGAGACTTTTGAGAGTCCCATGGACTGCAAGATGATCAAACCTATCCATTCTTAAGGAAATCAGCCTTAAATACTCACTGGAAGAACAGATCCTGAAGCTGAGGCTCCAATACTTTGGCCACCTCATGAGAAGAGAAGACTCCCTGGAAAAGACCCTGATGTTGGGAAAGATTGAGGGCACAAGGAGAAGGGGACGACAGAGGATGGTTGGACAGTGTTCTCGAAGCTACAAACATGAGTTTGACCAAGCTGCGGGAGGCAGTGGAAGACAGGAGTGCCTGGCGTGCTCTGGTCCATAGGGTCACGAAGAGTCGGACACGACTAAACAACAACAACAAATGTCTAGAAAATATCTACGTTTAAGTTAATAGGTATACAAGGTATTGAATCTATGCATGACTTTCTTTTCTAACAAAGCAAATGGAACAAAATACTCCCTCCCCCCAAAGTGGCTATTTTATAAATCTATCTTTTGAAATTATTAAACATTGTCAAATCCAGGGCATTTTTTCTGGTAGACCTCTCCCGAATGCAGTACAGGCATCTCTGCCAAGCCACCTCTTCTTCCCTATTCTGAGACTTACTTTAAAAAAAGTGGAGGAAGGAAGGAACAGCATCCTGTACACTCAGGATACTATTGTTAACCAGCAAGGTGGACCTTGTGGTGGTGCCCCAGGGAGGAGCTTTTCTAAATTGGGGCTGGGGTTCCTAAAGTAGTCTGTGCGATTGAGAGGGGTATGCATGTGTGATTTGTGTAAGAAAAGGAGAGGTGTATTTGTGGTATGTGTCTAATGGAGGGAGGGTGATATCTATATGTTGTGTCTGTGCAGGTTAGAGAGCAGGAAGTATGTATGCTTTCTAAGTTTCTAATTTTATTTAATTATTTAATCAATTTTCTTGAGACTCTCCTTCAGCTGTTATTTTTATAAGTGTTATTTCTAGAAGAACAGTCTTTTTATCTGTCTCCAGTTCATTTTTGTTTACAGAGTCTCTTCAGATAGTGTTATAATATCTAGATCCTGTCTGGAGCCCCAGACCTAAAATGTTTGCATAATTTGGGTATTGTTGGGTGATTTATTAATGCTTTTTTGGATATACCGTTGTATATGAGCCAGACTGGCTTCTTTCCCAGACTGCACCATTGGCATCTCTTTTGCTTAGATGACCTGCTTCTGTTAAAAATTTTAAAAATCTGTAAACATAAACATTGCTACTGTTTCAGCAATGCTTTTTAAAAAGAATTTTGAATCTACATTTCATTAATGGTAGTGACAGAATCACTTAACATACACTTAGTTACATTTAGAACCCTTTCAGGAGCTATAACCAGTCTGTATGCTTTCCTGCTTCTGAGCACAAGGAGGCAGCCGTTTCTGTTAAAAATTCCAAAATCCTTACTGAAGCAGTATCTTCTTTATTAGGCCAACCAAAATGTTACAAAATGGAATGTAAGCTTTTGAGTTCCCAGAACTCTTTATCAAGCTAGACGGTAAAATGTGCAGAGGGAAGGAAGCCATCCATCCTTGCCTACAACTGGTAGATGGAATGTGGGAGGAGTTAGCAGATGTTCAAGTGACCCTCTTTCACCTGTTTAGCAAGTTTCTGATTGCAAAGAAGCCTCCAGAGAAGGAGAAGAACACAAAGGCTGATCCTTCATTTCTGCAAATATAAAGGTTTTCCTTACAGTCCCCCACCCCCTGCAATTTCCCTGTCTACACAATGCATGAAGGTATTTACTGTTTCTAAAATCCATCATAGACACATTTGAGCTTATTTCCTCTATCTCAGGGTAACTTTATCTGAAAACAATGCTACTTCTTTGTTATTGATTCCCATCCTTTTGTTTCTAGAACAAATGGAAGTAGTGTTCCAGTTCATAAAATACCAGTTCACCAGCCAATCTTACTTACAGTAGGTCAGACAATTAAAATAATTTTAGCCAGTTTCTGGAATTGCCCAACATAACAGTTTGGCTTTGCAGAAATGGCGGGACAACTGTCAGACCCAACACTGTACCTTTTTCATTTGCAGCTATGCATGGTATAAAAGCTAGAGAAGGAAATATTTCATAGTAACTTAAAAGCTTTGTGTCTTTAGAAGGTAGAAATTCTTCATAAAATATGGGTAACAATACAATAATCTTCTTGTTGCCTCTCTTCTTATTCTCAAAAATATGTTGAAAAAGATTTCTGATTTCAAGTTGCTATGGCGTTAGTATCTTTGTTTAGTTAATTTTGTGCTAAGTTGCTATGGAAATATTTATTTACTGAGTTAGTGCCAGTGTCAAACAGATGCTGCTAGCAAGTACAAATCATGTTTTAATCAATAAAATACCCAAACTATTCCTAGTCTTGAAGATGGAAAAAATAATGTAGCAAAATACTTTTATTTGTGTTTTTCATAGCACATACTTTTTACATTAAAAACATTATTATTAGGGTTCCACATTGTTAATGTTACAAACTCATGCTTATCTTGCAGGTGTTGCCTTATTTGTGAAAAAATGTATATGATCCATGTGTTACTTTACTAGATACATTCACCATAACTGCATGTCTCTGGTTTTAGTACCTATTTTCAAACATACTTACCGTATTTTTTGCCCTATAGGACGCACTTTTTCCCCTCCAAAAATGAAGGGGAAATGTGTGTGTGTCCTATGGGACGAATGCAGGCTTTCGCTGAAGCCTGGAGAGCGAGAGGGGTCGGTGCAACTCCTGCGGGCTCCGAAGCCTTGCGGATAGCTGCCTGCAGCCCGAAGCCCGGGGAGTGCGGCACTGTGCGTGGCTTAGGGCAGCTATCCGCAAGCCTGTGGCACCCGGCGGGAGTTGCCCTAAGCCCGGGGTGCACAGCGGGCTACAGCGCCGCGCTCCCCAGGCTTCGGATAGCAAATGCTGATCAAATCTTCAGTTGAGTATTTCAGATCTGAACCATTTCCAAATATTTAGTTGTATGTAGACAGCAGCCTTGAGGAATTATAGTTATTGGGTAACACATCTAAACTACATGTCACCTTTGAGTAGGGATGAACTGAGCAGCCTAATTCTGTCGCACTTCATTCTTGTAAATATTCAAGGGTTCCTTAATTGTATTGTATGCATTTTGATTGTACTGTTAACATAAAATATGCTTTCAGTGCATTAATCTAAAAATAGGCATTTTATGTAAAATAAAAATTTATGTATGCACCAAAACTGTGTTAAAATCTGGAAAAGTGTTTAATCCAACTGGGAGTTGCATTCCAATCTTCAAAGAAGTTTGGGAGCATCTGATTGGGTTGTCCTTTTAAAAGTGGAAAAAGCAAATTCTTCCCCCATCCCTCATTTTGAGTAACTATACATAGAACAGTTTTAAAGTTTTTGCCTCTCTTCCCTGTCACATGCCTCCTCATACATAACTACTCGTATATACTAAATCTTTTTTTAAAAGACCCTCTGTAACATTCAGAATACATATCCTACACCAGTGAAATTCAGAAGAGAATACAAATTAAATTAGGAAGAAATGACTACTAATTGGTGTGCTAAGAGGTCAGGGAGAACAAAATAGGGAAATAGTTGGTGGTACACGTGTGGCGCTGTGGTCTAAACCACTGAGGCTTGCCAATCAAAGGGTCGGCAGTTCGAATCCCCGCGACCGGGTGAGCTCCCATTGCTCGGTTCCGGCTCCTGCCAACCTAGCAGTTCGAAAGCACACCAAAAAGTGCAAGTAGATTAATAGGTACCGCTCCAGCGGGAAGGTAGACAGTGATTTTGTGCACTGCTCTGGTGTTGGTGTTCTGTTGCACCAGAAGCAGCTTAGCCATGCTAGCCACATGACCCAGAAAAACTTTCTGCAGAGCAGACAAACGCCGGTTCCCTCGGCCTGTAAAGTGAGATGAGTGCCGCAACCCCAGAGTCGTTCACAGCTGGACTTAACCGTCAGGGGTCTGTTTACCTTTACCTTTACTGCTAGAGAGAGGCATTCCAGGACCTAAGAGTGAGAAATTCATCTACCTCTTGGGCAGAGCTCTAGAGATACCACCACACCTGGGACAGAGCTCTGCTCTCTGCCCAATTCAGCCTCCTTTGCAGTAGCACATAAGTAGACATTTAGGCTTATTTTTTAGTTTAAATAAGTTTATAATGTAATTCTTATTGTCCCTTTTATCTCCCAGACCATTTTATTTTCTTAAATTGTGACCCTGTTGAGGAAAGAGGGCAGGATTCAACTCACAAGTTCTGGCAGTGCAAGCCCTGTGCAAGCGTTTGCATTTGTGCAAACATGGTTTGCCTCCCAGTGTCCCCTCCCTTCCAAAAAAAATTGGCTGTGGGAGAGTCCCCATTATTTGTGGTTGCTGCTAGCCTTCCCCCTTCTCCAAGTAATCTAGCACCCATGGAAGACCTGACAGAGGGTTGAGGTCTTATCTCTGACATTTCACTGATCTAGAGTGCTACAACCTCACACTTGTACCAAGTGCCTTTGATAATGAAGTTCACTGATGTCAGAGAGATGTCCTCAAATGGGTTGTAGCATCCTCCAGCAATGGAAGGCAAAATCCCTGGTCAACATTAAGTTAAACTGGCTCTCCATAACACACTTTCTTTCCACCCTTTCTCCTTAGGGAAAAAGGTTCCAAAGTCAGCTTGATGGCTTAAAGCCTGTATTTCATTAATCTATGCATGTTTGCATTTTACTCCGCCTGTTAGTATTTCAGTTCACTCAGTTAGGTCAGCAGCAGCCTCAGCATCTTTTCTTTAAACGTTCTTCTGCAAGACTTTTGCAGGGCTGCCACATGAAGTGGATTGGATCTTAATGCCTCTGGTGTGGATTCCAGCAAACAATAATGGTGACAAAGGACCTTGCTTTTATTTATTTATTTATTTTTATTAGAATTATAAACCACCCTTCATCAAAATATCTCAGGGCTTTGTTCCTGTGTAATCTTCTTGGCATGGAGTCCATATTATTAGTTTGTATGAAGGAGGTAGAAGGAGCAAAAATTTTGCTGAATGGCATGCAACATTGCTGGACCTATTTGTATCTTGCTCAGTAGCTATAACCTAAAAAAATAAAATGCTTTCCATACAGTCAAAGGCAGTCTCTTGGACTTGCCGATCAGAAGGTCGATGGTTCGAATCGCTTTTGGTCTGAAAGTGAGATGAGCACCGCAACCCCATAGTCGCCTTTGACTGGACTATACCGTCTGGGAGGGGGGTCCTTTACTAATGTTACAATAGTGAATGATACTCAGTACTGTGCATTGAATCTGCTGCTCTGCATTAAAAAATGCTTCTCTTAAGATTTTAGATTTGAGTGCCACCTTGTGGAATGTTGTAAAATGTTAAAAGAATATTTCTGAACACATCCTTGAGCCTTACTAATTGAAACTCATCCAACATAACAGGACTAGACAGTGCTCTGGGCACCTCTCAAGATTCATCTGCTGTAACAGTGGAGTCAGGGTCCCAGTGGATGCAAGCAATTTGATCCTCAAAAAGCTTTGCAAACAACTCACAGGGAGCTACCATCTGTTCTGTCATCTCCTTCAGGCCAGACTATAAAAGGTTCCACAATACCTGGAAAGGCTCTGTTGGACAACTCAAATGAGAATGCATTAGAGGCAGCAAAGTATGCCTTATTTGCTGCCTTCACTGCCACTAGGTAGGCATGATGATGAGCCCTCACCAGTGTTCAGTTACATTCAACTAGAGTTTTCCTTCATCTGGATTTGAGTCATCTCTTAACTTGTCTGTGGGACGCAGGTGGCGCTGTGGGTTAAAGCCTCAGCGCCTAGGACTTGCCGATCGAAAGGTCGGCGGTTCGAATCCCTGCGGCGGGGTGCGCTCCCGCTGCTCGGTCCCAGCGCCTGCCAACCTAGCAGTTCGAAAGCACCTCCAGGTGCAAGTAGATAAATAGGGACCGCTTACCAGCGGGAAGGTAAACGGCGTTTCCGTGTGCGGCTCTGGCTCGCCAGATGCAGCGATGTCACGCTGGCCACGTGACCCGGAAGTGTCTCCGGACAGCGCTGGCCCCTGGCCTCTTAAGTGAGATGGGCGCACAACCCCAGAGTCTGTCAAGACTGGCCCGTACGGGCAGGGGTACCTTTACCTTTACCTTTTAACTTGTCTAGGCTAAATCATAGTGGAATGACTTGCATCTTAAAGTGAGATATATTCTCTTCACCTGACTAGTGATTATTAGCACTAAATATTTTTTGAAAATCCAAGTGTATTCATGTTGACATTTTTTTCAACAATTTATACTGTAATTTTTAATATAGTTTGGAATTTTAAGTAATTAAGTATTATATGAAATCAAATGATCCATGCAGCAGAAGTTTAAAAGGAGCTGTGTAGGTCGATTTAGGTAGTATCCCTTTATCCGGTTGGAGGAAGACATTCTGGACTGTTTCCTTCAGTATGGGCAAATAGATGAGGGAACTTTATGAGCACAGTGCTTGGATTCTCTTCCTAGGGCTGCAGGATGCAGGGGATTTCCCTCCCTCATGCAGCAGCTTTTTGGAAGTGTCCTAAGGTGATTGCCTCTTGCTAAATTGGGGCCTGTATCTTTTGATGGGTTAGAAGTATCTTAATTATAGCTACAATTTGTATTCTAATACTTGAAAGCTTGGTTTGGCACATTAAATAGGGAAACTCACAAGAAGAGGAATAATAATACTGCTACTAGTACATAATTAAGTTTCAATAACTGCTAAGCAGATTTAAGTGCATTACGTACAGTTCCTTTTTCACTTGGTATGCTTATTGGAATGTAACTACAGCAACTGAATGCTATACTGTTAATCTAGTCATTTTGAAATAAATAATAGATAGATAGTAACAAGTGTTCTATTTGCAAAATATTTATTGTTTGTTTATAACTTCCTGTTTTGTTGTCTTACAGATGATCCTTTGGGACTGGGACTTAAAGCAGTGGTATAAACCTCATTATCAGGTCAGTATATCTAAATATAACCAGTATATGATATTGCACAATCAAGTCTTTGGGTAGCATACCTTTCCCCTCCCCTCTCTCCCCCCTCATGTGTTCCAATTAATTAATAACTTCCTTGATTGAGCAAGCCATAATTTACTGCTCCATCCAAACCAAGAAACTGGTGTGGTGATTCTCTAAACAGTGATTTTACACTGACTTTCAAAAGTTTCACATTGGTTCTTAGGTGTAGCTGGAGCCTCTAAACTGAACTGCTATAGTTCCTGCACTTTCTCTGGCAAGGCTGCTTGAACTGCATCTCTGAATTTGCTCTGCATTTTCATTTTATCTGTTCTCACCTCTGCTATTTCATGTAGAAGCATTTTGTGATTTATTTATGTCAACTCTTCCAGGCACTCATCCTCATAAAACTCTCTTCTCTCTTTCTTCTGTTATTATTCTTCTAAGTACATTGACCGTTACAGTCTCTCTCTCTTCCAGAATGTGCAGACATTTCTGACAATCCAGAAAATGTGTTGGTCCTTCCCTTTTTCACCTAAGCCTAGCATCCAGCCTCAAAGATCTAAGTGGTTAGAGACTGGAAGCTGGCAGTTGCCCTTGGCATCCATTAGCTATCTCTCCTAGAGGTTACCAGAACATAGACAACAGAAGCAAGTCCAGATAAGCGTTTAGCTAGGTGTGCAGCTGATGGAAGGTACTCCATGCCACTGAGGCCACTCAAGCCTCAAGAGAGAATAATGGATACAGAAGTACCCCTAAGCTTTGTGCTTGCTCCTTCAGAGGGCATGTAAACCCATCCAGAGCAGACATTAATCTGGGATGGGAGAAGTTATAATCTCCCCTAGGATTACCAAATGCAAAAGAGAAGAGGGTTCCTACATCTCTAATTGCTGAGCAGGATTTCGGCAGGTGCAGCTTTTCATGAAAGCAGCATAGATTTGCATTCAAATAAAAAGAGCAGGAGAGTTCTTTTGTCATATACTTGCCCAAGCAATAAGCAGGTAAGCTATATTTTAAGGAGGTGCATAAGATCCATGCCAAAAAAACAGTAGTTTTGACTCAAAAATCAAAGTCTCTCTTCTAACTTGGCAGTAGAGTAGAGCTTCTGCAAATTGTACTAAAGGCCCCTGACACAGGACTTGGCTGTATGTTGTAGGAAACTTAGCTATGAAAAAGATGTGATGGCATAAACTGATTTAGAAATGGTTATTTGTATATGATATATAGCCAGATAAGTCTGGGCTTCCCAGGGCAGGTCTGGGTTTGTCCTAGCCTATTTACATTCAGTGTCTGGTGTGAGATGGTAATGCTCTCTTGCCTCTCACAACATTTGACACAGGTGGGCTTTTCATCTGTCCAATAGAGATATTACATTTAACTCACAAGGAATTAATGTACTAGGAATAAAATAAGTTATAGAAGTTATTACACTCCTCTCACCCAGGACCACATCTCTGATCCAATAAATTGTCTCCAACCCCGTGTGTGTGTGTGTGTGTGTGTGTGTGTGTTGAGAGATCCATGCACATATCTGGTGTGTCGTTTTACTTTCCCCCTGCTTCGAACACAAAGATGGGAGTGAATATTTATAGACTATAGGCCCAGAATAAGGTAAACTTACTTGTTAATTAGTCCCTAATTCCAGGGTTTGGCTGCAACCTTTGATCCTGATCAGAGACCCGAAGAACAGTTGAATTAAGAACTGTCATCCCACACTCATAAGGCAGGGCATTAAGGTGATGTACGTAGGCCAGCTGTTTCACCATAATAATTATGTAATGTTTAAAATGTTTAAAGAGGTAGAACTAGTACTGTACTAAGATTTAAAAGAAAAATCAGTCTGTATCTTTTGTTTTCCCCAGAAGCAAACGTCAAGGCAATCATTAGTTTGTAGTTTCAGGATCATGTAGAGATGCACATAGGCAGGCCTACAATGGGCATAATCGTACATTAGAAAAAGGGAATATTGAGTCCTATCTGCATCTTCTTCATCCAGGAGAACATAATGAACAACAAAAGGAATATAGAGAGTTGGAGAGCCTTAGACCAGGCTAGCAGATAACCATTCATCTGGGTGCCTGGGGTGAATGAAAATTCCCTCTGGGCAACCAGCCAGACAACTCATTTTTGTGAACACTAGCCTTCTTAGAAGGGAGAGAGAGGATCCCAATATACATCCTTCAGAGTAGAACTTTACTTAAAATAATTTCACCCCCCCCCCCCCAGATTAGAGCATGGGGCTAATTCTTCCTCCCTCCCTGGAATAGGAGGAAGGACAACCCAGAACAAATGTTGAAATTCCCTCTTCGTGCTCTTCTTGCAAACATCTGTCTCAAGAGACAGTGGAGTGCGCCTCTGGGGGTGAAGTAAAACCTCTGAGTTAGCAGCACCAAAGTGACCTCCCTCGGGCACAAGCCTGGGCAGTGTGTATGGAGGTCCTGGGCTGCTCAGACGAAAAGGCCTTGTTGATGTGGTCCAAAGGAAAGGAAAGCAAGCCATTTAGAAATAGAAGGTACAAAGTTTGTTGAAGAATGGAGTAAATTTGTGACATATATTGAAAGTAATTGTAGAAATTTAAAAACTACAGTAGGCTTAACATAAATCTTGTGACGTGTACATAATTGGAACAGAAACTGTAAGAGTAGAAGTATACCAAGAAAACCGCAACGGGATAGGAAGGAAGTCAAGGCGTGATTCAACGCAATGTAAATAAGATGATGTTACCAAAGAATGATTGTTAAGAGTGTTTGTTTTAGTTTTTGACTGTTTGTTTTGGTTTGTTTTCTGTTTAACTGAAAATCTCAAAAAAGAAAAAAAGAAAAAAAGAAATAGTTTGGCTGCAGGAATTGCTGGAATGGGGTGTACAATGTGCCACCCAACCGTCTTAGGGACTCTGAATTTGGACAGGGTTTATTCCTTAGCCATTTCTTCCAAAGGTGTCCCACAAGGCAGCAGAGGTTTAGGATCAGAGTTTTCCTGTTCCTAAATGGGTTTTCTTCCCACGTTGACGGGTCTCATCTGCCCCTCTCTTCCTCTACAGCACATGCAGAAACTGCCTTTTTGACCATTGGACCCACTATTGGTCTTGTCCACTCAATCTGCCGGAGGCTGTCTTTGCATGTAGGGGAAGCCCCAATCTCACCGAGGGTTTGAGAACCATCATCTCCTCTCACCTGGTTTAGCTGCCATTCAAAGCCATTTCCCAGGGTGTGGCTGCTTTTGCATTCTGGCAGGTTTTAGGAGCCACAGGTGAGAGCTCAGTGCAGAGTGGGGACCAAAGGTGGACAAACTATCCCAGAAGGAATAATGTGTCCCCCACCAGAGGTACTACCTCTCCCCTAACACCTGATGCACCCCAATTCCCTCTTTTACACAAAAGAGGAGCCCTACCTCTTTTGGCTACCATAGTTATTTGTGGCTTTCCTCTCTTTATTCTGGAAAGGAGATGATCTCTGCTCTGCTGTCTTGAAGGCTGGCTGGATTTGAGTGTGTTTTTCTGACTTTATTCTAGCCACCTGTGGTGTGGATTAGGTTGAAGAAGAGATGAGAAAGAATGCAAATCAAGCTAGCCACTCTGTGTTTGCTATACTAGCTGTTTCCTTCCTGTATTCTGTCCCTCTAACCAACTCAGTCATAGCATTTAGAAAGGTTGAGCCTTCCCCTCCAGAAAGTGAAACCACTATGTACTCTGCCTTCTGCATAGAGCGCGGCTTTAAAATGGCTCTTTTTGAAAGGCTACGCAGTGGGGCTGCCTCTCTTCTACCCCTTTCTTTTTCAGAAATAGGAAGGAAACACTTCTGTATTCTGCACTTCTGAAAGCTGTACTCTAGGCTTGATGGACCTTGTAGAGGCAGTTGTGCTTGGCTTGCCTGCTCCTGTTCTTTCTCTTTCACTCTCCCTCTGTAATGCAGTTTTGCAATTTTGCACCAGAGAGACACTATGGAAGCATCAGGCTTGGGCTCTTTTTTCCTCCTAGACATAAAGACTCAGTTTGAAAAGGCGAAAGAGAGGCTCCAAGTAGAACTGCACAGACAATTCAGTGCTAGAGGTAATACCCCCTTGTCACAGACTAGTTGGACTCAGAGGAATGGTGGGAAGAACCAGCTGGGGAGCCCCCAAGGAAAGAAAGCTCAGAGTCTGGTATTATTTCAACAAAGAACAGCAGGAGATTTGTTAACTCTTTTACGTAATAAGCCTGCATGTATTGCATGGAAACTGCAGGTTATTCACCCTTTCTTCAATCTATGTTTGGAGAAAGGAATAAATGGTACAATTTGAAATTATTTTTCTGCTAAATTGTAAATAAATGACCTTACATCAAATGGTCTGTATTAATTAATATTACAGAATACTTAGATGAGCATTATTATTCAGTTTAATTTGCATTTTACTGAAATCCACATCTCAATTTCTTTTAATATTTTGATAAATTGACCTTACAATAACAAAAGCCTTTTGTTGTTGATAGCTAACAGCATGATTCTCTGTTCTAGAATGCTTGCAGTGGAACCGGAATTGATTTTTCTGTACTAAATGAGACTCGCAACATGATGACTGACCTTCTGAATGATCCAGTCCTTCCTCCACATGTGATTTCTTCTCTCCGAAACATCAATAGCTTGATAAGCGCTTTTGCAGGCTCATGCAGGCCAAAGGCTAACATGTTTACCCCCTTTCCGGGCTTTTATCCCTGTCCAGAAATGGAAGACTCATCTGAAAGAGGGGACCGTAAACTGCATAAGGTCAATATATATATATATATCAGAATACCTCTAAGTGCAATTTCCCACATATGGTAATTTTCCTATTCTTCTAGTGTGAATTATAGTTAATTCTATCCAAACTGACAAATTTCTATTCCTTTTAGATGCTAGGTTACAAAAAAATTAATTTATTGAGACACTGAACAATATTATGTATTCTTCCAGCTCAGCCAAGCAGTGTCAGAGGCTTCACTACCAAAAGTTCATTATACTATAGAATTATTATTATTATTATTATTATTATTATTATTATTATCATGAACCGTTCCTTTAGGAAACATAGGTAGCAATACAAATGGTACAAAAGAGCTAGACACTTATCAAGGAATCAGCTGTTATTTTTCTATATAGCTGTTTAAAATTAAATCAGTTCAGCCAATTATAATATAGATTAATACACTTAATTTAAACTGAGCAATACTTATATTTAGTAAAAGTGTATATTACCACAGAAGTGTGGAAGAGAGCTATTTTATCAGAAAAATGTAAACTTTATCAACTTGTTCAACAGGGGCTAAACAGCCGAAATAGCTTACCAACACCACAGTTAAGGCGGAGTTCAGGAACTTTGGTCTCACTGCCCATGGAACCATCTTCTAGGTGGGAACGCAATAATGGCAAAAGATTGCATCATGAGTATAATTCTTCAAGGTAAATATTTTATCACTATAGAATTCACAGTATTCTGAGGTATTTCTTAAGTGCTGAAATTAAAAGTTGAGTTGGGATCGGAAAAAGGACAGACAAGATGTTTTTCAGATAAAATATTTTCAATTGAATTAATCTTCTGTAAGTGCTGCAATCAAATGTTTAAAACTAATAAAGTATGCTTGTATAGCTTTGTTCATCCAGGATATTTGAAGTATGGCACTTGGATATGCAGTTAATATTTGATGACAACCACTAATTCTGAACTTAAGATTCTAAAGGATATTACGATGAAAGATAAATTGAAACATTCTGTATAGTCACCATTTATGAGATAGTGAAAGAAGATCCACCCATCCATCTCTCTCTTGGGCTGAAACATAGGAAAGTAATATAACAGGAGTGGCTGACAATAACACACTGCTCTATGTTTATTAATCATCACAGATTTATTGGTTTTCTGCTTGTTTGGTATTGTAGTTAGTAACTAGATCAGTTTTTACACTTTTTTCAAATACTACAGCAGATAATAATTTGTTCCTAACCTTGAGAACCAAATATACTGTATAGGAGAAGTTCTTTTCTTCATTGATCATTCTGTATTATTTTTATGGTTTTTTTTTTTGGTTTTTTTTTTTGCACTTACAAATTTTGTTCTACACCACCCTGGTATTTTATATGAGGGATGGTTTATAAATATTTTTATAAATAAAAAAATTAAGGGAAGGAAATTGCTGTTTGAGGTTTATGCAAAATGTATTTAAAAATTGCTTTCTCCACCCAGAAAATAAAATAGCAGGCTCTGAATGCTTCCGGGATTAGACATCATGGATATTAAATATTGTGCTGTGTATGTATCTTCAAGCTTTCAAACAGCAGATGGCATGCTTTAGCAACATAAGTGTCAGTTTATAGTCAGTTATCAAAGGTGAAAAGTACTGAGCATAGAAATTAAAAGTATATTTCCTTAATGCTATGTAGCATTACATTTGAATAAAGCACCAATAGCATTGATCAAGATCTTGCTAAATATGCAATGGAATAACCTATTCACCAGATTTTTCAACTGAAAGAACAATTTAGACTGTAGTTCTAAACCCTGGTTGGCACTGGAGGGGCTTGATGGAGTGCCACATCCACAGCAGCACTGCTAGCATTGCCCAGGGAGGAAGGTGCAGGGTTGAAATGGGAGGGGGGAAATAGCCATTTACTGGATTAGGCCTGTTGCCATCATGTAGGTAGCAGGGCTGACTCAGGGTCCAGTAGATGCTGTGCCAGCCCTGTCCCCAAAGTGTTCCATCTTGGGGTTTCCACTGAGTACTCTCAATGACATTTCTGCTCCATCTAAACTCCTTCCAAAACAGTAGACCAGGTGTTTGGACTGTTCTGCCCATTTCTTTTCTGAAAGAGTGCTACTGCAGATTAAAATAATCTTCTTTAGCAGGAGGAAGCTGATGCAAATACGTTAATGTCATATTTCACATTTTTATGGGATGACCTGCTAAAAGTGGCATTAAGTTCTGGTGTTGCTCATGTTAAATCCTTTAGATAAAACTTTATTCTAGTTGGAGCATTCTGTTACCAGAGTATCACTCCTGGTAACTCTGGAGAGCTGGATGACAATGTTTTCAGTGTATCTGACATTTCAGGTTTATGTGATTGCCATCTTAGATACTTGGCAATCTTTCTGTTGAAAATTTTAAGTATGTTTTTAAAGAAGACTTATGCAGGTTAAGATCACTAATTTTTTGAAGGCTTCCTCCTAATTTTAAGTGCTCTTTATTATAGCTGTTGATTATGTACTTGCATCTAGAGATCCTTGTTCACAGGGTGCATTTAACTCTAATTTTGCTTTGATTGTTTACATTTTAATTAGAAGATTAAAATATGTGTACCTACCTTTTATTGAGTATAATAATACTTTTTCTGTTTTGAATTAGCCAAGGATCTTATCCAAATGGGCCTTTCAACATGAACCTGTTGACAATACCAAAACAAAGATCATCTTCAGTGACCCTGACTCATAATACAGGCTCCAGACGAGCTGGTAGGATAAAAGCATATTACTACTTTAGAATTATCTATATTTTGTGATAGATAATTTGTGAAAGTGTATCTGGAGCAATTTGATTTTTTAAAAATAACAGCACTATATATCTTACATAAGATTATTTCATTTTGTTAAGATTTTCATAAGCATGCTATCATTAAGCATCTACCTAGTTGCTTGTTCATATATGATATTGCATGTTTTACAAATGACTTGGAGACACTGGATATCATCATCTAAACTAATAGCAAACTCATAATATTATAAACCGCCTTGTGATCCTCAGATGAAGAGTGGTATAGAAATTTAATAAATAAATATTAATAGATAAAATTATCCAAGTGCCCATTCTTGTGTAGCCAAATGTCACTGCTCATGAACAAGAGGGAGGTATCAGCATGTTTGGTAAAACCCCAAGGTTTGCAGAAGTATGCAAAATACCATGAATGGGAAAACAGCCCCTCCAACAGCAAAGTTAGGAATTAGCAGTCAACATGGAATGCTGATTGTGTTGGGAAGGTGAGAGGGCAAAACACTGGATGAGAGTGGGGAGTGGAATGTAGTACTAGAGAAAAGGGCATGGCCAATTGGCTGGAACGCTGAACAAGAAGACTTCACACTGCAACATTTTGTTGAAGGTCTCACTTGTATAATATCTGTCCTGCATATTACAAATAATGACAGTTATCCAGAAACCTATGTTACCAATTGCATACCAGGCTGGAGTAGGGTTGACCCACATTGTGTAGCAAGCAACTACAAATCAATTGAGCAGCCAAAGTTGAAATTCTGCTTACCGTTCTGGTTACCACACCTCAAAAATTATATTGTAGAGCTGGAAAAGGTGCAGAAAACTGCAATCAAAATTATCAAGGAACTGGAGCAATCCATCTAAGAAAGAAGTTTGCAGTGTTTGTGCATTTTTAGTTTAGCAAGAAGGGCTAGTAAGAGAAGACATGATAGAGGTGTATAAATTATGCCTGGTGTAAGTTTTCTCTCTTACTGTACTAGAACCAGGGGTTATTGAATGAATGTCGGAAGATGCAGTGCAGACTAAATACATGCTATTTTACACAGTGCACAATTCAGCTACAAACTTTTTTACCGCAAGATGTGATGGCCACCAGCTTGAGCAGCTTTAAAGGTGAATTACGGTAGTCTGATTCATGGAGGATAAGGCTTTGAATACCAGTTGCTGGTGATTAGAAGCAGGAAACGTGTCCTGCATTTGGGCTTCTCATAGACATCTGCTTCACCCCTATAAGAAGAGAATCTAAGTTTTTTGGTTAAGCAATAGCCAATGGAGAGATTCTGCAGCATATTACTTCCAGTGTATGTGTGATTCTGTTATTTGCAAGAGCTATGAGATAAGATACATTTTCATTTTTGTCTGTCATCTTTTATTTTCTGGAAAATTTAAGGCACTGTTCTTAAATATGCACAAGTTGCACTTTAAGATATATTTATGACTTCCAACATTTTATGCCTCTGTTTCCTTTAGGAACTTCTCCAAATCTAAGTCCTGTGGCCTCAACAAGTAATGGATTTCTGTCAAGTGTGTACCACCGGTCACCTGTAGAATTTCCTGATACTGCTGATTTCCTTACTAAGTCAACCGTTAATATGCATAAATCTGTGGGATGCACAGTTAGTCCTTCAGATTATCAGCAACAACTTAGAACATCTTCGCATTATACATGTAGTAGGTAATGCTCTCTTTTTATTTAATCAGTGATTCATGTGTGCGAATACCAACATCAGAATAAAATTTCTTATCATATTCTGTCTTGGATATTTGGTAGAAGACTGAGAGGGGCCATTATTTCCTAATTGCTTCTTAAGTACTCTTTTATCTGAATTCTTGAGTTGTGCTCTCCCCGCTCTCAATATTTTGCATTTTGGGGCTGTTTTCCATCATGATGATCCTATATATTAGCAGCTAGCTGTAAGAGAAAAAATTGCATGACTGCTCTTTATGAAACTTCCTGTTTTGTAGACATTTGTACCTATATACTATCTGTGAATCTGTGTGGGGCACTGACACTTGGAAAAAAAATAGTAGTAAAGAGTCTTGGACCTCTAAGCCTTCTTCTTGGATACAGCTAAAATTGCATGATTGTGAACACTGTATACAAGCTGCTTCAATGATATTCTATCAGTGGTTTAATGGATGTTTGTGTACACAAGACTTAAGAAAAGTATTCAAAAATAGTTAATAGAAATTAGAAATAACTGCTTTATTTTTCTTAAGTTGCGGACGACAGATATTCAAGTCTGTTGCAGCCTCATTATCTGAATGTGCTACAGAACATCAGAGTCAAAAATCAGGTGGGATTATAAATTACACCTATAATTTATATTTGTTTCATCCCCCCCAAAAAAAATGGACTTGCAATGAGAGTAAATATTCCAGATGTGTTGAAATAGTGAACTTGACTTCAAACAGATATGAAAATTGTGTGCAAATATTCTTATCTAGTTTGCCACAACTTTAGCCATACTTAAATAAATACAGCTACACATGTCTGAAGTAAGCCAACCATTTTATGTAGTTCTTCAAAGCATTTTTATCTTGCTCTTTAGTCAAAAGAAGTTCCCAGAGCAACTTACAGATGTCATTATTTCCACATTTCTAGAATGACAAAGTAAATATTTTTCCTTGTTTTCTTGTATTAGAAGCAAGGATGGTTGACATGTAATGGTGTTTGCTATATATTGTTATGATATAATTAATAATTTAAAAAAAAATGGCAATCCAAGTGCTTGTAGCATGCTTACAATCTAAAAGCATGAAACTAAAGGGAGTGGCATTGGGAAGGATGAAGAGAAAAGCAAACTTAGCTATAGAATACTTGTAATGAAAAGCTGGAATGGAAGTATTCCAAGGAGTGCAGGAGCCTAAAGTTGCCAGTCTTTCAGCAGAGCACATAGAGTGGATCTCTCACTCTCTCCTATAGGCTAATGGAATAGCTCCTATAGCTGGGAGTTCAGGGAGGAACTGATGAAGCTGGTCTTTAAACTGTGGTTGAGACTTAATAAGAACAATTTTTAAAATTCATTTGATCCCATCTATGAGCTGCTTCCCCCCCCCCCAAAAAAAAAACAAATAAAGCAATATGAAATTTTTGTTGTTAAATTTACTTACATTAAACTCACTGTATTGTTTACATTTCTTAAGGTGAAGATGCAAATAATTATATTTCAAAAGACTCTGCTCACCTTATAGAGAAAAAGCAGGATGATACAGAAAATCACAGTCATCAAATGGATCAAACTAATGTAAGCATATCATTGCAGTAATACCGTAGTGATGCAATTCATGTTTTTAATAGAGATGTACTATTTTATTGCAACGTGCTATATTTAATTTGTTTTATAACATTAATGCTTCACATACAATATTCTGAACAGGTCTAGAATTAACTTTCAAAATGTGAAAACTTCATAAAAACATGGGTTAAGTGCATGATAAATATAGGATTCAGAACATAAAGTAGCTTTTTATTTTCTACATTCCAATACCCAACAGGTGGAGATGTGACTTCTCCAAGTGATCACCAGGCACAACCAAAATCATGGTTGAGACCTGCTGTTTTTATTATAATACTTGGTTTGTTTTAAACATATTTTATGCAGCAATAAAACTGCTAACCAGGGTCCAGCATGGTTTCACATTGGATGGGGGACTGTGTGTTGAGATTCCTGCACTGCAAGGGGTTGGAGTAGATTACCCATGCAGTCCCTTTCAATCAATGGTTGGTTTTTCTGTGTTTTAAGTGATTCTTGTTTTCATATGTAAGCTGACTTGAGTCCCGTTAGGGGGATACGTGGGGTATCAAATAATCTTCTTCTTCTTCTTCTTCTTCTCCTCCTCCTCCTCCTCCTCCTGATTTCATCAACAATTATTGTTAGATCTCTGAGCTCTTCCAAACTCTACACATATTATATCATTGATGCCCCGTATAGGCACTTTTCTACAGCAATAGTATATTATCTGCTTATGTTTTGTTGATGGAGCAAATACTTTTTTTTTTTGGCCCTTCTCCACAGTTCTGCTCCAGCAGAAACCCAGGATGGTGACAGGAAGACAGCTGTGTTCATGAGGTTCCTATTGGGCCTGCTGTGGTACAGTCCCCCCTTTCTAACCTGTGCCCATTAGGGAGGATTGTATGTAGCAAGTGAAAAGGGAAGACTTAGCTCCACATCCATCTCACATTCCAGTTTAAGCAGAGGCGAGTGGAAATAGAGATACACTCATACCAGAAGTCAACATGATCAAGAAGTACAATTTCCTTTTAAGTATATGATAGTTATCTTCCCATAAAATCATTAATGATGTTGTTTTACACAAATATCAGTATCTGCAAAGAAGTACTAGTTCTTGTAACATATTAGTCTTTGCCCTAGCATTGCTAACATAGGCAAAGATCACTGTTGGACAGTTAGTCCTCATTTGGCAGTGGTGTCTGAATCATGGATATGAGCATGAGGGTATAGCCAGAGATCTTGGGCAGTTGCTCCTGCACAGCAAGTAATCATTCTGTGGTTGTTAAAAACCCAGTGCTTCAGATTACATAAATTTGTCCCAGAGTATCAGGAGGCAACCACCTTGCTGAATCTAGGCCGGTCTGGATTTGGTCAGTGCCTGCATGGTTGTTTATATGGGCACCACATGTATTCTCCCTTGGATGATGGAAGATAGGTGGGATATACAAGTTGCTAAATAAATCCTATTTTGTATACACTATCTTACCTAGTCTGATCAAGTTTAGCAATGTCCAATCATATGCAAAGTGATTACATTAACCAGCCTCAGAAGATTGTGGACTTATTTAAATATAAAACTAAATACATATAATAAATTAGTATTTTTATATGTTATACTTTTCTTATACAGATGGAGACAGCTCCTTCATTAGAACTGATTCTAACAGAAGACCATGATTCATTAATGGAGAAGATGAACAATTGGAATTTCCAAATATTTGATCTTGTTGAAAAAATGGGAGACAAATCTGGAAGAATCCTTAGTCAGGTTGGTTGTTCCTAGATATATGTCATATGTTACACACGAACACCTTCTAGGCTTTGTATGTGCTATTATAGAATTATGCTATTTTTCTAAGCTTACATGTTCAATGTAGGAAATGTTGTTTTGCAGTTAGAGAACTTTGGAATACCCCAAAGTGGGGAGGGACAAACCTGTCCCGTAGCAACCCTACTTTTAAGCCTTGATTAAAAAAGAAAGTAGAGAGCCCTCTTCATGCATTCTGGAACTGTGTATAGTAAACATTCAGCTTCCTATACTTGTGAAGACGAGATTTATTTATTTGTTTGTTTGGCACTGTTTTCAAAAAATTACATCAAAGCAACATACAAGAAGAAAGAACATACAAGGAAGAAATCACATGTGGAGGAATCTAAAGGTTACCAGAGCAGGTTACCCCAGTTTGTTTTCTGGGGTGAAATCCTAAAAAAAGCTCAATAACTTCATTCCTAAAAAAAGTCAACAACTTCAGTTAGCCCTTCGGTCGGCCCCCACAGCCCTTCACTTCATCGAATCTTTGAAAAAAGTTTGGACACCACTGAGATAGGGGCATAGCTAGGCCCCCAGCCCAAGCTGATCAAAAGCACTCTGCATCACTGAAACTTTTATCAACAATGTAGTGGATGCAGAATGAAACAAGGGGATGGCAGAGCAAACAGATTCATCTCTGCTGTTCTCCCCTCACCATATACTTCCTAGTCACAGCTCCAGATTGCCTTAAGAGAGCTCTGGTCAGCAGTGAACTTCATTAATGTTCATGTAGATGTTGTGCCATACTGTAGTCAGGAGCTTAGAAAATGGAGTGGGAGCTGCCAGAGGAGATTCAACGCAATGTTTAAAATATAAATAGTTGCATGTAAGCCTAATAAATATCACACATTCTTGTGAATTATACACAGAATTCTTTTAGAGAGCAGGAATTAGATGGTTTTTACTAATTAATAACTAAACCTCTTTGGTTAGGAAACCTCAATAATTGGTTAGTAAAATGCATTAGGTTTTAACTTAAGATATCCATAGCTTGATCTGCTTTCATAAGGAGAACCACTGATCCTTTCCCTATACCACATCCCATATTCTAAAGAGGCTCTTCACCCTCAGGAGCAGCTTTTGAGGAAGAGGGGTTTGCTATGTTGAGGAGTGAATGAGAAAACCTGCTCTGCTAGTGCTTATACTTTTTGGGATGCAGACCTAACAGCTATATCCACTTCATTGTTTATTTATATTATATATCCTAATGTTCTTAGTATTCAATATATTTGAGCCTCATATTTAATTATTAATTTAAAAAATCTAGTTTTCATTTAAAAGACAAAATGTAAAACCTAAAAAATGAAGCATAAATAACTGTACATTAACTTTCCTTACAATGAAAATAATTATATTCTGCATTCAGGTTGCATTCACATTGTTTCAAGACACTGGTTTATTCGAAATTTTCAAAATTCCAACTCGGCAATTCATGAACTACTTTCAGGCACTAGAAAATGGTTATCGAGACATTCCCTGTAAGTAATACCTTACAACATTAGGATTATTATTTTTTTCCTTTAAGCCACACTGCGTAGTTTATCATGTTAGTCCTATTTTCAAATATCTAATGCTGCGATGTAATACTATGATAATGAAGACTGGGTTTCTTTTATTAATGTTTTTCATACGTTATGGAATAATAACAATAAATAGATTTAAATTGCTAACACTGTGATAACAAAAATGGATAAAATGAACTGTATGCGTGTAAATCATTTGCTAGCTTCGCAAATACAAGGAGATATTAATCAGTCTTGTATAAAGTTTAATGCTGAAACTTTTAAATAACTTGGACTATCTTTTAATTTTTATTCTTTAGTCTTTCTCACATGCACCATCAGTATTGGACTTTTTGTCAGACCGCCCCCAGAGGGTTCGGTTGGGCCCTTATACCTCTAATATGCTTAAGACTAACACAGGAACACCACAGGGGTGCATATTCAGTCCGCTCCTTTATATTCTCTACACGTACGATTGTGTCGCTGCTCACCCTAGTAATAGGGTTGTCAAATTCGCAGATGACACAACCGTGATTGGGCTCATCTCTGAAAGGGAGGGTGAAACGGACTATAGAGATGAGGTGGAGCGGCTGTCAGAGTGGTGCAGAGCTAACAACTTGCTCATAAATACAAGGAAGACAAAGGAGCTTGTGGTGGACTTCAGGAGACAGAAGAGCAATGTCCAGCCACTTTTGATTGATGGGGTCTGTGTGGAGAGGGTAACAACGTTCAGATTTTTGGGCATTGAATTACAAGAGGATCTGTCCTGGAGTGTCAACACAAGGGGGCTTGTGAAGAAGGCGTGCAGAGACTGTACTTTTTGAGAATTCTAAGGAAAAACCATCTTCCGCAGAAACTGCTGCTTGCCTTCTATCACTGTGCCATTGAGAGCGTGCTCACTTATGGCTTATGGAAGCTGTACTACCCAGGACAGGTTGGGGTTGTGCAGAGTTGTTAAGACAGCAGAGAGCATTGTTGGCTGCCCACTCTTCACCTTAGAGCAGATTTATGCCACAAGGTGCCATAGGAAGGCACTGGACATAGTAAAAGATCCATCGCATCCTGGTCACTGTCTCTTCGAGCTCCTGCCGTCAGGACGGAGATACAGGACGATGAAGACAAGAACGAGCCTTCTTAAGAACAGCTTCTTCTCCAGAGCAATCTCGGCTCTGAATGGGAAGCCTGGACTTTGAAAGTCATCTAATCTTCCTTGCTGTATTATACTGTATTGTTTTAATTGGTGTTTTTATAGTTGTTTTGATTTTGTGTGGAGTGCCCTACCTGGGTGGATGGAGCAGCCAAGTAATTTCGTTGTCCCCGAGAGGGGGCAATGACAATAAAGATATTATTATTAGTAGTAGTATTCAAACCCATTTAAATAAACTCCCCCCTCCCACAGTGTTAGAAACCATTTAGAAGCTAAATGGCACCTTATGGGTGCAACAATAGAATGTCTAGGCGCGCTATTTTATAATAGGAATACAAATCTGAAAATGAGTGAACTGCAGCTAAAATATTATGTACATTTTTCACATGGTCTAGACTTTCCCCTGCCCACCCCCTTAATATTCTTAAGAGGGTCTCTTCTTCAGTCTTCAGAGAGTAGCTGGAAGTGGGGAGGCAGAAAAAGGTCCTCCTTTTCTTCCACTCTGCAGTTTTAATCTGAAATCTTAGGCACAGTACTGTGCCCAGAGCTCACAAACTGCTCACCCTAAAGAAATTCCCTGCCGCAAATGTGCCTAGAACAATGGGAGTTTCAAACACTGTCCTCCCATTCAAGGAATTTTAGGAATTTTAGTTTTCTTGGTGGTAGAATGCTGGGGGATTTCTGACAGAATTATCAACAGCACCTTAAGCATTCACATATCTATTTCTCTTATTGCAGACAAACTTTAATTTTGAAACAACTCTTACCTTCTTCTTTAACCCTTCCTTTACTCTACCATGCCATTATGCTTGTCTGCAACATTGTTGAAATATTATTGAAAAACTTGTGTGGAAGATACTTTGAGAAATAGTTCAAATAGCTGTTTTGTAGCAGCTAATACACTCCATGCTGAGCTTTTTTTGGTACTTAATTGTGGGGTTTGAGTACCTTTATAATGTTGACACATTTGTCACCCCCCCCATACTGTCATTAGAGGGTGGGGGACCTTTATGGCCAGTAGCCCAGATCCTTATCTCCCCTGGGGGAGGGTGCATGGGGCCATCAATCTGTCAATCATCTGTCCCAGTTGCCTCAAATGGGGCAGGGGGTGGGGAGGATGTCTAAAGCCCCATATAAAAGGAAGAAGTCCTGTGTGCAGGCAATGCTGTTTTTACCCCACCAGTAAGGAAGTGTATGAGCTGGCTGTGAATTACAAGAAAACTAAAGTCATAGTGTTTTCAAGAAACTATAGGGTCCATAGATGCTATATGGATAATCAAGTTGATCTAACAAGTTAAAAGTCTTTAAATACCTTGGCCTTATTTTTCAGTCAACAGGGTCATGGGGAGCACATCAGAAATATGCAAAGAAAAAAGCATCTCAGAGTGCCAAGATTCTGACACGCTTTTTCCATACGAAAGGAAAATACCATTAGCACTTAAAATGTTTAAATCTAAACCCCTAGCACAGTTATTATATGGGGCTCAGATTTGCACCTTTGATCTACAGAAGCTGTTCAGTCTAAATTCCTAAGGCATTTCCCCCCTCTTCCATCCTGTGTTCCAAGTGCTTCACTGCTAGCAGGTTACAGATGGTATGTTTAGTTTATATTATGATAACATTTGGATTTAATTAAAAAATCTTATTTTAGATCACAATCGAATACATGCAACAGATGTTCTTCATGCTGTTTGGTATCTTACAACAAGACCAATTCCTGGATTTCAGCAACTATATAGTGATTCTATAACTGGAGCGGACATTGGTATGTGACTTCGTTTGGTCTTCCACAGAGACCCCCCCCCCCATAATATAAAATGAATATTTTTGAGGTGGAGGAAATGTCTCCTATTTCTTTCTCTTATTACTTGTAGATTTCATAGTTGAAAGATAGAACTAACAGTCTATGTCATTTACAAGCACTGTGTGTCTGTTTTTAGGATAATTGATTGAATAATTGCTGACATGCTTTGCTTCCTAGCCAAGGAAACTGTTTCACTTAGATCTCTTATCCAGAATGAGACCTATATCTTCCTGCAGTGGTCAGCATGTTTCTAGCAACTAAAATACATTAGGCTAATATTTCTTTATTTAATTAAGAAATGAAACATCTCAGACTAAAAATACCTAAGGCTAAACTATTTAACTTAATTAGAGCTTTTCCTAATTATTCCAATGTAAAAATGAAATAGTCCTGAACATTCAAGGTCTTACTTTAATTAATATATACTCATCTTAAAATGTTCTGTTAAGTTTAACCCAGTATGACTTAAAGGAAATTGTTTAGCCTTCGTTTTACACAATAGAGATAGTGATAGTAAGGCAATTTTTTTAAAAAAATATGTATTCTTTATACATTCTTTATATAATAAAAGCATCATAATATCTTTGGGGTGGGGGGGACTTGAATCGCATGTGTGTCTTAGAAGGAAGTATCTATTTCTGATGCATCGCAATTACACGGGATCATTCAGATGCAAGAAATACAGCTTGAATCTTCATTGTACCTGCTTGAAATTTGTACACATTTCACTAACATTGAACAGAAAATGAAGTCATTCTTTTTGTGCAGTGGAATAGTGGAATTGAGAAGTATTTTATTTATAAACAGAGAAAATGATTTTTGGAAATAACATTTTAAAAAAATCATTCAGAAAAATACCATTTAATTTTTGTAAATGTACGCCTGAAGTTAAGATAGTTAATAGTGAATGATATGCGTGAATTAGGCATTGCCACACCCTGCTTATAATATCATCATCTGATTTTGTTCACTAGGCATTTTAACACATTTTAAATGACAACTGTACAATACAATTTTTGTTGACATATATAAATATTCATTACAATTTGTCCTCTTTAAATATGATTTCTCTGGCTATTGAGTGGTAGACTTCACTTTCAAGGGCTTCAAAATCCAGAAATATGTAACACATGATTTCTTTCTCTTGAAGAATAGTCATTTCTGGGTTTTTTTACTTTTTAAAGATTATATTTTAAAATTTAAACTCAACACAGTGAAATATGTTCATTTAACATAAATATTTATGAAGATGCTATTGCTGAATATTCTTAAAATGTAAGTTCATGTCTGTTTTTCCCCAGATACAGAAGATGATATTTCAGCTGACCGAGTTGCCTTTATTTCCTCCAGGAGTTGTGCTATGGTTGATGAAAATTATGGATGCTTAGCCTCAAATATTCCAGCCTTAGAATTAATGGCTCTTTATATTGCAGCAGCTATGCATGATTATGATCATCCTGGCCGTACAAATGCTTTTCTCGTAGCTACAAATGCTCCTCAGGTAAGATGTTTTGTCTTCTGGAAAGTTTCTGGTATTCAATTCAATTCCTGAAATTTAGCAGACACATGCATTAATATTTGCTGGCTTTTAAATGTGTTTGATATATGGGTACTGTGCTAAAGGAAATCATGCAAAATCATATATTTCCAAACACATCAGAACAAACAAGATTAATAGTAACACACATACCTCATCAGTGTTCCAATTATATAGTCTTACTGCACTTTTATAACAGGATTTTAAAACATAGCTGGATGTAATAGCAACAAAGTTAAACATTGTAATAGGAAATTCCATTCTGAATAGCCAAGCAGGCTTCATAAATGAAAATTGTACTCAAACATAAGAAAAGTTATAAATGTAATACATAACATAAATAAAACTGATCAACCCTACAATATACCGTATTTTTTGCCCCATAGGACGCACTTTCCCCCCTCCAAAAATGAAGGGGGAATGTGTGTGCGTCCTATGGGGCGAATGCAGGCATTCGCTGAAGCCTGGAGAGCGAGAGGGGTCGGTGCGCAGATCTCTGCAAGCCATGGGAGCGCTGGGCTCCCGCGGCTTGCGGAGAGTTGCCTGCATGCCGAAGGCTGGGCGTGCTGCACTCAGCGTGCGCAGACTTCGTGCGGCTCTCCGCAAGGCACGGGAGACCAGCGCCAGGCTCCCACGGCTTGCGGAGAGTTGCCTGTTCTGGGGGCTGGGGTCGCCTTATGGGACAGTGCGTCCTATAGGGCGAAAAATAGGATAGTTTTGCTCCAGAAAGCTTTTGATTGCCTGGAATGGGATTTTCCCCAGGGGGCACCAGGACACTACCAAGTGCGTAATATTGTTCCTCCTGTTGCTTGAGGCAGGAAACCTCATCATATCAGCTTTTGGATATACTCGGCTAGGATTTGATTTTGTAATACTGGATTAAATATAACTGATTTATAGGGCCATCCTTTGGTTATTTCCTTTGACTGTTTAAATATTTTAAAAACATTTGGAGGAAATATCACAACCATAGTTCTTCCCAATATTTTCAGGTACAACAAACTGCCAGCAGATTAATTGTAAAACATGGACCTGCTTGTACATTATCTTTGCTCTGAATTATCTCTGGAGTCAGAAATTTTATTTGGTCTATACATTTTTGTGAAATGTCAATCTTTAAAGGATGTGTATTAATTCTGCAGGCTGTGCTGTACAACGACAGATCAGTTCTGGAAAATCATCATGCTGCGTCTGCATGGAGCCTCTTCTTATCTCTGCCAGAATATAACTTTTTGCCTAATCTTGATCATGTACAATTCAAGCGATTGCGATTTTTAGTGATTGAAGCAATTCTTGCTACAGATCTTAAGAAACATTTCGATTTTCTTGCTGAATTTAATGCCAAGGTTTGTAGCCCAAGTTTATGCCTGCATGCAGGCTGTATACCATAATGATTAAAACGTTACGTATTTAGCTACCGTATTTTTTCATGTATAGGGTTCCCCCCCAAAAACAATAGGTTTAAAATTGGGGCTCGTCTTATACACGGGTAATGCTGGGGGGATGTTTTCTTAATTTTGAGTCCCCCAAAATAGGGGGCGTCTTATACATGGGGGTCTCTTATACACGGAAAAATGCGGTAAGTTTTTTTAACCACTAAGTCAAAAAAATCTTTTTAAGTGATGTACAGAATTATAATAATTATCAACAACATGCAGATAAGCTTAACAGAATTTACATTTGCATTCATTTGCTGAAATAATTTTTTTTAGCAAGCATGCAGTACTATAACAATAGTATTCGTAGGCCAGAAATTCCAAAGCATGGATGCCATGCTGAAATATTAATTCCTCATAGATATGGAACAAACATTATATGGCACTTGTAAAACTGCAGATCAAGCAGTCAGGTAGGTAGGTACATGAGGGAAGATTATTCTCCCAGGCAAGTGTGTCTACAACAGCAGCCTAAAGCTGCTATTTTCCATACACTTACTGGAGAGGGAGACCCATTGAACTGGGAGTCATGAATAGTATTGATTGTGCTGCACAATGTATAAAATAAATAATGTTCTTCCTTATATGATGAATGCCAAGTCCACTGAATCTAATGAAAGAAATAGACTGTGGACGTTAGTAAACCAAAATACTAAAAACTGTTTATTCTTCCAAACAGGCTAATGATGTAAACAGTCATGGTATAGAATGGAGTAATGAGAGTGACCGTTTATTAGTGTGTCAGATATGCATCAAGCTTGCAGATATCAATGGTCCAGCAAAAGTTAGAGATCTGCACTTGAAATGGACAGAGGGCATTGTCAATGAATTTTATGAGCAGGTAGGCCTGGGAAATCAGAATTTTTGAAAGATTTGTACAGTTTAAAGAATTCTATTCATATGTTTTAGTTATCTCTATAGATATGTGCATATGAAAATGTGCTAATAATTCTATATTCTTTCAGTGAATTCCACAGACAGGCAGAGGAGTCACTCAATACTTGTCAAAAACAGTGGCTAAACCATGGCCTTTTCTAACCATGTGATGTTCCAACAAACCACAAGTAATCTCACAGATGAGCAAGCAAGGCATAGCTTGTTTCTCCAAAGCCCTTGTTTCTTTTCCAGCCGCTCTTGCCTTGTGCTTCTGTTACTTGATGAGCATCTGAGTTGGTGGGCCAGTCAAATCATGGTTCAGCTAGGCTGTTGAGTTCAGACATAGTGCCAAACCAGAATGAAAACAAGTCATAAGCCAATAAGCAGCATTACTTTGTTTCCAACTCTGCTGTTTTGCTACTGCAACAGGATTCCACTTGTGCAATGCAGTGTCCCCCTCCTCTTCCCTGCAGCCCCACTTGTACCCTCAAAATGGTTAGGGAGGAAATTTGCGGGGAGAGGAAAGGGAAGACACAGTGCATGAGTGGAATACTGTGCATGCAGTGTTGGATACTACCCCATAGCTTCACATCATAGTTTGCTGCCAGAAAGCAATCTGTGGTTAGTCTGCTGGGTTGGGCCAGTCAGATATTCAAACAATTTGCACTTTGCCTAAACAAAACTTGACTTAGCATTAATGTGTGGACAAGGCCACTATGTTTGGTGGGATGCTGGTGGTTTTAAGACAAAATGCATTCCTGCTTTCCTCCTTTCCAAGCAGCTGCATTAGGCTGTTGGGAATTTTCTAGCACCTGAAGTTAATTGATGAGTTATCTTTGTTGAGAGAAAATGGATTGTGAACCCTTCTCACTTTTCTTGGTAATCTTTTTAATAATTGCTGCAAGTGCCTCCGTATAGCACCTGGAGAATACCATGTTCTTCCACTTGGTCATAACTGATCACCTGTCAAATAACCAAAAAGGGGCACCTAGTGGTTTAATTATACAAAAAGATTTGTACAATGTATCTTTCATAAAAGTTCTGGAAAACTTCTTCTATCACAGCTTTATCCCAGATTAGCTGTTGGTTCCTAGATAATTTTCTTAATGTAAGTTAATACGTGTGTATATAAAATTGTTTTAAATGTCCTTTTGAACTAAGTAGTTGGATTTACTACTCATCCAACTAGGGGCTATCGGCAGTGTTTGAAACTCCCGTTGTTTTAGGCGCATTTTGCAACGGAATTTCATTAGGGAGAGCAGTTTCTGAGCTCTGGGCGCAGTACTGCACCTAAGATTTCAGATTAAAACTGCAGAGTAGAAGGAACAGAGGACCTTTTTCTGCCTCCCCACTTCCACCTACTCTTTGAAAACTGGAGACCCTCTTAAGATTATTAGGGGGGTAGGTAGGGGAAGGACTAAACCATGTGGAAAATGAACATAATATTTTAGCTGCTGTTCATTCATTTTCAGCTTTGTATTGTTATAAAACAGCATGCCTAGACTTTCCATTGTTGCGCCCATAACCAAGGTTTAAGGTGCCATTTAGCTCCTAGCTTTCATATCTTAGCTTCTAACTATACTATGGCATAACTATAGCTTAGTAGGAAAAGTACAACTGTATCCAGTTGTATCATCATGCAAAAGTCTGTTTTCATGACCAATGATTACTGGCTATCAGCATACGGCAGCTGTAGATTTTAGCAATACTTATTTAAATATTGTATTTACATGCTGGGCATGGCACAAATCAGCTTTATATATTCCATGACTGCTGCTTAGAAAGTGTGATTACAGTGTAGTTTCATAAGGAAATATCTGCTGATAATGTGTTCTTTGTGATGCTCTATAAGACTAGAACAAATGTAACACAACTCCTTATTGAAATATTGGCTGTTTGTTTTTGTTTTAAGTGCTCCAGTTACCAACCTTTGCACTGATATCCAAGCTTTTCTAAGTGTTTGTATTTATGAATTTACAGGGAGATGAAGAGGCAAGTCTGGGATTACCCATTAGCCCTTTTATGGATAGACGTTCTCCTCAACTTGCAAAACTACAAGAATCTTTTATTACTCATATTGTTGGTCCTCTCTGTAACTCTTACGATGCAGCTGGCTTGCTTCCAGGCCAGTGGATTGATGAAAAAGAAGATGATATGGAAAGCTCTGAAGATTATGATGAAGAAGAGTTGGACAGTGAAGACGATGAGATGGAAGATTTAAGCACAAGTAAGTCTAAATACTTAAACTACATACAGAATTTTAAATGGATTTGGATCTAGTTAACTTTTTACATTTGTTGGAAGCTGCCTAGAGTAGCAGATGGGAGGCATATAAATAAATTGTTGTATGATCCAGATATCATAGTAAAATATCACCATTACAAGTATCTATAAAGGGTAAAGTTCAAAGCTGCTTGAGTGAACTTTCCCCATCTTCTCTTCCTCCCTGAACACCAGCAATCTGTTTGATAGAGTCCCCTGACCCTCTGGAACATATCTTGGGGGTGCACGTGAGGCTGCAGGTGAGAGGGAAAGCCCCATTTCACCAGCAGAATTCCCTTGGATCTGTGCTGCTCATTCAAACATTGCACCAAATTCCTTCATATTCCCATTTCCAATTGCAAATTCCCTTTACCCCCCCAGGTCCTTTCTTCCTGCCATCTCACAAAGCTCGTCTTTCATCATCATTCTGAGTACACAGACCATTCTCCTTTAACCTTTAAGTGCATCCTGCTCCCTGTTTAATCAGCTAGAATGCCTGACAAAGGTGTATTCATAGCCATTCAGGTTGGTTCAGTATCACCACTTTCCTAAGCATAAGCAAAGTGTTTCATACTTGTTTAGTTCTCTTTTGAAAAGTGGCATTTCCCTCTTTGGCAGAACTACAGAGAAGAAAAAGCAGGCAGCGAATATTTTGTCACCTGATACACCATTTGAATGAAAATCATAAAGTATGGAAGAAAATAGTTGAAGAAGAAGAACTAAATAAATCAGAAGAGAGTAAACAGTCAGAGAATACATCCTTATGTCAAGCAGATGAAATTCAGGTTATTGAAGAAGCAGATGAAGAAGAGGAACGACATCAAGGAGCAGAAAAAACATTTTAAGAAGTCTTCAGAATGATGTACAGTACTGCTCCAGAAATAATGTATTATTTCACATAATGCTGACTTTAGACTGACACAGTGAACATAACTGTAAGAGAGATTTGAATACTGTGAAAGGACATATTTTCTCTTAACAGTATCCCACTCCTATGCACTTTTACCACATGGAATTTGAAAACTTTATTCAAAGGTTGAATATTGCATTCCATAATGCAAAGATCTTATGCCCAAGTTGGTGTTCAAATACCTTGTTTTGCTGTCTTGCTGAAAACAGCTTCTTAATATTAAAGTAGTATATACCATTTTTGAGAAAAAAAATTTAGCTGCCTTATTTTACAAAGTCACCAGAAGTATTTTGTTTATAGGACCTACCAGTAATTGGGCTTAATACCAATACATGCTTTTGTATTTTATTTTTAATGTGGATTCAAAAATCACTGTTTCTTATCTGTCAGTATGAATGTTACAGTTTACACCTGTTTGATTTGCAATTGTTTTATTAATTAAGTTTTCTTGGATTGATTTAACCATTAGATGACTGCAACCAGAATAGATTAATTCTGGATTTTGTGGTTAAGATTTAATCCCATGTGCATCAATTTGATGCTTTTTACTGTGGTGCACAACCTGCCATTTTATTTTATTTTGAAAATGTTCAGGTTTGCAGTGAATATCCAGGCTAGTTTGCTAAATAAACACCTGTTGCCTTGTTTTCATTGTTCTGTAATAGAACACAAAAGCTATCTCACTTTTGATAATGAAGGGACTGTATTCTTTTAGTCAATAATATTATAAATATGTTCCACTCTTACTCAGGATTCATGTTTAGAAACGTGACACAACAGATTTTATATTTACAATATTGTGCTAATGCTAGGTGTTCATTTAAAAAAGAGAGAGTCTACTTTTTCTTTGTATGTAAACCTTTGAAGAATTAAAAGATGGTTTTCTATAAACAGTTGTTGTTCTTCACTTTGCAAAATAACAAGCACACGGTAAATATTCCTGCTTGCAGTAACCACACATTAGATTAAAAAAAATGAAAATACAATAGTAATTGAATTCCAGTCACATGCCCAGGTTATCTGTTGTCTGCTCATTTTAGTTTCACTTTACATAGAGCCCATATTGCATTGGGCAGTAAGTCCTTGAACTGTGTGCCTGATTAAAGCCCACTTAGCTTGTACACTTTTTGGAAGAAACATTAACATTATTCTGAAATGATGGGGCGGGACACTAGCTCAGCCATAAAGCACATTCTTTTCTATACAAATGGTTCTAGCTTTGGCACTTTCACATAAGAAGGAGCAGGTGAAGCAGAGAGATGTCTACCTGAGAACCAGGAGAGCTTCTGTCAGCCAGAGTACACAATACGAGATTTGATGTTCTTTTGCCTGCTGTGTGTCTAGAAGCAAACCATATAATATCTATCTCAAAATAATTGGTTTTGCTTACAAGCAAATCTATGCAGAGTCAATTAATTAAAACTCAAATGTTTAGGTCGCTATCCTTGCTGCCTGGATTGGAACAACCACCAGTGGGTGGGTGGGCAGATTACAGGTCACTAAAAGCCTGGAGTTGGTACAGTGCTCAAGCCCATATTGGGCCTGGGTTCTGGGGCAGCTCAGCCACTTCCTGCCATCAGGGAAAAAAACCATTTTGTGGCATTTTGCTGGTGGCAAGCCTGCCACTACCACATCTACCCCACCTATTCAGCAGTTGGAAGTGGAATCCACATATCGGAGTGATAACAGCACTATGCAGGCAATGACCGGAAGGGCTGCTCTGTCCAATCCAGCCCCACCCCCTGCAGCCCAGGGCAAGAGGGCGGGGCTTGCATTACGCTGCCAATCAACTAACTTTACTGTTGGCTGGGCAATAGCGCTATTTGAAATCTTAAATTTCATATCCAAACAAGATTCTGTGAACCACCCTGAGATTTAATGATGAAGGGCAGTATATAAATCTAATAAATAACAATAATTATGTTTACTAAAATTCTGCATCTATTAAAAATCTCTAGCAAAACTCTCTAACATTAGTGGCCCTGCACACCCTGCCTTAATTCTGTTAATCAGATTCAAAATCAGTGCAAGACCCATTGCATTCCCCCCCCAAAGTGTGAATATGTTTCTCTGCCTTCTCTAAGGGCAAGACCAACCTTGTAATAATAATACCTTAACACCAACATAAACTTTCAGGTCTTTATATTGGAAGACAAAAATTGTCACTTACTTAAGCGTAAGTGATAACTGAATTGCACTCTAGATAGATTTTGCTCAGCCTTTCCAAACTATTGAAATATAATGCCAGCTCACCCTCTAATAACAATTAATATAGCTCAACCTGCATTTATAATCATTTCTGTTTTTCAGAGCTGAGCTCAGTCAAAATGAAAGCCAGCTTTAGTGAATTCCTTGAGCACTGTGCTGGAAAAGGGCAGGTTTTAAAACAGTGCAAACTCCTCCAATAAAACAGAGATTAATGATCAAAAACGTTTTCTGTAGTCCTACATAAAGTGCATGATATAAATAAAAAGGATATTTGGACTTGCTATCTAGGGGTATGGCAAGAGGGCTGTAAGTATCATTAGGATTTTTATCCTTTTCTTAAAAAGCAAAAAAGGAAATAATCAGAAGGGTTTAAAAATATCAAGGGTGTGTGCTTGGAAAAAGAAATTGGAGGCTTTCATTAGTTGTGTGAAAAAGCCAGCCTGCATCCCACCTCTGGAGCTACAGAGGTGGGCAGACATTCCCCGGCAGTTGTGTGGCAATCCCTGCCACCACCCCAGCTCCAAAGGTGGGTGGAAGATTGGGGATTGATAGCTGCATGCTCAAAGCCCCGGATGAGCCTTGTGCATTCAGAGCCAAACTGAGGGCAGCCTTTCCTTGAAGATGCTCAGGGTGGTCTCAAGCATCCAGAAAACATAGGGTCCCTTTCAAGCAGCTGCACCCAACCTGGCATGCTTCCCACTGGCCCTTTCTTCTGTTAACATAGTGGGACCTGCTTCTGAGACTGAATAGGTGCACAATTAAAAAAGCTTTTGATAAATTAGAATGTTAGATATTACAGCTGTGAACTGGATCTGTCTGAGGCTTGGACATCAAACCACATTTGGTTCTATCTGGGAGTTGGTCAGATCAGGTTGTGGCAGCCCCAGGGTGGGTCCACCCAGAGTGATCTGGGACTGTCACAAGGGCAGTGTTGGTCTGGCAACGAGGAAAGGGGAAGAGACCAGCATCTCCTGCCACTGACCATTTCTAATTAGGATTTAAACCCATGATTAAACAGTTGGTGGGGAGGAGAAGGACACATGATTGTGCAGGCCTCAAATAGGTTTGAAGTGTGAATCTGGGTCAGGTTGGCTCTGGATCACCTTGGATCAGATCAGAGCAACTCTGAGCACTGGATCAGGTGCCGCTCAGGAAGATGGACCATTATTAAACACCCTTAGACATGTTTAATAACATATTTCTCAAAACCAGAAACTTTATAAACTACCAGGTTCAGATGGTGACCTCACAGTATTTAGCAAGACACTTTCAGCTTTTAGTCACTTTTCATCCCACAGATACCTTTCTTTAATAAATGCTGATGGCCTTTTTAACTTTACGATTCACTGAATGATGCTAACATTACTTTGATATATAAGACTACTTTCTGCTGACTGATCTCTCTTCTGAAGCAGGTCTCTAATATCATTGCTGCCTCACTTGCTAAAAGATTAATTAGAATAATAACCAAATATGTACACCATACTCAAGCAGATTTTATATCTGGACATTTGTTATAAGGAGGGCTTTTAATATAATCAATACATGTAGTCAAAATGCGGGTAACACCTCTGGATGTTCCTTAGTGCTGAAAAGCTTCTGAACATCGCAGGTGGAAAATGTTATTTATTATTTTATTACTTTCTTTCATACCATGGTTCCTCCTGAGCCCTAGGAGTGTGTTGGCAGTGAGAAGAGGGTAACATATGTAGCACAACAGACCTGCACTGCTCCCAGTGGGTCTTACTCTCCTGTAGTTACTGCTGAGGCACATTAATGCAATGACTTATTAAAAGTGGCCCAGCGCTCCTTCATTCAACCTGGACCTTTGTGGTTTAGTAGCAGCAGCCCACACTTTCTCAGACCTCAAAAGAGTACGCTGGTTACTCACAGTCCAATCCTAAACTCCCAATAGCCCAAATGCCAACCATTTCGGCACATGGGGATTCTAAAGCCCTGAGGCTGGCAAAGAGCCAAATTATTCAGAATAAAGGTAGGAGAAAAGCTGGCAGAGGTCCAAACAGAATACAAAAATAAAACCGAACCCTGTAGCTCTAAAACTGAACTTACCGTAGCCTATTCTCTACACTCCTTCTTCACATTTACTCACAAAGAATCGGCAAGGCTGGGCAACTTCACAGAAGATTCCATCTTGGATTACTGGTGCTGGAAAAGGAACTGGATCCCCTGATCTTGGAAGGGGAACAAGTTGTAAGAAGCTTGCTGTTGTTGGCACCTGTCAGCTCAGCTTTTTAAAGGCTCTTTCCCTGCTTATTATGAGAGGTGGGGAGTGTGGCGTTTGCCCTCCTAGGTGGGTCATAAGGAAAGGGTTAAATTAGTGTGATTGGCCAGTGGGAAACCAAGGGGAGGAGTTAGAGTTGGAGTTGTTGGGAAGTCAGCTGGGAGTTGGAGAAGGAAGAGGGATGATAAGTCTGTGGGTTGGTCTAGTTTTGATGTGAGAGAGTGAGAGAAACTGTTAGGAGTCAGACAGATAGTTGAGATAATCAGTTAGAAGTTATTAGGAAGGTATAGGCCAGTAAAGAAACTAAGATTAAGAAACTGACAAGAAAAATTATCTGAAACCATAACCTTGTTAATGCTTATAAAATAAACTTGCTTATTTGATTTAATGTTAACAACTGTCTGGACTCCGTGTGTACTGAGAGAAACGGGTTGGTGGCAGCGGGGAAGCAATCACAGTGGTGGCACAGGGATCAATAGACCTTCAAACGTCCGGGGACCCTGTGTGATCGCCACAGGGAGCCTTGGTTCTTTTTCATCACATTCCTCAGGTAGGCTCTTTAAGTGACCTCTTTGCAGAAGAAGCTTGGCAGGTGGCAGATGCCAAGTTGACCTGGGGAAATGGCGGGCTGCCAGAGGGCACCAGAAGATGGGAATGAGGACTCTGAAGGGGAGGAGGCTATGCATAAGAGGTTGCTTGAGGAAGTCCCCTTCCTTTCCCCCAGATGTGCCCAGACTTGACGAGGCAGGAAACCCTTTCCAGACAGTGGAGGATGAGGAAGGATTTGAGGCCAAGCCCTCTTGTGACAGAGCAGACCTCCTCCGAGGAGAAGGTGCATCCATCAATCTCTTCCATGGAGACGCAAGGTATCAAGAGAAGGGAGATTTGTTCCCTTTGAAGAAGGACCTGCCTCAGACTATGAATGATCACAGGGATAGTGATAGGGAATCTCCTACACTACTTCCATGCCTCTGAATACCCATTGTTTAAACAACAACAGTACCGTTGTCTAAGTCCTGCTTGCAGGTTTCCCATAGGCTCCTGGGTGCCCATTGCCAGAAACAGAATACTGCAATAGACAGGCCTTCAGTCTGATCCATCAGGGGTCTCCTTATGTTCTTACTTTAGATTTTGTTTTCTTTTGAAAGTCATTTTCTTTTAAATCTGTACTGAAGTTGTTTGCTTATTAAAAACAACAACAACCATGAATGAGTTAAAGATTAGAAGCCCCCCAAAACACATAGAACCAATCCCAATTCTGGTCATATCTTGTGAAAAGATCATTTCTAAAATATGCCACAGTGTATGCAAGGTTTAGGAATACCATTGAAGCAGGCATTGGGTTTTGTTATTGCAAAGTAGTAATCCACATCTCTTGCCACAGAGCACAAGGGCATCAATTGAATCCCACGTGATTACACATTTAGATAATTTGCTTTTTAAAATGACATTGAAATTTATATTGTTTTGAACTTCAAGTTTTGGAATTTCATTGTCTTTTCCAAAAATTTATTTCTGCTGTAGCTGCGGATATGTTAGCAAGATGTTCACAAAACGGTGGTATGTAGATAGAAGAGCGCTTGCAGAATGAGCAGTGTTTTTGAAGCTCACCATTGAAAATGTGTGCTCCTAAGTTGCTCAGCAATTATGCCACTTAGTTGTGCTTTGAGATAGTAGTAATGTTGGCTGCTGCTCACTGCTGTACACCCACATTTGTTCCTTAGTGTTCGCTTCCAGACCTGTTTAAATATGGTAGCATCGCTGTAGGGTGTACTGGTTGCTACATGTGCAACCATTTTTGATGATCTGCTAGCAAAATAAGGTGTTTGTTCCTGGACTTTCCCCCTTACCATCTAGAAAAATTACAGGGCCTAAAAAATGAAAATGAGAGTCATTTCCCCTATTACTGTGCTTTGTTAATAGAGCACATAAGAAATAATATTTCAAATTCAGGTATTTCTCAGGCAAGGTTTTACTCTGCCTAATCTTTCTCAAGGAAAAAAAACCACCATGAGGGAAGAATCTTTAACATATGCAGGAATAAATACGAGAACCATTGAGCGCAATAAGCTCTAAAAAACAAAAACAAAAAACCACCAGTTCCACAGCCCAGTATATAATGTTTTAGACAGTCCCCCTACCACTCACCTTGTGATTTCCCTGTGTTCTAGGGATTCAGCCAAGAGACAGAATGACTCAGACATTTGACTCATCCCCGCTGATCAGCACTATCCTCAGAATCACTTGCTGTGCTAGATGAGATCAGGAAGAACATTTACTTTGCTTCATTATCATAAAAAAACAAGGTGGATCCCAAGGTATATCTTGCAGTTGCTGAATCCGTGTGCGTTGTACCAAAATCTTAAACTAGAATCACCAGGCTGCTTTGTCTTTTATTTAGTGGGCTGGAGAAGCATGTGCCTCAGTTTGAAGGAAACAGAACTTCGTCCATCGAGCGATCAACCAAGTTTCCCCAGATGTGCACATAGCTGGCTATTTAAGGGATAATCAAGTAACTGGAAACACACAATACTTGCTCTTTTAATTTGCATGCATAGCACTCGAATATGCAACCCCCTAAAACTTCCCATTCTCACCAGTGATCTTTTCTCTCACACCCTGTTCCGAATACCTGCTCAATTATTTTGAAGTATTGATTTATTTCCTCTCTTATCTCTTACATCATTTTTGTTTGTTTGTTATTTTGATTTGCATTTTTGTATTTTTAGATTGCAAACTGCCCTGTGATCTTCAGATGAAGGGCAGTATAGAATAATAATAATAATAATAATAATAATAATAATAATAATAATATGGCTATCGAAGCTATAAAAAGCCACTTAGCATAGCCATCTAAATAAGAAAACCCAGGTAAAGAAGAAAAATAAAGATGAACAGCAAAAGCTAAAATACAAAACCAATAAAAAGAACATCCAAATCATTCAGCATTCTATATTTAAAATGCAAACTTTGTTTTCATCAGTCTCTTGAAGGCTAGCAGGAAAGGATCTCAGTGAGCTTTTCTGAACAGGAAATACCATAACAAGAGTGCTACCATTGAAAAGAACCTGCTTCTCTGGCCATTCTTCAGTGGCTCAAGGTACCAAGAGTACCGTCTGGTATTACTCCTAAGAACACTTGCAGTTCCAATGTAGAAATCCAGGGGGGGGAGCTTTGGATTTAATCAGAAGTTGTGTTATAAAGGATGTTGTAAAGGGCCTTTTCACCCTGTGGAATGCCCTCCCATCAGATGTCAAGGAAATAAACAACTATCTGACTTTTAGAAAACATATGAAGGCAACCCTGTTGAGGGAAGTTTTTCATGTTTGATGTCACAGAGTGTTTTAATTTGTTGGAAGCCAGTCAGATAGGCAACATATAAATTTATTAATTATTACTATTATTGTAGATTACTTCTTGTCAAGTAGGATCTGCTTTTTTCATACTCTAAGATCCTGTAGTAATGTCATAATGCTAGTTTCGGAGTAGTGCATTTTTAACATCTACAGAGCCTGGTTTCTCAAAACCCTTTAATTGATGTCAGGAGGAAAATTGGACTGTGAAAGAGAAAAATGACACTCCTGTTCAGACTTCAGTTCTTTTAATGAACATAACATCCTGGGGGAGAGCTCAGATGGAAGAGTATGAGACTCTTAATCTCAGGGTTGAGTTTTTGAGCCCCACGTTGGGTTAAAGATTCCTGCGTTGCAGGAGGTTGAACTAGATGGCCCTCATGGTCCCTTCCAACTCTACAATTCTATGGTTCTATATGTATTATGGGTAATCAAGGCCAACCAAGAGAAGCTGGACTAGTTACAGGAGTTGGGGCTTAAATCAAAACACTTTGTTTCTGCTTGGGAAAAATATTGACGCCAATGGTCTTCCCAATTTCCATCACCGTTTGTTATATGGATGGCCACTCTGTCACCTTTTGTAGCCACCTTACAGTTCTACAGATTCTGATAATGCCTTTCCATTTGTTTGTAAATCTTTACTCCAGTTGCAGATCTGAAATATTGATAGTATGAAATAAAAATTACCTTGCTCTCTTATGACTCATTGTTAGGTACAGGGTAGGTAAATGACTAGTGTGACTCACAGCAAAGTACTGCAGAGGCATAATCCGTCTTGCTGAAGTGAATAAAGCTTGCACAGCTTTGAGCATAAGCAATTCAGGGTGAAATCTCACTATGCATCCCTGTTGGTGGCACAACTGCTATGTTCTTTGTAACTCTTGGGGTGGGGAGAGGACACAGAATCATAGTGTTAGAAGAGGCCTCAAAGGTCATCTGGTCCTACCAGCTGCCAATGCAGAAAATATGACCTTGAGAGGTGGCCATCCAGCTAGGTCCTCAGGCTGAAAATACCAATGAACAAAACAAGGCACCAAAAACACAGTGAGACACAATTTTATTTTTAATTTAACAAAAAAATTGTTGGCTTTTCTAGCTGAGTGTGTCACATTTTGGTCTGAAGTTGTAAAGCTTATCAAATGCCAAAAAATTAACAAGTGTCTAAATTTGAGCCCTCCTTCGAGCTTGAGGTCCTGAACCAAATGACTGTCCTGACACAAACACACACACACACCACCCAATTGGCCCTGCTTAAAAACCTCTAACGGAGGAGACCCCACCACTGTGTGAAGCAGTCTATTTGACTTTAGAATAGCTTGGCCCATCAGGTAATCATAATGTAAGAACACCTTTCTTTTTTAATGTCAATATTATTGTAGGTGCATTTTTAACCACAATTATTGTACGTGGCACGGGAAGTGGGACGGATGGGGAGGGTGACATCTCTTGGATGCAATGAACAGTTAATTGTGTTACATACACATGGTCAATTCTTCAGTCCTACTTTTAAGGAGTCGACATTTCTTTCTGGTAGAAAGCCAGTAGTCAGCTATTATATATTGTCCTTACTGAGTCATGTGGGGATAAACACTTAACTTTATTTATAGCAACATGTGAAATTGTGAACATGGTGACTTGCTTTCCATTACCTTTCATAAATGATCGTGTCGAGTGTGTGAAGGGGGGCAGTTATATCTAAGAGGCTCTTTGCGTTGGTCATGAGAATAGTTATCTGAACATTAATGTTTGTTCTATTAATGTGATCCATTATTTTAATGGGTCCAACTTGCTCAGGGGAAAGTGCTGGCACAGTAAAGCTATTGCGTGGAAGCTAGCCAAAATGTTTCTTCTTGTCACAAGGCCTGCCTTTTAAAAGCTGAGTCTGTGCTACAGAAATCCAGAAGCCACTGCTTCTGAAATTCTGCTTACAAAATGAGGAGAAATACCAAGGGAAAGGATGGCATAATGCCCCCCTTGGTTCTTACCTTTTGCCACCAGATTCTTCAGAAGGATTAATGGACTCACCGGTTGTTTCCTCTCACAGTGCTTAGGTAGCTGAGCAGCTCAACCTGTTCTAGCCCCCAAGTCCATTTCACCTTTTTGTAGAGGGTTCTTATTTATCCAGGACAGGAGCCTGGTTTTTTCAAATCCCGACTGTCACAATGAACATAATAAAAAGCTTTCATTTTGTGTTTTGGAGGAAATAGTGTAGTAAAGAACATTCCAAGTTCTCGTGCCTTCTCTCTGCGATGGCTGTCTTCCAAGAAGCTGTTAAGTTGGACATATGGCATCTTTCAGATATGTTTAATAGTTATTGTTCTGAATGAACTAGACCTGGAGGCTTTTGCGGAAGCAAGGACATTTTGCAGATTAATAGAGATGTAGACATAAAAATGTCTGCTGCTTCTGTTCTTTCTCTTCTCAGTGAGGGTGGGGTGGGGTTAAGTATGAACATGTACTCTGTTTAACAGTGGAATCTCTCTCCGTTTCCCTCTCCTTGGAGGCTCTGCAGGCTGAAAGTGACTTTCTTTAAAAAAAATAAAAAATAAATCCTGTGTCTGTGCTACCCAGCTGCTTAAAATAACAAATGTAATAAGCAAACCAAAAAGTTACCATACTGACTAATGGCCAGGCCAATCTACAAATAAATATTTATTTAGAATATACTTTTAAAAACCTAAAAAAAAAAAAACACTTAAGGAGGTCCAAGCTGTGTGCAATAAAATTGTAGGTAACTCAGCTAAAATCCACAATATAATTTTTTTAAAATGCCACAAAACCACTGAGAGATAAAATATGTAAAAAAAAAAACCCCGTATAAAAACAAATATAGGTAATTGAATAGTAATTGAATTGCTGTGTTGTTTTGCCAAAACAAAGCTTTCAGCAGGCCTCTAAAAACACAGGTGCTGCCACACTAACTGAACAGCTCCCCACAACTGAGGAAAGGACCTCAGGTAGCATTTGCAGAAGTGCAAATAAGCAGGTATGTGGCAAGACACCCTCAAGCAAATTGGACCTGCAAAGTATTTACAAGTTTTTTAAAAAAGAAGAGGAAAGAATCCTATTATAAGTGTGGACAACTTGATACAGTAGTTCAAAAGGCATTGTTTTAGGCTCTACCAACAGCATCTGTAATCACATATAATATCTTAATAAACTGTACAACTATGAAAGTAGGTCAGAATTATTTTCTTCACGGCTGTAGGAACAAGCTTCTAGTTAGTTTACTCTCTCAGCCATGAGTACACCACACCCGCTCTCAATTAAAAGCACTTATATAATACAACACTTCATTTCTATTGCCTCAGCAATCTTTTCAACAGCCATGTAAAAGGCAGAGCAAGCATTATTTGCCCTATATTGGAGGGTGAAATACAAAAAAAGTGTAGCAGATAGGGTAGTGGTTCGTTTAGGGCCAAACTAGTTACCTGCATATTGACTAAATGGATGTTCACCTGTTAAGATGGGTTACACTTAAAAGGGCATGTGGGGAATGCAGTGAATCTCCACTTCCTCATCTCACATTCTGTTGCTTTGGTGTGTGTTTTCCCCTTCTATCCTGTGTCTGCTACTAAAAGGCTGCCTTCAAGGGTCTCCTCCCCTGCATGCCTTTAGTGGTGTCCAAACTTTTTTCAAAGAGGGCCAGATTTGATGAAGTGAAGGGCTGTGAGGGCCGACCAAAGGGCTGAGTTTTTGAGGTTTTTTTTTAGGATTTTACCCCAGGAAATAAACTGCCACAGGGGCCAGATTAAACCGACCGGCGGGCTGGATTAGGCCCCCGAAACAGACTTTGGACATGTCTGCCTTAGTGTAATTAAACTCTAAACTCCACCCTTCATTGCCAAACCAGTGTGTTTTAAATAAAAATTGATGCAACTGTTTCAGCACTAAAGGAATTGCTGAAAGGATACCTGAACCAGAAATTACCCAGCTTATAGCTAGGGATTTACATTCTGTAATGCATCAGTGCTCTAGGTGCCGCTAGTAGCGTAGGCAAAGTCGCCTTAAGGCTTTTGCCAGAGCTTCAGAATGGAGTGCCTCACGCAGGTGGCATTTTCCTAGGGTTTTGTGTACATGCATCTTCCCCACTGTCCTCCTTTGAGCCAACGAGAATCCCAGACTCATGGAATACTCTGTGCTACAGACGACTGTTGTGTGGCCTTATGTACAAGTTGGAGGGCAAGTACTAATGAGATGGTGGAGTGAAAAAGTGGCTTGAAAGCCTTTTTTTAAAAAAAAAAAATGGGTGAGCTTGATGTACAGAAAAGTTTTTGCTAGGCTATAACTTCTAAAGGCAAAGGTAAAGGTAAAGGGACCCCTGACCATTAGGTCCAGTCGTGACCGACTCTGGGGTTGCGGCGCTCATCTCGCTTTATTGGCCGAGGGAGCTGGCGTACAGCTTCTGGGCCATGTGGCCAGCATGACTAAGTTGCTTCTGGCGAACCAGAGAAGCGCACGGAAACGCCGTTTACCTTCCTGCCAGAGCGGTACCTATTTATCTACTTGCACTTTGACGTGCTTTCGAACTGCTAGGTTGGCAGGAGCAGGGACCAAGCAATGGGAGCTCACCCTGTTGCAGGGATTCGAACCGCCGACCTTCTGAGCGGCAAGTCCTAGGCTCTGTGGTTTAACCCACAGCGCCACCCGTGTCCCATGCTATAACTGCTACCCAGAGGGAAAATCATAGTTTTTCTCCCTCTCTCATAACACTAGAACTTGTGGACACCCTATGAGGATAACTGTTGGAATATTTAAGACAGTCAAACTATGGAACTTGCTCCCTCCAGAGGCAGTGATGACCATTAACTTGGATGGAGTCAAAAGAGGATTGACAAATTCATGGAGGAGGGAGCGGTCAATGGCTGCTGCCTCTGCAGTTGGAGGCAGCAATGCTTCTGAACAGCAGTTACTGGAAGCCATGGGAGAGGAGACGGCTCTTGCGTCTTCTCCCTGGTTTCCCACAGGCATCTGGTTGGCCACTGTGTGAACAGGATGCCGGACTAGATGAGCCCTTGGCCTTATCCAGCAGGCCATTCTTACACTTGTATCCCATTCACCACACATTAGAAT
Organism: Podarcis gaigeae; assembly: GCF_964106915.1. Classification (NCBI taxonomy): domain Eukaryota; kingdom Metazoa; phylum Chordata; class Lepidosauria; order Squamata; family Lacertidae; genus Podarcis; species Podarcis gaigeae. The sequence continues at coordinate 70,783,282 of NC_139678.1, forward strand.
ACGGTGGAGCACCTTCTACTCATTCTCCATCACCTGCCCTCAAAAACCATCTGTCTCAATGTCCTTACACACCATTGAAGGATTTTTAAGATGGACAACAGGCATTTAAAAAAACAACAACACAGGGAACGACTTGGGCATTTGAGTCAGGAAAGCTTGGAACAAAAACATTACTTCTCATGATATTTCCATGCCTCTGGCCCCAAGGCCTCACACTTTGAACTGTTGGCACTAGGTGTGTCTTCAGTAGCGCCTTTCTGCACAAATAAGGTATGGATGGGGTTGCAGAGTCATGCCTAACTTTGGCTTAAGGTTGGGAGTCCAACCACTAGGAAAATGCAGATGAAATTGTTGAAGTAATGAGGTGAAAAATAAAAACATTTCCATTCTGGCCAACTGTTCGCCTAAACAGTGCCTTCGCCCTGAAGGGGGAAAAAAGAAAAGAAAATAGTATTTTAAAAGAGCTAAGGGTTTTTTGTCGTTTATCAAAAAGTACATGTGCCATTATGATAAGAAAGTACTGCATCTCTTAAAAATCAAAACCTATTCTGGTAAGCCATTAATTAATCCATGCTGTTAAAGGTTTAGGCACCATTCTAAAATTAAGACAGCGAAAGAGGGACAATTTGGAAAAACATGGTTCTCAAATTACTTTATTACCAATCTGGTAAGAACCTGATGACATCATTTAATTCTTTTGAACATATGATTTTCATAAACTAGTTCTGCATAAACTACATATAAGCCCAAGTATGAGAAAACTAATGGCTGATGTCCAAACATTCCAGAGAACAGTTCTTTCCTGTTAAGAACACACTGTCCTACCAGCACAGTGCAAGATCCACATGTTATTTCCCCCTCAGATAAGCAGGATAGTGAAATCTTTAGAGCCTGATAAGGCTGCTTTTTGCCAAGATTCCACTAGCCTATACCATTTTAAAAAATCTTTCTAAACTGGAAGTGGGTTGTTTCATGTACAGTAATCAGACAAGAACTGTTATGACACTCAGTTAAGTCTGAGTCTAAGCTCACGATTTTGCTGCCTTGGTTTCATTACAACTTTTGTATTAAAACAGTTGGCTTAGTTCATGATTAACAACTGAAGTTTAAAATGAATTAGTTTATGAAGTCAAAGTCTTTGGAATGTTTGGTTGGTAGATATAGCATGCTAGCCATTTTGACTCTACTCACAAATTTGTTGCTTCTAGATTTTTGGTTAAGTACGTACACTTACCCAGTGAAAATGGAATGAATGCTTCTTTCTTGACAAATTGTCCAGAGCTGTCCAAAAACCTCTCAGGACAAAACATTTCCGGGTTACTCCAGTACTTTTCATCAAAGTGTACAGAGTAGAGATTTGTAATGACTGTAGTGCCTTGAGGGATAGAATAGCCACGTACAACTGTATCCTTAGAAGTCGCATGGAAAATACCTAGTGGAGCTACGTTACAGAATCTTAAAATTTCATGCAGTACTGCCTCAGTGTATGGCATTTTACACTTTTCTTCTAGGCAAGGTGTTTTGTTTGGCCCAATAATTAAATCGATTTCTTTATGAACTTGCCCTGTTGGAGAAAAAGCTTTTAGTTTATTGAGTAACTGTTTGGCAAAAATAAGTAGACACGTGTATTCTGCATTTAACTATGAAACCTTTAAATATATTTGTAGCCCCACTGATTTTGTGTACATTAGCCACATCCACTAGTCATGGAGAATCCTGGAAATTGTAGTTTGTTAAGGGTGCTACGAACTGTAGGTCTGTGAGGGGTAACTACAATTTTCAGGATTCTTTGGGGGAAATCATGACTGTTGAAGTGGTATAAAAATACTTTATGGTGTCAGATGTGACCTTTGAACCAAAAGCAGTCGTACCTTGTATCCTGAATGCCCTGGAACTTGGACGTTTTGGCTCCCGAACATCACAAACCCTGAGGCGATTGTTCTGGTTTTTGAACGTTCTTTTGGAACCTGAAGGTCCGACAGGGCTTCCGTGGCTTCTTCCGATTAGCTTTGGTTTTCGAACGTTTTGGAAGTCGAACGGATTTCTGGAATGGATTCCGTTCGACTTCCAAGGTACGGCTGTACTCTAATACAGCTAGCTGAATAGATGCAGCATTTTTTTGTCAATTTCTCTCCCCTACTTTCCCTACTAAAATCTACTCTGGAGTCTTGAGGAATCCTCTAGAACAGCATGGAGTCAGTAACTGGGAAGGATAAGTTGGGAAATATGCCCCTTTTCCACCAGCAGACACATCCTGAACAAACTCTGCTCAAGGGATACAACTTCCAGTGGGACCAAACTCTAGTTTCAACCTAATGTATTCAGATCGGGTAAAGATTTAACAAGTGCTGTTAATACCCTGCTTGGACTGCACATTCTCAATCATAGAAACAAAACACATCACGGCATATGGCATAATTTACCTTGAATATTAGGATAAAGAGCCATGAACAACACTGCCCATCTTAGAACATTTGTTGTAGTTTCTGTTCCGGCAATTATTATTTCTCCAGCAGAGAAAATTAAGTTTTCTGTTGTAAATGTAGACTCAGGGTCATTTTTATTTTTGTCCATCTCATCAAAATATGCATCTATAAAATGCCTTGGTGACTGAGGTTTCCTATTTTGTGAGAAACGCTCAATAAGGTGGAGTAGAAAAGTATAGACTTCAGATGCATTTTTAAAGAGTTGCTGATGCTTTCCAAAGGGCAAGGCACCAATCCATGGAAAAGCATTGTACAAAAATGCAGAAGAACTAGCTGCCAGTTCAATGTTTTCACTAAATATGTCCATCATATGTTGAAATTCAGTGTCTTCGTATGTAAACCGTTCTCCAAAAAGAATCAAGTTAGTAATATTTGAAACTGCATTTGTTATCAAGTATTTCAGATCAAAAGGCTTGCCCTTATAGGTATCAATGGCCTCAAGGAAAATGACTGATTCTTCTGATATTTTGCTTTCGAAGGACTTTTGACCATATCCAAAAATACGGAAGCTTGTTACAGCCAGCTTGCGATGCTCTGTCCAACCTCTGCCATAACTTGAGTTCAATAAACCTGAAATATATGAGCGTCAATATGCTTAACCCAGGATCTTACTTCCTCTTTCATCCATATGATCTTTCTATGATCTGCAGCTACACACACATAGTTACACACACGTACAAACAAAAATAGTATCCTCAATTCATCATAGTGAATTAGTTTTACTGTTATCTTTCTATAGTTAGTGACTTCAGAATTATGTCCTATGTTTTTAAGTGCATGCAACATTATACCTACTCAAAATGCAAGCTGTTTATAGCACTTTGGGAACTGAATGCGTAAAAATGCTGTTTTTAATGCCAATTTGCCTTTTCCACTTCCCTGAAGTTTCAAGGTAGCCTTTTGCTAAGCCAGGTTCCTTGTAAAGTGTATACTGCTGATTTATGTAATAGATGCTTATTTACAAATACAAAAGGACAAGCGGGGGGAAAGGCTTATTTACAAATACAAAAAGTCAAGCGGGGGGGGGGGGAGGCAGGCATCAAGACAGGTAGTGCTAGGCAAAGATATAAAGATCAACCAACTATTTCTGTACATCCAAGATTTTGTGGGGGGGGGGGGAGGAGAGTGTTTCTTAACAGCAAACCAGTATACCTTCTCACCTATCCCACAAGGTAAACAGCTTTTGAAACAGAGTGTGACATAGAAAAGCAGCTTGAGTTAGAGTGACAAAACTTGTTTAAAGACATTTTTAATTTAGATTATGCCTGAGGAACTGAACTGCCGTAAAATTACAGAAGACAGATAAATAGATTTACAGGCAATTTTTAAAATCTTCCAAAACCTTTTTTTAAAAAAAAATATTTTAATTTATATATATTTTTTATTAATAGGGTTGGCTAAAACTTATGTATCCCTTAGGGTGCAGTTAGTATCTTTGATAACTTGTTGCAGGACTAGTGACTAAGTTGCCTGCTAGCTGGATAACTCAGTTGGTTAGAGTACGGTGCTAACAATGCCAAGATTGCAGGTTCGATCCCCATAAGAGGCAGCTGCATATTCCTGCATTGCAGGGGTTTGGAGTAGATGATCCTCAGGGTCCCTTCCAACTCTGAATGTAAATAAGGTTTTACAAGGACACATTAATTCTCCAATACTCTCATGCCCAAAATAAACTAAACTCAATCTCTGGAGCTTTCATGACCTTGAAGTGTTTCAAGCACTTTGGGGTGCTTTTCATTTTAGTGTCCAAGATATATTTCATTTTTACTTTTGAAAGGGTATGTTTTCAGCTCTTAACACTGTCTACAGCACTGAACATATACAAGCAATGATTTTCAAACACAACTGCCGTAACTGCATGCTACCACATGAAGGTGCTTCTTTGTCAGAGTACAGTGGTACCTCTAGTTGCGGACTTAATCTATTTCAGGGTGCCGTTCGCACCCCGAAAAGTCTGCAACTAGAACGCCTCTTCCGTGCATGTGCAATCGAGTGCTTCTGCGCATGTGTGAAGCGCGCAGATAGCTTCTGTGCGTGCGGCGAACCCGGAAGTAAACACTTCTGGGTTTGCCGGGTTCGTAAACTGAAAGTCTATAACAAGAGCAGAACGCAACTAGAGGTACCACTGTATTACTTAGCTATGCATCTTCGTCTCCCAATCTACTTTACAGAGTACGCTAAGCATTACATGCAAATACATGTAAACAGAGTATCATAAGCTAATAAACAGTCTTAGGAAGATACAGAAGTGCACTGGAGGCAGCAATAATAACACTCCTGCAATCCCTTTCTCTTACACAGTACTACTCCAGTGCACTCTTGCTGTAATGTTTACTGAAAGAGCCTATGAGGTGGGTAAAGTTGGGGGGGGGGGGCTTCAAGGGATGGAATGATCAGAAATATAGCCTGCCTAAGTATGAAGCCATCTTATTCTCCCTGGCTAAAGGACAACAGTTCCAACAGTGCACATCAACAGCCAGCTTCAAGTTTGATTTCCCAATGTTGCCCTTTGGAACAGAGCTTGAGGAGTTTTGCAGACCAAGTCAGAAAGCACATACAAATAAAAAATGCTCTCAGGGTTGTTTCTTTAAAGTTAGTAAGAAGACAGAATTGCAGGCACCTTTTAAAAAAGCATACACCCAATACACTAATAAGCCTCTATTAAAACAATAACAACAAAACATACCTCCCATTTTTGTCAGCTTCTTGAACAAAGGAAGAGATGGCCTGTCTGCAAAAATCTCACTCTGCTGAACAAGGCATTCTTTCACTGCATCATAGCCATTCAGGACAATAGTTGATATCCCTCCAAGATCAAGGCTAAATACCTTTTTAAAAAAGATTACATGTTACTTTCAAGAATTGGGGTGGGGGGTGGGCAGAGAGAGAAATACTAGTTTCTTTTTCTTTAGAAATGTTCTTGTTTGGTCCATGGGCAGCACAACAGGTATGCTTCTAACACCACATGATGCTCACAAATATGCTACATGTGCTATGTAGAAAGATTACAGTTGCATAACAATATCGCAGTTTGCCTTCATTCATAGATGGTTATACAGTGGTAAGGTAAAGGGACCCCTGACTATCAGGTCCAGTCGTGGCCGACTCTGGGGTTGCGGCGCTCATCTCGCTTTATTGGCCGAGGGGGCCGGCATACAGCTTCCAGGTCATATGGCCAGCATGACTAAGCCGCTTCTGGCGAACCAGAGCAGCGCACGGAAATGCCGTTTACCTTCCCGCCCGAGCGGTACCTATTTATCTACTTGCACTTTGATGTGCTTTCAAACTGCTAGGTAGGCAGGAGCAGGGACCGAGCAACGGGAGCTCACTCTGTTGCGGGGATTCGAACCGCCGACCTTCTGATCGGCAAGTCCTAGGCTCTGTGGTTTAACCCACAGCGCCACCCGCGTCCCCTCCTATAAAGTGGTACCTCAGGTTAAGTACTTAATTCGTTCTGGAGGTCCGTTCTTAACCTGAAACTGTTCTTAACATGAAGCACCACTTTAGCTAATGGGACCTCCTGCTGCTGCCGCACCGCCGAAGCACTATTTCTGTTCTTATCCTAAAGCAAAGTTCTTAACCCAAGGTACTACGTATTTCTGGGTTAGCGAAGTCTGTAACCTGAAGCGTATGTAACCGGAGGTACCACTGTATGTCAAAATACAACATCAATAATATATCTTTCCAGTCCAACATCTTGGCTAGGCTTACTGTCAGGAGGAACATTGTCTGCATCATTCTTAAAGTGAATGCATTACCTGTCACAAGAGATAAACATAAATGGGCAATATGTTTCTGTGGCAGAAGGAATGACACGTCATGAACAAAGTGTCCCTGAGCAGAAGATGAAATAAACTCTGCAGTAAGAGGCATGCTTCTGACTGTTAAGATTACGCAACAGGTGCCTCACTATCTTTAGAAGACATCCAAACCAGAAAACAGTTGTTTAATTTAAGCTATACAGTGGTACCTCCACTTACAAACTTAATTGCTTCTAGAGATCTGTTCTTAAGCCGAAACCGCTCGTAACATGAGGCATGGTTTTGCTAATGGCGCTTCCCCGCTGCCGCCACGCGACTTTCGCTCACATCCCAGGGCAAAGTTCGCAACAAGGGGCATCTACTTCCGGGTTAGCGGAGCTTGTAACCCGCAGCGTTCGCATGGAGGACAGTATGTAACACAAGGTTCCATTGTAGTGAGCAAGCACGGGTCTGAAACCACATTTTTATCCAAACTTGCTTTCACTAACCAGAGTTTAAAACAGTTTTGTAAATAAGTTCAGAAATTACTAGCATGCACACCTAGTCCATGTTTCCATACTAGCTACTTTTTAAAAAAATTCTTCTACAAGCAGGGGGGACAGGTTGATTCTTGCTTCTTCCGCCATTGCTAGCAGTAGACCAGGCATAGGCAAACTCGGCCCTCCAGATTTTGGGACTACAACTCCCATAATCCTTGGCTAACAGGACCAGTGGTCAGGGATCATAGGAACTGTAGTCCCAAAACATCTGGAGGGCCGAGTTTGCCTATGCCTGGAGTAGACTATTGGAGGAGGCATGGAGCAATCTGTCCTGCCTCTGCCAGACTTAGAATCATCAAATCACAGATCTAGAGTAAGAAGGGACCACAAGGGCCATCTAGTCCAACCCGCTGCAGTGCAGGAATCTTATGTCCAATGTGAGGCTCAAACCCATGACCCTGAGATTAAGAGTGAGCCAAACCTCTTGCTTGCATGGAATTCCTGCTCACTTAAGGTTACCAGGCAAGTTGTTAAATACTTGGCTGGTCCAGACAAGCCACATTTAAGACGCCACAGGGAACTGTGGTTAGTTCTGTGGTATGTGAAGGAGAAGGATTATGCAGGCTTATTCACATAGTGGGAAACCATGGTTTAATTGTAAACCATACAAGAAAGCATATTTTATCATTTTTCTGTACTGATCAAATAGATGACTATGGAATCTTTATTTTTGCAATTAATAAAAAATTGCATAAAGCTTAAAATTCTGATTTTGGTTTCCAGTTTTTGTCAGCAAATGTTCCTTTTCATAAGCTAAAGGAAAATATTTCTATTTGTGACTCATTATGATTGATATGATCACCAAACAAACAAACAAACAAACAAACAATTAAAGGGAAACTTTTAAGGAGAAATGTCCTAGTGGTCACTCCTTTTCCTGTTCCTATGAGTAATGATACTTTTTCATAAGAAACTCAAGGCACTGTGACTGTCCTCTTTGCATCCCTGCAGTAGAAAACATCTTGTATTCCAAAGAGTATTAAAAACATGTCCTTTCTTTACAGAAATTGGCAACGAGCCTGTAGGATAGTAAACTGTCAACTTTCCAACTGAGTTTATGCTTCTAGCAGCTGTTGATACATTTTAATTCGTTGTAAATGTTTTTTCTCAAGGTTTTCTAGCTGTCCTGGAGAGAATTTTTAAAGACGAAAAGGTGGCAGATTATTGGTTGTCTCCAAAGCAGCATCAGCGGAGTTTTCCAACCTCTGAAGCTGATTTTGAGGGCATGCAGGGTGTTGCCAGGAAAAGGAGAAGAAAGTTCCATTCATGGAGCAGGAGTGTTGGGTGCTATTCTGTATACAGACCAGCATGTCATCACTATGCAGCAGCAGACAACTAAAGTAACGACTTTGCCATTTCTTGTGAAAGTATATTTAACTCTGAGTTGTGGCTGTGCCGGTGCTCCGCTTGATAAATATGAAAGGCAAACAGGCTTAAGTCCCCTAACATCAGGAACATATGTTAAGAGTCCTCATTGGCTGCAGCTTCATGGTGTATGTTGGCGATGTGCTTAGTAATCTGGATGGCATGCAGGATGAGGCTCAAATTGAGAGTGACCCAAGTTCAGTGTTACCCCGCAAAGGGAAGACATGTTCATTTTACTGATGACTTCCTTCCCCTGTTCTATAACAGTTTTAAAAAACTTGCCACATTCTCTTAGAAATTTAAATAAGAAAGCCCTCTAACTCACATATTAAACCTAAGCAGTTTTGAGGTAGAGTTAGTTTGGTACTATAGTCCAACATGTAAAATAGAAACAAAGATTTCTGTAGCATCTTAAATATCTAGCAGAGTTGAGACACAAAGTGCAGCCCACTTTGACAAGGGTCACAGGGTTTATGTAAAGCAAGTTTTTTATTTTTTAATGTTGAACTTGGAGCTGTATTAACAGACAGTATTAGCAACATACTGCACTGGTATGCTTGGTGGACAAGTTAGGCAGCTTTCTGAAAAAAGCAGGTGCACACCTTTACAATATGGTATTTAATAATAACTATGATGCAAACAAGTCTCATGATTGTACAGTACTGCAAACTTTATATATTTTAAGAATTCTGTGCCAAACACAAGACTCAATACAAAATGGCAAATAATAAACCACATCCTGTTACTGCAGTTCAAATATGCAACAGCCAAAACGTAAAATGACTTTAAAATAAAATCCTGTTGATTTCAGCGATACTTAATCCCAAGTAACTAAGTTCAGAATAGCCTCCTAAACTTTCCTGACATAAAAGCTGGTCGATGTAACGAAGCCTTTATGCCTTCCTCACTTACAAGGCGAGTCTTATATAATTCTTTTGTTTGTAAAGTGCTTTCCTAACTGAGGTCTGCCTCCAACAACTATTCTTGTAAGTTGGCCACTAGGCTAACAGTGAAACCCTCAGAAATAAGCTTAAGGTTTAACAGGATTTACTCCTAGGTTAAGTGGGTGTAGAACTGCATTCTCTTGCCCGAGAGGAAGCTCATTTAACTGAATGGGGCTCAACTTCTAGCAACAGAACAACTAGCACACTAGCAAAGCTAAGCAGGGTCCGGTCTGGTTTCAAATGGGATCGGGCCGGGGTTGAGATTCCTGCATTGCAGGGGGTTGGGCTAGATGAGATTACATGCCCCTTCCAACTCTAGAGTAGACATTGATACGGTTGTCTTGCAAGCGCAGGAAAGCACAGCGTGGGGCAGAGAGGAAGCGAAACTTGAACCCAGATCTGAAAGTGAAGATGTGGAAAGAGTTCAGATCCGGGCTTGAAGTTATTCACATGAATAGCCTCGTCTTACAACTTAACGGAGGGGTCTTGGAAGTGGCAAATGTCTAAGAATTAGACCGAGGTCTCCCCAGGGCCAGCTCCTCCTCAGGACCCCCCCCCCGCCCCCGGGGCTGCAGTACCTGCCCGTAGAGCTGGCTCTGCCTCTTCATGTAGACGTGCGGCTGCTCCGAGGCCAACGAGTGGATGTTGCCAATGAGAGGCAGCCCCGGCGGGCCGGGCGGGAAGCCCACCGGCCGCCTCTGCTTCAGCAGCTGCCTCACCACCAGCGGCAGCAACAGCAGCACGAGGACGCCGGCGCCCACAGCCGCCGCCGCGACCGAGCCCACCCCCGGGACCCCGGACCACATTTCCCGCTCCTGCCGGCCCCAGCCAGCCAGTCGCGGGCTCTGCTCTCGCGCTCCCTTTCTCCTCTTTCTCCAAACACGCAGAAACAACAACATCCCTCGGCCCGCTTGCCGCGTCTTCTTATAGGACGCCGGCAGCGCTCGTCAGGGGAAGCCGAACCTGATTGGTGGAGCCTCCGCGCCACCTCGCGCTCTTTCCCCCCCGGCCCCTCCTCTCGCGCCGCGCTTGTTCTGGAGTTGCGCCTGGGGACAGTTCGCGAGTGGGATGCTGGGGGGTCGGGAGTTCCCACGGGAGCAGCTGCAACTCCCGCCGCGGCTTCCCCACCCACCCCGCCAAGACTCGCGTTTATCTCCCCACACAAGCTTGCTTCATCATAAGCAGCGGCTCTGCCTTGCATAACAGGCAGCAATTGCTGCAAACTGATTTGAATAGGGGCGGGGAAGGCTCACCGGATAGCAAATTCAGGTCAGGGGCAGCAGCGGGAGGGGGGCGCATTCGGAAAGAGGCAGGGATTTCCCCGTTTCTGAAAGCCTGAGAATTCCCGGCAAAAGCTCGTCCTTTCAGCGCTAAGCTCTTTCCGCTGGCTGCCGCATCCTCACAGCAAAGGTTAAAAGAACAACTCATTTCTATGCTCTTTAAAAATAATAATAATTTTGTAGCATTTCCAGTTGTCAAACCTGAAACTCACAACAAAGCAGTGGCTGTCCCTTGGAGAGCATTTTAACTTACTTCGTGGAAGCTGTTCCTGAAGGAAGAACTGTGAGGGCAGAGACTCCATCAGCCAAGGCCTCCTTCCATCTGCCTTGCTCCACCCTCTAGTCTCTGCTTCTCAATTTGTATTGTATTATTTTATGTACTGTGGCTTGCCGTTATTTTATTCATTATAGTTTAGAAATTATTATATCTGCTGAGTAGATTTCTGTTTAACTTTTATATGTTATTATTATTTAATACTATTCTAATGATTGTTGAATGTTACTTTTTTGATACAGGTTACCTATTTTAAAGTTTTGTTTTATTATCACATTTTTGTATTGCATTAGATTGTTGTAAGATGTACAGTTTTTGTTTCTTCAGCTTGTAAACCGCCTTCAGAATTGTAAAATAGAAAGACGGTATACAAATTAAAAATGATGATGATAAGCAGTTCCCAGTATGTGGTGAGTTATTTGCAAGTAGTGGCTCACCACCTGAATCATGGTTGCTACTTCCTTGTGGTAGAATCGACACCAAGACCAGCTGGTATGAAAAGGGCTGTTTCACATATAAATGTACTTCTTCAGTTTACTGTAGGCTTGATCATAAACAACAGAATGTGTGAACAGACCCCAGCGAAGAACATTGGCTTGGATCCTAAGATAAATGAAGGTTCCTCTGTCTGATTTTGAGCGATCCCCTGCAGCTTCCTGTGGCCAACAGAAGGTTGTCCAGCATCTGGCTGTATGTTTGCAGATAGAGAGAGCTCTTCCATTGTACAACTGCTCTTTCTGTCAACAAACATCTCCTTAGGCTGACTCATCAATCTACCCTCCTGTAACTTAAGCTCATTAGATTTAGCCCTGCCCTCCATAACTGAACAATAATTGAACACGTTTAATATATAATGTTTTCATATTTTGTTATAAAAAAATTAAATTTGTCACAAGGGATGATCGAAACTAATCTTAACTGTTTATAATGGTTTTAATAATTACATGTGGGTAATTTTGGTTTTCAGATAACTAAATAAATGTGAAAATCATCTTTCATGCTATAATAATGATTTGAAGTTGCGTTCTGTAGGCAGTGGTGAATCTCCTCCCACCCATCTTGCACTTGGTTAAGACATCACTTGCACCACCCTAGTTACACTACTGTTGTGAACTGCCCTGAGGATCAGAGATTATGTCTTTCGCCTAAGTGACAGCTCTTCAGGTCTTTGAGGAGTGCTGTCATGTTCTTCCCTCCAGTCTTCTCTAGCCTAAACACACACAGTTCCTACAACCTCATAGGAATTATGATCCACATCTCCAATTATCTTTGGTGTCTTTTGAACTCATTCCAATTTGTCTACCCAGAATTGGAGATTGTACTGATGACGTCTGACTAGTGCAACATAAAGTGGAACTATTGTTTTCTGCAGCTTGGAAGCCTTTACTGCTACAACCTAAAATAATATCTTCTTCCTCACAGCCACATCACACTTCTTTGGCTCATGTTCGGCTTGCTTTTGTTTTTTTTTCACGTGTACTATTGCCAAGCCAGGGCCGGCCTGCTCATGAGGCAAGGTGAGGCAACCGCCTTAGGTAGCAGACTCTGGAGAGCTGTGATGGGTGGCATGTCTGTGCCTGCCACCCCCCACTGTGTGCTGCTGCAAGAGAGAGGTGGGTGATGGAAAAGGCACTCAAGGGAATTGGTTCACAGCCAGCACGTTTTTCTCTCTCAGGGAGAGGGACATTCAGAGACGAGAGAGGAGTGAAGATCAGGATCAGAAACAAGCAAGGAGTGAAGATCAGCATTAGGATGCGGGGCTGAGGAGCCCCAGCTGTATTTTTAAAAGCACCCTTCACAAGCTACAGTTGGGAGAATGCCAATTTTTTATTTGCCTCAGGTGCCAATATCTGGGGCCGGCCCTCCATCCTATACCTATGCATTTTATTTTTAGTCCTAAATGCAGAACTTTGGCGTTTCTGCTGAATTTATTTTATTGGCAGCCCAGTTTCCCATGCTCTTCAGGTAATACAATTCCTGTCTTCTAAGGCATTTACTATCCCTCCCAGTTTTGCATCATCAACAAATTTGATAAGGATTCCTTCCACCCCTTCATCAAAGTTATTGATACAAAAGGTTGAAGAGTACTGGTCCTTGGACAGAGCCTTGCAGCATCTCACTCCTTACCTTGTTCCAGCTTGATGAGCACTCTTTGTGTACAGTTTTCTAACCATTTATGAATCCACCACGTGATATCATCATTAGCATGCACTTAACCAGTTTGCTAATCAAAATATTTTGGAAAAGTTTGTCAAAAGCTCTGCTGACTTCAAGATAAATTCCTCCAGAGCATTCCTACCACCACCCAGGTTTGTTTTCGTCTTTGTTTTTTTTACAAATCAATTAAGTACAAAACTAAAGGAATAATGAAAAAAATCTTAACTGCCTTGAGAATGAGGCAAAATCAATCAATCAATCAATCAATCAATTAAAATGCCTCTTTTATAGTGAAAGAAAATGTTCAGGAAACTGGAGGACAGCTTTCAGCACAGTAATAGTTAGTTTAGAACAGCCGTAACAAAATGTTACATAAATCTGCAATAATAATAAAAAAAAACTTTAGAGAAACTTCTTTTCCTTTTCCCTTTAAGGAAAAACATGTTGAATAAGCATGCTAATTTTTCATTTGGAGTATGAGACTCTGTTTCATAAGACTTTCAGTAGATGAGGTGCCAAGAAGATTTTATCTGGAAGATTAATCATAAGTCATGTTGATACTATCAGAAATACTTACTATTATCTTAATTAAAATGTTTTGGTGGCAAGAACTTTTTGCTGCAACATGGCAATCCCCTTAGAAATTTCTGAACGGTACATGCAAAAATTTTGGAATCAGTTTTTGTCATACTTTCTTTTTATTACTTTTTAACCTTTTTGTTATTATTATTATTATTTATGTATATTATTTTTGAGACCTTTGCTTTTTAACTTGTTCATAACTGATCTGGAGTTAGGGGTGGGCAGTGAGGTCCCAAGTTTCCTGATGGGACCAATTTTTTCAGGGTCATTAAAAGAAAGGACCTCTCCAAATGGGTAGTAAATGAATGGGTAGTAAAATGGGAAATGCAATTCAATGCAAGCAAATGTAATGTATATTGGAGCAAAATTTTCCCATATACAAACACACACACACACACACACACACAGAGAGAGAGAGAGAGAGAGAGAGAGAGAGAGAGAGAGAGAGAGAGATGAATGCTATCTTCCATAGCACAGCCTTCTCCAGCTGGCGTACAAAAGATATGGGGATATAAATCTATCTCACGATAATTGAGCCTCATGTTCAAAGCAGGAACATTGAGCTTCCAAATCATTTACAGTGCAGTCCACTTACAATGCTTCCACTCCAGATTCTGTAATTTGAAAGACTATGTACAGTAATTTGAACAGCTTTCATGTATGGTTTAGACTGGCTTGACCAAATCATGTCACATCTCCGCGACAGGCAGGGTATACTACTGAATTTAAGGACAGCCTCCATTTAACATCCTATTAAATTTGTGTGCCCACACAAACCTACAAAACGAGTTCCTTTTATATGCTTTGAAAATAACTGATGGAAAAATATTTCCATGGTAGTGTGAAGCAATTGAGATGGTTCAAACGAGGGAACATCCTCCTCCATCTGCAAATAAATCTAAATGAGAAATTATGAAGGCATCTCTGAATTCTTGGGTGTATCATGAGATGCTTATCTAAATTTATGTTAGGAAAGTTAGCACAATTTCAGTGAGGTCATAAATTTCTACTGAAGAAATACAGACATGGTGTTCTATACAGGAACAACCAGTGCCATGGAACTGATTGTGGTGCTGGATCTATCACCTCCTTCTACCATTTTACATAGCAGCATAAAAGAAGAAACATTGTTGGACCTTCTTGGCCTTTCCCCCCACCATGGGTGAACTTTGATGGGTGGTGGGACAATTCACTTGTCAGTCACCTGGTGTCAGCATTACATTAGATCAGGCATCCCCAAACTCGACCCTCCAGCTGTTTTGGGACTACAATTCCCATCATCCCTGACCACTGGTCCTGTTAGCTAGGGATGATGGGAGTTGTGGTCCCAAAACAGCTGGAGGGCTGAGTTTGGGGATGCCTGCATTAGATGGTTGACCGGTTGTCTCACCCACCTGTTGGAGTCCATTGCACAGCACTTCCCAATGCACTGATTGGCTAGAGTCTTGTGATGTCATGAGCCCACCCCCCTCCTTCCAGGGGAACAATTTTTTCAAATCCTTTAAATCTGTGTGAGTTTTATATTAAGTAAATAAAGAGCCAAATGTACATTAAATGAGATGATCTTTCAATGAGGGTTTACTTTTTGAACGGAACAATTCTATACTCTACCTTCTACCGGTGGGAAGGTACTTCAACACAACACCAGGAAAATGGCTACTGTTTCCTATACAGTGGTACCTCGGGTTACATACGCTTCAGGTTACATACACTTCAGGTTACAGACTCTGCTAACCCAGAAATATTACCTCGGGTTAAGAACTTTGCTTCAGGATGAGAACAGAAATCATGCAGCAGTGGCACAGCGGCAGCAGGAAGTGGTACCTCAGGTTAAGAACAGTATCAGGTTAAGAACGGACCTCCGGAATGAATTAAGTACTTAACCCGAGGTACCACTGTATGTGCTCAGGTCAAGAGGGGAGAAATAGAAAAAAAACCTCATTAAAATGACAGAAACAGCAGAAGCACAGCCTGTGGCAATCAATCAGGGACTGTGTTGGCAACACTGTCCACATGCCCATGGAGGAAATGTTGGGCAAAGTGAAGAATAAAAATGTAGGAAATTAAATAGCTGTTGGTAGGCTTAAGGCATTTATGGCACAGTGACAGCTTAGGCAACATTGTACAAGAAGCAGGAGACGTTCCAGTTTGGTGTAGTGGTTTGAGTGTTGGATGGTAGTCTAGGAGCCTAGGAGGGTTCAAATCCCCAGTCAGCCATGAAAGTCACTGGGTGATCCTGGGTCATTCATAGTCTTTCAGCCTTACTTACCTCACAGGGTTGTTGTGAGTATAAAATAGGAACTATGTATACAAAGCTGAGCTCTTTGGAGGAAATGCAGGATAGAACTGTAATAATAAATAAAGGGATAACTAGATAATTGGGCAATATCTCAGCTGATTTCAGGGTGATTTAGGTGAGGCAGATAGAACACAACTTTAGGGGGTTTTTTGGTATTGTAACAGATACACTAACTATAGCCACAGTGATAGAGGAGGGAAAAGAGGATTCAACAAATATTGCTCACCAAAATTGCTCGTCTTAAATTTCTCAACTACTAAATGGAAAACAACCACCCCTTTTCAAGCAAAACAAAAAAAGAAAGGGAAATGATCCTGTAAGCTGAGTCAGTTCAACCAACCATGTTGCTTAATTTTACTGTGTCGTAATAAGTCATTATTATATTTATAATGACATTTTCCAGACTGAAGAAGATTCTGGGGAAGCTTGCTCACTACTTCGTGACAGTGTTCTGGTCCTAATAAAATGCACTATGCTTTTTTTACTGTTGGATTTATTCTTATGGACAAGCATGCCTACCTGTATTTATCTACATTTATGGCTAAATTACTGTATTTACAGTTACTGCGCTTAGAGACAGAATAATTCATTGCTTAACAGATATAATATACTCAACACATTTTTTCCAGAAATGCCTTTTTTTATTATTCTTGTAAACACAAATCCACCTGGCACTTCCACCTGCTCTAGGAACTCTCATATAAGTGGTGAAGTCAGGAAACAAAGATGGATGCAGAAAATGAGGTGGGTGGTGGGAGCTCCAGTGAGCCCAACAGAATAGCAGAAGGGATCATAGTGACTGAGAGGGAGGAGACAAAATTCTCCCATCTGAATTCTCTGGCTTGTTACCTTGATGATACTCCTAGATCAGAAAGAACTCTCCTCTCCTTACCTGGACTTTTGTGGGTAGATCACCACTCTAACTCATTGTCAACAAATCATAACTCGGAGCAAAATGTTGTCACATTAGTGATGAGATGGGTCAAACTGTACACCTGAATATGTCTAAGAACTGTAAGGCTTTGGGTCAGAGGCACGCCTTGAGATGTAGTCCCTATGTAAACTCTTTCATCAGGTCAACCTATGGTCCTCTAGATGCTGTTGGAACTCCAACTCCCATCCACGCCAGCCAGCATGGCCAGTGGAAAGGAATAACGGGAGTTTTAATCCAGCAATTTGTGGGTTGCTATTCTCAACAGACTAAGGGCAGATCCACACCATACATTTAAAGCACATGACCCCCCACCCCAAGGATCTTGGGAACTGTAGTTTCCAATTCACATAACTACAGTTCACAGAGCCCTTAACAAACTACAGTTACCAGGCTTATTTGGGATAAGGCACGCACTTTAAATATGTATTAGATATGCTTTAAATTTGTGGAGTAGATCTGCCCTAATTGATGTCATCAGAGTTGGCTCAAAACATTTGTTGGCTGCGGCTGAGCAGGAAATTGGGATTAACCCAGAGCATTCGCATGCTGCTTGACTCATTTTGATTGCAAAGCAGCCAGTTGCTATAAAAGACAGCTGGCTTCTTTAACTCTTTCAGTTTTTAGGAAAAAAGTGTTGGCTAAAGGAACAGTTCACTTGTCCCAGAGGTATTAAGCTAGAATGAGCCCACAGTGACACTAATTTTCTTAATGGCTGTGAATCATGGGGGAATTCATTTTTTGGTGAGACATTCTGAACCAAGTTTTGAAAGACCCCAAACCCTGTTTATTTCAATATATTTTATAAGTCTTGTCTAAATTTGTTTTTGTAGTTCAGCAACATCTGGAGGAGGGCCACATACATGTCCAGCTGGCCATGTCCTCCCTGCAAGTTTAAAAGAAAAAGGGGAAAGGAAAGGTGCTGTGGTGAGCAGGGCCTGTTTGCAGCTGCTTCCATCATATCCCACTGTCTGTGAGGCCCTAGACCTCACCTCCAGGTCCATCACTTGCTGAACAACGAGCCACACTACCAGGGCATCTGTAACATCCCCATCCCATTAAAGCGCTAGACATTGTTGCTCCTTTCTGAGGACTGGTCACCCTCGCAAGGACCCAGCAGTTCTCAACCCTTGTGGCTCAAGAGCATCTTGGTTTGAGGAATATCCCACAGATTCTTTCAATAGCAAGCACACAAGTTGTTCTTTTCCCAATTTCCCCACCCTCCTTCCTTAAAGTGTGTGTGTGTGTGTGTGTGTGTGTGTGTGTGTGAAAATTCCTGCATTGTAGGGGGTTGGACACTAGATGGCCCTGGGGAATCCTTTCCAGTTCTATGATTCTGTGAAAAACACAACTAACTCTTCCTACAAGAATGCTTTAATGTTTCTTTCAGACCCAGCAATCCTGTGTCCCCTCAAGACAACTGCAACTCCTTACTACTGCTCTGACCCAATCCCTGTGCACTTCAGAGATTTAGGGGGGTTGTCTCTAAACCCCTTCACCTTCCAACCACTACCTGAGATCAAATTTGACGCTCCTTTGGACATTTTATATGGGATTCTAAACAGTAGCTTTACCCACGTCCAGGCTGTCGACCCTGTGCCTGAAAATCATATACTAACATTGTAGGAAATCAGGCAGGTCCTGGATTGGTCAGCACCCGACTGCTTTCTGCTTGCTCTGAGCTTCGTGCGGGAATATTGAATCCCGTGTCTAAACAGGGTGTTTGTTGATTCAGACGAGACGGATGAATGAATGAATGAATGAATGGAAGAAGAAATAAAGCCCTTTTAAGAGAGGAAAGGAGTTAAAGTTTCCTGTGATTCTGCTGTGCCTGCAGCCCTCAGACCTTCAACGGGGGAACTGCCAGACGATTCCACACAGCAGCACAACGGTCCGTTCAGCACAGTTTTCTCTACACGGACAAGCAGCAGCGTTTCAGGCGAGAAGTGTCTCCTCGCTGCCAGTGGCGTGGCGTGGGGGGTGCAGGGGGGGCGCAACATCTGGGGGTTAGTGTTAGGGGGCGCAAATCCACGGGTTAGGGGGCACAAATTACTTGCCATGCCCCGGGTGCTGACAACCCACGCCACGCCACTGCTCGCTGCCGCTGTGGGCTGAACCTGGGATCTTCTGCATGCCAAGCAGATGCCGTGCCACTGAGCTGCGATCCTTCATCATATTTTACTTTGCCAGTTTAGGCTGCAGTCCTATCCCCCCACGCCTGGAGAGTAATCCCGCACTGGATTCAATAGGACACGCTTCTGAGTAAACAGGGCTAGGGTTGCGCTGTGATGTCAGAGATCAAAGGACCGATTTCCTTTGGCCAGAAACAGCCAGGGAAGTTTGCATATTTAAGCTGAGCACATGAAATGGTAGCAAGTATTAACCTGCTGGGTTTCTGTTTGTCAATCAAGTTTTAAAGGCACCGGAGCCCCCGAAAGAGTAAGGGGAAATTGGGGGCTCTCATACAGAGCTTTTAAAATATTCTCTTTTTACATTTTGCCAACTGGAGACTTCTGTTTTGTTAGTCTTTACAGGCTGACCACACAGGTGCCAAATGTTTGTTTCCTTCCTATTTCCAAATCCAATGAATTGGGAAACGAGCGTGTTTGCTCAGAGGTAGACCTCACTGCTCAATGAGACTTCTCTCAAAAAAGCGTGCCTCAAGCGGCCGCCTTGGGCAGCGCGATCCTATGTGTTTGTTCAGAAGTTGCTAATACTGTACAGTAATCGGTTCAGCAGGATTTAACTCCCAAGAAATTGTACTCGCAGCCTTCGACGATCATAACCCATCTATCCAATGAGACTACTCAGGAGTAAATACTGGGCACGCTCTTCTTTATTCTAACGGCTGGACATCTAGAAATTTCCGCTAGAAACCGCTTCACTAATTCGTTCCCAAGCCTACTCGGTGCCATACACTGCAGAGAAGGAAATGCTCAGGACCATAACGTTACAGGTGTGATGTTTCATCCTTCCCACCCCCAATCTGATCTTGCTCTAAACCTAAAAGCATTCTTTTCTTTTAAAATAAAAATATATCTATTGGAATTTCTCTTTGCTTTTTCACGGGGGGTTTGGCATTGACCGCCGGTGATAAAATTAACAGGAGAATAGGATCCGCTCTCCTGTTAAGAGTGGCACTCACTTTGGAATCACGTCTGAATAGCGGCCGAGCGGGGAACGGGCGCTCAACCCTTCGCTTTAACCAGAAGGAGGGCATTTCCACATCCTCCTTGGCAGGGCTGTGGCAGCCACAGATTTTTTTCGCGGTGGCCATTTGCCTTTCCCCATCCATCCCTTGGCCCCCAGGAGGGGAGAGCGCTCTGGGGTCCGGCACACGGGTTTCCCACGGGCATCCAGCTTGGCAACTGGGAGACCAGGATGCAGAACTAGATGGGCCGCTGGCCGGATCCAGCATTACTCTTTGAAAGTCCTTTTGGTCATCACCCTCTGGAAAAAAAATTACCCGGCTGGGTCTGGACTGGAGGGAGAGATATAGCGTGGCAGGAGGCCAGGGTGGCTGTGGAGAAAGTCTCTCCCCCCCCGCCCTATTTTAGATTGATGCTCCGGGACGATCCTTGCCCCACACCTTAGCTATCTGCTGCTGCCCAGCCTGTATCGGCTCCCCCAGCCACAAATGAGAACGCAAAGCGTTGAAAGGCAGGGGAAGGTTTCTAGAGCTCAGGAATCTCCCCGGTGGGGACTAACCAGACACCGGGCTGTTTGAGCACCAGCCGCCTCCCTGGCGCCTCTAAAGCCGCCTGCATGTCCCCTTTCCCCGATCCCAGGTTCACCTGCACGTGGGATCATCCTGGCGCCAAGCAGAGAGAGACCCGCGCTGGCCCCGAGGACACCGGGGAGCCCCCGCTAAGCTTTTATGAAAGACGAGGGGAAGAGAAATCGGACGTGCTCTGGACTTTAGCTATTGCAAACAAGCTACCCAACAACCTCCCCTTCCCCGCCCTCTTTAGACCCCGCCCCCACGTGCCCGTGGCAAATTCGAGACGGAGCCGGGACTTCTCTTGTTGCCAAAGGAAGATTGATAAACCAGGAATCCTCTTAATCCTACAGGGGGCGGAGGTGGGGGGAGGAAACGCAGTTTGATTCTCCAGTGAAGCTGCCACGCAAGCTTTGCTGTGTAGGCGCAAAGAGGAGACGAGGCGATCTGTAACTATCCGGCTTCCGATGAGAGACGGATCTCCCGCGGATTACGAGATTTCCCTCTCGAGAAAAAAAGGACACCCCTCGAAGGGGGAAAAGTACACACACCCCTCCCCCTCCGGCTTCCCTGCGAAGGTGGCTTGTTATTGTTATGTCTAGCGCCTCCCGGGAACCCAAACATCCTGCCGGAAGGAGCAGGTGTCCCCGCGCCAGGCACGACTCGGCGGCAGCCAGGCCATGACTAAGAGTCCCCTGGAGAGTGATGGATTCGCCCCTTGTCGCTCCTCGCCCCCCGCCGCTCCTCCTCCACCTCCGCTGCGGACGCGGCGCTTGGCGCTTCAAGTGTCCGCGGTTCCGCCGAGCAGCTGGAGCCCTGCCGGGCGGAACGTGACCACTTCAAGCCGGGAACAGGCACACACCCCGGCGGGCGGGCGGGCGGGCGGGAGGAGGGGGGTTGGCGTGCGTGCGGTCCGACGGCCTGTCCGCTGCCACCTCCTGCAGCAAGAGGCGCGGGGAGCTGCGCCCCCCCCCCCGCGATGCCACGCCGGGGGCTCTTTCTTGGCACCAGGGTTGCATTGGGCAGAGAGAGCAGGCGAGCGGCGGTCGGTCCTCTCCGGGCTGGCTGGCTCGGGACGCCCTGAACCCGTCCCTGCGCGGGGCAGTGCTGCCCTCGGGGGCGCCAAGGCAGTAGCGCGCCTCCCGTCCGCACTGCACCCCCCTCTCTAGGGGGACCTGCTGCAGTGAGCAAGGCAAACGCGCACGAAGTGCTGGCGGCGGATCTCCACAATGCAGAGATCTTAAATATACAGTGGTACCTCGGGTTACATACGCTTCAGGTTACAGACTCCGCTAACCCAGAAATAGTACCTCGGTTAAGAACTTTGCTTCAGAATGAGAACAGAAATCGTGCGGCGGCGGCGGCGGCGGCGGCGGAGCAGCAGGAGGAGGCCCCGTTAGCTAAAGTGGTGCTTCAGGTTAAGAACAGTTTCAGGTTAAGAACAGGCCTCCGGAACGAATTAAGTACTTAACCCGAGGTACCTCTGTATAACTCAATACATACACTTATCACGATCCTTATTCAGAAATACGGAGAATAGCCCCTATCTTCCCCGTGAGAAACAGGTAAAGGGTCTGCTTTTGCACCAGGGCACCCCCTCCCCCATTGATTCAATCCCCATTTATTCAATGGTTGGAGAGGGGTTATGGATCACCAGGCTGCCTCTGGTTCAGTGGCGTAGCGTGGGTTGTCAGCACCGGGGCAAGGCAAGTAATTTGTGCCCCCTAACCCGTGGATTTGCGCCCCCTAACCCTAACCCCCAGATGTTGCGCCCGGTCCGGCCGGCCCCCCTGCACCCCCCACGCCACGCCACTGCTCTGGTTTTCTGCCTAGTGTGATTTAGATACCGGGGGCAGGGTGTTCAAAGGTTTCAGCACCTCAGCTTTCTTTGATGCTTGTGCAAAAATTAACCTGAAGGTAACACGAGTGACTCCCCTGACTTGGTGTTTGAATGGAGTTTCGTGATCCCTCCCATCGACCCGCAGGCTTTTTCGTTAGGGCCCCCCGCCCTTGCCAAAGTGACCAGACCTTAAACATTTTACACAGGAAACGCAGCTTTGTTAAATTCGGTGTCTCAGGGAAATATACAGGGGCAGCAGGATTCTACCGATGTTTCCTCAGAAGTAAGTCACCACTGAGGTCTTACTCTTAAGTAGCTTCACATGGGATGTCAGTCTTTATAAAGGGTTTATAAAGGCTCTCTAGGTATTCAGCGAAGCAGGTTAAGCGATACCTGTCACGTTCACAGGTATAGGAACGGTGTGGCCTTTATGTGTAATCCTAAATACCCCCTCCCTGTGCTTCGGATCGCAATTGCAAATAAGGTTTGCAATCCCATGTACACTTAGCTGGGGGTGAGATCCGTTGAGCACTGAGAAACTTACTTCCGAATAAACATGCATAGGATTGAGATGCACATTAATGTGTGGGATAAAAAAGGACTGTGCATTGTAAAAGTGTTCCCCAGAGAAATGCTCGCTGGGTTTTGGTGAAGAGAGAGCCTTGCGCTTATTCAGGGATGGATGCCAACTCCGTAATAAACGTCAAGAGCCGAATTCTCTACACATCCACTAGCACCACTATGGCCATTGTAATATACAAAGAAGTTTTTAAAAAGGAAAGCTGCCAACTTCCATTTTCTGCAATGCAGCATTTTTTGCAGTAGATGTCGCCTCTAATAAGTAAATAACCTGCCCTTTGGGTTTGTTCATTAAAAAGATACGGTAGATTTTGTAGGGATGAGAGTATGGGGTGGCCTGGATATTATTAATGACTCGAGACGATTTCCCTTACATTTCATTAATCGTCTGATATGTCCCGCTCCCCCCTCCCCGCGTCCCCCCCTTTCACTCTCTCTCTCTCTCTCTTCGTCCGATGACCTCAATGCAAATAAACCTATCAGATGTGCCTAAATGACTGGCAATTTTTTTTGTGAATGGAATACTCAGTGACTGGAGGATGACGTAATTCGGGAGCTGGGGTTTCGTGGTCAAGCGAGGATTGGTTTTATAGTTGACAACCGAGGTGCTGATTGGCTGGCGGGCAGCTCGTCGAACGCCTACACACTTTTGCCCTGGCGGCAGATATAAAAGGGGGTCGTTGGGCACGGAAGACCATCACGACTGGGAAACGCACACCGAGGCCGCCACCTGCACTACGCTTTCCTCAACAAGCTTTGCATCTGAAGGTAAGTGCGTTCTCCTTTTATTGACTTTCCAGTCCAGGGAGTGCTGAAAAGGCTTCTCAGTGGCGGAGAACTTGCAACTCCTCAAGTTCGGAGGATGTTAGGCTGATGCTGGGTCTTGTGGCGTCTTGTGCTTCTCTCCTTGGATTCTTGAGCAGAACGGCTTTCCCCCCAGATATGCTTTGACAGGTATTATTTATTAGTCACTTGCTTCGGAAAAGGCGTGAGCGCAGAGAAACGCCTAGGTTGCAGAACGGCAGTTTAAAACCTTTTCCCTTTCTGCAAGGTGAAAATCCCCCTTTCGTTCGTGTAGACTAGAGGCTGCCCGTTTAATTCTGAGTATTTTATCAATAAGAGTCGTGCAAAAATGGCACGTGGCAGATGCCTTCAAGAAACCTAATTTCGTGTAATTGGGAATGCTCCTCTGGGTATGACCGCCCCCGAGAGTAACTCTGCTGCAGCAAAGAAGAATCTCGTGGCACCTTCAAACTATTTTATTGCAGTCTGAGCAATAAAAGGGAACTGCCTGCTTCCATCAGGTGCAAGAAGGTGTTGGACCCAGAGGCGTGGCAGGGAGGGGGAGAGGAACCATTTTACAAAATGAGTAGGGCTGCAACTCTATACCCATTTACTAGGAAGATGTCTCCATTGAATTCAATGGGAGTAGCTATATATAGGATTTCACCCTAATGAACTCATCTGGACACTAGAGACACAACTCCTGGCATAATATATTAGTTTCCTTTGAGATGCCACAGAGCTCTTTAAACAAAAATATTGCGTATGCAAATGTATTATATTCCTTATAATTCCTGGATTTTGTTTTTCAGAAACAATTTTAAAATCCTCATTTCCGTAACAGGGCTATTTATTTAAATGAGGACACCCCCCCTATTTTTCAAGTAATCATTTATTTCAGCGCAAAGGATTATGCTTCCCCACCCTTCTTTTCAATTTAAAACAAAATACACAAAATTTCTACATGCAGTTATAAATGCAGATCTGGCCGCATTTTATTCGTTTTCCTTTGATCTTTCGCGCTCGACACGATTCCCAGCATGGCGTGAATATTATCAACGATTTCATAGTATTGGTCCCCATCTGTTGATGAAGTTGACCTGGTTGCCTTCTGTCCTCCAGCTATATATCAACTCTGCGAAATTTCCCAATTTTCTTCCTACCTGAGCATTGGCGACATAGACATTCTTTGAAGATAACACTTCGAAAATAAAACACACACAAATCCTACCAAATTGGGGGGGGAGGGGACCTAGATGCAAACAGCAGATGATCCCATGACCCTCCCCCCCTTTAAAAAAAACCTAGGAAATTAAAGCATCCTTAGAACCTCGATCCTATTAGGCATGCTAACGCAGAGCTGGTCGTAATCCAGTGGGGGGCTTCTTCCCAAGTGAGTTTGCGCAGGATTCCAGCGTTAGGATGGGATCATAGCTGTCAACGTTTTCCTTTTTTTAAAAGGGAAATTCCCTTATTCCGAATAGGATTCCTCTCAAGAAAAGGGAAAAGTTGACAGCTATGGATGGGATCCGGAAAAATGCAATGCGTGGGAAATGGCCCCTCTCTGAACGGCAGTCCGGTTGATTTTGCAGAGACAACGCTATGGCCATGGTGAAGATGTGCTCCTTCCTGGCTGTCTATGCTTTGGTGGTGTGCCTGATGGACAGCTCCCGGGCAGTCCCGCTAAGGTAAGAGGCAGCAAGCGGGAGGACAAGGGTCTGCATGCAGAGACTTCTCTTGAACGCCTCTTTGGCTTTGGCGATCGCCAGGAAAGCGCCTGGGGCAGCATTTGGAAAGGAAACGCGGCCGGTTCTGCAGAGGGGCGGGTAACGGAAGGCTTGGCGCCGAGGGACGCGAGTGCGCGCGATTGCCCGCTTGGGCAAGATCCCTTGACACGGATCAGCCTAGTGGGGTGGGTGGGGGTGATGCAGGGAAGGAAAAAAGGCTTCCCCCACCTCCCACGCCTTTCAGCGCGTGGTGAAACAGGGACACTCGCCTGTGTTCGTTAAGGAAGAAAAGGAGAGGGCAATCTACGCCCCGTTAACAAGCTCAGCGAGTGTGGTCTCGTGTGTATGGACGAGTTACATGTGTGCGGTGCTGTGATCCCTCCCCCCCCCCCCAAGCAGATCGATGAGTTGGGTTGGGAAAAGGACTCTCCCGCCCCCGCCCCCTTGAGCACCCCTCCCTTTGAGAGAGCGCCGCTGGCCTTGAGCTCTCCCCCCTCGCTCCCTCCCCACAGACCTGGCTTGGAGCCTGTCACAGACCGAGGGAGCATGGGCGACTACGAAGCCCGGCGGTTGTTAAGCGCGCTGGTGAAGGAATACCTGGGGGAAGAGCTGGAGCGGGCGAGCGAAGGGAACAGGTAAGGAGAGCGACAGGTCGACGGGGAGGTAGGAAGGGGTGGTCGCAGCGGGGATCGGGGCGGGGGGGACTCTCCTCTCTGGGAGTGCGGGCTCTTTCCTGGCAGATCAGCTGATGGGACCTCTTCTCCCTGGGATGTGCAGACCCAGCTCCTGCGAGACGGGTCCCGCCATCCTGATGATCCCACTCTGATAGCCATGAACTGGGGTTTTCAGATTGCTCTTTTCTTAACTTGCTCTCTTTTGGGTTACTTCTTCTTGAGTTACTTTTTCTTCTCGTAAAAAAAAGAGAGAGGCCTTGCAAGTTGAAAGAAAGGGGGTTAGAGTAAAGTGGGGCAGCAAGAGGTACGTCTTGGTTTTATTCCACCCCCCCCCCGTGAGAAATGCACAGAGTTCTTCTCATCACAACTCAAGCTTCTGCGCGCGCCCGAGTCAGTGCATGCCGTCGAAAAGAGGCGAGGCGGCCTTCCAAGTGCACGCAGCGCCCCCCTTCCCTCTCCAGGCCGAGTCTTGCAATTGCACCTGCACTTCCCTAATGAGCTCCGGTTGCAAAGCATGCTGATGAATGAGACTCACCATGCATGCCGGATGATCTTGAACTGTCCCTCCTCGCGTCCCGCCGGGATCGCTAACTGTCAGCATCCCAAGCAAGCGAGCGATTAATCACTTGCCATTTACTACAGCCCGATCCTCCTTCCGACAGAGCCCTTTTGCATGGACCTTGTTGCACCGGCACTGCGTCGAGATTGTCTTGTCGTTTTTTAAATGCCTATTTGTTGGTCGTTTGGTCTCCTGCTGTGGTTTTCGTTGAGTCTGGGCTAGGGGTGGGGATGGGATATAACAAGGCATGATGACTGCGCATGGTTTTCTGTTACTTTGTTCGGCATGTTTTTCCCCCCTGCAGCTTGGATAGACCTATTTCCAAACGCTGTGCCAACCTGAGCACTTGTGTGTTGGGCAAACTGTCTCAAGAATTGCACAAATTGCAAACTTACCCTCGTACTGACGTCGGGGCTGGAACTCCTGGCAAGAAAAGGAATGTGCTGAATGACCTGGAAAACGAACGCTATGCAAACTATGAGGAAGCCCTCGGAAACAACTAGATTGGCTCTCATCTCCTCTTCCTCTTATATTTTTTCCTCCTCTTTTTTGATGCATGTGGATCTAACCTTGATTGCTAATTTTGCTATGTTCTTTTGAATCTATTTTTGAGTGAGAATGTGGAGTGAAACAACTTCAAGTTAGGAAATTCAGGCTGCAATCCTACACACACACACACACACACACACACACACACACACACACACACCCACACCCACACACCTGTGAGTAAATTCCATTTAGTCAAATAGGACTGACTTCTGAGTAGATATCCTTAGGGTTGCAGCTGCTAAGAATATAACACATATATTGGGGGGGGGGGGGACGGGACTTGGCTGAAACTGGGGAATAGAACATGCCAAATTAAAATGAGTAAGGACTAGCATTGCCTCGAATTTTCAACTGATTTTCTTAGATGTTTATTTTACAAATAATAATCCTTTGATTTCTGGCTACGCATTGTAAAATAAATAAATAAATGTTTCTTTCATGCCTGACCATGCAACTGTTCAATAAACCTATTTTTCTATAAGGATTAGGTCTATTTTATGAATGGTGCAAATCAGTTAAAAATAAAAATAAAAAGATGGCTTTTCTGGGCATGGTTTTAATGGTGTTCAGCTCAGGGTGACTGCTTTGGATTCATGCTTAAATAAGTCTTTTAAAAATGCAAGATATTTGCTCAGTGCAGGATGAATACGCAGGGTGACAATTTTTCTCCAGTGAAGTCAGTGGGAAACTTCACACTGACTATATATATATATCAGTCACCCATTATACTATTTGTAGCAGTACAATACCGTAGTTTGCAAATATTAGAAACGTTAGCCAGTTACCAAAGTTATATTCTGATTGAAATCATCCAGGTAAGAACTTTAATACTTTATTTCTATTTCATTGTTCAATGATTTTGCATGAAGCTATGTAAGGTACAGGAGTAATTTATATTGGCTAGCAACATGTGGAGAATGGGGCCTTCTTCAGTATCCCTTGTGGTTACATTGTACAGTCTGCCTTGATTTACAAGGTGTGTCTGCTTGTAATTTAAACATCCCAATTATTATTTTTTATACTGAGTGTAATCCAGACAAAGTTAAGCCCTGGCAGTACTTATTTTTCCACTGAAATCAGTGGAACTTAAAAGTGATTGGTTTTGCAAGGTTGAGAACATGAGAACAGCCCATCTAGTTTAGCATCCTGTTTCCTGTTGTGGCCAATCAGATGTCTCTGGGAAGCCCACAAACAGGAAGTGAAGGCATCTTTTTCACACCCTTACTCTCCCAACAGATGGCATTTGCGCCATTGTGCCAGTATGCTATGATTTGCCTTTTGGCTGAATTCCAGTGCACCAAGGCAGCAAGCTTATACTCATTTGCTTGGGAGTAGGACCCATTGTAGTCAGAGGGGCCTCCTTCTGAACAGATGGGCATAGGATTCCATTACAAGGATTGCAAGGCTAGCCATACTTGCTTCCTGGTTAGCACTGAGATAATGTGCTTCACTTCTGATTAAGCAGGTCTAACTGCATTTTCAGGGGCAGTCATCTGCCCACTGCATTGCCTGACTACAGATAACATCTGTTGAATCCAAAAACATTACTTCTGAGCGATCAGGCTGAGGATTACAATCTCTGATGGTTAGAAATATCTGGGAAGCCATAGAGCAAATGTCAAGGTCTCTTTGAAATGCAGTCTGTCATTATAGCACTGCAGAAGTCCATTGCTTCAAGCCTGAGCAAACCAAATATAGAAATCTTTTAAATATGGATATAAAGCACCAGCACAATTTTATCTTCTCAGCCATTTTCCAGGATTTTGCTTCTAAAACGTGGTGTTGTTGAAAGATGTGCTCTGTTTCTCAGATCTGAATTCTTTCTTTCGGAAAACAGCGTGACAACTCAGAAGAGGGCATGCAACACAGCCACCTGTGTGACCCATCGTTTGGCAGACTTCCTGAGTAGGTCAGGAGGAGTGGGCAAGAACAACTTTGTACCCACCAACGTTGGATCAAAAGGTTTTGGCAGGCGAAGAAGAAATGTTCAGATGTAATCTGCTGAATGACCCCTGGAATATGGTAAGTGCATTACAGACATATTTCAGCAATATCAATGTCTTACTGATTTATATACATTTCAGTGCTTGGCTGGATGTCATATGAATTCTGGACCTCAATGAGCATGAAAAGCAAAATCTCAAATCAAGAACAGGATTTCACCTGCTACTTTTAAAGAAAGGATAGGAAGCCTGTGTCCCTCTAAAGTTTGTCGGTCTCCAGCTCCTGTAACCCCTTGAGCATTGGCCATGCTACCTGGGGATGATCAAAGCTGTAGTTCAGCAACTTCTGAAAGACTTCAGGTTCTCTATCTCTGCTTTTAAAAAACCATCCCCTCTCATCAATAAATTACTTGTGGGTTTTTGGTGTGTTTTTTTTTACAAATTCAGGAGGATATTAGGGAGAAAGTATGTAGATGGTCATTTTTCCACCTTAATATTTAGTTGGAATAAACATAGCAGAACTAGATCTTCATGGTTGCATTTGATGTTAACAGTGCAATCATATGCATTCCTATTCAAAAGGAAGTCCCACTGTATACAGTGGGGGTTAGGACTGGAGCTGAAATGGTTCAGCTACAAGAACTGAAATTTATTGGCCAAGTAATGGATGCTTCATGGAAGCCAAATATTAAACAATCATAAAACCGAATGAATTATTTGTGCATCTTAACATGTAATGCAGGCATTCTGGGGTTTCATTTAGAATCCGTGTGTTACTTGCCATGCATTTAGTCTGCCCAACTACTGCCATTTAATGATTAGTGAATGAAATGTGTGAAATGTCATGGGAGCGGTAGGATTTTCTTTTCGAGGTCAAGATGGTGGTGAAACTCCATACTCTTGTCTCACTTCCCTGTACTCTAGTCTTTCTACATACCTCTGGAGTTAGTTAGGTTTGGGAGAAAGCTTCAGGATCCCACCACTTTCCCCTTATTTTATTTTATTTATTTAACAAAAAGTGCATACAACTTGATTGTTAAAACAATCTGTAAGTAGTTTTTTTTAAAAATATAGAATATGGAACATTAAAATTCTTGCTTAAAACAGTTAAAAACAAGTATATAAAAGCATTCAAAATAGGAATTAAAATCAGCAATAGCTAAGAAAAGAGAGAAAGCACCTGTTGCTTCTGTATGTCTAGATTTGCTTTCCTAAACCAGTGTTTAAGGTGCTGCCTCCTTGTGCTGTTACCACAGCATTGTATATTTCTGCATGGAGATTTCCCCACTGGGTTGAAATGGATGTTGAACTGGCAATGCCGGCTAGCTCTGTTTCTCCTGGAATGTTTCCAGATTTTCCTTCCAAGTTAAAGGGTGAGGAATGGGCACTCTAGATCCCTGGCCTTGACTTAAGATTCCCCTCTAGCATAATAGCATGGGGTGAGTTGGCATCAATGCAGAAAAGTAGTAAGAATACAGTTTTGCTCTCAGGCCATCCAAACAAATTCTGAGTTTTTCTTCTTCCCGTCCTTAGAAGCCATTTGACTCACTTTTGTCAAGGCTGCTCCTGAGATGGCTCAGATATTGTGGAAGTGGATCACCTTGTTTTCTCCATCATTTAGGTCGCCTGAGGTTCTAATATCTCACCAATCTGAATAGATGACTTGTGAGAGAGTACCTTTTTAATGTATTTTTTTCTAATTTAAATGCTGAAACATCAATCTGGTCATCCGTAGGCATATCATAACTGCCCTAATACCTTTCAAGCAAACGCTTCCTAAAACAAACCCCTTTGATGGTTTTTTTGGGTTTTTTTAAACCCAAGAACCATTGTATGAGGTGTGGCAATCAGTTTACCCAGTGTCCTAATTACTCAGGGGGTCATTTCAGGGATGCTCAGGTATGTGGAAACAGAAAATGTTGGGAAGCAGTCCAATGCTCCCTGAGAAAAGGGCCAAGATGCCTTGGGCTTCCCTGAATTCCCAGCATTGCCAGATGTCTATGTGATGCAGTGGAAAAAAGTGCCACCACAAATGCTGCTGTACTGGCATTGGGGCCTGGCACAGGGGGTTTGGTGTGTGTGCCAAGAAAGGCTTTCCCTCATTCTCTCCCCAACCCCCCCCAATAAATAGCAGGAAAAGAAAAGCTACGTGGTAGGGCATAGGTGGCTCCATCAAAGATCACTCTCCTCTCCATAGGATTGCTCTAGCAAATTTGTGTAACATCTAATTTGATTTCTTTCAGATTGCCATGAAACTGAGCAGCAAACGCCTTTTAATTTCTCTTGAAAGCAACTTTCTTCCATAAATCAAGATGGCCGAATAAAAGACTCATTTTTGCATCCTTCTAATATTGAAGAAATGTTTTTGTTTTGAAATTAAATTGAAGCACTTCTGTTATATATATAAGAAATATATATATCTCAAGATAATTATTCAAATTAAATTATTGTATATTCTTTTTATATGCAGTTCTATTTCAAATAAAATGTGACAGCATCTATTTATTTACTTATTTATCTTCTAGCATATCTGTGAAATATGACCCATGCTATTTATCTTGGCAATACTGCCAAATCTCGGGGATTACACTAAATTGCTGCCTATCAAGGTATATCTGTAAGATATGGTGTGCTGTGCCTTGATGTAAAACAGTTAACTGACATGATTGTACAGTATGTTTAAAAAAATACACTTACAATATTGTATCATTTGTGAATTTATGCAAGATTAAAAAAAGTATTTTAGATACACATGGATTGAGAAACTGATCTTTCATTTAAACATTTTCTTTATTGCTAATTTACTATGCAGATATTTGAAACTCTTGGCAGTGGTCACTGTTGGATATCAGATTCAACAGAGCTTTGCTAAATTTCAGCACGGCACTTGGATGTTCTATCTAATGTCTGATGCTATAGAATATGAACAGAAAGCAACAATTTGAATGTTCAAAACCAATAAATCCCTTGTTTGCAGACACCCTCATATGTAAAGCCATTTTTTTTTGGTTCCGTGTCTGCTCCCAGCGCAATGGAACCCTAGTCATGGCTATGACCATTGTGTGCTACAGCAAGTCAGAGTCTACATTCTTATAGATAAGATGGAGAAATTAATGTTTTTCTTTCCATGCAGTATTTCCCTTTGTTACTGAGAGTGAGGATGTACATCAGCCTTCCCGAGTTAGCTGCTTTCTAGATGTTTTGGACCAATCCTCATTAGTCTCCATGCTGTAGCCTGTAGTCCAAAACTTGGGGGTGGCAGCACCAGGATCACAAAGGCTGATTGATGTAGATGGAGAATCTGCCGGTTTATCAAGGATTGCAGAAAACATACATTCCTAGCTGTTGGGTAGTTTTAGGCTACAATCCTAGGCATGCTTACCAGGATGCAAATCCACTCAATTCAGTGAATTCCATGTTTACTCACAAAGAGATCTGTGAGTAAACATGCTGCGAGGGTATCATAAGGAAGCACAAAACAGAAGACATCCATCTGCTCAGGGCTGGCATCCAAGGCAAACCCCAAAATGATGCCTCCCAGCCAGGGAAGAAAGAATGAACGAAGATCTAAATCAGGAACAAAGGGGAGGGCGATAAAGATCTACACTGGGAGCAAGGGTGGGAGGAAACCAGCAACACCTCCTATTTGCAGAAAGGCTGCTGTAGAGGTGGCATTCAGGGGAGGTGCTGAGGAGGCAGCAGGTCTGGCCTCTAAAGAGCTCACCTCAACCATTGGTGCCAGACGGCAACAGCAGTGGGTAACACATTCCTTGTAGGCCAGATTCCACTGCCCCTTTGGATCCTGCTGCCAGAGGCAGAAACCTTACCATGCCTCATAGGTGGGCCAGCTCTGCATCTGCTGTAACAAAGATGCTGAATACACAGAGAAGCCATTTCAGACTGTAAGGCTCTGAAATACGAGTCACCTTTGAAATCAATTTGACCAGGCTGTCACTTTGAGTCTTTTCCTGGAAAGAGGTTTTCTGGTTAGGAGTGGGAAACTGGGAAAATGATCACCAGAAAACTTGGCTAAAGCTATATTTAAAACAAAGTGTTTTATAGGAAGAAAATGAACTCCCTGCTTTTAAAAATACTGAATGTCAGATTAATGCTGCAATTGAAAGCTGATTCTAAAGCCAGCTCCGTCAACTCAGGGCAGACCATTACGGAATCATAGAATCATATAACTGTAGAGTTGGAAGGGGCCTCAATGGTCATCGAGTGACTCTAGACCAACTCCCTGCAATGCAGGAGTCTCAGCTAAAGCATACATGACAGATGGCCATCCAACCTCTGCTTAAAACCTCCAATTTGATGAGGATCCTCTCGGTTCCTTAATTCAAGTTGTTTATAAAAACATTGAACAAAATAACAGGCCCAGGACAGAATCCTGCTGCACCCCACTTGTCATTTCCCCCCATGATAGGCACCATTAGTGAGCACTCCTTGGGTTTGGTCACTCAACCAGCTACAAATGCACCAAACAGTCACCTCGCCCAGCCAACATTTTACCAGCTTCTCTGCAAGAATATAATGGGGGACTTCGTCAGATGCCTACTGAAATCAAGATACACTATGTCCACAGCATGAGACTTCTTTGTTTTTTGAGAAGCACATGCTGGGTCTTAGTAAAGCATCATTTTGTTAATGCTCATAGACCAGCCATTTAATTATCTGTTCTAGGACCTTCCCTGGTATAGATGTCAAGCCCACCAGTCGGTAATTACCCGGGTCTTCCTTTTTCCCCTTTTTGAAGATGGGGACAACATTTACCCACCTCTGAGTCTGTAGGGACTTCACCTGTTCTCCAAAAATTCTCAAAGATAATAGACAAAGGCTCTGAAATTACACCCGCGAGCTCTTTTAGAACCCTTGGATGCAGCTCATCCGGCCCTGGAGATTTGAATTCATTTAAAGTAGCTAGGTGTTCCCTTACCATCTCTTTTCCTATCTTGGGCTGTAGCTCTCTCCTTACATCATTTATTCTGTTATCACCAGGTTGGGCACTGCTTTCCTTTTGGGTGAAGACAGAGGCAAAGTAGGTGTTGAGCAGTTCTGCCTTCTCTCTTTCACCCAATAGCATTTCTTCGTCTTCTCCACTCAGAGGTCCTACTACTTATTTGTTCGTCCTCTTGCTTT
This sequence comes from Podarcis gaigeae, assembly GCF_964106915.1. Classification (NCBI taxonomy): domain Eukaryota; kingdom Metazoa; phylum Chordata; class Lepidosauria; order Squamata; family Lacertidae; genus Podarcis; species Podarcis gaigeae. Next base: position 70,817,414 of record NC_139678.1, read on the forward strand.
GAACATAGCTGAAGAAACCTTTATCATTATTTGTAACCTCTTTTGCAAGTCTGAGCTCATTCTGAGCTTTGGCCCACCTGACCTTCTCCCTGCAGCTGCTGGCTACTTGTGTATCCCCTCCATTGTGATTTCCCCCTTTCTTCCATTTCTTATACATGCCCTTCCTAAACCTCCACTCATCTGTAAGCAACTTATGCAGCCACACTTTGCCTCCTACTTTTCTTTCTTTTTGGAATCGCCTGCATTTGTACCTTTTCACCTTTCAGAAACTCCTATCCATCTTGGACTCACTTATCACTGAGTATTCCTGACCATGGGATCTCACCCATAGTCCTTAAGTTTTTTGAAATCAGCCGCCTTAAAGACCAGAGTGCATGTCCAACTGCACTCAGCGTTCCCTTGCCTCTCTATCATGAAACCCAGGAAGACATGGAAACTTCCTTTCAAGGTTCCCAGTTCTCCCACTTCATCAGTCAGTTCCTCCCTGTTGGTGAGGTCCAGATCCAAGATAGATGACCCCCTTATTCCCCCCCGCCACTCCACCTCTTGGGAAATAAAATTGTCAGTGAGGCAATTGAGGAATTTCTTGGACTTTACATTCTTGTCCCAACAGATATTGGGGAAGTTGAAGATTTCCATGACTACTATATCTTTCTTTTCTTTTGAATGTTTGCTAATGTGCTCTAGGAAGGCATCATCCAAGTCTTCCGTCTGGCTTGGAGGCCTTTGGCAGACACCCACAGTAAGGTCACTGTGGTTTTCCTCTCCTACAATTTTTACCCCTATACTCTCAACCTGCCTTCCATGCTCCAGACCATGGGCCTCTTCACAAGTGCGCACATAATAGACCTTCACACAACAGAAGAAAAGCTTGCCGGATCTGGCCAGCAGCCCATCTAGTCCAGCATATCCTGTCCCAGCATCCTTAACTATTGGTCATGCTGGCTGGGGCTGATGGGAGTTGCAGTCCCTCAACATATTTTAGGGCACCAGGTTGAGGAAGGCTGTTCTAGGTGATTCTAATATGCAGCACCCAAACAACCCTCATTATATAGGACAACTGATGTAAATTTAAGCATGTTTTGACTCACAGAATCACACCAGATGGTCTTAGTGTAGCGCTCTGATGGTAAAGCAGATGTGGGAGAGAAGCTAGCATCTGTTATGCAATATGATGCTGTTCACATAATTAACTCAAGGACCCACCTTCATCCACTTTGTCCGGTAATTCTCATTATTTGCGTCTCTTTGCTTATCTCTCATTGGATGAATTGAACTTATCTTTGTGAAAGCCTTCCTAGCTTTCTATGCAAGAACTAAGCAGGGCTAATGCTATTGTTTCTGTCACAGAACCTTGCCAAAAGCAGAATTTAGCAGACAGCAGTAAATTCTGGTTTTAGCGATCACATCCAACATGGTCATGTATAATTAGCAGATGGAATGTCTGCATGTGGAGTGGGTAATTTTTATATATATTTTTTTAAAAAACTATTTAGATAATGTAAGGCTATGTATACTTTTTATTCTTTCCTGCATGAACATAGATAATTACCATGGCCACAAGGTGAAAATTGCAGCTCTCTGAAATCCATGGATGTTTTGCCGTTGCCTTAATGGGGTCAGGGTTTCACTTACAGGGTGGCAGATTTTGCTGAGAATATATTACTGACCTGGATTTCAGAAAGGCAGCTCTCCAGTAGCTCACATTTATTTTTGTTTGAGCTGTAAGTATTAGTAGCACTTCTGCAAAACCAGGCCCAGATCGAGGGAGGGGGTAAGGGGAGGGCATGTGCCCCGACTGGTGTGTTAGGAGGGCATTAACACAGCATCCTGCCCTGATGGCAATACAATGTGGGAGAGAGAGTAGGGAGGTGTGCTGTGGCCATAGCACATTACTCTGTGACTCCTTAACTTCCATCCAGGTTCTGCTTATTAGAAATGACTGGATCAGCAGGAATGCAAAGTAGGATAGCTCAGTTGGTTAGAGTGTGGTGTTGATAACACCAAGATTGCAGGATGATCCCCATATTGGACAGCTGCATATTCCTACATTGCTGGGGGATGGACTAGATAACCCACAGGGTCCCTTCCAACTGTGCAATTCTATGATTCTGAGAAGGAGTCATGCCCTGACAATGCAGGATGCCCAGCTGTGGCCCATCCACCTCTTCACTAAGTGAAGGAGGCCTGTTGCCCTGGCTCTCACTGGAGAATAAAGAACTTATATGTGGAGTACAGTTTCTGCCAAAATCAACAATAACAACAACAGTTTATTTTCTGTACCCCACCATCTGGTTGGGTTGCCCCAGTCATTCTGGGTGGCTTCTAACAGAATATACAAAAACACAACGGAACATCACACATTAAAAGCTTCTCGATAAAGGGCTACCATTAGATTTCTACAGAAGGTCATATAATTATTTATCTCTTTGACATCTGATAGAAGGGCATTATACCCGGCAGGCGCCACTGCTGAGAAAGCCTTTTGCCTGGTGATATAGCTCAAAACACTGCTTTCCCCCACCCCTCCTTCATTTACCCTTGGCATTCTATTTTATCTTCCCTCCCATTATCTTCCCTCCCTCATCAGATATTTTTCTTCTGGCTACCCTACAAAGCTGTATGACCTGTATGAAATTTAATCCTAGCCAAACTGACGACTTTCCCTTCCCTCACAAAAGCGGGGTTGCTTCCTGAAAACTTGGAATGTTCAGACATGTTTCATGCGGTGCTGTCAGCTCAGTCTCTCAGTATTATAGGCTTCACCACCCCAAGGTCAGTACTGTTTCATGGATGTTCAGAAGATTTCTGACCACTCACATATCTGCTGTGCGGAGGGGCAAGTAGCCCTGTGACCCAGCCCCTAATGCACATGTGCTTCTCAGCCTTGCCTCAGATCATCATCTCTGCATGTTTGGTGTGATGTCTGAAAGGGAGTACATACAAATGCAGTTGTATATGTATAGGTTTTCCATGCAGTCAGAAACCCTGATTGTGCAGGATTCCCAATCATATTATGGGGTATGCGACCACATCTCTGTGTGTATTGTTTCTCCCTTTCTGATGTTGCACTGAATGTGTGGACATTGGAGGTGGGACCTGGAAGTGTGAGGAGGCCAGAGATGGAAGGTGTGTGGCTCCTATTTCCCCCTCCATATCTTTGCTTCTCTTTCCATATGTTGCATATACCTGGAGGTGGACCTTCTGAGCATCCCAGCAGATATTCTGAATGCACCTAGATGTTTCCTTTCAACATTTCTGTGAATGATGGTCCATGAAGCAGTTTCCCTCCCTCACGATATCCCCCCGCCACAGCATAACATATTTGGATTCCTGTTATCTCCTGTGAGCAAACAAAAATAGTTTGCGAACAGTGAAGTTATTGTATGTAACTATTAAGCATTTTCAAACAAGGACACTCCTAATTGTTTAAATTGATTAAGCCTTTGTTTAATCTTTTGGACCAGGTTCCATTTCTGTGAAGATAGTGCTGTGCCTATCTTTCTTTTTTAACCAAATTTACAGGGGAATTGAATTGTTTGTGTCTTATTCCAGACTGATTGCAATTGACATTTAATTGTTATCTTGTTTCTTTTTAATGCCAAAGAGTTGCACAGTTCTTATCTGCCTTGAACCCTTTTGAAGAAATTGGCGTCCTAATGAAATTAAATAGTGTTCTGATCTTTTGTTTTGTTTCCAAACCTTTTGCAATGCATATCCTTTATAAATACTTACTAATACATTAACTTTCATGTTAGTGGAGCAGTGTAACTATTCATAATGTACTCTTTTCTAGATAGTGCAGAAGATAGGATTAAAAAGCAATATAGATCCACTTAAGCTTCATTAATTCATTAATTCATGGGGAGGGGGAGACTTTAGAGAGATGACTATGCAAAAACAGTTTAAAAATAGGATTAGTCAGACATAATAAATTAATAGGAGGGATAGAAATAGTTTAATAAAATATATAAATAAAATACAAGTGTCATTATTTTAGGGAATAGTGTGCATCTGCAAAAACACCTCAAATATACCAAACACTCATGAAACCAATCACATGTAATCAAATAGCTAATACATCCATTATACAGTTGCTGATCCCAGAAGCCAAACAAAATTGTGTATATATCAAAGACACTTCCCCACTTTGGTGTCACACTTCATCTTTACACTATGGAAGGTTGGTGAATTATACGTTAACAATGGACCATAGATCCATCGACTCCCTTAGATACAATTCATTGATTCAAATAGAATAGAAGAAATTCTGATTTATAATCAATACCAAAGCACTCCCCAATTGTGAAAAATGTCATAGAGCCTAGGACTTGCCGATCAGAAGGTCGCGGTTCGAATCCCCGCGACAGGGTGAGCTCCCGTTGCTCGGTCCCTGCTCCTGCCAACCTAGCAGTTCAAAAGCATGTCAAAGTGCAAGTAGATAAATAGGTACTGCTCCGGCGGGAAGGTAAACGGTGTTTCTGTGCGCTGCTCTGGTTTGCCAGAAGCGGCTTAGTCATGCTGGCCACATGACCCGGAAGCTGTACGCTGGCCCCCTCGGCCAATAAAGCGAGATGAGCGCCGCAACCCCAGAGTTGGTCACGACTGGACCTAATGGTCAGGGGTCCCTTTACCTTTACCTTCATCTCCCTGACAAAAAGAGTTGGAAGATATAAAAACAATACTGTAAATCACAGATAGAGCTAATTAGCTGACATGGTCCAATTTTACACTGGAAGCTACCCTCTCTTTCTTTATAACAAAGGAGTTTTTTCCTTGACGCTCAAGTTTCCCATCCAGAGGGAGTTTTTGACATGGGCACTTTGCATCAGATCTTCCTCCAGACCAATAGTAACCATCTCCTGAGAGGGCTGTACCACTTCAACTGATGCATGGTTGAATTACTTGCAGTTCTATAACTGTACATGGAAGCAAAGTGAGACAATTTCCCTGTTCTGTATCTCTAGACAACAATCCCATAAAACTGAAAAATAGCACTGAAGTACTGTAAACACTTTCAAGTTAAGGAGTGAAAAATGCAAGTTTTTGAAGCTAGAGGGCATAGGAGACATAGAATGTACGAGTGCAGCATTTACCACTTAAAAATATGAGATGGCTGTTTACAGTCGTTTTCTCATCTTATACAATACGTCATTCATGCTGTAACACAATAGGGCACTGTTCAGACTGATTATATCCTTTTCCATAGAAGAAGGCATTGAAATCCTTTCCAGAATCTTAACGAGGTTTTCATATGCAATTGGTGAAAGTAACGACAGCAGCAGCAGAAGCAGCAGCAGAAGCAGCAGCAATGTTTTGATGTGGTCCATGAATATAATAGAGATTCTAAATTACAAGTACAGACATATAGTTATTCACAATGTGGGGTTGGAGTGGGGCAATTGGAGGAAGAAGATGCCAGATCCTGCCTTGTGCCCTTCTTCTGCCCCAGCATGGATCCCTCACAGCTGGGCTTGCTTTAGGTCAAACCCATTGGTCCATTTAGTGCAATATTGTCTACACTGATTGGCAGCGGCTCTCCAGGATTTCAGACCAGGGTCTCCCCCAGCCTGGAGATGCGAGGAATTGAACATGGGTACACGCAAAGCAGTTGCTCTACCACTGAGCCATCATGACCCTGTTGGAATTCTGCCTGGGTCAGAGGAATGTGCCACAACGTAGGCACCGGCAGATATTCCTTGTCGACCTCCCGCTGCTACTCCCGGCAGATAAGCAGGCGAGGTCTCGGCGATTCTTCCCAGATGTGAGAAGAACACACCGTTCATTCTCTCTCCCCTTTGGAATCCCCAGGGAGGGGAAAGAAGCAGACAGAAATCTATTTACATCCTTTATTTCTGTCTCTTACATCAGTACAGAGAAACATGTCTGCACTCAACAGCAGTAAGAATAAACTCCGCCCATGTACTTCCAGTACGGGTCATATGACACACACACTGAGCTAACATCCGGTGCTCAGTACAGAATGGACTGCCCCTTTGTTCCCATGGCAACAGTCACAAACATCCTGTCTGGCTTTCCAGCCACAAGCAGCTGACTGAGCTGCTAGAGCCTTTGCTTGTAGCTGCATTGCTTCTTTATGGTAACATACTCCCCCTAAAGTATCAATGTGTGCTGCGAGCAAAGCGTCATCCAGAGAAGAAAACAAACAGTTGTTATACTTATAACATTCTCCTGTTGTTTCAGTTCCACCCTTGGAACTACCCGCCACTGGTTTCACCAATGTACCTCTCTGGTTGTGTGACTTCCAAGGAATGAGTGCTTCTGCATTACCTTGGTTAGCAACTCTCTGTTGTGCCTTTGTCTCTGACTCAGACACAGCTTCAATCTGTCCTTGGTCGTTTACAACAGCAACACATGCAACAGCTATGTTTGCAAACTCCTTTGAATACCTCTTTGGTGGTACACCCTTCGTTGCTCTCTCAGACCTACGTAAGAGGTGCTGCTCTTCTTTGCTTTCTGGTTCAGCCTCTGAACTCTCTGGAGAACCAGTACTAAGCTTAATCAGTGGTTCATCCTCCTCTTCTGAGGGTCTAGTCATTATGTGAGATTTCCTCTCAATGACTGTTACAACTGAGCTCCCTGAGCTATCGCTGTCATCATCAGTACTACTGAACTCAATAAGATCAAAATCATCATCATCATCATCATCATCATCATCAGAATCATCTCCAGTGGGAAATGTGTGAACAATCACTCTCTCCTGTTCAGGAGCACTCTCTAGAAATTTTGTGAGAATCACCTGACCAGATTCAGACAAAATTACTCTGTAGAGACCCTTTTCATAACCCACAAAAATGCCTCTGGCATTCTTTACCCCACCTGGAGTTTCTGTTCTCACATGAGACCCAAAAACCTTGAAATGGGCAACTGAAGGTTTTCTATGGAACAGTTTCTCAAAAGGAGAACATCCCAACTCTTTTGAAACCTTTCTCAACCACGTATAAGTGTATGGCATCAGTGACTCCGCCCAGAATTCATTTGACAGATGCGAACTAAGCAATTGTGCATGCATTCCCTTTTGCAATTCTTTGTTCACCCTAACACAGACACATCTCTTCCATGCTTCTTCGGAACTAGCAATTTTGTGTCTTATCCCTTTCTCCTGCAGGAACCTCTGGAAATCCTGTAAAAGAAATAGTGGCATCTCATCTGTACAAAGACAAGCAATGTTAGCATTATGCATATTTTTAACCTTGTCACAAAACTCTTTAAACCTTTCTAAGGCTTCTTTTAGTTTTTCCAAAAGATAAATCCAGACATAATTTGTGAAAGAATCCACACACAGAAGGTAATATTTTGCATTGCCTCTAGATGGTGCTAGAGGACCAATCACATCAGCATACACCCGCTGAAATGCTCTGTCGACCCTCGAGGTCACCTTCTTGGTGTTCTTCTTGGTCAGACCTGCAAAAGAGATTATGTTAGAATCACAAGAATTACATTCCATGTAATCACTTTGATCAAAAGTCAACAAATACAGTCCATCTTTCTCTTTGGCAGAAAGATACAACTCTCCATCTTTGTAGATCTCGCAGCTTTCAGCATCATAGGACAGTTTTAGTCCCTTTTTAGCAATCTGCGAAATGCTGAGCAGATTGAACTTCAACTCTGGAACCAAATAAACATCGTTGATAGTCAAGTTCAGACTTTCAAGGTACACAGTTCCAATCCCGGTTGCTTCCAACTCCTGACCGTTGGCTTGTTGCACAGCGAAGCTTTGCTTCTTAAACGTCGAAAATAAATCCCTGCGTCCTGTCATGTGAACTGTCACTCCAGTGTCTAGAATGAAAGAGTTCCCCACTTCTGGTGTGCCCTTTAGCGACATCAAAGCCTTTGCAGTCTTTGCCTTTGGCTTGGTATGACTTTTGCCTGACACCTCAGACTTTGTGGAGCTCACCTTGGCTCCTTTCTGCTGACGTGGCTTCTTGCAGTTCCGCTGTAGATGCCCAGTTTGCCCACAATTGTAACATCGGACAACGTTTAACGCTACAGCATTTTCTCCAGTAGCAACAGCAGTGGGGGCGTTAGAACTCCGTTCTTCCCTCCCCCTATCTTTCACTTCCAGTGCTGCAAGTCTGTCCTGTTCATTAAGAATCACGGCATAGACCCTCTCAGAGGTCAAATCGTTCGCTGGAAGGGAACCAAGCTGACTGGCAACGGTTTTGTAAGTCCGATTCAAGCTGTTTATCACCATGAAGCAAAACACTTCCTCCTGCAAACAGAAATTGCGTTCCACCATCTGTTGACGCAGATATTTCATTTCCGTCAGGTGCGCTTGAACATCTCCATCAGGCCCAAGCCTCAGATTGGTCAGCTTCTCAAAATACAGCAATGCTGAAAAACCTGCATCTCTCTGATGTGTCCTTCGCAAAGTGTCCCAAACCTCTCGTGCATATTGTAAATCCTGAATATGCACAAGCTGGGAATCTGAAACACACAGAATTATAGCCGTCCTGGCCTTCACATTCTGTGACTCCCACGCACGTGTTGGTGCTGCAGGGATGGGGTTCTCAATCACCTCAAACAGTCTCTGATTCTGCAACAGGGCCTTCATCTTAATTGACCAAGATGAATAATAATCATTAGTTAAAAAGGGTGGGCTAGGCAGGGCTCCCCCCTTTCTTGGCATCCATTTTGAGTCCTTGCATTAAAACTCACTCTCAAGCAGCTAAAATCCAATAGCTGGTTGTTTACGCTCTTGCCACCTGGCAGCTCTGAATGCTAGCTAATTGGAAAGTTCCTTTCCAACAGTTCATGAGATACTGTAGCCAAAACATTCCATTGTTTTCGCGTCTCTCATGCACAGCCTTACAGCCAGCCCACTTCCGGTAGATTTTCACTTCACTGACGAGTGTTGCTTAGCAACAGTGCATTCCTTTCTTGTACAGGAAACCACAAGAATCTCTGGAATGCAAGCCTCTTCCCACTCGGAGCTGTTTTCCCCAAACTCTGCTCCCGTGAACCAGAGAATAACTCAATCTGCGTTCACACTTTTAAGCCTGAAATTCTCATACCTTGAGCTCCGTGGCTTGGCTGTCACTTCGTCTGGTCAGCTTCTGGCTGTAGGTGCAGAGGATTCAACCTCTCATTGCAGACTTCCATGGAGTGATGAAAACAGCAGCTCTGCTACTATTGTTGCAGACTTCCATGGATCGAAAAAACCATCAGCCATCCTCTGCTACCACTGTTGGAATTCTGCCTGGGTCAGAGGAATGTGCCACAACGTAGGCACCGGCAGATATTCCTTGTCGACCTCCCGCTGCTACTCCCGGCAGATAAGCAGGCGAGGTCTCGGCGATTCTTCCCAGATGTGAGAAGAACACACCGTTCATTCTCTCTCCCCTTTGGAATCCCCAGGGAGGGGAAAGAAGCAGACAGAAATCTATTTACATCCTTTATTTCTGTCTCTTACATCAGTACAGAGAAACATGTCTGCACTCAACAGCAGTAAGAATAAACTCCGCCCATGTACTTCCAGTACGGGTCATATGACACACACACTGAGCTAACATCCGGTGCTCAGTACAGAATGGACTGCCCCTTTGTTCCCATGGCAACAGTCACAAACATCCTGTCTGGCTTTCCAGCCACAAGCAGCTGACTGAGCTGCTAGAGCCTTTGCTTGTAGCTGCATTGCTTCTTTATGGTAACAGACCCTTCCCTACTAAGCCCCTCCCTCTGTGGGTTGCCTTAATGGGAATGGAGGGGGTTGCAGTTGCTACCAATCTGTTCAGCTTTTTTCAGGGCTGAATGGAGTTTTCAGGAGCAATGGTCCAGGGACAAATAGGAGGCTTGGAAGTCAGAGAGAAACAGCCAGCAGCCCATCTGTTTCCCACACCCCGTAGCATGGGACATTTTTTAAAAAGCACTCTAGAAAGGAGAAGCAGCACCAGGCCACCTGTTTTTTTCTTAGTCATACAGGTGGGAAACTTTGGCCCACTGAATGTTGCTGAAATACAACCCCCATCAGTCCTAGCAAGCGTGGCCAGTGGCCAGCAAGGATGGGAGCTCTAATTCAGAAACATCTGGAATGCCAAACTTCCCCCACACCTGCTCTAATAGACATTTTCCACCCTTCTCAGATAGGTCCATCAGGGAATTGAGGGTGCAGCAGCCTAGCCAACTGGGATCTTGGGGTTTTTGGAAGGGGAGGGCAATTGCTCTTGGAAGTGCTCATGCAAAACCTTTTTGATCAGACTGATCTTCTTAAGAGTGTACGTTGAGGGGGGTCTGTTTCATTGTTACACTGGAAATGTTTGATTGGTTTAGTTCTAAGGGCTATCCTCCACCCAATTCAGAAGCATTGTCAGAGTTCAATGACACATCCCAGCCAGTGAAAAGCATTCAAGGAGGGTGCAAAAGTAGGGGTGTGGCCTGGGGAGAGTTCTGATAACCAGACATGGAATTCCAGGGGGCTAAATGCATCCCATGGCATTGATGTTCCTCAGGGCTTTTTTTCCAACTGGAATTCAGTTCTAGCACCTCCCAGAGGGGCACCATTGCCATTCTAAGAGAACGAGGGAGGTGTTCATGGTGTGTTCCGGCACCCCTTTTTCTAGAAAAATAGCACTGGTGTTCCTTATCCCTTGGATAACATAGCTGTCTTCTGTGAAGGTACAGTATTGTAGGAGAACTATTTTCCCCATAAGATAGAGATGTACTTCACAAACATAGTACAAATTGGGCAAGTAAGATGCAAATGTATACCCAGATAAAGTATCAAAAAATTGTACAAGCAGAGTATTTTTCTGTTGAAATAAACCAGAAAAAACATGGAATCCCATGATGAGCATCGATATTTTCACTACGCTTGCATAGGTCTTAAAGAAGAAATCTGTGCCTTCAAAGCTGTGCTGCTTTCAGAAATTCAACAGGTTAGTTTCTCTCTGGCATGGAGATACATTCTGCTTTTTGATGGGGACTCCTATTACTGTATTTCTGACCATTAGCGGTGATGGCTGAGGCTGATGGGATCTCACTACATCTGAAGGATCACATGTTCCCCACTAGGGCAAAACAAGGAGGAGGGAAGCTTCCCCTGATGAATTTCTATCTAGTCTACAGCTGCGAAAGGCAGCTTCTAAACTTCATTTCTAATATTAGAAGCACTTGCTAACCCTAGGCTTCTCCTTAGTTGCTGCAATGATGTCCAAATATTGTTTATGTGAGAAAAGGAGAAGCTATCAGCAGAATCTAATGTGTGATGTTGACAGCAAATAATGCCAGACTAAACAGTGTATTGTTTTATTGAATAATTCATTTGCTTCTAAATTATGCAGTAATGGCTAGGAAATAAGTTCTGTTGAATACACTTGATGGCAACAGTAATGCAACACAAAATATTCTGATTGCATTAGATCTCTACCTGTTCCCAAGCGCACTTACATGCAGCAATTATTAGACTAGAAATTGAGAGGGCTTGTCTTTAATTTTATTCATTATAATGTGCTTTGTTTGAAAAGCACTTCAGAAATAATAATATATCATTATTACCACATGAACAGCAGGGCTGTCATGCGATTAAAGAAACAGTAACTGATCAAACATACTAGTTTCATTGTTTGACCAATTAATCTATCAAATCTACATAATTTTGAATAACACAGTGCTTCTGAAGCATTAAAATGTATCTTTAGACGAGACACACTTGCACACATACTTTATATGCTGACTTTCAGGGTGTGAAAAAAGAGCAGAAAGAGCACAAACACAAGATAACATAACTGGGTTAGTGCATATCTCTTGCACAGACCCCTTGCAAGTCTTTGGATATCACCCTTCATTTTAAAACAATATATAGTTCAGCCTGTTCTGCCAAGGCTCAGCAGAGGTAGCAGCAGCAGTTGGAACACCTCTTGTGCATCTGCACAGAGAGGGAGGCTGTCATTAGCAGTCCTGCTTTATAGGGTTTGTAAAAAGGTTAGGTTGGCAACTTGCTTTTTTACAGACCTCTGCTGCTGTGCCTTTGACAACAGCTTGATCTTTACACATAGATCAATAGATCAGCTTAGATAATGCTGAAAAGTCACTGGAGCAGGCCAATCCTTGGTCAGCTTGCAATCCTAGAGAAATTTTTTTTAAAATGAATTGCCCCAAGGGGCTATGAACAATATAAGAAATCGTTCCCCAGAGGATGCTCGTAAAATGATCCTATTCACAAGCTAAGGAGATAATGAAACCTTTTCTTCATGATACATGCCTGGTGCCCTCAGAGCTATCCTGAGAATAATTACAGGGTTTGCTGAGTGAAGAGTTCATTATATCTTTGAGCAGATGGATGGACCCCGGAACCTTAATATTCTGCACAACATTCATACTGAGACACATGTCTAGACTTATGAGAAGCCCTTGGAGGCATTATCAGTAACTCAGACAAATAAATATGAGCATGATCACCAGTAACAATGCCTTCTTTTTACAAGTCAAAGGAAAGAGCCTGAAAGAAAGCTCATTCGTGTTATAGCTACTTCCATTCCCCCATCCCCCAACTGTTGCACTTGAAACCATAGAGCAGTCAGTGTAGTTTCTGGGTGCGGGAGAAGTGAAACAAACTACTGGGTGAGATCCCATGGCCAGAAATACTCAAAGAGAAGGGTGTTCATGATGGATGGGAGTTTCTCAAAGGAGAGATATTGAAGGCACAAAGGCAAACAATTCCAGAAAGGAAGAAAAGTGGGAGGCATCTAAAGAAACTGTGGTGGCTGCATATGGAGCTTTCTAATTTAAAAGGGGCATGTATAAGAAATGGAAGAAAGGGCAAATCACAATGGGAGAGTATAAATGAGCAGCCACTACTTGCAGGGAGAAGGCCAGCTCAGAATGAGCTGAGGCTTGCAAGAGAGGTTACAAATAATAATAAAAGGTTCTTTGGCTATGTTCAAAGCAAGAGGAAGAACAAGGAAGTGGTAGGTCCCCTGTGTGGAGAAGGTGGAGACATAATATTGAGTGACAGAGAGATGGTGGAACTACTTCAACACCTACTTTGCCTCTATTTTCTCCCAAAAGGGAAACAGTGCTTAACCTGATGATAATAGAATGAATGATGCAGGGAAGGAGCTGCAGCCCGGGGCAGGGAAAGAGGTTGTTAGGGAACACCTAGGTCCTCAAGCCTTACCAACAGAAACTCATCCAACATAAGACTATCTGAAGAAGAAGTGGTATCTGAAGAAGTGTGCATGCACACGAAAGCTCATACCAAGAACTGACTTAGTTGGTCTTTAAGGTGCTACTGGAAGGAATTTTTTTTGTTTTGACTATGGCAGACCAACACGGCTACCTATCTGTAACTGGAACATAAGACTAGGCAGTGTTCTGGACACCCCTTGAGATTCAACAGCTGTAACAGTGGAGTCACAGCAAAATACTATAGGTTCTGCCCCTCCTTCCTGCCAGATGGAAAAAGACCCTGCATTGCCCAGAAAAGTTCTGCTGGACGGCACAATAAGGATGCAACGGAGCCAGCAAAGTAGGCCACTATGTAGGCTCTCCTCGTGAAATTTCCCATTCTGTCTGTAGGATCCCTTCAGGGAATAGTTCTGTGAAAAAGAGATCAAGAATCAATCTGTTGCTGCACAGATCTTTCTTTCTTTCTTTCTTTCTTTCTTTCTTTCTTTCTTTCTTTCTTTCTTTGGCAGGTCCAGTCCCTGTTTCCAGCTTCTAGAAAAGACTTCTTTGAAATCAGTTTAATTCAAGTCAGGACACCTGTTCTTCTTCCATGTACTCCTCACTCACTCACTCACTCACTCACTCACTCACTCTTATTGTTTGCCTTGATCCTTAAGGCCTTTCTGCCAAGTCTCTTTTAATGAATCTGAGCATGCGGGAGTAGATGGAAGAAGATGTCCTTTGCTTTCTGCCTAGGGTGACTGTTTCTTTAAATAAACTTCTAGTAAATGCTCCCATCCAGGAAAGAGCAGAAGTTTGCAGGAAAGCCACGTGAGGGGAGGAGAAAGAGGAGACAAAGAATAGATCCAAGTGGTTACAAAAGGGATTGCAGTGGTGATTTATTCCTCCAGGCTAGTTTAGAGAAAATCTAACTGAGCAGTTTGTTCTTCAGAAATCTAAGAAAGTGAGAAACTGTAAGTATATAGAGTTTTTCAAAAGATGAAATTTTAAGCAGCAGGGTCAGCCGTGTAGTCTACTCTGTCATTGCTGGGATCTTGCAACGAATCCTTCTGTTCTCTGAGAAATAGAGAGACTTCAGCCAAAACCTGTAATTTACCAGACTAACATCCTGTAGAGAGATAGTTTAGTTTTTAAGGGACAATTACTAAGCTAAGAAAAGAAAATGCTGTTTGATGCATTCGTATTGGCTTGCTTAATTATATATACCGTTCACTTTTCTTAAGCGTAGGTTTTTCTTGCTTTTAGGGGGAAAAAACAACATTGGGTGTGCCCTGTCTGCATTTCATGTTGGAAGCATAGAATTTCCACATGTGGGATCATTTACTTCTTTCAAAAGCAGCAAAAAACAAACGTAGTTTTGAATCCAATTGAAAATAAATCTTGTTCCAGATAAAGAAACAGAGGCACACCTTTCCAGCGCAGAGAGTTGAGTGTGCATCTCAGTTTCTTGTGGCTTCCTCGCATGCATATTTTTGGGATATTTCCTGTGTGGGTTTCCCATTATGCTGTTTTCTTGGGCATCAAGAAAGATATGCAAAGATCTGAGCTGAGAAATAAAGAGGGGGAAAAGTATTGGGGAGGGAAAACTCTGCTGTCTGAAAAAGATATGATCTCTTTTGATGACAATTCTTTTCAACGGACAATGTTCTCTTTAGTGCCGCTAGTCTAGTGAGATACATGCAGTGCAAATTGTGATCATATCCCAAGGCTGCCTTTTCAGACTTCTCAAATGGTGGGCAATGAGAGGATATTAATGGGGGCTAAACTATATATATTGGAGGAGTATGAAGGAACAGTGGAAGCAGTGGCTGCATATGGCTTGCTTTGGGTTGCCTGGTGGCATAACCCAAGTATTTACTGAATATGGAGTAAATATGGTATGTACATTTGTTTTTGCAGATGCTTAAACATTTCCCTGCTCACTTAGGCTGAACTTAGAACTGGCCTGATTTCGTCCACGAAGAAACTGGAATAACTTGGATGGATTGTACAAATTAACGGGCGATAAGGCGAGCCAGGGACGTGGGTGGCACTGTGGTGTAAAACCACTGAGCCTTGGGCTTGCCAATAGAAAGGTCGGCAGTTCGAATCCCCACGACAGGGTGAGCTCCTATTGCTTGGTTCCTTCTCCTGCCAACCTAGCAGTTCGAAAGCGCGTCAAAGTGCAAGTAGATAAATAGGTACCGCTCTTGCGGGAAAGTAAACGGCATTTCCGTGTGCTGCTCTGGTTTATCAAGAAGCAGCTTAGTCATGCTGACCACATGACCCGGAAAAACTGTCTGCGGACAAACGTCGGCTCCCTCGGCCAGTAAAGCGAGATGAGTGCCGTAACCCCAGAGTTGTTTGCGACTGGACTTAACTGTCAGGGGTCCTTTACCTTTACCTTTTTTCAAGACTAGCCACAATGGCTATATTTTGTCTACACTGTCAGAGGTAGTCAGCCTCTGAATACTAGTTGCTGATACTCACAAGTATGGAGAATGCTGTTGCACTCAAGTCTTGCTTGCAGGCTTCCCATAGTTATCTGGTAGGCTCCTGTGAGAACAGGGGGCTGGACTCAATGGGCCATTGGCCTATTCCAGCAGGGAGGTAGAATAGCACTAAGGAGTAACAATGCAAGCAACGTCCCCTAGCAGAAAAGCAACCAAGCAGACCAAGTAGACTCCAGAGAGGAACGAGAATAAAAGAGACTAGTTTAAAAGAACAAATAGAAACAAAAGGTGTTGTGGGTTTTTTTTTTGGGGGGGGGGGGTTTAGGATAGCGATCAGAAGGCAGCCCTTTTTAGGGAAGCTTTTAATGTTTAATAGACTATTGTATTTTCATATTCTGTTGGAAGCCGCCCAGAGTGGCTGGGGAAACCCAGCCAGATGGGCGGGGTATAAATAATAAATATTATTATTATTATTTATTAAAATGGGAACCATCCCTGGAAAAACAGAGAAACTTAGATGATAGGTTACCCTGCTTTGCTCGTGACCTGGTTTCTCGCCTTCTAAGTGCCCAAGTGCCTGCTTCCATGCTTTAAGGAAGGGATGGGGAACCTGTGGTCTTGCCGATGTTATTGGACTTCAACTCCTGCCATCACTGACCATTGGTCATGCCGGTTGGGTCTGATGGGAATTGGAGTCCAGCAACATCTATACACTGCTTTCAAAAGCTCCCAGTTGGATGGCTCAGTTGGTTGGAGCGTGGTGCTGAGAATGCCAAGGTTGCAGGTTTGATCCCCATATGGGACAGCTGCATATTCCTGCACTGCAGGGGGTTGGACTAGATGATCCTCAGGTCCCTTTCCGACTCGATGGTTCTAGGAATTAACTCCTCTGTCAATCCTGCTGCTGCTGTGCTGAGGAAGAAAGCACCTGGAGGCCGACTGTGTGTGACATGTAGACATGCTCTCCCAGCAAACCATGAGCAGTAGTCAAGAGCAGAAGCAAGGGAAGAGTGAACTGGGAACTTTTCAGCAGGGTGTGACAGCATGCTGCTTGTTCACATAACGATACATTTGGAGAAGACTATTGACGGTGCAAACCTATACATATCTACTCAGAAATAAGTCCCATTGTGTCCAGTGAAACTCCTTAGAAGGTGGGTCTAGTGCCAAAAGATGTGCTTTAGTTATCGTAAGTGATTGAGCAAAGTAAGATTTGCTTTTGAAGGAAACACCTGTGACATTCTCCAGATGGTAAATGTATTTGTGCTATGTCTTTTTTTAAATATAAAAAGTCCAAAATTTCATTTCAGGGGGAAAAAAGAATCTTGACAGTTTTTAAACATTTTTGTGATTAAACTGCATTTACAGATTTTTCCTGTATAGTGCATCTGGCATTTTTATTTGTGTGTGATGCTTCCTCCATTACAGGCCCCTGGGAAAAAAAGCATCTATGTTTATCTTGCTCTTTGAATGTGCTCAGCTCCTTTTCTCTGGGCTAGTTTAACCTCACCAGGGCCTTTAATTATGCTTCTCCTCCTCCAGCTGACCACCATAAAACTTCAAGCCCTTGCCACAAATCTGTAAAAATGTTTCTACTGCAATGGGAGACAAAAATAGAATAATTCCATGTCTTTTTGGATAGATGCCTAGTTGAAACTATGCAGTGTTTGACTGACAGAAGGCTGTAGTCTTTGCTGAAAAGTGGGTTTCCCTTCTTCAATGCACTGCATTTAGTTTTTAAGAGTATACAAGCAAGGGAAGGAAGAGAGGATTTATACTGGTTAGCCTCTGATGTTGACTGTTCCTTTTGTCTAACTTTCTGTGACTTATCATCATTCGGTCAGATTTTCTTCTTGACTTCCCCATATTCTTGGAGCACATCGTCATATGAACGAGTGAGTATTTACTTCTTTGGTTTTGAGTGGAGTGACTATCTTAGTTCCTTAAAGTTGTTATTTTATATGCAGCTGGATAGAATATCAAATACCAGTAGTGATCTTGGCACTAAAATTGTTCACTCTCTAACAGTTGTCATAAAAACAGACCTCTCAATTGTTCTTTAGATCATTTCAATGATAACTCTGCTTTATATGCAAGCAAGCAGCAGAAAGAAGCATGGAAAATAGTTATGAAAAAGTTTTGAATGTGCATTCCCTGGAGTCTTCTACTTTACAGCGATTCCGTTTACTTTCTGCATCTGCCTGCGTTTTAGCCAGAAATTGTATGCATAAGAAGAATTACAAAACTAGTTGGTAAATGAAGATAACAAAGAAGAAAAAAAAAGATATTCACTGGTGAGTTATAGAATGAAAAATGAAAACAAAAGAATATTACAGTGATGCATCAACATTCACAGTCTTCTAATGTGCCTGTGAGACTGCATCAATGCCCACCAGGATATCAATCCTTCTGGTAAATTTGCTTCATTTTACCGAATAAGTTTAGTTAATTCTGACAATCTTTTCCAAATGCTGTTGAGCATTATGTCCTGTCTATCTTTGTATATATGGTCATGAGGTTTCTTAAAACTTTTGTAGGCGATTTATCTATACAGTACTGATGTTTTCATATATGGTTGCTTCTTCATTTATTTCGGTGTAATGTTACTGGAAAGAAAACAACCACATTCCATTGTTGAGGGGGAAAGTTTTTTGAAGTTGTATATATGCCATATTCCAGAAGCTGCTGGCGTTTTATGATTTAAACAAGCAGGGGATTCCTTGAATGAATCAGAAGAGTAGTACTGATTATTCGTGTGAAAGAGAAAAAGGGTAATGAGTTCAGTCCTATACACATTAATAGGAATCAAGATTGTGTCTCCGCTTTGAAGTTGCAATTGCAGAATGGTGACTATGGCCCAGAGCAGGGATGAGTTACCTGTGACTCTCGAGATGTTATTGGACTTCAACTTCCAGCAGCCCCAGCCAGCATGACCAAGGCTCAGGAGTGATGGGAGTTGTAGTCCAGCAACCGCTGGAAACTCACAGGTTCCCCACAGCTGGCCTAAAGGGAGCAAAGGGAAAGGACAGAGTGAAGCAGCTGCATCTACCACCAGAAACTTGCCAGGGGAGCGGGCAGTAATTGAGATGCTGAGGAAAAGATGTACGTCTGCCACATAGCCTGCTCTGCACTCCTTAAGTTATCCTAATGTCCTCAGAGGACACTGTGTTGTTGCTAGTACTGAAGGAAAAGCCAAGTTCCAGTTTGGTTGCTCGAGTAGAAGAATGCCGTTCTTCTCATGTGGCGAAATGTCTGGCTCCCAAACATGCTTCCCTCTCACCCCTGTTAGTTTTCAGAGGGCCCTCCCCTTTCTCTGTCATCTTAAAGAAGTAAACAAGCCGTGTGTGTATGGGGTGTGTATATTTGTGAAGAGTGTGTGTGTCAGGGTATTTTTTGTACTGTTAATACTTTAATACTATGTCTTACTGCTATTAATAGGCCTAATAATCCTTACTACTATTAATGGGTCATTCAGGTATTGCAAATGGGTCATTTGTAACAGGTGGTGTGTTTTTTGCTTATTGGATTTTCTGTGGAATGGGTCAATCTGAATTAAAATGGGACAGTGGGGGAGACTGGCATTTAGATGCTGACAACATGGTGTTGATGCTGCAAAAAAGTGTATATGCATGAGGAGCACCTATCGCGCAATAGGCTCCAGTAGTTTGTGACAGGGAGGGATGAGCAGTTTGTGCGTGTGTTAAAGATGGTTGAAAATGAGACATGGTTGTGTAGAAAAGTTATTAGAAATAACACAAAACACCCACATCTATAAATTTTTGTGGAGCTCTCTTTGTAATATCTACAGCGGTGCTATATCTTTCCAGTTCTTTATTCCTTAGCCAAGTTTAGCAGCAAACCAGATGCCAAGAGTGGCATGAGGAGCCCTTTGAATCTACATGTGGGCCATATATAACTACCATTCCTTTGAGGAATTCTTAGCAGATAAAAAGTTAGCTAGACCAAGTTTGGATATAACACTAGGGCAAGCAAACATATGCTCGGGTCACTGGAGAGATCGTGGCTGCTTTTACCACCTCTGCTCCTACTACAACTTCATGTGGCTGTGATCCAAGTCATGGTTTATGTATGAACTCATGGTTTATCTTGCTCCAGGCTCAAATGTAATGCCAAACCATGGCTTTATCTCACAGCAATGTGGCAGCAGTAGGATTGGAGAAGGTGCAAAACAGCCACGATCTTCTCGCTGGGAAGCTCCATGTCTGGGAATTCATGTTAAGTAATGGTTTGACTGAGTGTTGCATGTGATCTGGGCCAGTGACTTTACTTGGTTTGCCTAGAGACCATCAGTAAACACTACCATACTTTCAAATACCTCTATTTCTTCCTTATTACAATTTCTTTAGAGCTGTTCAGATAATTTATACATAGCATAACTTCTCAGTATGAATAAGTTGTAAATGTGTCTCTCAGTGAGATGAGTGCCGCACCTCATAGTCACCTTTGACTGAACCTTCTAGGGGTCCTTTACCTACCTTACCTTTTTTACCTATGTGAATTAGGAATGTGTGTGGGGGGGTGGGGAGGAGAGTTCAATCTTGTTTGTGTTTTAACAAGAAACTACATAATCCACACTTCTCAAACCTGTGTGTGAATTATAAGACAGACCCTTCACAATTTGCACAAATTCTGCAGAACATTTCTCCAGCTAGGTAATGTGTACAAAAATCTATACACATGGATAAAATTGAAATATATAGAAAAATAAAAAAATGTCCAGTAGCACCTTAGAGACCAACAATTTTAATTTTTTTATATATATTTTGACTGCGTCAGACCAACACGGCTACCTACCTGAAACTAGAAACATGGATAAAATGTATATTAGCAAAAAGAGCATACAAATACGTAAGAACATAAGAAGAGCTTGCTGAATCAGGCTGATATCCCATCTAATCCAGCATGCTGTTCTCTTAGTGGCCAACCAGATGACTCTGGGAAACCCACAAGCAGGATCCAAGCACAAGAGCACACACCTCTGTAGTTTTCAGCAACTGGTATTCAAAGCATTACTGCCTGTAATTGAGGAGGCAGAGCATAGCCATCATGGCTCATAGCCACTGCTAGCCTTCTCCTCCATGATCTACTATAACTCCATGTGTGATATTAGGCAGAATTGCTCCGCGAAAAAGTGTATAGGCAAAATTGCAGGAGACTATAAATAGCAGGAGAAATTTGCACTGAAATGCTGATGACTTTTCATGAGGACTTGCTTAAAAAAATAATAATCACCAGCTGATGTGGAAATGTGGAGAAAAATAATTGATTGGGAAAATGAGAAGCAGAGACAAACCACAACCAACAGATTTGCCCATGCTTATTGTGCATGCACTGGGACTCCCTTGACATTGGCCCTTAATCCTATAAGCGCTCCTCCTCTTCAAGAAAACAAGTCTTATCCAATGTGACTTGTATACACACACCTCCTTTGCTGTCTTCTACTCACCTGGTTTTGCCTTCGACTGCAGGCCACCACCCATCCACCTGCACCCACTATTAGCACAGCACTGGATTTTACCCAAGGTCTTTTACCAGTTCCCCAAGCTGAAGTTTCAAGTAAAGCTCCCCTGACACTGACATAAACAAGATGGCTTGCTGAAGACCTCTCTTCCGAAGTAGAAAGGTGCAAGGCTATATGGAGTCCACCAAAGACTTCATCAGGGCTTTAGTGTTTTAAACCAGGGATGGGGAACTTGTAGTCCTCTTTCGAGATACCGGTGGACTTCAGCTAACATCAGCCCCAGTCAACATGCCCAGTGACCAGGAACAATGGGAGTTGTAGGACAGCAACACCTGGAGGACCAGCTGCTTTAAACCTTTTCATTCCCAGGACTGATGCATTCTGCCTTTGCATTGTGCAAGAATCCTATGCACATTTAGCAGGCAATGAACTCCATTCAACACCTTTTTGTTATTCACTTAAGAGTGAGTGGTACTAACACATCTACTTCAGTATAAAATCCAGATGCTGAAATTAACAACTCCGATCCTCGTATACTTGTCATGACCTAGAAACCATCATGACTTTAGTGTGCATCTATCATGAGTGCCTAATTTAATTTGTTACTAGACAGCTCAAATTTAAATGAGAAATAATCACTGTATTGTTTTGGAGTGCCTAGAGAATAGGTTGCAAAAGAATAGAAATGAATCATGGTGTAAAATCTAAATATGGCAGTAAACAAAAAAAATCCTAATGGAGTCTTTGGTGTTGAATTGTGTGGAGAGTTTTGTTGTTGGTAACAAAAGTGAAATTGAGATTTGAGCTGAAAACATTCCATTGTATGTTTCCATGGCAACATATGGCGACCTGTACAATAACAAGCCATGGGCATTGATTGATACAGCCTGTCCTCTGTTCAGGAAAACTGTTCCCTCATTCCTTATAATTATGGAAAGAAACAAAGAGTGATACATAAATGAGAAAAGTCACAGAGAGCTTGGCTTGCTGTCTGCCCTAAGTGAAGACCATGTCTTTACAGAGCTCTTGTTCATATGATACTTAGGGAATTTGTGTGGTAATGGAACAGTGGTGATGCAATGCAGGGATGGGGAACTTTAACTTCCAGCAGTGCTAGTGGTCAGGGCTGATGGCAGTTGGGGTCCAGCAACACCTGAAGGGCCACAGGTTCCCAGGCTTTGATATAATGAGGTATGAGCTAGTCTTCAAAGAATAGCTAGTCCACAAAGGACCCATGAGCAATTCCTTCCCTCTCTTTCAGAGAGATACCACATGAACAGGCCTCCACATTATCAGACACTTGTCTGAAGGTCGCCAGTCATGGCTGGCCCACCTATGAGGCAAAGTGAGGTCACCACCTCACGCGGCAGAAACCTCAGGGGCGGCCGATCCCAATGTAGATATTTACACCCCCCCCAATGTAGATCTTCATTCACCCCTTCTCTGGCAGGGAGGGAGGCACCATTTTGTAGTTCACCTCAGATGTCAAAATGTCTTGGGCTGGCTCTGCCCCGGTCATATGTTTTCACTTGCAGGGTACATTGGTACATTGGATTGGAGAGTGCCAGTTCTCCACCACATAGAAGCCTCAGGTCAGATATGAATATTGATGTGAACTGAAGGTAAGAAGACATATGAAAGCCTAGGGAGGTGGGACCTGGGAAGGCTTGTGGGGAAAGTTCTCTCCATTTCTCCCCAAGGAATAAAAAAATAATAAGAGAAAAACCAAGAATCTGTGGAATGAAGTGAAAAAACTATGAAGCATTTTATTTTTTGGAATGACTTACTTTTAAAGGCAAATTTTTACTCAAAATGTATAGTATTATGTAAGATAATCTACAGCAATAAAGAATGGTAAGTGGTGTGTACATTGTGGGTAGACTTAATGCAACACTTAAATTCTTGGAACTTTGAAGTGTCAGGCATAGCTCTAATGGCTTTAGCCCAAACGTAGCAGAGTTTTCCTGCACAGCGAAGAAGCTAGTTGAGGTGGAATGACTAGTCATCTAGACTCAGAATAACTATTTACAGGATTTATTAAAAGGAAAAAAAAAAAAAACCAGCAGAGTTTCTGCATACAAAACAAAGCAAAAATGAATCCTTTCTTTCTCTCTCTCTCTCTTAACCATACAAAGCACTTCTACTCCTAACACACCCACCTAACACAAACTGTGCTAGCATTCCTAGATAACAGAGTTGAGTGCTGGTCGTTAACCAATCAGAGTAAGTAGCTTCTAGGTCAAGCAGACCTTGGCTTTCTTCCAAGAGTAAATTGACACTGCCTTGAGTTAATTGTGTGAAGCCAGAATCTGTAAGTTTTCATGAGAATCAATTAACAAAAACTGAACACCCCCTCACAGATTCTGCTGGACAATTAACATCAAATAACACCTATGTAAGAGATTATTTTTCCAGCAAACCTAAACCCTTGCACATTTGCTTGTTCTTTATCTTTGCCAATGGTTTAGTTAATACATCTGCTACATTTTCTTCACTTGATACATAAGTACATGTGATTATATTGTCTTGTACACAGCAACGTACATTTTGGTATTTTACAGAGATATGTTTGGAACGTGATTTGAAACCCTCTGTTTTACTTAAGGTGATACAAGCCTGATTATCAATGTAAACTTGTACTGGTTCTCCACAATTTACATTTAAATCTGCTAACAAATGCTTGAAATAAATCACCTCATTGCACAATTCACTCAATGCGGCGTACTCGGATTCCGTTGATGACACACTTACAACGTCTTGCTTACGTGACCGCCAGCTGATTAAAGCTCCACCGACCATTATGACTAGTCCTGTGACAGATTTTCTATCTGGCAAATTTCCCCAGTCACTATCACAGAAGCAACTCAACATTTCATCCTCTGAAGAATTTAATTGTAACATATAGCCAGTTGTCTGTTTGAGGTATCTCAGAACTTGTTTTACCCCTTTCCAGGCATTTAGTGTGGGTTTTGAGACCAATCTACTCAATATGCCTACTGCATAGCTAATATCAGGTCTGGACCACTGTGCTAGATACAATAAACTTCCAATTACAGAATGATATACATCAGGATGTTCAAATTCAGGACTCTCATCTATATGAAGTGTTTTTATGAAACCTGGATCCATAGGCACCACTGCCCCTTTGCAATCCTGCATCCTGTATGTAGTCAGTAGTTGTTTAACTTTGTTCTGCTGACTAATTAGGCAGCTGCCATCTTGGGCCCAGCACACTTCCAACCCTAGATATGTCCTAACCGGGCCTAAGTCTTTCACTTTGAACTTACTGGACAATTGCTTGGCAAACCTTTTAGTTTGTTTATCTGTTTTGCAAGCATACAATACATCATCTACATAAATCAGACAAAACTCTTGATCACTGCCTGTACCACGTACATAAACACAATTGTCAGCTGTACTCTGCTTGAAACCAAATGACACTAAGACCTTATGGAAACATTTGTTCCAAGATCTTGCCGCCTGTTTGAGACCATATAGAGCTTTGTTTAATTTCAATACTCTATTGGAACCTGTCTCATAACCAGGCGGTTCGGCTAGATACAGGTCTTCTGATATTGATGCATGTAAATATGCAGTCTGGATATCAAAATGGTTTAACAGGAGTTTTCTCTTTGCTCCAAGCGTTAGAATCAGCCTTACACTGTCCCCCTTAGCAGTAGGGGAAAAAGTCTCGTCATAATCTTTTCCAGGCCTCTGAGAGTATCCTTGAGCCACTAAACGAGCTTTGTATTTGTACTCTCCTGTCACCAGAGGTTTAAGTTTGTACACCCACCTGCAGCCTACAATCTTTGCCCCCTCAGGTGCTGCTACTGGTGTAAAGACCTTATGCTCATTCAGAGAGGACATCTCTTCCTCCGTTGCCTGTTTCCAGAGCTCTGCCTCCTCTTTTGGTAACTTTAACACCTCCTGAAAACTCTTGGGCTCTGCAATTACACTAAACACATTTGCAGTATCTGGAGAAAAACGCACCGGAGGCACTCCTTTGTTTTGTCTTTTAGACCTTCTGGGAGAAAATTTTTCTTCTGACCCACTTTCCTCCTCAGAACTACGACCTCTCTTTTGTTGCTTAGCAACTGGTCTCTGGCTAATTCCACTTTCTTGAGAGCTCTTATCTGAACTTTCCTCCTCCTCAGACTCTGATTCTCTATGTTTACCTTCAGAGTCATGAAGCTCCTGGGAAGGTTCAAACCAAACCTCAGTATTGGCATGTAGTCTCTCCCAGCCACTATGTTCACAAAAACTGGCATTCCTGGAGATCACAATGCCATTTGTCCCTTCAGCAAAGCGGAAACCTTTTCCCAGCTCCTGGTAACCCACAAACACTAACTGTTTGGTCTTAGGATCTCCCTTCTTTCTCATTTGTTTTGGAATTAATACCCAGGCTTTTGATCCAAACACATGCAAATGGTCAATTTTGGGTTTTTTCTGAAACAATTTAAAGTACGGAGTTGTACCTATTGTTTGATGAAAGAGCCTATTTTGGAGATAACACGCGGTGAGCATGCTCTCCCCCCAATAAGACATGGGCAAATCAGCATCATCAAGCATGGCAAACATCATATTTTGTAAAGATCTGTGTTTTCGCTCTGCAACGCCATTCTCCTCTGGGGAAAAAACGTTCGTTTTTCTATGCCCAATGCCACGCTTTTGTAACCAATCTCTAAAAGCATTTGACATAAATTCGCCACCTCTGTCCGTCTGAATCCTTCTGAGTTTAAGGGACAGAAATCTTTCCACAGATGCCACCCAGCCTTTAAACTTAGTGAACACGTCACCCTTATTCTTCATGGGAAAAACCCAAGAGTAACGTGTGGCGTCATCCACAATTGTTAATGAAAAACGCGATCCACCCCTGCTTACAGGAAATGGACCAATTACGTCCATGTGAACCAGTTGTAGCGGTGACTCACTAACTCTGTCACTTCTGGGGTAAGAGACTCTGTGGGTTTTAACCTTTTTACAGACATTACAATCAAGGTACTTGTTACAACTCTTTAAATTACCCCCATCAGCCAATTCAGACATTTTTAGTACACTTTTCCAGCAAGCATGCCCCATTTTCCTATGCAATAAGTGCACACAGTTGTCATGTATAGCTTTGTTATTCACTGCAGGCTGAGATTTACTGACTACTGCTGCAACTTGAGATCCTGCTTTAAGCCAAAACAAGCCTCCCTCTGACTTAGCAGTGCCTAAAATCTCACCAGCCTTCTTAATAATGCAACTGTCTCCTTCAAAATACACTTTAAACCCAGCTTTTAGCAAACAATCTACAGACATCAGATTGCTCCTTAATGAAGGCACATAAAGTACATTTTGCAGGCATTCACGAAGACAAGGAACAAAAACTGCACCCCCCGAAATCACTTCGGAAGTACTTCCGTCTGCTAGGGCCACCTGGCTGCGCTGTGCTGAGTTCTTGGAAACAAACAATTCATCTGAATTTACGATGTGCCGAGACGTGCCCGAATCGACCACCCAGACAGTTTGTTTCTCATCAGCAATCTTGACCTCGGCGGTCACCAGCTGAGCAGACTGTTTTCGTTTGAAGAATTTCTTTTTTCGCTGCTGCTGCTGCTGCTGATCTCGTCTCTGCTCTTGCACCGGCCACTGAGACTTGACCAACTCTGGACATTGTCGTTTTAGATGCGCTGAAGACCCACATCGGAAACAACGCCTAACAGCAAACGCTGACTCCTCACCGGTACGCTGCTTTTGCTTCACCTCTGGCACGGCATGAGAACTCCTTCCAAACCGCCCGCCTGTAGAAGCCTCTGCAGCAAACGATCTTTCTTGCCTCTTCTGCCATTCTTCAATCAAACGCCCAGTAACATAACTGACTGATAAATCACTTTCCTGTATGCCTTCTAGAGACAAAACTAAATTATCCCAGCTTTCCGGGAGAGAACTCAAAATAATAGCCACCTTCTCCTGCTGGTCTAACACACAGTCTCTTTCCTGTAGCGCAGCAAACTTTAACTGTAAACTGTGTAGGTGTTCCTGCATTGTAACCCCAGGCTGCAACGTTGCCTTGTACAATGCCTTGCGAATGAACAGCTTGGAAACCGCTGTCTCACGCACATGGAGTTCCTTAAGTGCTTGCCACACACCTCTAGCTGTCTTGATTCCCCTCACATACGGCAACTGGGAATCTTCCAGCCCCAAGACAATTGTGGCCCTTGCTCTTTGGTCTTTATCGAGGTCTTCATCATCAGGCTTCGCAGGAAACTTACTCACCACTTGCCAGAGACGATCCCTCTGCAGCACTGCCTGCATGCGTTCCGACCACAGCAAGTAAGTGGAGTCATTCAGACGCTCAAAAGCCATCTGAACTGGTTGTGAGGCCATCTTGAGAGCGATGTCCCTGGAACCCGGAACCGGCTACTCACGACCACCGAGAGAGAAAACAGGAACCACAGCACCCAGCACTCACACGCTGCAACTGTTGTCTTTGTGTCCACTGCGTCACCAGCTCACAACAGTCAGGAACCAGCCAGTGTCCATCTGCTGCACCAACAGGAACAACAACTTCTGGAACTACTGGAACCAACACCGTTGATGCTGACACCACCACAACTCAGGCTGGCAGCACAATGCCCATAACCTCTTGGAACTTTGAAGTGTCAGGCATAGCTCTAATGGCTTTAGCCCAAACGTAGCAGAGTTTTCCTGCACAGCGAAGAAGCTAGTTGAGGTGGAATGACTAGTCAGCTAGACTCAGAATAACTATTTACAGGATTTATTAAAAGGAAAAAAAAAAACCAGCAGAGTTTCTGCATACAAAACAAAGCAAAAATGAATCCTTTCTTTCTCTCTCTCTCTCTCTCTTAACCATACAAAGCACTTCTACTCCTAACACACCCACCTAACACAAACTGTGCTAGCATTCCTAGATAACAGAGTTGAGTGCTGGTCGTTAACCAATCAGAGTAAGTAGCTTCTAGGTCAAGCAGACCTTGGCTTTCTTCCAAGAGTAAATTGACACTGCCTTGAGTTAATTGTGTGAAGCCAGAATCTGTAAGTTTTCATGAGAATCAATTAACAAAAACTGAACATAAATTCCCTAAACAACAGAAGAGCATGCTGCTCCACACTTTCTAGGCATGGGTCTGAGTGGTTTTGCCTTTGTCCTGCTGCTTTCTCCTGGAAAATCTGCTCTTTGGCACTAAATCAGAACAAATGGCAATCTGCAGAAAACCCAGTTGCTGTTTGTTCTAATTCAGTGCTAAACCGTTGGGTTTTCCCAGGGAAAAGTGCAGAGCGAAAGGAAGTGTGGATCAGCCCTGAATTGCCTTTGCTATTTCACAGCCCATTCACCTAGTGATCCTTTTACAGTTCCTTTTTTGTTCTAATGACCCTGAACAATTTGGTGTCAGCAGCTAGCTACTTGCTTGTGAATTACGGCTTGCCTGCTTTGAGTGACCTTTGCTCTAGATTCCACAAGAAGCAAGCATCCTTCATCGGCTGTCTTTTCTGACCTGACCCTTCCCTTCTGGTTGACCCTTTCACTTCTCCCCTCAAATTACTGTGGCACAGACACACTGCGACAGACTGGAAAGCAAGCGGATTATTGATCTGCCGTGCCAGAGGATAGAAAGGTGAGCCATTCCCAGCCATGCTTACCTGTGAAGACGTTCTACTGTAATAGCACAATCTAGTTAGTGCCTCGATGAGTGACAACATGTACCGTATCCTGGGCTTGACCACTGAAAGGATGTTAGTAACAAAATAATTTAATAAAACCTAAAGCTCGCTCCCATAGGGATGTGGGTGACACTGTGGGTTAAACCACAGAGCCTAGGACTTGCCGATCAGAAGGTCGGTGGTTCGAATCCCCGTGACGGGGTGAGCTCCCGTTGCTCGGTCCCTGCTCCTGCCAACCTAGCAGTTTGAAAGCACGTCAAAGGGCAAGTAGATAAATAGGTACTGCTCCAGTGGGAAGGTAAATGGTGTTTCTGTGTGCTGTTCTGGTTCGCCAGAAGCGGCTTAGTCATGCTGGCCACATGACAGAAGCTCGGCCAATAAAGCGAGATGAGCGCCGCAACCCCAGAGTCGGTCACGACAGGACCTAATGGTCAGGGGTCCCTTTACCTTTACCTTTAAAGCTCGCTCCCACAGGAGACAGTGAGAGCCACCAACTTGGGTTGACTTTAAAAAAGGATTTGACAAATTCAGTAGATACTAGCCACAATGGCTATTTTCCATCTCCATTGTCAGAGGCATCATACCTCTGAATCCCAGTTTCTGGGTCTTGTAGGCGGGCAGAGTGCTGTTGGGTTCATGCCCAGCTTACTGGCATCTGGTTGGTCACTGTGGGAAGAGGATGCTGGGCTAGATCCAGCATGCTCTCCTTGTAGCCTTATGTTCTTACATGTCTACTTAGATATGAAGCTTACTGTCATGGATAAAGCATTGTAGCCTAAATTTTATAAATATGCCCGTCATGGCATATTTGCTAGGTGATAAGCAGTGAGGTCTCCCAAAGATCTGTTCATAAATGAATTGGAATCAGGAGTGGGGTGCCCAAGTTTGCAGGGGATATAATAGTATTCAGGGTGATGAAAACCCAAGCAGTCTGAGAAGGTCTCCAAACTGTGTGAATAGGAAAGAATGAAAGAAAAATGGCAAAAAAGATGTTTAACCCCCGTTTCAACAAAAGATAACAAACATATCCCTTATTTCTTCTTATAAACCACTTTCAAAATTTAGGAAGGGGTAAAACCACAAGATGTAATCTTGCAAAAGCTTATGTGGTTTGCAATGTGTGCCTTCAGATGAGCACATAATAAATTTGTACAAAACAGCTAAAAACTGGGAAAGGAATCAATAAGAACCACTGATGTTTTCCCTTTAGAAGCCCATCAAACAAAAGGATGAGCGTGTGTGGCTTGGTTTAACCACTTTCTCTCTCTTTCCTGCCTGCCGTCTTTTAATTCCTTCGTTTCTCTGACCTGCACCTTTTGTGACTGGCTCACTGGAATCCTCCAGGGAGGATCAGTATCGGGTCTAATAAGCTTGCTGTTACTTTACACCAACTGCAAAATAAATGTTTCATCTGTTAAATTGGCAAATAGAAAATGTCCCCCCCCCTAGAAGAACGAGGACAATAGATAAGTATTTTTTGCTTTGATGCGACTGAGAGCAGATAAAATGGATTCAAAGCTATGGACGTAAGTGTCTTCAGTGAACACTGACTTATATAAGACTTCTCATTCTTTATTTAGCTGTTTGCACTGAAATGTGATCAGATGAACACTGCATGGTCCACTTGAAATGCCTGTTGCGGGCTGTGAAATTCTTAGAGCTATAAGACCTTGACTGCAGCACATAAGAAGCTTGCTGTAAATTCAAGTCCTGGGGGTGGAAATAGCCTGTTATGAACAATGCAAGAACATGTAACTCCAGACTGTTTGTTCATTTAGGTCTCGGTTCTTCTCTTTGTTAGTTTGGGGCTCAGTACTGCTATTGAATGCATTGTTTTTAACTGGCAACAGTGCCGGCAGACATTAGGGGTTTCTGTTTGGGTTTCTGTTTATTTCTTATTTTTTAATGTGCTTCATACATCTGAATACATTTCACTGGTTTCACCTAGTTAAACATTCTTTTTCAGGATTATAAAGTATAAAAGGAAGCTCTTTCATGGTATAAACAGGAGGGGCAAAGTGATATATTTTAAAATAAATGGCCAAAAAGGCAGGCTGTCCCAAGACCATTTCATGTCAATACTTTCCTTATACCTTAATAATCAGAGACATAGGTGCTTCTGAGAAACAATTGCATATGATTTAAAACACGAAGGGTGTGTGTGTGTGTGTGTGTGTGTGTGTGTGGAGGTGTAGTCTTCCACCCACCCTCTCTGATTTGGTACAGGATTTAAAATAAAATTTGTGAAAATTTGATTAAGGTTTTAATGGGAATATAATAAAACACAACCTTCTGAATTTGTCAATAAGCTACCAAACCATGCAAATAGGCTAGATTAGGGAGATATGGTAGAGATAGTATGAATATAGTCTTGCACATCAGTGGGACTTCATTACATCTATGAACAGAGTCAGCTGATTCTTTGCAGCTAGGCTAGGACATGGAAAGCCGCCTTGTATTGAGTTGGACAATGGTCCACCTTCTGCATACAAATTATTTGCTCTACCATTGAGCTGTGGCTGCTCTTGAAAAGAGCCCATGGGATGCATGTTGACCATCCTGGATACAAAAAAAGTACATACTGTGATCTGGAGAAAAAATAAGGAATGCAATATACAATTATGGATCAATTTTCTGTACCTTTTCTTCAACAATTAAGCCCTTTGGTTAAATCTGTTCTGGATTAAGGTTAAATTTAGTTTTTAACTAGAAGAATCCAATCTAACCTTGGCTGCTTGGGAAGTCAACATATCTTTGGAATGCTTTAGTAAATTTGATTTGATTATATTATGTTGATTTGACAATTAACTGTATCTAGATGCAATTCTTCTTATGATGATTAACTTCAGGCAAAAGGAGTCAGCAGAATGCTAGTTCTGATGGATTCTGGAACACATTAAATGAAAAAGTGGCTCAATTCATAATAGGCATGCGAGTCTCTGCAAGGTAGTTTATTCATTTCCTTAATACACTATGCAATAGATCTCTTTTGCATTGATAACTGTAGCATCAAAGCAATTTCTTTCAAGATATTCAGAAACATTAAATGTAATAGAAACACTGGTGAAATAAATTCAAAGTTTATATATTTTACCGATTCTAGCATTCAATGTTTAAGTATCATACTTGTTCTAGCAAAATGAAACATATAATTGATGTCTAGGTTTGTAAGATGTGTAAGTCTAACTAAAGAGCCAGGTATCCATTATGTGGAGGAAGTGATTGGTATGGCAATATGATGGGAGTTGTAGAGTGCAAGCTTTGCATGTGAAAATGTCCTAGGTACAATTACTGACATCTCCAGATAAGGCTGGGGAAGAGCCCACTATGAAACCTCAAAGAACCAACATCAGTAAGTGCATAGTACTGTACAAATGGTCTGACTCTGTCCTATGACCACTTCCTATGTTCCTAAGTCATCCAGGAGAAGCATCAGCTGCCAGTACTTGCTCCCTGACTAGCAGGTATGCTTCTAGAATTCATTTCTTCTAATCATAAGAGCTTTGGCCCATCAAGTCCAGCATCCTGTTCTCACAGTGGCCAATCAGATGCTTCTGGATTATTTTCCTTTCTCCACAAATCTCTTGTTAAAAGCCAGGTTCATAAACTGTGTGGCAAAGTAACAGCCTACAGAGTTAAAATAATGTAAATATTAGCCCATGCATTGATGTCCTATTTAGCAAAGGTAGACTCCAGCCAATTGCATTTGAAAATAGAAACACTGGATTTCTTTAATCTATATTCATGGCGGCGGCAGTGGCAGTGGCAGTGGCGGGATGAAGCAATTGACACTATATAAATAGATTGTTCTGCATCTTTGTGGATTTGAGCATCCGTTTATGTAATCACATAGATGAAAGCGGTTCTATGAGGACACAACACTTTCTAGTTTTAAACGCCGCAAAACTATTTTCCACCTCAGATCCACTCTTCAATTATCTGGGACTAAAGATGCATTGAAATAAGTGAGAATAAGATATCCTGCTCTTCCGTTCAAACCTAATACGATATTTTTTTTTTTTGGAAAAGATTAAAGTTCAGGGCTCTAAAATAAAAAAATAAATAAACCACCTCGCGTTCTTAACAATGCAAATGAGGAACTGTGACATCTGCAGCCTAGATGAAAATTCTGTTAAAAGGCAAGTGCTGAAGGGGGCTTTGTCTGTGCTCTTCCTCACTAGACATACATCCACCTGGGTAATTGGTACATTTTTTTGTTCTCTTTTCCTCTCTCCATTCCCGCAAGTAGAGATTCTCTAAGTAGAACTCAGATTCTCATTAGCCTTGTTCATGTGTTATGCTTCCGTGATGCCAGTCGTGTGAGGGAGGAATCTAGGATTGCGCCTGCAGCCCCCGGGTTTTGTCTGTCAAGTTCTGCACACCTTCCGGTGGAAAAGCAGGTCAATTTCAGTCACTCATTTTTCCAATATTACCCTCAGTTCTCCAAACTTCCACAGCTGTTTGCAATTTTATTTGTTAAAAAACCAACAGTAATGGAAATTCTGCATTGTTGTATGTAAATCTCTTAATATACACATCTTTGTAAAGCAATTTCCCCATATATTATGCATTTTGGTGGGGTGGTCTGCCCCGGGTATCACCACAGAGGCAGGGTGACAAAACGCTGAGCGGCACTCACCGTGGGCCTGCAGCACGCCCAAGCCACGTGCCTCTCCTGGGAGTGACGCTGTGGCTTGGGTGCCCGCAGGCTCTGCGCTGCCCCAAATGGTCTGCCCACTGCCTCCCCCGCAGCTGTAAGCGGCTGAGTGGGAGGAGGCAGGCAGACTCCTGGGAAGCCCCGCGGAGCGTCCTGCCCTGACTGGCCCCACCCCTGGGCGCAGGGCACGCGCACCGACCCAGGCTCCCGATCGGCTTGCTCCGCCACTGTAAAACAACAGAGATGATTGTTGACGCCAATGGCTCCTGCCCCAACACAATACAACTTCAGCAGTCCTCTCACAGCAGAGAGACGTGTTAGTCCCATTATGTGGATATGGCACAAACCTTCCAAGCATGTGCTGCACTGAGTCCACAGTAAACTGCTGTGTGGAAGTACCCTTCGTCTTCAAGTCAACTTTGGATTTATTTCTTTTGAAGACAATTTGAGTTTGCCAGAATATTGGAGTCTCATTTTTAGAGAGAAACATCTCCGTTTCCCTTGCTCCAATTTAACAGCACACATGCATACAGAATTTGGGCTTATTTGTGGTACTCTCCTTTTGCACAATATTGACAAGATGCATGATTGTGTCGTGTTCTGTTTCACGACTGCCCTCTCCACCCACAGCGTGACTTCAGGGAACTTGCAAAGCATAAAATTGCAGAAATGCTGGCACCTGAAAGCATTTGAAGAATAATCCCTTCCTTTTCATTAGGTCACGACTTTGCTCTTTAATTTCTTAAACGGCAAGCAATCTGCATAAGGTGCTTAGCATACAAAGTAAGATGTTTTGCCATCCTTTGGCTTTTGACATGCTATTTTTCTAGAGGTTTCTGTACGGCAGAGAACTTGGGATATTTACAGATGGATTTAGATGTGGAAGATCTGGAACAAAACATAGATGTCATATAAAATGTCCAGGGGTTTGCAAATCCCTGTGCCTTTTGCTGAGAGATTTAGAAAGGAATGTACAAAAGTCACATCAATCTTTGTGAGAAGCTACCTGGGGAAGATGATGACTCTGTGAAACATGGGGATTTTAAGCCAAGTAGATTTAATAAGAGTTGACAGAAAAATGGACGTTGATTTTTTTTCTGGTCATGTTATGTGTGGACGTGTATTTCAACGTGCACTGTAAGGCTTGTTAATAAAAAAGGTTTTCTTGCCCTCCATTTTCGTTGAATGAGATTGACGGGTACTCAGTCAGTGCCTGAAGCCACAAACCACAGGAAAGGTGCAATCTGGAAAACTCCCAGTGATGTTTTCCACTAAGCATCTAGCATCAACCCACTCCCAAAAGGTGTCAATCTCCTTTACCTGCCAAACAAGTTCTGGACTTCGATTGGTCCAAAGGAGCTTTATGTCACTCAAATCAATGTGGGAAAGGGAGCCCTTAAAAATGAGCTGCTGTATGCAGCCTTTATACCTGTCCCACCCACCCTC
Organism: Podarcis gaigeae; assembly: GCF_964106915.1. NCBI lineage: Eukaryota > Metazoa > Chordata > Lepidosauria > Squamata > Lacertidae > Podarcis > Podarcis gaigeae. The sequence goes on from NC_139678.1 coordinate 70,852,242, forward strand.
AGGTTCCTTTCATCCTTTTCTGACCAGCAGAAAACCTACAACTGACCATCCTTGCAGCTTTATTTTTAAATGCTTTGTTGTAAGTAAATAGCTTAAGAGCTGATAGACTTGGCCCAGAAAGCTCTTTTTATCCTTAACCTGCTCTGTTCATTTGCCTTCTTCCTTCTATTCTTAATAAAATGCCTTAATTTGGTTCCTGGGGTCCTGTGTGTTTCCCAATCTCACCGATTCTTAAAATCTCTTGTATTCCTTGGTCGCTTGGGTTCACGCTGTGGGAGTATTGGTGCTGTGATCCCTGGGGAGGGAAGTTGTGGCAGGAGAAACTGGTTAGTTAAGATACAGCTGGCCTTCTCTACTAGGTAGTTGTGCAAGGAAGGGCACAAGAGGATTTCCTGAGCTTTGATGTAGGCTTGATCCATTTAATTAGGAGGAGGGGGAAAGCTGATTTTAAAGCCATGTTGCCTCTTTTGTTAAATATGGTTTAGCAACAAGCCCTCCCCACCAACCTGCTTAGAAGTAATTTTCTCTTCCACTTGATTATAAAGTACAGCTTTGCTAATAAGTTGTCATTCTCAATCCCTCAGAGTCATCAGTTTGCTTAACCTTATGCAGGCTCACAACAGCTGACATAGTATTTGTCTTTCAGCCGTTCTGTTGGTAATAACATTACTGCTAGATCCAGATTCTCAAACACTCATGGCTATATGCCTTAAAGTCAAGAATAAGTTTGACAAACAACAACTCTCTTCCATTCTCAGTAACTGGAGGCAAAGGTGGTTTTTTTTTTGTGGTATTCTGAAAGATTTTTAGGCCAAAGTAGAGACTATACATTAACTTTAGCAGTAAGATTCCAACTTAAATTTTGCAATGAATTTCTGGAAATATAGATGGCTTAAAAAACATTGATAAAATAGATTTTTGAGTCTTGGATCAGGTTACATTTATATTGGTGTTTTGAAACCAGCATTTACAACATGGGCAAAAGAGGTTAGAGCTTGTGTAATCAAATATATGGAGCTAACTTTTATTTTATTTTTTAAAAAACAGAGGATGGTAGACATGCCTATAAATCTCAACATAACTCAAATTACAATGACAGAACAATAGTACACTGTACATTTATGACAATTGCTTCATTTAAGTGGTTTCTTTAGTACGAAAGATGCACAAGTGGGAGAAAAGGGGAGGAGGGGACTTTCAAGTGTTTCACAAGTTTCAAATATTTTGTCAGGGCTGTTCTTCCTGTGTTTTTGTGGTTTACATACATAGCAAAACCTATACATTCACCATAGAATGGGTCTTATTTGGTTTGCCTGCTAGCTAGCTGAAGCTCATGTGTTGTGTTTTCAGAAATGGCAAGAAATCAGAGTTTATTGTGCCACGTCTTTATCATTGCCCCTTCAAAGATTTTTTCCAAAATGCATGATTACAAGTCTTGGTGCCTTCCAAAGGACACTAAGGCACTCATTACTTTTTAAGATTTCTGTTGGGTTCATTTCAGATATTTAGCAAAGTCAGGGTGGGATTAGGCAAAATGGCTTGTTTAGTTACACAGTATAGTGTTAATTTCTGAGAATACTTCCTACCAGGAGCTTACCACACAAGGACATTTCCATCAAAAGTGTTAAAATGCTTTGTGGCATGCTCTGCAATGCTGGCAGAACCAGAGACCGGCTCTTTTAGGTGCAAGACAATTTCACTAGAGCAGAATGCCAACAATATAGCTTTTAACATCATTTCCTGTTCATGCGTGGAGAGCAACATTAACCCATTAACAACCCCAAACTTTGTTCCACTCTAAGTCTTCAATCCCTTGTTGGAGGTCTTGTTCCCCGGTTCTCCTCAAAACCCGCAGGTCTGTAGGATCTTTCTCCAAATCATCTTAGAGACCCTTGGAATCCACTTGTTGCATCAAACATCTGAGTGGCATAGGTCCACATAAAGAGAACTACTTTCAATGGCCTTTATAGACACCCATGCTTTATTTGAGTCCAACGTTAGGGGCAGTCTCCACTGCCTTTGTTGAATTGATTTTTTTTTCTTTAGTTTTGATTGTTCTGTTGCATTGTTGCATTGGACTAAACGGATCGAGGATGCTGTATCGCAAATTCATGTATGCCATCTGGGTATATTGTTCTCAGTTGCTCTGCGCTAGATCTTTGATCCTTGACCCCTGAGTTCTTCTGCTCTAACTTAATATTCCAGCTTTTGATCCTGACTGACCCTGGCTGATCCCGTGTCCACTTTCAATAAGCAGAATAATTGCTTGGATTCATCCATCTGGTTTCTTCCTTGAACTATGTGTTCAGTCTGGGCCTTGATCGGGGGCATTTCTGGCTGTTGTCTGATACAAGCATGTTTTGCATTTGCACAGCAGGCTCTTTTTAAATGGATGATTTAAAGTGATTTCATGTCAATAGCTCAGCTATTTTTAGATTAGATTCAATTTTTACTGCCTGCATGTGCGTCTCTTAATTAACCTTGTGTTACTGATATAGTAAGTCATACAGATTCTACTTATGCTTGCACATTTATGATAACTTGGCCATTACATAATAAGGGACCAGATACTCATTTGATGCATGTCAAATGGGTGGAGAGATGTTGACTTTGAGCAGCTAATGATCCTGCCTCTATGTGTTAGATAATGTGCTGTATCTTCTCAGTAGGAATATCTTCTCAATAGTTTGTCCTGTTGGGAAGATAAAGCATCTCATTTCCCACAAACGCGTTATGTAAATATGCACTTGCGTTGAAAAAGTTTTTAGTTAATTGGAAACTTATTATGTCTTGGATTTAAAGAATCACAGAAGTATTATATTAGGTGGATGTTTTTCCCAAACAGTAAACCCCACAACGGAAACGGCGTTTCCTTGCACTGCTCTGGTTTTGCCAGAAGTGGCTTAGTCATGCTGGCCACATGACCCGGAAGCTGTATGCCGGCTCCCTCGGCCAGTAAAGCGAGATGAGCGCCGCAACCCCAGAGTCGGTCACAACTGGACCTAATGGTCAGGGGTCCTAAACCCCACAACCCTCTAATTTAAGCCACACAGCTGGTTGGTTTTGAAACAGAGGGAAGTTTCAAAAGTTGTTATATGGCATGTATGCCTTTCAAAGAATAAAGGACAAACATCCCACTGGGCATAACCAAGCTTTTAAATTGCTTTTAGGTTGGGATCCAATGCTTCAACAATGGCATAATGTTCTCCATCATATGTGGATGCTACAATAGTTCTTATTTCCCCCCCCTCAATAATGTTTCAGTGTTCATGGTATACCAATAGGTCGGTTATTGGTGGTTCTGTGTGTGCTCATTTGCACATGCAGACACACACTTAGAAGTGCTATCATATTCCCAACATCCATCATTTGCAATTTGGCTGCCCACTCTCAATACCTTGCTCCCAGCCTTCCATTGTATTGAGAACTAGTATTAACCATATCATATTGTAAGCTGTCAGACTGAGAAAAAGGAGATATTTTAGCTATAGCAGGTATAAATGTGAGCTTTGGAGTTAATTCTGTGTGCCCAAGTTAGTTCAGCTCTCAGAGTAAATATCCAGCTATGATGTGAGATTTGCTTGTTTTTTTTAAAACCAGAATGGATGGTGAAATACACAGAGACCCAAAATCAAACCACAGCACAGATGATGGAGGCATGCCAGCATACTTTTGTATCCAGCTTCCTATGTTCCTAAAGGATTCAATAATTTTCAATGAGCAGTTGCAGTGAGATAAGGAACCAGTGGTTCCAAAAATGACTTCAAACATAATGCTCTGGTGCAGATGTGTAAGTGCTTGGTCAAGTTGACAGTATGCACTGTATCCTGGCCTGTGCCTTCAGAACTGAGCCTTTGCTTACCAGTAAAGGTAAAGGTAAAGGGACCCCTGACCATTAGGTCCAGTCGTGACCGACTCTGGGGTTACGGCGCTCATCTCGCTTTATTGGCCGAAGGAGCTGGCATACAGCTTCCAGGTCATGTGGCCAGGATGACTAAGCTGCTTCTGGTGAACCAGAGCAGTGCATGGAAACACTGTTTACCTTCCCGTAGGAGTGGTACCTATTTATTTACTTGCACTTAGATGTGTTTTCGAACTACTAGGTTGGCAGGAGCAGGAACCGAGCAACGGGAGCTCACCCTGTCATGGGGATTCGAACCGCTGACCTTCTGATCGGCAAGCCCTAGGCCAGGGGTCAGCAACCTTTTTCAGCCGTGGGCCAGTCCACCATCCCTCAGACCATGTGGTGGGCTGGACTGTATTTTGGAAAAAAAAATGAACGAATTCCTATGCCCCACAAATAACCCAGAGACGGATTTTAAATAAAAGCACACATTCTACTCATGTAAAAACGTCAGGCAGGCCCCACAAATAACCCAGAGATGCATTTTAAATAAAAGGACACATTCTACTTGTTAAGTTGTGGGCGAACATATCAGACGACACAGCGATTCTTCAAACAGCTCTTGTTTTTTCAGAGGCCAGAACAGAACTGAACTGAAGAGCTCAGTCAGCCTGCTTATATAGAGCTCCAGAACAATGTAACTGTAGCAACTTTCTAAAACTATCCAATCACTGAACGTCACTTTCGATCCTTCATTTGCATAACTATCTACAGTATCCCCCTGCTCGCCCAGGGTGAGAACTTCAGTACATAACACCACTCATGTAAAAGCACACTGATTCCCAGATAGTCTGTGGGCCGGATTGAGAAGGCGACTGGGCCACATCCGGCCCCCGGACCTTAGGGTGCCTACCCCTGCCCTAGGCTCTGTGGTTTAGACCACAGTGCCACCAATAGCCATATATAAAGGAGTGCCCCAATCTAAGCCACTCTTCAAACCTCAACTGAGAGTCATGGTACTCAACACCTGAAAGGAAGGAATACACAAACAAAGATAAGCTCCAAGTAAATTATTCATTGCTAATTGTTTGTTTTTGTCTACTGTCCTAAAGCCACTGAAGCCTAATGTGAAATGTGTAATTAGTTTTAGTTGACTTAAAAAACAACAACAGGCCAACATTCAGAGCAGGGGTGCCATTTAAAAGGCTTCCCGCTTTCCTCAGTTAAGAGAGGATGTTGACAGTGTGATTTCGCAAAGAAGATTTGTGGGGCCAGGGAAATTTTGGTGGTGTTTCTGTGATCTATATTGCAGTGGTTTACATTGTTAAAGCTAAAACAAAAAAAATTCCTTCCAGTAGCACCTTAAAGACCAACTAAGTCAGTTCTTGGTATGAGCTTTCGTGTGCATGCACACTTCTTCAGATAAGAAGTGTATCTGAAGAAGTGTGCATGCACACGAAAGCTCATACCAAGAACTGACTTAGTTGGTCTTTAAGGTGCTACTGGAAGGAATTTTTTTTGTTTTGACTATGGCAGACCAACACGGCTACCTATCTGTAATTGTTAAAGCTATACGTACATAAAATGTTGTGTTTGAATGCACTGTATTTAAAATATTGTAATGGGAAATTTACCTTAGGCAAAAAGGTTCCACTCTGGCAAAAGCGAAGGCTGGTATTTTCCCATTACACTGAGATAAGCTACCTGATGACTCATCTCTGTAAACAGGAGCTGCAGAGCTCTCATAGCAGGAAGCTGAAACTTGAGAAGCCTGTGTGTGTTTTGGAGTTAGCTGGCTAGCAGCAGCAGCAGTTGCATACAAGTTCTGCAGTGATAAACAAGCCTAGGATCTTAGGACCAGAGAGGAGAACGTTTACTGAACTACATAAAGGACTGGACCCCATTGCATTTGCTTGCTTGAAATGTTACTTTATTATTTTGTAGCATTTATCTTATTGGAATTAGTATTTAAACCTGTTCTGTAGTAAAACATTCTTGTGATGGAGAGAATTTATTTCTACACAAGGTCCATATCAAAGATTCCATTCAATATCTCTAACATGCCATTCCATACCATCCCCCCTTTGGAATGTAGGTGGAGCTACACATTCCAGGTTTTCCTGGGACTTTCTGCCCATTCAAAACTCCAGCAGCCTGTGGTGTGTTGGCCAATGATGAGTAGCTTGGCTTTATCCCATGTCCACGATGTACTGAGCTGACTAGACATGAAGATGGGATATTTCCACCATCCATTCCAGTTGCAATAAACTTTGCACCTGCTATTATGTTCCACTGTCACTCCTATAGCAGTTTATTACATATAAATGACAAATCCACTCGGGAATCTGTGACCTTGGCACAGAAAAATGCATACTTTCCTTCCCTGCTTCCACTAAAGAATGGATCAACAGTATAGTGCTGGTGGGCACACACACACTCAAAGAGGCCTTCCCTAGTGCTCATGGGTGTCCCAAACCCACGCTACCTCCTTCTGAAATTAGGCTTGGAGCCAACTTTAGCCGATAGTAAGCTTTTTTCAAGCCTAATTGTAATGTGGGAGCTATTCTGGTGGTGGAAGAGCTGCAATGCACATGTGGGGCCCATGCTAGCCTCTCCCATTTGCAAATGTGCCACCAGGCCCAAAACAGTTGCCGACCCCTCCTCTAAAGGATATACTACTGGCACAGATTCCTTGCATGCCGTGAGGTTTAACTTCATTTTCTGTTCCACCTCTTCCCACAGCTCAAGGAAGAAAGAAATATAATAAACATTTTACATATGGCATCTTTTTGCATGCTCAGTTCTATTATGCCTAACTATCAAGAGACCTGTTTGCCAAACAGCTTGTATGCTGGGGGGAAAAATCACCTCTCTCCCCAATGTCTTGTGCAGTGCAGTGTACAAGCAAGTGTTTGTAAGTTGTCGTGTCACTCCCACTTTTTCATACAACACTGACACTTTTGTACATAGACCTTCGTGCAATCCTTTGCTGTCAACTGTTTCCTTCTAGTGAGAAGTCCAGGGAATATGTGGGTATTTTTATATGTCATGTGAAAACAACAGAAGTCCGGCAAAAAAACGCAACATACCAAAAGCAGTTCCAATTTGCTTGCCAGGATCTCATTTCCTCTTCTCTGTGGGTTGATCCTGTTGAGGTGGTGGAAATTTTTCCTGACATGTCAGATGCACTCAATTATTTTGAATGCCATAGGCATTGCATATCCCCTTCCTCTTGAGATTTGTCAATGTGTGTGGGGATTGATTTTTTCTTTGCTCTGTTTCTCCACATTGTGTTGCTCTCTACTTTTTAATGTTAGCGTTGCCATTATATGTTACCCCATGTGCATTTCCTCTATGCAGGTACTTTGGCTTAAGTGTTTTTTGTGCAGAAAATATGAAATGCAATGTATATATGTTATGCTGCTGCTGTAGCTAGTATTATTTTGAAAAGCAGTTCTAAGATTAAGGTCAATTGGAGAGGCAGAAGATACAAGTTTTAAACTTGGCTGTAAAACCCAGTCTTCATACTTCAAGTGCTGAAGGAAAGTGCAATTAGCATTGAATTCCCCCCCCCCCCGACCAATTCTCTTTCTTTGAAACAATAGGTACTCAAATAGAGTGTTGTGACAAACCACAGACCTAAATAAAGGATGCATAATTGTGCCAGGAAAAGTATGTGGCTGTGCTTTTCTATCCTGTCAGCAGTTGCCAGTCATATTTGTCTAATCTACTCCTCCACTCTTTATTCCTTTTGTAAACTTTTCTCATGACATACATTATTGAAGAAGGGATCTACATGCCAGGCACCATACAAAATGAATATTTCAGAAGGCCTTTGTTATTCGCGTGACCTGTGAGGACGAAATATTAAAATCTGCTGTGTAACACAAGACTGACATATGCTTGCCTTTGGGATGCTGGGAAGGCATAAATGCCCATATAGATCCACAGAACACTCTGGAGAGGTTTAGCAAATTATATGGTATCTGCCCTTTTCATTGTAGTTATGAATCACCCCCCTCCTAATGCAATATGGAAATGGACAGAATGAAGTTTTAGGAAAAGTGAGCAGTACTTCAGTGTAGTGGGGAGTGAGGAAGCATGTCTGTGATTTGCAATTGTCCCATGATTATGCTAGCGTAGATTCTACTGCACTGAAATACAAGTTGTGTTTGGAAATCGTCATGTTTGAGGCAGCCAACAATAAAGCTGTAATGACAGAGAGGGAGGCTAGAAGCAAAGGTTTTGGCATGTGGAACGTATCAGTTTTGACCAAAGATGGAGATTGGGGCCAAACTAGATAGGATATAAAATGTGCTATTGGAATTGGAGGTGGTGGAAGGGAGTTAAACATTTTTTCTGCTGCTGAGATCCTGAATGCTAGCACTTTAGGGAAATCCTCTGTTGGTGCCAATGAAGAATTTCCTTCCAATAAAAACTGCACTTTCCAAGAAGTGCTTTTCCCCAGGATCTCAGCAGGGAATGAAAGAGTTAAGTTTTCCCAATTTTTCTGCTGCAGTATTGATAATTATCAGCCACAACTGATACTCTTTGCATTTTTTAAAAAGACAAAACTTAATAAAACAAGGGCAGAATTCAGCTAATGAATGGAAGTCCTGCACAAGGACTTCTGCTTGTACAATGGGATTTGCCTGTGCTCAACCCTCCTACATCCCTTGAAATTACCTGGGGGCCAGGGGGCAGGAGAACTCCTGGAACAGTTGGGGGGGGGGCTGGGAGGAGAGGGGAATTGTTCCATCTGGCAAGTAAAACTACTTGACGTGACAGAACAGTCATCTGAGTGTGGTGTTGAATTCCTTCCGATCTCTTGTGCTTTTTGGGAAACTTCAGTGGGAAGTGGTATAGACCATTGTTTGTCACATGCGTTTACTGATACATTATGTACCGTATATGGACATACAGTCTGAATTCAGTCCTTGTCTTAAAGTGCCATAGTATTGTTTCAGAATATTTTAGCAGTAGTGGCTCACACCATTTCTGCTTGGTTTGCTTGTGTTGCAATTGATTGCTTATATTGCATTCCGGAGGTTGGATTTGTTTTGGCTGAATGTGACATGTGGACCAGATGACTAAGGTGTCACCTCTCAATATGTCTAATGTCTCTAGAAACTGACTTCTTTGCTGAGGTCCCATATTAATAAATCTGACCTGGTTTGGGACATCCTTTACCCCAACACAATGAGTGACACCTGCTGACTGATTATCATGGCCCAATATTGCTTTGAGATGATCACATTCCATTTCATCATTGTCTCTTTGTTAACCCTTCTTTACAGAGTCCTTGTTTTCATGACTGTCTCTCAAGTGTAATGTAAACTCAGTTCCTTTCCTTGGGAACTTATGCCTAGTTTCAAATTTTCTCTCACGTCAAAATGTCCACACTTTACCAGAAAATGTAACTGCTGTTGAAACCTACCCACACATGGACACTTGCTTTTGTGATTTCTTGAGCAGACAAGATGTTCCTACTTTAATGGTTTCTTAAGGTCTGGAACAGTCTTGCTCAATCCATTATGGCAAGCGAACCTCCCGTCATGAAAAATTGCATTAATAAGAACCTTAATCATTCTGAATAAATTGATCAGCATAATTATGTTCTTTGGCTGCGAAGCCCTTTTTACGACAGCTGTGGTCCTGCTGCTGTTGTGGCACTTAAAATCATGTGCCAAAGATGCTTACATGCACAGCTCTTTCCAGTAATATTCTCTTATGTGCTCCTCTATTTACTGGCCAGCTAGACATACAAAAGGAAACTGTCTAATTGTTCTTTATAATATACCCCTTAGGTTGTATCTTCCAGTGGTATGATGTGGGACTCTGTAACCTTAATAGCATTATATCAGGTGAAGCTTTTCCCAGAAGCTTCACTTTCTAAATGTTTTTGCCACGCAGGTGTTAAAAAAACATTGGTATATATTTGAAAGTCAGTTTTAGGAGTAGCGTCTAACATGTCAATAAAAATGTAAAATAAATAATTAAATATGGAAGCTTTGCTCCTGGTCTGAGTCAATTCCCTTTCAGCCCATTAACAGTTTCCTATGCCCAGTGCAAAATTAGACAAGTACATGGAGCAATTTAGTATAAGGAAGTGGTTTCCTTGGAAATGGTAACCACATGAAAGCCTTCATAACTTCCTTCCCTGCTTTGTAATACAGTAATTGTTTGGCTAAATAGTCACTGATACAAACAATTGTACTTGAATTCATGGATGTACACAAGCCTGAGGATGTATGTTCCAGTGAAAGGAAGGGTAGAAGCAGATGCTTTCTAGGGAGTTGGCAGAAATGTCGGAATAGCTTAGATTGTAGAATGTACATAGTGAGAGTTAAATTACTGTATATGTTAAGACTCCTATAAATCAAGTTGGTATCAGCACCTCGAAAAAAAGATTGAATCTTTAGGTATCGAGCTGGAGCCCCTGTACAATTCTAATGAGCAATACATTTTTCATAATATTCTAACTAGACTAAAGGATGTCGAGAGACAAAATATTATGGCAGCTGTAAACAAAATTTGCTCCCCCATATTCTATGATTTAAATATCTTAGATAGCAGAGCCAATTACGTCACTAAATTAATAATTCCAGCCCAACGTAGGGCTTTCATGCTGGCCCGTTTGAATGTTTTTCCCTCAGCATTTGTCAGGGGAAGATATCAAAACGTTCCTAGGAACAAGAGATTCTGCAGATGTTCCATGAATGTCCCGGACACTGTTGAGCATATTCTCTTTCATTGCCCACTGCACAGTACGCTCCGTCAACGCGTGCTGTCCCCTCTTTCGGCTGGTCTGGAACCCCAGCAAGGTGAATGTGTGGGACTCTACCTATCCGACGCTGACCAAAGGGTAACGGCGGGGGTAGCCGAGTTTTTGGTAGCAGTCCTCCAAGGAGCAGGTTAACAAGGAAAATCCACTGATTCTAGACGTATATATATATATATATATGTATGTAGCCAACTGCAGCCTTTTTATATATATTTCAAGGCTTTTATATGTTATTTTCTCTTTTATGGTTTTATTTGTATAATGCCTAATAAAGGTTTGATAAGTAAGTATATGTTAAAAACAAAGTAACTAATTTTCAGAAAAAAATTGTATAGTATTAGTTCTTGGAACTCTTGATGTTTTCCATTACTGTTTTTTAAATGTTCATAAGTTAATGGGCTTAAAAAGGTTTTGAAAAACACTTTTTTACACACTGCTTCTTGTATTTTATTTTAAAGAAACTAGTGATCAAAAACACTCAGGCTTGGTCCAGATGTAGTGCCAAACTATGGTTTGCCACTGTGTAAACATGCCTGGAATAAAACTCATGCTTATACACTCCTTTCTCTTGTGTATTGAGAATTAGTGATTCTCGCCCTTCCCACCTGATTTGGGTGGCGCTGTGGGTTAAACCACAGAGCCTAGGACTTGCCGATCAGAAGGTTGGCAGTTGGAATCCCTGCGACGGGGTGAGCTCCCATTGCTCGGTCCCTGCTCCTGCCAACCTAGCAGTTCGAAAGCACATCAAAGTGCAAGTAGATAAATAGGTACCGCTCCAGTGGGAAGGTAAACAGTGTTTCCATGCGCTGCTCTGGTTCGCCAGAAGTGGCTTAGTCATGCTGGCCACATGACCCAGAAGCTGTACGCTGGCTCCCTTGGCCAATAAAACAAGATGAGCGCCGCAGCCCCAGAGTCAGCCCAGACTGGACCTAATGGTCAGGGGTCCCTTTACCTTTACCTTTAAACCATAGTTTGTTATTGCATCCCAACCAGCAGATGATGTTTGGTGCTTAACTTCAAGCCAAGATTGCAAACTAGGGTTTGATCCTAGAGGACAAGTGCAAACCACAACTTGTTGGTTGAGACGCATTGATTGGCAAGCTATGGCTTGCTTCAAACCAGGAAGTAACTAAGTAAGCAAAGAATGTAGGGAAGAGGAAGGAAACTTTTCCCAGCACCTTTGCAATTTCAGGACAATATAGAATCTCTTCCTCCATCTTTCCTCATTTCAGTCTCTCTCTTATTAATCAGACCTTCTCTGACTGATTTTTTTTTAAATAAACACACACTCCCTTGCCATTTCCTCATGCTTACTGACCAGAATTTTCAGTGTGTGTAGAAATTGTTGGCAGCTTCCGGGCTGAGTGTTGATGTCTGTGAGCAAAACAACAACAACAACAAACAAACAACAAAAATTTACTTGTACCCTGCCCATCTGACTGAGCTGCCCCAGCCACTCTGAGTGGCTTCCAGCATATATAAAAACACTGATGCATGCTCTATGTTTTATGTATCAGGAAAGGATATTTGTCAGGCACTCTGAGAGAAGAGTAAAATGAAAAAACAAAATGTGCCTAGTTGTACTAGCTGTCATCTGCCTACTAAGGAGCTGTGGCTGACACTTTGTAGGCACTAATCCAGTTTCTGAAAGTGGCTCAGGTACATGTGTAGAGGACAGCAAGTCTCTGTGAAGTACGTTCTTTTCAGTGAGGAGAGCTACTTACATGTTGGTCCATTCTGTATCCAGATTCTCTTCCTTCTTGTCTCTCTTCCCCACATTGATGGTATTTTGTCTGCATTTTATTTGGCAACCAAGAACAGCAAATATGAGCTATTTTGCAAATGAGAGTGATGACCTCAGTAGAGACAGTCAGTGCAATGGGCTCAGGGACCTCTCACTATGTAGAAATAGGAACCTTGCCATTTTTTCCTCCATTAATTCACTGCAAAGGAAAAACAAAACTTTAAACTTTAACTACATTCAACAACAGGAAAGAGACTTGGGGCCAAACTAGTTGTTACATTGACTGCTTTTAAGTGCAGGATTTTGGTGTTTGTCTTAAAAACCCCCACACAAATTGCTAGTGTGCGGTCTCCAATTCTGATTGGTACTCTAGTCTTAGTAGGGGTGTTGCTCCTGGTGATCGTCCCAATCTAGATTGGAGGGAAACACTAAAACCAAAGGGAGGTTTTTTTTAATGAAAATTCTAGGGGCAGTGGTGTGTGTGCATGTCAACCCAGATAGCATTCCCCGTTCTTGGCAATTTTTTTTTTTTAAAGCCACTGCACTTGAAGGCACAGAAACATAGCTAATGTAATTATTAGTTTGACTCCTAAAGCTCCAATGAGTGAAGTCTGTTTAGAAATTATAAACCTATATTTTTCTCCCTGTGCTGCATGGTGTGAAGCTTTCTGTAAGAGAGTAGTAATATGATGTTATCTGCGGCAGAGTCCTGACTAATTCAGAACATAGGAAATGTCCAAGGATGGACATGTCCAAGGTCCAAGTGGAAATGTCCAAGGATGAGACCCATTCTAAGTAATGTTATGTAACAGGGAACGTAATAAGGGAAGATCACACACCCTGACTACTTGGGAATATTTTGAATGCAGTAACAAAAAAGAGAGGGAGGTATATTTTTATACATCACCTCTTGCTTGCAGCAAAAAAAAAATGTATTTTTTAAAATAAAAGAAACACTGTGGGTTTGGAAGTTTAGGTGCAACTCAGCTTGCAGAAAGGGGTTTGCATGGGGTTAGAACAGATAGAGTAGGAGATCACCAGATCCCTAGACTACCTCTGTACCTCTGCTCTCTGTGCTTGCCTCTATATCCTTTGATCTTAAACTGATTGTCAGGCTGCATCCTCTCTCCAACTTCTGCCTCCCTTCCACGCTTTTCTTTCAGAGCAGTGAGGTCTTCTTGAGACATATCCAGAAGAACAAAGGGGACAAGCATGACCACCTTTGCTATCTTCAGCTTGGTTAGTTTAGCTTAGAACTTGAAACTTGTCTAGCTAAGTTATGTACTTCCTCTAATAAATGACTTTGTTGCTCTTCTTAGTAAGCATCTCCGTGATTGTAACAGGTAAAGTCTACTCTCTTATACCAGATTCATACTGTTTCAATACGTGGAAGACACCTCATGCCATTGATATCCCATGAGGCTGGAAAATTCCTTTACCTTGCCACCAGGGATAATCTCGGAAGAGAATGATATTGGAACAATGCAATTTCTGAGAAATCAGGAACAGGAATAGAGCCTTTCAAACATTTTTAAAGGTGATATAGAAAGTGACAATGCAAATCCTCTGCAGGCTTACTCAGATGTAAGTCCCAGTGTGTTTAATGCCACTTAAGTGTGTGTCCCCCCCCCATCTTCTACATTTTTTGAGTATGTTAGTTAAAATATCTCTCTGTTTCTATTTATACTTTAGAACTGTCTAATGCAGAAGTTGATAAGCTATTACGAAAAAACTAATCTCACCATGGAGAAGTGGAAACTGCCGAACATAGGTATAATTGAAGTATTAGTCTTGGAAGGATCTTAAATTAGTTGAGGAAAAGGCACTCTTCTTAAGGCTTTATAGACTTTACATTTTTATGGATGCATGCAGAGGATTTTACATGTACATGTTTGCGCTGCACACGAGAGCAGAGAGATGGAGAAAATTGAACTTTTGATGTTAAAAACATTATCAAACTCAGAAAAGGCCTACACAATCTGCCAGACGCTTTCTGAACTCTTAACATATCCTGGAACCTGTGTTTCCTCAGAGTTCGGTTTGACTTCTCTTAAAGGTACAATAACAGATTCACACTCAATAAAGTCAAAGCTTAAGGCAGACTCTTAATCCCTTTTCACAGAGCCACATTTGTGTTCTTTGGAATGACAGAGCGAGTATATGTTCCAGGATGTCTGCACTTTTAATGGGTGTGTAGAAGAAGGAATTTCAGCAGGTGTAGCTTGCATGACAGATTATATCTGCAGAAATCCCTTCTACAGAACTATCAAAGCTTGGTCCCATTTTTTATCTAGCTAGTTTGGCCAAGGCTCTTTTGTACATGTTGTGTGTGATGTACAATGCCAACCCTAGGATTCTATTTCAGCAGAAGCAAATATTATATGCCAGTCCCCGCCATACATTTGAAGCACATCAAACTCACTTCCTCCAATGAATCTTAGGAATTAGTATTCTCCCCACAAAACTGCAATTCCCAGCACCCTTAATGAACTACACTTCCCAGGATTCTTTGAGGAAAGCAACGTAACTTAAATGTGCACTGGCTGAGCTCTAAGCCTATGGTGTAGATCTTATGTTGTCCTCAGTAGCTCTCATTTTAATGTCATGATTTAAATACAAGATGCCAATTGTTTGCTGTGTTTTAAATTAATGAAATATGAGAGTGAGTACTGGTCTGAATTACATTTAGTCATTCCACCCATCCCAGTTAGCGTTTCCTCTATAGCACTCCAAACACATTCATTGATGTGAAAATGCTACTAGATGTAGAGTGGTTTTCTAATTTGGTGCAGAGCCAATGCAATTTTTGCTGGCAGGTAGCTTGATGTAAAATGTAAGCTGAAGGGAGTTTTAGAAGATCATCAAATATCAGAAAGCTAACAGTGAGCCACTTCCTACTAAGCTAAAGAAAGGTCAGCAGATATTGGATATGGTTAATCTGATGACGGTAAAGAGAACAAGGAAGATATTGTACGAAGAGAAAAGCTGAGGGGAAAATCTGTTTTAAAGAGACTGAAAGAAAACAGTCCATTCCACAAAGGTCTAGTCAAATAACTCTTGAAACAAGAAAGTTTACTTCTTAAACTTCTTTGAAAAAGGGCTAGATTCTTAGCAAATATATATAGCTGAAAGCAGTGGAGCATTGAAATGATCCAACCCATTGAGAAACTGTCCCAAGGCTGAATACACTGAGATATTTATTTATTTAAAAACATTTCTAAACCATTTAGTATTTAAATGATTGTAAGTGGTATAAAAACACCCCCCCTAAAATTATCATTATATATATATATAGAGAGAGAGAGAGAGAGAGAGAGAGAGAACAGGTAAAAATGGGATATCAGAAATAACAAGGTGCTCAGTGAAAGCTGTGACAAAAAGATATGTCTTCACAATATTTAGTCATATGTCTACTAAATGAAGCATATTCCAGATAGCAGAAACAAGGATTTCCTAGGCTATAACTGTGCCTTCCTTAGCATCAGCACCAGGTACAGCTGCTTACAACATACAGTATAGACCTGCATTGGTTTTAGAAGTATTTCCTTCTGTCCAGAGAACATTAGCTGGGAGTTCTGAGAAGGTGGTGTTGGTGTGAGCTCTAGAAATTGTCAATGCCTTTGTAAAATTTACAATTCCTAGGGTTGCCTAGGGAAATGCATGCTGGTTAAACCAGTGTGAAGCCAATGAAGAGAGGCCCAAATGTGACAATAGTATCATTTTACAGAGGTTTAGCTGTGTTACTATGTTTCACCAAAACAAATGAAGAGTTTGTGTCACCTTGAAGACTAAGAAATTTATTAGAGCATAAGCTTTCATGGACTAGAGTTTACTCTTTTGCATGCATGAAGTCTTATCCTGAGTCACAAATAACACACACACACACGGTTTCTTTGGTTGGGGTTGTAAGCAGTGAGGTCAGGGGGATATGAAATACTGCAAGTACAGATAGTTAATAACTGCATTTCAGTTGCTCATGATAATACAGATATTCTGGCATTGGTGAGCCAATTAATGCACATAGCATCATAAACATCCTTTGTCCCAACTGTGTTCACAACTGGTAACATTGAACCTCCTAATGACTTGTGGTTAAGTACAAAATGACAAAAATTTGTGACTAGATGTGCTGTTGGACTCATGATATGCTTGGCTTGAGATCCACCTATGTGGAGAATGTTAGTGCAGAGAGCCTCAACACCCATGGTAGCTAGGATGGTTGTAATTTCATCATAAAGTCATTGGTACCCCACCTTTAACTTGATTACTGATGCATATGAGCATATGGCTAATGGTGGCCTTGGTATTTATAATATCACCATAGATTTGCTTTGTGGGCTGAGTTCTGAAGCCTTAATTTCACCCAATATCATATTACCTACTAAGGGGAGCTATTGCTTCAGCATTTCCCGTTATCTTGATTTGTTCTCTTGCAGACTTTCTGAAAGCAAGCCCATGACCTGTGGTCATCATCAGGCCGCAGTTTAAAGAATCACTCTTGTAATTTGATTCTAACCCCTTCCTCCATGACTTTCCTACCTTGATCTAATGGCTTTGGAATAACTTTCTCTGATCTCTGGTTCATGAGCCAAATAAAACTTCCACCGTTTTCTCCAACATGCCCTGGCCTTTTCATTTGACATGCGCTACAGGATTCGAAAATGTGTTTTTAATTAAGTAATAGCTGGCGAAAGCTACGAAAACCTCTTTTATTTTGTTCACCATGTTGTGGGGTTGCGTGGTTAGAATTAAAGGACAAACAAACGGACCCTATAACACTTCAGCATCTAACACAATATTTGCTATGGTAATTGGATGCTGACAGCCAGTGCTGCTGCTGCTCGTGAGTCTTTGGAGTGTAAGGCCTCTCCCTCCTCAGGCTAATTCCATCTGGCCTAGGGGGCGGGGCCCAGGCTCACCTCCGTGATAGTTTTAAGGACACTGGTGCTGCTGCAGCAAATGCTAAAAATGTTTTATATATTTTAATGTGTTTTAAACGTGTTTTTATTGCTTATTTTGTTGTACCACCGTGAATGGTGGTTTTTATCTATGTATTCTTGTTTTGTTCTATTTTGTTCTGTTTTGGGGTGGGATATTGAGTGGGGTGGGGATTGGTTTTTGTTTGGGTACAATTGTTTTTTGGTTGTTTTGTTTTTCTATTTTGTAAATGGAGGTTATTATGAGGCTTGGGATTGCTACCGTGGTGGGGCGAGGGAGGTATGGCGGTGGGGGCAGATGTTATAAGCGAAGGGGATCGAGATACGGATATGCTTGTACCCCTTCCAATCTGCGCCCCATCCCGAGAGACGAGGGTAGGGTGAGCAAGGATTACTCACCTCCTTCACTGGTTTTGTGCAATGCCAGGTCTATAGGCAACAAAACCGCCACCCTGCGAGATTTCTTTACCTCGCAGGGGGTCGACCTGGCTTGTGTGACGGAGACCTGGGTGCGCGAAGGGGTAACTGTTACCTTACGAGAGATGGCGCCCCCGGGTTTCTCCGTCCTCCACCAGTCATGGACTGTGGGCCGGGGGGGAGGGGTGGCATTATTAATCTGGGAAGATTGTTCTTTCAGGGCTCTACCATCGCCATCGATCCCCGGCATTGAATGTGTTGGCCTAGTGTGGGGCTCCGAGGAGAGCTTGGCTGTCTGGCTGGTGTTCCGGCCACCTAACGCACCAGCAGCCACCCTGTCAAGCCTGCTGGAGGCAGTGGCTGGCTGGGCCTTGGAGTTCCCTAACCTATTGGTATTGGGAGACTTCAACTTCCATGCTGATGCCACTCCCTCCTCACAGGCTCTGGACCTGGTGTCTTCCATGGTGACACTAGGGCTCTCCCAGTTTGTTTTGGGCCCCACACATCAAGCAGGCCACACGCTGGATTTGATCTTTGGCGCCGGTATAGATGTGATCATGTCTCCTTCGATGAAGGTGCCATGGTCTGATCACTACGCCCTGAAAGCCAGGATTGACTTTCCACCCCCACCCTGCTTAGGTGGTGAGCCGATTTGGGCTCGCCCGCAGAGGCTGATGGACCCTGATAGATTCCGTCAAGCCTTGCGGGACCTTGCTCCCCCTGGCGACTCATTGACTGAGCTTGTTGAGGGCTGGAATACCCAGCTCCTGGCAGCCATCGATGAGATCGCACCTAAGCGCCCTCTGCGACCCCACAGAAACCGGGCTCCCTGGTTTACCGAGGAGCTTCGGAAAATGAAGCGGGACCTCAGACGGCTAGAGCGAGTATGGCGGGGTGCCCGTGACGGAGCCTCAAGAACATCTTATAGGGCTTTCATGAAAACCTATGAGATGGCAGTGAAGGCCGCTAAGAAGTCCTACTTCTCGGCCTCCATTGCATCCGCTAGCTCTCGCCCGGCGCAATTATTTAGTATAATTCGGTCTTTAACGTCCCTTGAAGGACAGCCAAATTTAAATAATAATTTGACACACAGCTGTGAGGCATTTGCGAGCTTTTTTTGCGGAGAAGGTCCTGTTGCTCCGCCATGACCTCCCTGCCAATTTGGATACAATAAAGGAACTGGAGGCCCCTCGACTGTCCTCGGGTCCAGTATTGGACCACTTTGACCGGATATCTCCAGCCGATGTGGACAGACTCCTCCGAGCTGGAAAGCCCACCACCTGTCCTCTTGACCCGTGCCCGTCATGGCTGATTAGAGCGTGTCCAGACGAGGTCCGGGCCCCCCTGAGGGATATCATCAATTTATCCCTTGGCACCGGGATATTCCCAGGGGAACTGAAGGAGGCAGTGGTGCGTCCGCTCTTAAAGAAAACATCATTAGATCCCTTAGATCTATCCAATTACTGCCCGGTCTCGAATCTTCCATTCCTGGGTAAGGTGATTGAGAGAGCAGTTGCTGAACAGCTTGGTAGGTTTCTGGATGAAACATCTGCTCTGGATCCATTCCAGTCTGGCTTCCGCGCTGGCCATGGGACCGAGACGGCTCTGGTCGCCCTAACAGATGATCTCCGCAGGCAGCTGGATCGAAGCGGGTCGGGGCTGCTGATTCTTCTAGATCTGTCAGCAGCCTTCGACATGGTCGATCACAAACTCCTGGACCACCGCCTTGCCGACGTGGGGATCCAGGGCACAGTCCTTCAATGGCTGCGCTCGTTTCTCTCTGGTCGGGGACAGAGGGTGGCGCTCGGGGGGGAATTGTCATCGCGCCACTCCTTGGTGTGTGGAGTGCCTCAGGGTGCGATTCTCTCCCCGATGCTTTTTAACATCTTTATGCGCCCCCTCGCCCAGCTTGCCCGGAGTTTTGGGCTGGGCTGCCATCAGTATGCTGATGACACCCAACTCTATCTGTTGATGGATGGCCATCCTGACTCGGCCCCAGACACACTGGCGAGATGTCTGGAAGCTGTGGCTGGATGGTTACGTGGGAGCCGGTTGAAGTTAAATCCTTCGAAGACAGAGGTCCTCTGGCTGGGCCGGGACGATATGGGATAGAGGGGGCATCTCCCATCTCTTGCGGGGGTGCAATTGGTGCCAGCACCGTCCGTTAAGAGTTTGGGTGTAATCTTCGATACCTCCCTCTCTATGGAGGCGCAGATTACAGCTATAACAAAGGCGGCATTTTTTCATCTCCGCCAAGCTAAGCAGTTGGCCCCTTATCTCTCTCGCCCTGACCTAGCCACTGTGATCCATGCGGCGGTCACCTCCAGACTGGATTATTGTAACGCGCTCTACGTGGGGCTGCCCTTGAGACTGACCCAGAAACTCCAGCGGGTGCAGAATGCCGCGGCGAGACTCCTTATGGGGTCTTCACTGCGAGATCACATTCACCCAGTACTATACCAGCTGCACTGGCTCCCGGTGGAGTACAGGATCAGGTTTAAGGTGCTGGTTTTAACCTTTAAAGCCCTATACGGCCTAGGACCCTCGTACCTACGGGACCGCCTCTCCTGGTATGCCCCACAGAGAAACCTACGGTCTGCAAATAATAACATCCTCAAGGTCCCAGGCCTCAGAGAGGTTAGGCTGGCCTCAACTAGAGCCAGGGCCTTCTCGGCTGCGGCTCCAATCTGGTGGAATGTTCTGTCACAAGAGACTAGGGCCCTGCGGGACCTGACATCTTTCCGCAGGGCCTGCAAGACAGAGTTGTTCCACCAGGCCTTTGGTCAGGGCGCAGCCTGACTCCCTCCTCTGGCAACCTGCACAGAATATTGCTTAATTGGTTGCCATTAATTTGATTTTAATTAATTTTTATAATGAATATTTTGACTGTGTGATTATTTGATTGTTTGATTATTTGATTATTGTTAGCCGCCCTGAGCCCGGCTTCGGCTGGGGAGGGCGGGATATAAATAAAATGTATTATTATTATTATGATTATCTTTATTTACTCTCTGGCTGTAGATTAAACAATTGATTCTGTAAGATTAAAACGCCCCACCTACATGCTTGCACACTTCTATTTTTGCCACGTCAAACAATATAAAATGAACACAGCACTTCTCTCCCTATCTAATTGAATAATTTACTGTAAATAGCTGTCATTTACTTTCAGAGGAGTAGGGTATCATTAGCCAAATGGATGTGAGTAAGTCATGGCTTTAATGCGTTTGAGGGTCTAAAATGGAATCATCTTAATGGGACCATCAATACAGCAAGCTGAATAAAGCCCATAAGCACTTAAGGCTTCAAGTCCCCTTTCTTGTAAATTACATATTCAGTCTGCAAGGGGGGAAAAAAAAGAATCAAGAATTCACATAAAATATGGCATTTCTATCCCAAGCTTTGTTTTTAATGAATATAATAATACAATTGATAGGTGTAGCTGTGTTTCGGATCCCCCTCATTTAATTAGCCAGTCCTCCCTGGAGTGCCTGCAAGCAGTGCTTGTGCTGAGTAATATTGGCTGAATTCTCTGGGGAGAAAAGTGGAGATGAGCAGGTAATAAAATAGCCTGGACATCTGGCCTTGCTAAATTGCCCAATTTCGGCCTGCATTTGTATATGGCAGAGAGGCTGCCTTGTATTAACTAAGGCTTATATATTAGCTCAGCGCAAAGCACTAGCCAATTTACTTACCTTTTCAAAATTGCAAGCACAGTTTGGGACCAAGGAAACTTCTGCTTGGAAGTTCAACTCAAGGCTTAAGTAAATAAATAAAAAGCTTTTCATTCACCACCTCCAGAAGTAGATTTAAAGGGACACTCAGTGTGAAATGGTTTTCCATTGAGGACATCATTCAGTACCTGCTAACATTTCTCCAAAGGCTTCCTGTTGGCTTCCCTATAGCTGTAATTCTAAAGAGGAGGCTTGAGATGGAGAATGTTTTTGACCCTGCTTGAATTCTGTGGGCACAGCTGAGCTATCAGGTGGCAATAATGGGCTACTGCTTATAAGAGGGGTAGTCAACTTGGTCCCTTGGGATGTTGTGGACTGTAGTTGCATCCACGCTAGCCAACATGGAGGCTGGGCAATAAATATGAAATCTGTAGTCCAGCACATCTTTAGGACACCACATTTGCTACTCCTGGCTTAGACCATCCACCTCCTACAAGTCGGGCTAATGCTCATGTATCTGCCAAAAGAGGAGCACACTGTATCAGCAGGTAAAGTCTACAAATATTTTTAGTAGCCTCCCTTAACCTGTTAAATTGTCTGTATCTACCTTTGTGCCCCGGAAAAAAGGCTTTCAGTTGCCTGAATATTATTTTTTCTCACCATAAGGCAAATGGCTGCTTAGAAGTCTGAACTGCCCTGGTAATGATTCATTTTTAAAAGAAAAACCTCCTATGTCAAATTTATTGAGAACAGTTGTTTATGTATTTCTAGTGTCACTGAGACGCAGAAAAATCTACTAAATATCAGACTCTGCACAAGTAGTAAAATGATTTTTTTAAAAAAATGATGAATTAATGGAGTAAATGCAGAAAGGTAATAAATCTAGATATAAGATACATGGCTACTTGTAGCAAGATTGTGGATGCACAAAAGGGAAATGCAATATAACTGAAAATGAAATATAATATGGCCAAGAGATGCCCTGAAATTCAAGACTCCGGGTGAATTTTATTTGTCCTTTACAACTTTTGAGATTCTTCTTATATGCTGCTCTTCCATTGATTGGATGAGTCAATCCTGAAGTTCTACCATGAGTAATGCTTACTATTTTCTTATGTTCTCTGGACATTTTAATTAAAGGAAGAATTTTCTCGTTTTCTACTGTCTTAATGGACAGCTAGGTGGCTGAGTATTTCAACTGATTTATATTTATCACTGCAGTAAGGACGCAGTCTGCTTTTCTTGCAGCCATCACTTCCTCCCCCCCCCCCCACCTCCCTGGAATCAATAAAATGCTATGCAATTTCTTTGCACACAGAACAGCAACATTTGGGTGCTATTGATCTAATCCTAATATTAAAACACAAAAAGTAAATGCAAGTTTTTTGGTAGCCCTTCTTCAGGAGTAGAAAAAGTCTGGTGAGTGCTTTTATACCAATTATAAATCAAGCTGGAGAGGCTCCAAGTAGCTAGAACGACTTGGTTGGTTGGAGTAACTTTGTAGCATCGTTGGAAAAGGATCACCATAGGATAGGTGGCATGGTTTAAAGTGGCAAAGCAGATACTTTCATTTATAACTGTTATTGTGAAACTGAGTTGGCCAAGGCTCCCCTAATTGCAATCAGGATATATGGTCAGGAGTTGGTGTGTATATGATGCAGGAATACATTTTACAGTGTTGGTCCTAGCAAGAATGTGGGAGCTGTTTGGGCTCTGTTTCAGGCAGGCAGCAAAACGCCTTTGGCCTGCACTGATTGTCTGTCACTCCATGTTGATCACACACAGATTTGTCATCTGTGCAGGACCTTAGTGTTGCCTCTTTCCTGCCTTTACTTCCCCAGGCTTTCAGCATACTTGTAGCTGCACTGGGAAAAGCCTTGTCTGAGTAGCTGGTGCTCTACAATTGCACACCCCATGTACCTTGACCAGGACAAGACTCTGGGAGTTCTGCATGCCTTGGAGCAAGATTATGAAGTTATCTATGCAGAGATAGATAATAAAACTACTGGTTCCCCCCCTCCTAAACTCATCCATTTTGTGTTGTAGCAGTTTGTTAGTGTTACCAGTAGTGATTAGTGTTTTTCTCTCATTTTTTTTAATATCACAGCTTCTTTTTCTTTTTCTATCCCAGAAGTTTCATTCTGGTGCTTAAACATGGGGCCACAGATGTTAACTGGGATGTATATAATCATAGCTTTACTCTAGAAACCTGCATGGAATCATATGCTATTTAGCAACATTTAGACAGCTGAGAGAGAGGGTCATTTATCTGGCAATTTTGAGGTGTGATTTAATCCATTGACTCTTTCAATCTTTAGTTTGTCCGAAACTTTATCCAAGAAAGCTACCTGCCACACATTACTGTTGTTGTTGTTGTTTAGTCGTGTCTGACTCTTTGTGACCCCATGGACCAGAGCATGCCAGGCACTCCTGTCTTCCACTGCCTCCCACAGTTTGGTCAAACTCATGCTGGTAGCTTCGAGAACACTGTCCAACCATCTCGTCCTTTGTCGTCCCCTTCTCCTTGTGCCCTCAATCTTTCCCAGCATCAGGGTCTTTTTCAGGGAGTCTTCTCTTCTCATGAGATGGCCAAAGTATTGGAGCCTCAGCTTCACAATCTGTCTTTTCAGTGAGCACTCAGGGCTGATTTCCTTAAGAATGGATAGGTTTGATCTTGCAGTCCATGGGACTCTCAAGAGTCTCCTCCAGCACCATAATTCAAAAGCATCAATTCTTTGGTGATCAGTCTTCTTTATGGTCCAGCTTTCACATCCATACATCACTATTGGGAAAACCATACCTTTAACTATACGGATCTTACTGTACCAATAACCTAAAGTTAAGACATTTTTATTTAGCTTAAAGCATTTTAATTTGTGTAATTAGTCTGTTTTACTATTTTGTCTACTGTCTCTTGTTTTAATTGCTAATCTTAGTACTTTATTGCATTGTATTAGGTTTTAATTAATTTATAATCCATAACATTGTACCCTAATCTGAAATCTGTTTTGATGAAGGGTAGAATAGAAATGTATTCCAGAAACAAAATACATTTTAGTTGGCTGTTGCCAATTTTAATTGATGGAACGCAATTTAAGAACACACTTGCTTTATAATTTGAGGTTATTTAAGTTCAGGTGTAAACTTAAAGGAGTGGAAAAGAAAATGAATGCTGAGCTTTCCTTTTAACAATCAGAGGCAATTTTGGTTCTCTTCAGTATTTGAGGATGGCAGTTGTACTGAGTTTAAACAACCACAACAGCCATGCTTGTTTGTTTTTTTTAAATGAATCAGTCATTGGTTAATCAGGTATACATTCTTTGATTGGTTGACCATTTTGATTGGTTGACAACCCGAAAAGGGACTAAAAGTGATGGCAGCAGCTTCCAGGACTGCTTTTATGAGAATTTGTGACGAATCAGCAAGAGACCAGGGGCTGCTTTAAGGTATCGCATAGCGGGACTTCCGGGTCGGCGCCATCGCCGAATGGCGGACTCCCTCCGAGCTCCGGAGGGAGCCTGCACGGCAGGGGCTGGGTCCTACCGCATCGGCGATGCGGGGACCCTTAAAAACCACGGCCACGGGGGCCGTGGACATGGAGACTCGGCTGGCACCGTTAGCGCCCTCCCGACTCGTGAAGGAGCCTTTTTAAAGGCTAAGGATCGGGTGCCGGGGAGAAGCGTGGTGTTTTGAGTCCTCTGCCATCCCTGCCGTGCGAAGCCGCATGCCATCCGGCGGAGAGCGCTGGCTTTTTCCTTTGAAAATTTGGACCTAAAAGAACAACCCGTAAGTAATTGGAATCTGGACTAAAAAGAGGGACAAAATTTTAAAAATTTCGGAGCGAGCGGGGGAGGCGCAAAAAAGGAAGTCAGCCACCCCCTCCATTGTAGAAGGGTCAAAACAAAGGATTTGATAACTAAGATCGGAATAACATCATTTTGGCAAGTTTGGAACCTCACGAGTGAAGAATATGAGATTGAGCTGGAGGAGGAAAGTAGAATTTGGACTTAAAAACACCCCCCCCCCTGGAACCCCGGGAGCGATCGATGACGGTGTTTGGAGAGGAGAAAGGCAAGTTTTGACAGCTGTCAAAGAGCTGTCAAAGCAGAAAAACAAGATAGAGACTATGTCACAAGGACTTTGCAGGTTATATTTGTTATAAATTGGACACAAATTGCTTTAAATAAGGATTACAAAGTTACTAGGGCTAATGGATGTGATCTGGAAGAGAACTCAGTTTTTGCAATCCACCTAGAGGAGCCGAGGGATATCACAAGTGGTTTTAGTTGGAAATTTGAACAGAATTTTTTATCTTCTGGGAAACTGCAGAAATGGAACATTATTATGACTACAGAGGCCAGTATACCGAAGAAGACAATGGAATCATCCGTTGTGGAATGAAAGGAACTTGACGTAATGTTTTGTTTCTGAGCAACAAGCCTCTGCAAAGGAACTAACTTTTGGAATTAGGACATTTGTGCAGGAAAACAGGGACAGAAAGAAATAGAAAGAGGAGTGTGGCCAATAAGAACAACAAAACAACAAGAATTGGACTAAGTCGAAAGTGGGGACATTTGGGACATCCAGATTTGACAAGCTTAAGGATTATAATTTGGAGTTTTTCACTCCTGGATATAAAAATCTGGATGGAAAAAATGGGCCTTTCTTTGAGACAGAATCCTTTCATGATTGGACATGCGAAACCAAAGAGGACTGGCAAAGGACTATGACTTAGAGAGACGTGGAAATATCGGACATTGAGGAATATTGGGAACGCAACCGGGAAAAGGGGGGGTGGGAAATGTGGAACCCAAAGGGCGTAAACTATGTTTTATTTAGGCTATATACATCTACATGGTATTCTAAAGTGGGGAACTCGTGGAGGGACTAAGCCGATTTTAGGGGAATGGAAAATAATTTTTTTTATAAAAAAAAAAAAAAATTTTGGGTTAAGGATAACAAGTTTGAAGTGAGGAG
The DNA here is from genome assembly GCF_964106915.1 of Podarcis gaigeae. NCBI lineage: Eukaryota > Metazoa > Chordata > Lepidosauria > Squamata > Lacertidae > Podarcis > Podarcis gaigeae. The sequence goes on from NC_139678.1 coordinate 70,878,619, forward strand.
AAGAACTTGTTGAGATTATCTGTTTATTTGAGAGATTTGGAATACAAGGGGGGGAGGGAAGGGGAAGTCCTGAAAGGATGTAATTGGAAAAAGATTTGAAATTGGATGTTTTATTAATTTGTAATTAATTGGAAAACTTTAATAAATATTATTTAAAAAAAAAAAATAAGGTATCGCATAGCAGAGATTACCTGATGTGAGAGAAGTGCAGATATTAATTAATCATGTACAACCCTCCTCTGTGTCTCTTAAGTACATTTTAGTAACATGTGATAAGCTCTCATAAATGATTGGCAGATGGGAAAGCTGTTGATGAGGAGAGATGTCATTTTCACTTTCTAGGAAATGGAGTAGAGTTTTGAGATTGTGAGCCTCTCACTTTGAAAGAGCCCCAGGCTTTCACTGGGGCTTCTTGGTAAAGCTGTCCTGAATTTGTCATTAAATCTGCTTCTCTGAATGGTGGCTCCTTTGTATTAAGCTTGGATGTTGACTAGCTAGCAGAGGTCTGTGATTTTCTCCACCTATTGCTTAAGTCTTTCCCTTGTTAATGTACAAGTACTGCCCATTGGCCAAGTTCTCCTACTTTCTTCTTCAGGGGAAAGAGCATGAGAAAATAAAAGCAAAGATCGTGGAAGATTATTATGGAATAATAATAATAATAAACCCCATCCTGTTTACTCTTTTGTGAGAGATAATTGCTCTAAGACTTTTCCATTTGTCTGTTTTCCCATGCTACTTTTTTCAGCAGTGAAGATGTTTTCTGATCACTTCAGTGCTGGTTTTGAAATGTTCAGGTTAATGTCAAAAGCAGTAATCGGGTTTAATCATCTGTGGGATGAGAAATACTAGTGACAGCTTGCAAATAATGTTAAATGCTACCATTGTTTATTGGGACACACTTTGAGATGTTTCCAGTATCTGCAAGCTGTGCATTGAATTGAACTAGCATTTATCACCTCTTTTGAAAAGCCCTGAACAAACTGCCTTTTAACATGAGATTTTTTTAGAGGATGCTGCCTATAGCCTAGTTAGGGGTTTGTTTTTAAGAATGCTGAACAAAGTATAGTGTGTGTGTGTGTGTGTGTGTGCGTGTGTAGATAGATAAATAAATAGACAGTGATGCATTTATATAACTCTATCTCGGTTGATACCAAATTATCACTGCAAGCCCCAGTTTTAATGAGGCAAACGACTATTGCTTTCCACCGGGTTTTTAACAGTATGTCCTGACACCTGCAGATTCAAACATTACATTGCCCAGTGGAGGCACTGAGAAAGTGTGTGTGTGTGTGTGTGTGTGTGTGTGTTTGTGTGTGTGTGTGCATAGTACTTGTAATCTATTTACCTCAGTTCTGACCTCAAGCTAAGTGGACAGCCTGCATGTCAGCACCACAGAGTTCTGGGGGCTGTAAGCGATGGCATTGTTAACATGCGATTAGGACAGCCAAAGTGGGAAACCGCTTCCAGGTATTAGGAGGCCTGGGATGTAGATGGGTTTTTAGCTCCCTCCATGTGGAGAATGTGATGATGTATTGGAAGAGGGACCGTGGCATTCAGGAAATGTGTTTTGTTTTCTACACAGTCATAGGTTTTTGGTCAATCCATAATGCTTAATATACATTCATGTTTTAGTTGCAGTTTATAAAACGCAGTGATGGTACTACTCTCCTTGATTATCCCATGATTCTTAATGGTTTATTTAACAAAATTTACATACTGCTTGATTGTGAGAAAACCTTTCAGATTAATTCACACAAAAAAATGCTTGTTGGGTTGTAAGCTTTGGATGCTAAGTAACTCACTTGATAGTAGTCCCATAACAACAACAACAACAACAATTAATTTATTTGTACCCCACCCATCTGGCTGGGTTTCCCCAGCCACTCTGGGCAGCTTCCAACAAAATATTTAAAATACAATAAAACACCAAGCAGTAAAAACATCCCTAAACAGGGCTGCCTTCAGCTGTCTTCTAAAAGTCAGATAGTTGTTTATTTCCTTGACATCTGATGGGAGGGCATTTCACAGGGCGGGTGCCACTGCCAAAAAGGTTCTCTGCCTGGTTCCCTGCAACCTCGCTTCTCGCAGAGAGGGAACCGCCAGAAGGCTCTCTGAGCTGGACTTCAGTGGCAGGACCTCAGGTCTGTACCACTCTAAGCTGGGTTGGACCAAAGCATTTTGCTGCCTAAAGGTAAAGGTAAAGGTACCCCTGCCCGTAGGGGCCAGTCTTGACAGACTCTGGGGTTGTGCGCCCATCTCACTCAAGAGGCCAGGGGCCAGCGCTGTCTGGAGACACTTCCGGGTCACGTGGCCAGCGTGACATCGCTGCTCTGGCGAGCCAGAGCTGCACACGGAAACGCCGTTTACCTTCCCGCTAGAAAGCGGTCCCTATTTATCTACTTGCACCCGAGGGTGCTTTCGAACTGCTAGGTTGGCAGGCGCTGGGACTGAGCAACGGGAGCGCACCCCGCCACGGGGATTCGAACCGCCGACCTTTCGATCGGCAAGCCCTAGGCGCTGAGGCATTTACCCACAGCGCCACCCGCGTCCCTATTTTGCTGCCTAGGATGAAGGAAAAGATGGGGCTCTCCCCAATGCCAGATGCAGAAAACAACCTGACCGAAAGCTGAATTTTATTTAATTGGTACCAATGGAATAGTGCCAACCTCCTTGCCCCTCTCCCTCTTGGGTACTGGCAGTAATCTCTGTGTTGGGAAGCGAGGTGAGCAATGCCACTTCACCCTGCCCTGTCCCACTGATGACTACTGGTCCAGGGTGGAAAGGACACCTTTCTCATGAAGTAATTAATCACATGTGGGCATGGGAACCAGGGTCTCTCTTCCTTCTTAAGGTGGGAGCAAATAATGTTTGCATATGTAGGTCACCCAGATAAACATACATTCATGACAAAACAGAAGCATATTTGAAAATAATAAATTTGGGGTGAGGGGAAGCTGCTTTTAATCTAAGAACTCATATTACTGAGAGAGTGCATGTGAAACTTACTAGAAAGAGGAAAATTCATTAGGCTGTTGTCTAATGGATGTGTAGGCAGAAAAAAGTGTCATATTCAGGTTTCCTTATGACCGACTACATTTGCAGTTTATAGTGATTATTGAACATCCAATAAAAAGATGAAATGCTCCTTTTTAAAATGCAAGTTCCTGTGTTTTAAAAGCAAGCTGTTTGCTACTTGTGCAATTTGCTACTTTGTGGTTAATTATGCAGAATGAGATGTCCACTTCTCCTAGCAATTTCATAATGTTTTTTCCCCCCTAGTCATTTTGGTCATTAAAAAAAAAAAAAAAGGATGGATGTAAAGAAACGCTGGATTCCCTGAAGTATACAATTCAGAGCACGTTTGATAACCCAAGAAGTTTAGAGCAATCAAACATTTGCAATGGCTTAACAAAATGAAAAGAAAACAACATACAAAAAGTAGTCAACTAAATCACAGTGCAACTGAATAATACCATCAGCTGCCGCCCTCCTTGCACTTCCTTCCCTCCCTGATTTAAGAACATAAGAAAATCCCTCCTGGATCTAGTCAACATCCTGTTCTTACTCTGGGCAACTAGAGGCCCACTGGAAACATGCAAGCAGGTGTACTGCCTCCAACAGTGGAGCCCTATCTGGATGAATGAATTTGGTTTCTGACACACACACATTCTGGAGGGAGCAAAGTGATAAATGATAGAAGTCTTAGATATTTCAGTTTCCTGCTTAACAAATGACTTTAGAAGACAGATTCATTAAAAAAAAAAGTTGGACAAAACTTGAACACTTTCTGAAATGCCGAACTATGAAACGGGACACTCCCTGACTGGCAAAGTGTCCCTTGATGTAATTTTAAACCGCAAGAGCTGTTCAGACGGCACTATTGCATTTAATTTTCAGTATTATTTCTTTGTTAGAGATGCATCTTTTATAAGTAGGCATATTGCTTCCAGGAAAAAAGAGAACATTTCCAAACAAACCATGTTATTATATGAATGAGTGGCTAAATGAGTAAGTATATTGGTCACATTTAGAGAACATTTGTGGGTTCTCATATGCAGACCTTGGAATAAAGGAAGGAAAATATTAACAACAAGGTCATTGTGTTGGGGGCCACATTTGGAGCAATTTTACTTGCCAACTTTATATAATGTAAACTGTTCTAAACTAGTGACCATTATTATGACGTCAAGTGGCACAAGGGGCATATTTCTGTTTGAAGACCCCCATTACTCTTCTCTTAACATCTCAGAAGAAAATTAGACATTGTTTCTGCAGTCATAAGCATTAATACACTCCTCTTGTCTCTACATTTCTGCCTTTTTTTCTGGATAAGGTGTGATATCCAACATTAGTCATACTTGGAGTATATCCACTGAAATACATGGACTTAAGCAATGTTTCCTAAGTAGAGGCAATCATCATAGCAATATAGGAGACATTTCAAGTGAAATCCAGAGACAGTAGTGGTTAATAGAGCAGCAGTGCTCAACTGGTTTCCCAGCTTCAAGTGTTGCTGCTGGTGATCAAAAGGGAAGGTGCTAGGTGGTGGAGATCTTGGTGCAATAAAGGTAAAAGTAAAGGACCCCTGGATGGTTAGGTCCAGTCAAAGGCAACTATGGGGTGTGGTGTTCATCTCGCTTTCAGGCTGAGGGACCTGGTGTTTGTCCACAGACAGCTTTCCGGGTCATGTGGCCAGCATGACTAAACCGCTTCTGGTGCATAGAACACTGTGATGAGTGATAGAGTCCACAGAAACGCCATTTACCTTTCCACTGCAGCAGTGCCTATTTATCTACTTGCACTGGTATGCTTTTGCACTAATGGGTTCTTAGTGCAACAGGAGAATGATTGCAGAGTCAATCCAAGTCAATCCCCCAAGTGTCCCATTTTAAGTGGGACATCCCAGATCACAGAAGCCAATCACGGCTTCTGTCTGGATCCCAGTACATCCTTTGGGACATTCACTCTGGTGCGAGTCAGCAGGGGCGAGCCAGAGCTTTGGTGCAGCCCTGCTGATGAGTGCCAGAGTGCCAGACCAGAAGGCACACCCCTTTAGGGACTGAAAATGTTGGAGGGTACGGTCAATCATGTGCCATACTCAACTGGAAGAAAGAATATGCCTGTCAGGGAACTGCCATCGGAGGGACAGGTGGTGGAGAGGCTCCAGGAGAATAGGAGAGACTCTACAGCAGAAGAAGGAACCAGTAGGGGGAGAGCAGGAGTTCCAGCGGAAAGGGAATCGGGGAGAGGCTCTGGGATACTTCTAGTGAGAACAGTGAGGAGGTAACAAGACCCCCTTTAGCAACCCCCACCCCTCGCCGGAAGCTGTCACGCAGAGAGTCCAGGAGGCGTATGTCCGTCAAACAGCTTTTATGTTGGAGTAAGTTCCGTAGACGCCCACTGTCGGATTCTACCAGCGACTGACGGAGTCATGCTTTGGGGGCTCTGTTAGTGCCTAGGTTTGGGTGACCAGCCAAACCCCAGAGGGATCAAGCTTTTACGCACAAGCAGCTCATTATCCCATCACAGCAATCCGACAGTCTTTGAAAGCAGCTTGTGCAAGCAGAGGGCATCATGAGCGAACCAGCCGGAACCGGAGGAGCTGGAGCTGGAGCAGGTCCAAGCCTGGAAGAAAGGTACAGGGCGTTGGAGGTCCAGCTCGTGCTGCAAACGGCGAGGCTCGAGGAGAGGAGGGCTCAAGATGCGTATAAGGGAAAAACCACCCCACTTGCCAGAAAGGTGCCTGGATTGGTGCAGAAATTTGGGGGGGATCCCAGGAACTATCAAGCCTTTAGGACAGAGATGCAATATGCTCTCAATCTACTGTTTGATGACTTCCCCGATGAGAACTCTAGAGTGGCCTACGTGATTGGCCATCTAGAGGGAGGGGCGAGGGACTGGATTAGGCCCCTGATGGCAGCCAATAATGAAATCTTAAAGGACACAATGAAATTTTTTCGCGCCATGGACTTGATGTTTTCCAGCGAGATTGAGCAAGGGGTGGTGCGCAGGCAGTTAATGGCGTGTAAACAGGGGAGCCGATCTGTACGTGAGTACTGGACTGAGTTCACCATGCTGATTCATAGACTGGGGTGGGACCTTGCGAGTGAACCTATTCAAATGCTGTTTGAAGAAGGGCTCTCTCCGTCAGTGAAAGATGAACTTTCCCGGGCGCCTAGGGCGGAGTCTATGGACCATCTGACTAAATCTGCGCTGTCCATAGGAGCGCGCCAGGAAGCCAGAGCTTTGGAAAAGCGGGAAGGAAAGGGGGAACATTGGAAGGACTTCCGCATTCCGGAGATTCCGGAGCAGCCTTTCCTGCCAGCAGAGCCGATGGAACTTGGAACAGCGCGCGCAGTTTCAAACACCAGTGAGGGGCGGAAGAAGGAGGGAAAGAGCGCCAAGAGATGTTATCTCTGCCAACAGCCAGGTCACTTTGCCAGAGTCTGTCCGCAAAGGAAGGAATGGCAAGGGATGGCGGGAACTGTTGGGGGAAAGGAGGAAGAAGAAATCAAGGAGCAAGTAAAAGCCAACGCCTGGCTGCCAACATCAGGGCACAGCAGCCAGGCCAGGGAGTAGTGAATGTGCCCACGCCGGAACCTCCAAGACCAGCGCTTGTGATAGAGGTGTTGCTGGAACTGGCAAACGGACACCCACTAAAGATAAAAGCGCTATTGGATTCAGGTAGTTCCTGTAATTTCATGAGTAAGGAGTTTGCAGCTGAACACCAGATACAGACTATCCCATTAAGTAAGCCTTTGCAGGTTACCACGATTGATGGGAGGGAACTGTTGGGAGGAGAAGTGAGCCAACAGACTGTACCAATGATAATGAGGGTGGCAAGACACACAGAACTGCGTAGCGTTCTTAGATGACGTCCTGGTATACTCAGAGAATGAGGAGCAGCATGTGCGAGATGTAAGAGAAGTACTGAGCAAACTGCGAGAAAATCGGCTGTGGGTGAAACTGGAGAAGTGTCAGTTTCATACCAGGGAGGTGGAATTCCTGGGGTACCGGTTGTCTGACAAGGGATTGGCCATGGATCCCAGCAAGGTTCAAGCGGTACTGGAATGGAAAACACCAAAGACCAAGAAGGACGTGCAAAGATTCCTGGGCTTCGGAAACTTCTATAGGAAGTTCATCAAAAACTTTGCCCATTTAACAGCGCCCATCACGGATTGTCTTAGCAGCAAGAAAAAATTTGTTTGGACGGAAGAAGCGCAGCGGGCGTTCGAACACTTAAAGCAGGCGTTTGCGTCGGAAGAGCAACTGTTGCACGTAGATCTACAACAACCAATGAGGGTGGAGACTGACGCGTCAGACCGAGCGGTGGGGGCCGTGCTTCTCCAGCCGGGAAAAGATACGTCCGAATGGAGACCGTGTGCGTTCTTCTCGCGGAAGTTGAACAAATCCGAGAGGAACTACACAGTATACGACCGAGAACTGCTCGCCATTCATGAAGCATTCCGGAGATGGCGGCACTTGCTGATTGGGGCGCAGCACAAGGTTCAAGTCCGAACTGACCACAAAAATCTGGAATACTGGAGAACAGCACGAGTGCTGAACCAGAGACAAGTGAGATGGGCCCAGGAGTTCTCCAAATTCCACTTTGAGATTCGTTACGTGCCAGGCTCCGAGAACGTGAGGGCGGACGCTCTCTCCAGGAAACCTGAGTACTTAGAGGGGGAGGGAGCGCCTGAGGCAAGGCATGTAATCCCTGAAGACCACTGGGTGTGTGGGGCGGCATTGGTGGGGCAGAGGGAACTGATAGAGGGTACTGAGAACGATGAATACGCCCAAGAGAAATTCAGAGAACTCAGGAGGACAGAGGAGAACACAGGGGGGTTTGAAGAAAAGAACGGGGCGTTGTATTACAAAGGGGCACTGTACATACCAGATGGGGAACTGAGGGGCAGAGTACTCAAGCAGTTGCATGATAGCCCCACAGCGGGGCATTTTGGACAGCACAAAACCATGTGGTTGGTTACCAGAGAGTTTTGGTGGCCCAAGGTGAGGGAGGACGTACGGGAATATGTCAGGGGTTGCGACAGGTGCCAGCGAGCGAAAGGGGAGAGGGTGGCGCCAGCGGGGCTATTACAACCCTTACCCACACCAGAAAGGCCATGGGAGGCAGTATCCATAGATTTTATGACGGACCTGCCAAAATCCAAGGGCAAAACAGCTGTCATGGTGGTGGTAGATCTATTAACTAAGATGTGTCATTTTATAGCCTGTTCCCATGCGGTCACCGCGGAGGAAACCGCCAAGTTATTTGTAGAGCATATTTTCAGGTTGCATGGCACCCCCTTGAGGGTGGTCAGCGACAGAGGGAAACAGTTTACTTCCAGGTTCTGGAGGAAACTTATGAGCTTACTGCACGTGGAACTCAATTTCTCAACTGCCCGGCACCCAGAAACAAATGGGCAAGCGGAAAGGGCAAACGGGATTTTACAACAATACCTGAGGTGTTATGTAAAAGACAGAGAAAATGATTGGGTAGATAAGTTACCTCTGGCAGAATTTGCCTACAACAACGTGGAGAACGTGTCCACAGGGATGAGTCCTTTTCTGGCAAATTATGGGTGTCATCCCCGGGCATTTCCAGGAGAAGGAGGGGAGAGGTGGAGCGTGCCGGCGGCAGAACACTTTTTTGAAGAGATGGAAGCGATCCACCGTCAGCTTCAACTTAACTTAGAGAAAGCCAAGGAAGAATATAAGAAACAAGCAGACAGAAATAGGAGGGAAGGTGAAACTATAAGGGTGGGAAACCGGGTATGGCTATCCACCCAAGGACTACCGTTCAAGGGAGGGAGTAAGAAATTGAGACCCAAAAGATTGGGACCCTTTGAGGTCATACAGCAGATCAACCCAGTAACATTCAAACTCAGACTGCCCAGTCACATGAAATTACACCCAGTATTTCACAGGTCATTACTGTCGCCGTACCGAGAGGGACGTGAGTGGGGGGAGCGTGAGAGAGAGGTCACCCAAACGCCCGTGATAGAAGAGAGAGAACGCGACATGAACGTGGCAGGAATCATTGATTCCAGGTGGAAGGGGAATCAGGTGGAATATCTGGTAGAATGGGAGGGGGAAGTTGAGTCGGAAAACACTTGGGTACCAGCAGAGTTAGTCAAGGACGAGGTTTTAATAGAAACATTTCATCAGCGTTTCCCAAAAAAAACGCAACCCGTGGCACGATTTAGAAGGGAACACTTTGGGACCACCGATGAGGAAGGGGAGTTTGAAGGGTTCCCAGAGTCAGGGGTGGGTGAGGAAGCCGACTCCGACGAAGAAGAGGAAGACGAGGAGAGAGACGGTACGCCGTGGTTAGAAGTGCTTGAATCCTCGGACGACGAGGAGAGTTCCTTCCGGGGCTTTCCGCCCTCACCGCCAGTGGGAGAGGAGGCGGGGGGGGTGAAGGGGGCCCTGGGGGGGAGGTGGATGTCAGGGAACTGCCATCGGAGGGACAGGTGGTGGAGAGGCTCCAGGAGAATAGGAGAGACTCTACAGCAGAAGAAGGAACCAGTAGGGGGAGAGCAGGAGTTCCAGCGGAAAGGGAATCGGGGGAGAGGCTCTGGGATACTTCTAGTGAGAACAGTGAGGAGGTAACAAGACCCCCTTTAGCAACCCCCACCCCTCGCCGGAAGCTGTCACGCAGAGAGTCCAGGAGGCGTATGTCCGTCAAACAGCTTTTATGTTGGAGTAAGTTCCGTAGACGCCCACTGTCGGATTCTACCAGCGACTGACAGAGTCATGCTTTGGGGGCTCCGTTAGTGCCTAGGTTTGGGTGACCAGCCAAACCCCAGAGGGATCAAGCTTTTACGCACAAGCAGCTCATTATCCCATCACAATGCCCTTCTGATGAGGGCTGTCAGGAACCTTTACCCTGTCCTGCTGTATTGCAGGTATTATAATGAAGTTAGGAATGACTTTATCTTCCCACTTTAAAAGCACTCACCTGCTAGAATGATGGGTCTTAGCAGGTGTGTCACTTTGACCCCACGACAGACCGTACCTGGGGCATGCCAATGTCACCGCAGCATGTGCACATGATGTTGGCAGGCTCCCCAATGTGCTGACACCACTCTCACACATTGTGGGGGCGTTTTGACATGACATGTGCACGTCCTGTAGCATAAAACTGGGGGGGGGGGGGTTAATTGAAAATTTGTGAGTGTCCAGGCCCCCATGGTCCCACATAGATGGGGCCTATGGTTGTTAGATGGTTGTTAGAATTCAGTATGAAGGGAGAGGATGAGTGTATTGCTAGAATGGTATTGCTAAAAAGTTTAGCCATCAAGATGAGAGCTCAGATTATATCAGAAAAAGTTTTAGATAGATATAAAGTTGTTTATGTTTTTGTTTGTATTATACTTCATAATGTGTTCTAAATTCCATGTTTGGGGCCTTTAACTCCAGTTGCATTTTATAATGAACCTATAACCATATAAATAAATTGGATATGATTTTCTTCCACCAACCTGTCCATCCTTCTCTTAAGTCTCCATGTACCCTCCTTTGTTTTAGATTATAAATTGGCATCAAAGTGGTTTATGCCCATTTACTTGCCCACTGTGACATGTAATTGGTCCCATAGACGGTTGCAAAAAGCAACAAAGGGCCAGTGATACCTTTGAGAGATAACAAATTAATGGGGCAGAAGCATTTGCGGGCTAGAGTATACAAAGTGGCATAGAAAGTTATTATAGTATAGTTGTGTATTCCAGAGGTGATGATTTGTCTCCAGATTAGGTTTCCTATAGCATTGCAAATGAATATATATATATATATATATATATATATATATATATATATATTGGGGGGGTTCTCTGCTGTTCCAGAAACAGTTCCTGAGAGTTTCTTCCAACATTATTTTAAAATTACTCTTGAATTCACATCTGTATCGTTGATTAATTTACTTTTAATTTTTTGGAAGGTGGCCTGGGAACTTGTTGAGAAATTCGTAAAATAAAACTCAGCATTTTTTCCCTAGAAAAATTTAGCCTGATTTCAAACTTCTTTGAAAAATATTTTCCCCTTTCCTTTTTAGATTTGGGTCTGTGGAGAAGCATGCAGATGAGTTGAGATGAGTATGGCTTTCCTAGCTTACCCAGTTCAGCGGTAAGTACTGTTAGGATTCTTTTCCCGTGTTGCAGTCATGGGATTGTTTTTATCACATGACGGTGTATGTTTTCATTCCACATTGTGGGAAGTGATGGAGACAGGATGTTTTTATTACTATGTTTCCATGATGTAGTATTTTTGTCCTTTGCACTCTCTCTTTGCTGTCTGATGCTGAAGAGGAAGGAGCTGAGTCAAGATAATGATAATGATAATGATAATAATAATAATAATAATAATAATAATAATAATAATAATAATAATAATTTATTATTTGTACCCCGCCCATCTGGCTGGGTTTCCCCAGCCACTCTGAGCGGCTTCCAACAAAGATGAAAGATTCACTAAAATATCACATATTAAAAACTTCCCTGAACAGGGCTGCCTTCAGATGTCTTCTGAATGCCAGGTAGATGTTTATCACTTTGACATCTGATGGGAGGGCGTTCCACAGGGCGGGCGCCACTACCGAGAAGGCCTGGTTCCCTGTAACTTGGCCTCTCGCAGCAAGGGAACCGCCAGAAGGCCCTCGGAGCTGGACCTCAGTGTCCGGGCAGAACGATGGGGGAGGAGACGCTCCTTCAGATATACTGGACCAAGGCCGTTTAGGGCTTTAAAGGTCAGCACCAGCACTTTGAATTGTGCTCGGAAACGTACTGGGAGCTAATGTAGGTCTTTCAAGACCGGTGTTATATGGTCTCGGCGGCCGCTCCCAGTCACCAGTCTAGCTGCCGCATTCTGGATTAGTTGTAGTTTCCGGGTCACCTTCAAAGGTAGCCCCACGTAGAGCGCATTGCAGTAGTCCAAGCGGGAGATAACCAGAGCATGTACCACTCTGGCGAGACAGTCCGCAGGCAGACAGGGTCTCAGCCTACGTACCAGATGGAGCTGGTAAACAGCTGCCCTGGATACAGATTTGACCTGTCCCTCCATGGACAGCTGTGAGTCCAAAATGACTCCCAGGCTGCGCACCTGGTCCTTCAGATGCTCTGAGTGTGTATATGTAAATAAATGTAGTATAGTCAAAAGCTGCGCTACTGAGTCTGTACGCTGACTGCTATACTCTGCTGATCCTGAAGTGTGCTGATGCCTCTTGGTATCAGTCGCTGTGATGTTTGGGCTAGAGAAAGCTTCTGAATCTCCCAAATGACCCACCAGGAGGGAGAAAACATGCCAATTGGGCATGTGTCTCTGCCGGACTCCTACTCGTGTGTAGGACCTCCTGACAGGTACTACATATTAAAAATATATTTGATACAAGCATCAAAACATACAAAAATTATCTTTCTGAAAGGTGGCTTCTATATGGAGTGTATGTTCCAGAGTTTGTGGCGGCCTATTTTTTCTGTTTTTGTGTAAAAAGCATGTGAGCATCTACTATTATATTTGATATTAACTCCTCATGTTTTATTTCTGGGTCTAAGTGTGGGGAAGTGTAAGATGTTATTAATGATATTATCTTCACTACCTCTTCCCAAAACATTTTAGTTATTGGACAGGTTCACCGAATATGTTCCCTATTTGGCTTCAAATGTTCACATCTCCAACACTTTGCGCCACAGATGGTGTAAATTTTACTCAGTCTGCGTAGAGTCATATAGCATTGATGGAAAAAAATATAATGTTTTTCTTTAAAGTTAACACAAAGAGGTCATGTTGGTTCCTGATTAAAAAGAAAGCCCTGTTCTTATTCAAAGATTGGTCCACCTATTATTCAAATTAGTCAGAAAAGGCTGAATTAGCAAAACAGAACATACATGCAATTTGGAGAGTCCTATGTCTTCTAAGGGACGCGGGTGGCGCTGTGGGTTAAACCACAGAGCCCAGGACTTGCCGATCAGAAGGTCGGCGGTTCGAATCCCCGTGACGGGGTGAGCTCCCGTTGCTCGGTCCCTGCTCCTGCCAACCTAGCAGTTCGAAAGCATGTCCAAGTGCAAGTAGATAAATAGATACCGCTCCTGCGGGAAGGTAAACGGCATTTCCGTGTGCTGCTCTGGTTCGCCAGAAGCAGGTTTGTCATGCTGGCCACATGACCCAGAAGCTGTCAGCTGGCTCCCTCGGCCAATAAAGTGAGATGAGCGTAGCAACCCCAGAGTCGGTCACGACTGGACCTAATGGTCAGGGGTCCCTTTACCTTTATGTCTTCTAAAAGGCTTATGCATGGCAGGAAGCCCCCTTTTTATGTACATACTTTGCAATTTGTCATGAAGATCCTCTTCACAAAGGAACAGAAGCTGAGTGAAACTTTAGATTTTGCATAGCTGGAGACTTGGAGGTCATCAGTCTCTCTAACTGAATGACACCCCTCCTTCCCCATCATTTGAACCTCATACAATCCGAGCATGCTTGTTACTCCTGATTCAGGGTCTGAGTATAAAATAAGGCATTACCGTTATTGCACTTAGCATCTGTTCCCCTCAGCCCCACACATAATGATTGCCAACTTGCCAAAAAGCAATTCTAAGAATGTCCCTCTCACTCTAGAAAAAACTATATTTGGCCTTTGGTCTATTTTATTGCATTTGAAATAACTCTTTATTCTGCAAACAGTAAGGTAAAATGAAATGAAATGAAATGAAGTGTTGTGTTCACTGACTAGCAATGGCTCTCCAAGATTTCAAAGATCATTTCTGGGAATGTCAGGAGTTGAACTCAGGGCCCTTTGCTTGCAAAATGTGTGTTTTGTTACTGAGATGACCTTCCTCAATGGATGAAGGCCCTTTCTCCCAACACATGCATAAGAATTACCAGCTGTTATTTTTATTGTGTATCATGGATCTGTTTTCCCTTCCCCTCTACGCTGTTGTGCAGGGAGTCCCTTGGGTATTTCTGCCTAGCGCTGGCTTTGTACTGTACTGTCAGACCTATGAACTGTAGTTGACATATGGCTGAAAGGAGAAAAAAGAAGCTAGCGAGCCAGGGGTGGGGTCAGGGGAAGAACGTATTGTGGCAAAACCTCACTTCACATTTCTGACTTATAACAATGCAAGTGATACATGTGACTGGGCCAATAAGCATTTTGAAATGAAAGTGCACATTAACTCCCCCCTTCTTTATTTTTACTCTTGATTAATTCGCAATATGGCTTTTGTCCAGAATGGAAAATCTATGGAATTTCCAGAAGGGGAAAAAAAAATCTGTGACGGGAGCTGCAGTTTGACAGCAGGGCAGGGGCGTTGGTGTTAATGTTAATCAGTATACAAGAGACACAGCACTCCTTTGTAACAACACAATCAAGAAATAAGTTTTTTGTACCAGCGATAAATACGTGTGTGAACACAAGTTACATTGTACTACAGGAGGAACATAATAAATTATCAAAATGACGATTCTCCCACCCCCGCTTTAAAATTAAAATTAGGAATTCCCGATAATGGATGGTCTGAATGACAGGAGCCCTATTATGTATGCTGCTCACTTTGCTATACTTAAGCCCATGTAATTTCATTATATTTGTAGTGTCTCGCTGTACAACCTGATTGTAAGGAACAATGAGATCGCAGAGCTCTCTTGTAAAATCTGATTTAATCTTGAAATACCTTTATGTGAACAAAGAAAAATGGATAGATGCCATTATCTCAGTACTGTAGTGGAATAACTTTAATATGCAGCTTTATCAAATTAGTGACTTTGGAAAAATATTTCCCTACCATGGGAAATATGTAGAATGGGTTGGTTGCATTCAAGTTGTGTTTCAATTGCCCATGACTCCACGTTTCTGGAAAATCTGGCCGCACAATCATTAGAAGGCATAGCATATGGTCCTGCTTTCGGGTTGATATGGTTAGCACACACTGAACAACAAAGCTGAGACAGGAGGACTTCAGATCATCCTTAAGCAGGAATGATTTGGCAAAAGGAGTCATTTCTGTTGATTTCTCCATGGTGATGGAAAAATTCTGTTTGCTCTAGGAGAGTTTGACCACTGTAGTTCAGGCACTGTTGACCTCAAGATGGGCTTGCTTTGATGTACTCAGTGGGTCTTCCCATATGCTTGATACAGAAACTGCAGTTAGTGCAGAATGCTGCAGCATGATGGCTGACAGGAGTGAGGGCCAAGTTCAAGTAGATAAAGCCCTTAACCATTTGGGGCACGTTTACTTATGAGACTGCGTTACCCCGTGTATCTCCACTTGATCATTTGGATCTGTGGAAGTGGCACTGTTAACAGGTGCCACATAATACCCATTCCACATTTGTAAGAAATTGGTATTGTAGTATGACAGCACCAACACGTTGGAAATCCCTGCCTGTTGACAGGATCCTTCACTGTACTCTTTTTGGCACTTGCTTAAAACATTTTCGTTGAGCCAAGCCTATCTAGACTGTAGGAGGAATTCAACGTCACACGCTTCTGATAATTCAATCAGGACACACAAGTCTGCTCACCAGATGGAACATTCCTCCCTCCCCTCTACCTTGCCCTGTTTTGGGGTTCTCCTGACCCACCAGAGTAGGTTTAGGGGAGGCACGTGGGCAATGATGGAGGAGGAGGGGGGAGTTCCCTGTTGTGCCAGTAGGAATCCTTGCCTTGCTTTTGGCTAGCGTGCCAGGTTCGATGAATCCAGACCTTTGCTTTTAAAATAGAAGACTTTTCATGAAAAGGCAAACTCTTCAAAATCAGTTGTATTATTTCAGTGGTTGTGTCTGTCTAACCTTATTTATATATCTAACAGATTTGTGGCTACCCTTTTATAAAAAAATAATTGTTGGCAATAGCAGGCAAAAAGAAAGCATAAAATATGCACAATAGGCAACCACACACTTAAGAAGGAGCTAGACCACTGCAGCAGTAGCAGAAACAGAGATCTGGGTAAAGTTTCAATAAACACTAGAAAATAAGATTGGCAACATTAAAGCATGAGTATATGAACAGACAGGTTTGTAATTAAAAGCCTGGGAAAATAAAAAGTTTCTTTACTCGGGGGCAGAGTGGCATTAAGTGTTGGTGCAAGGGACCCAGAACTAGGGAGGGTGTCACCACATTAAACTGATGCCACCACAGAAATGTCAATTCTTCCCCACTTCCTGAATCTAGCAAGCCAAATGAGCTGGAGAAGGGCCTCATCAGAGAATGTTAATGAGCTACCCCTGCCAGCCAAGGGGTGGGGAATGTGGTGCCCTCTTGACGTTGCTGGAGTACAACTTCCATGAGCCTGCTGGCAGAGGCTGGTGGAAGCTGGAGTCCCTAAAATATTTGGAAGACAATAGGTCTCCCAGCTCAGAATGAAGTCCTTCAAGTTCAAAATCAATGGCTATTGGTGAGCTAATAGAAGCCAGAGAGCAAATCTATCTCAATTCCTGAAATAAATGCTCGTTTCCTGATTCCGTGTGCCTTAAACAAATTGCAACCTTTCCTCCCTTTGTTCTCCTGTTTTCC
The DNA here is from genome assembly GCF_964106915.1 of Podarcis gaigeae. Lineage (NCBI taxonomy): Eukaryota > Metazoa > Chordata > Lepidosauria > Squamata > Lacertidae > Podarcis > Podarcis gaigeae. The sequence continues at coordinate 70,895,123 of NC_139678.1, forward strand.
TTTACTTTGTTAGCTTCAACCAAACCCTTAAGTTATCAGAAAGAACAATCCACATAAGGTCACCTCATGCATATTTATAGCCTGGTACAGCTTTCCAGAATACTGCTTGGAATGGTCTGATAATTTATCTATGTAAGGAAGCTGTTTAAACCCTTTGCCCTATAAATTAACATCTATTTGACCCCTGGTTCTAAGAAAACCATATTTAAGAAAGCTTTTGTTGCTCTGGGTTAATACTGAAAGCTTTATGTATTGTTTCACATTGTTTTTAGGAACGAGTACTTGATCCTGTTGATATTTCTTTTTAGTGCCCATCTGGGTTTTTATTGTTACCTCAGATTTATACTGTAAACATGAATGTGTTAATGTTCAATCTAAGTGCATAAATTATTGCTGGCAGATGTTACAGCAGTTGTAGTATGGCTCTTGGAGTAAAGAGTAATGGGTCTTTTGGAGTACAACACTTTGGAAGTATTTTTATTTTCCTTATTGATCCTAAAAGCAAAGACATTTTGCTGCTTGAGGCAAAGGACAAGATGACACCATCCTCTCTTCCATGCCACATATAAGAACTTACTGAACTGGAAGCTGAATCTTTTTTAAATGAAATGGGACGGAGTTGTCCTCTACTACACCAGACAGCGTCAGGCTAGTGGTGCTGACCAGGCTGCTTAGCACATATACAGTAGCTCATACCCTCCCAAGTGTCCTGATTTTCCAGGGAGAGTTCCAGAATTACAAAAGCCAACCCAGCTTCTGATTTGATTCCAGAATGTCCCTATTTCCCATGCCACTGCTGCTGGCGCTGAGCTCAGGGAGGGGGATGAGCTGGTGCTTGTCGCGAGCAGCAGTGGCAGTGAGGGAGCATTCCATGGCCTCTCCATGGCTGCTGTTACCTCCCTTGGGCAGCTCCTAGTAGCTTCTGGAGAACAGCCCATTCCTGTTGTAAGGGAACATTTTCTGACAGTAACTCTGTTCTTCCAGAGGGCAGATTGCTGTCTCTTGAGTAGAGCTGGTCCTCAAACTGGAGCACTTAGCAAAATACACAAGAGCATAGTGCATAGTAACTCTGGGTCAAAGTCTGAATAGCAGGATAGATATTTGAGGGTGGTCAGATCAGAGCTTTTCCGGAAGTGTGAAGTTTTGTTTGATGAAGTATAACATAATGGTAGTTTAATAGTTAATGGTGAATGAAGGCTGTCCCTGAGAAAGGACAAGTGTAGGGCAGGTTACAGGAACTTTAATATGTAACCAGAATGCTGATGTGAGTTCCAAACTGAGATAGAAGTTCATGCAAGGAACATGCAGAAGTGTGTGTTGTGTTTTGTCTGCAACATAACCTCTGAATAAAGGGGACCAAGCATGTAGGCCATCTGGAATCATGGTGTGGGTGTGTGTAGATGTGTCTTCCTATCTGCATTCCATACGGAGGGAACTCCATGCAGAAAACTGCATAGTGTCAGACAACAAAGGAGTTCAATACCCTTCTGTCCCTTTCAGTCCAGGAATAGTTGGCTGGTTTCTATAATAGCAGGTGGCGCTGTGGGTTAAAGCCTCAGCGCCTAGGACTTGCCGATCGAAAGGTCGGAGGTTCGAATCCCTGCGGCGGGGTGCGCTCCCGCTGCTTGGTCCCAGTGCCTGTCAACCTAGCAGTTCGAAAGCACCTCCGGGTGCAAGTAGATAAATAGGGACCGCTTACCAGCGGGAAGGTAAACGGCGTTTCCGTGTGCGGTTCTGGCTTGCCAGAGCAGCGATGTCACGCTGGCCACGTGACCCGGAAGTGTCTCCAGACAGCGCTGGCCCCTGGCCTCTTAAGTGAGATGGGCGCACAACCCCAGAGTCTGTCAAGACTGGCCCGTACGGGCAGGGGTACCTTTACCTTTACCTTTACCTTCTATAATAGCAGCCTTCATCATTCCTTTATGGAAAATCTCAAAGCTTCTCCATGACTTGTTACAGATATTTACAAAATGTTACCCAATGGCCACAGAATAACAGAGACTCAGGAAGGATGCTCCGAGTTAAGGTTCTTTACCCACCAGACAGAGGTGTGGAGCACTGCTGTACAATAGACCTGCAACTAGCAGGGAACAGTCGATCTATAAAAAGAACAGGGGAGGTTGCAGTCAAAGCTCTTCAAAAGGAGCTCTTTCTCTTTCCCATGCCTTGGCTCTCCTTCCTTTCATTCTTCAGAGGTCCGAATATAATTGGACCTTTTGAGATAGGAAGGAACCAAGACGGTTGAATAGCTTGCCCCTTGTATCACTCTCTTCTGATGCACTGGATGGCAACACTTTCTGTAATGAAATAAAACTGCAAAGGAGGTCATCGTGGGCCAGAGCTGTATTCAGTCTCATTAGTACAGGGAGAGAAATAGTTCTTTTTTTATTAAAAAAACCAAACCCCAGTATTTGTTGCAGGTAACAAAACTTCTCTTGTGATTCAATATGTCTTCCATGTGTGCATGTTTGTGCATTTTTTGTGTTTGTGAGGAAGATGTATGGCCTTTTTCTGGGAGTTGGATGGCTTCATGAACTGAAAAATTCACTCAATGCCCTTTCTTTCTAAAGGAATCTTTCTGCTTTGTAACTGGGGCTGCCTTTAGACTAATAGGTTCTGCACATACCAGGCACTGGAGAGAATCCACAACCCTCTCAAGACTTAGAAAGTCTTGCTCCTTCACCCCCATCTGTTTAAACGTGCAGAAAATCCTAATGTGAAAGTTGAGCTTATTGAAATTTGGTGTCTCTTCATGGGCAAATGCAAGTGGGGGGGGCAGGCAGACCCAGAGGAGAGACCCAAACCCAGCCAGTAGGTGGCCCAATGGATGCAGAGCAGGCACTGACACATTGGGCGGATCTACACTCAGGGTTTTTGACGTTAAGGAATGGTTTTCATAACATATGATGCTCCACTTTTAATGTTAATAATGCATTCTTAAAATGTGACTCCAGAAGGCGTAACCAGCAGTAGGGAGACAGCATTCTGACATAAAAAACAAAGGTAAGAATTGCTTTAATTTACAAGTATGCCGTTGTTAATATCATTCTAATAAAGTTTAACAGGTCAGTGTAGATCCAGCCATGGTACGCAGGCGCTGGCAGGAAAGCAGATATACAGTAAGTGGGAGAGCAGTGACAATCAGCAGAGGCAGAATGGGCAGACCACAGGGCAGAAAGATACCGGGCAGGCACAGGATGGACTCAGGATAATTTGGGCAGTAGGCAAAAACAGTGAGCAGTCCTGTAGGCAGATAGATACTCTAAGAAGGCTGGCACAGAGCAGATTGGAAAGACATGGTAAAGACAGGCAGGCAGGCATAAAGTGGGAAGGTGTGCAGGACAGACAATGGCCAGACAGACATGTTGAACAGTTAGCAGACTTACACAGAGGCAATGAGCAGACAGAAGGGAGACAGGCAGGCACAGCGAATAGGATGCCAGTGAAGGCAGTTTTTCCAGGCCTCCAATTGGGACATATTTTCCACAATGTGCAAGCAGCCCACCACCCCAAACTGCAGCAAGAAGGAGGCAATTTTCAGTAAGATATACTGGAAAGACAAATGCAGCATGCAGGTGGGATGCACAGGCAGGCAGGATCAGTGCCAGATTTAGGGCAGTGCAGTCAAGGTCCCCCATACAGGGCGCTGAGCTGAGGGGCGCTTTGATAAGTGGGTCTTGGGGCAGCACATGGCAAGTCACGACTTGGAAAGAAGTATTTAGTAATCAGTACCAAGTGTTCTAAAAGAAATTCCTGTGAAAATAAAAAAAAATGGGGTGTTGTTGTTGTTGTTTAGTTGTTTAGTCGTGTCCGACTCTTCATGACCCCATGGACTAGAGCACGCCAGGCACTCCTGTCTTCCACTGCCTCCCACAGCTTGGTCAAACTCGTGTTCGCAGCTTCGAGAACACTGTCCAGCCATCTCGTCCTCTGTCATCCCCTTCTCCTTGTGCCCTCAATCTTTCCCAACATCAGGGTCTTTTCCAGGAAGTCTTCTTTTCTCATTTGGTGGCCAAAGTATTGGAGCCTCAGCTTCAGGATCTGTCCTTCCAGTGAGCACTCAGGGCTGATTTCCTTAAGGATGGATAGGTTTGATCTTCTTCCAGTCCATGGGACTCTCAAGAGTCTCCTCCAGCACCAGAATTCAAAAGCATCAATTCTTTGGCAACCAGCCTTCTTTATGGCCCAGCTCTCACTTCCATACATCACTACTGGGAAAACCATAGCTTTAACTATACGGACCTTCGTCGGCAAGGGAGAAATGTGGTATGTGCTCCAAATACTGCCCTCACTCAGGATGCCATTTTTCCAAAGTCTAACCCCGGCAGGAGGCATCCAATGTGCAGGCAGAGTGAGTGAGTGGGCAGGCGAGGGTAGTGCATGTGGAAAGGGGTTGGACAGGGAGACAGAGAATTGGACAGATTCAAGGAGACAGATACCCACATGCAGGGCAGGGGACACAGGGCAGTCAAAAGTAGATAGGTGACATAGACACTGGACTGGAACACAGACAGAATGAGTAGACATACTAAGCAGAACAGACACAGAGGGCTGGCAGGCAGAGGCAGTGGGAAAACAGACACAGGACTGTCAGGAAGAGAGATGCAGACCAGATGCGCAGAGCAGACTCGATACCCAAACGATTATGGAATACTTGGTATGATTTAGTGTGTTTTAGTACAACCTGTCCAAGTATGTACGTAATTCCACATTTCTTTTGATCAAGTTCTTCAAAGACATATTGCCCTCACCCTGCAAATGCACATCTTGGTTCCTAAAACTCACTGAAGCCAAGTCGAATTAACCCTACCTTTTCATTGCATTGCATTTCAGCTGCCCAGGGAAGAGCTGGGGGATAAATCCCTCAAATAATTAATAGTTATGCCTTTTTCAATGGAACTGGCTCCTTAAATGGACACAAATTGAAGTAAGGGTCAGTAGTCATTGGGGAGTCCCAAAAAGGGAGCAACAAAGGGGGCTAAATCATTTGTAAGCTTCTTTACACCATACTTTTAACCAGTTTTATTTACGTCATATGATTTAGCTAGAGTTATTTAAATTCCAATTAATATTGAACTATTTGTGTTTTAACTGGATTGAACTTCCGTACAAAAACAACCAAAAAGTATTGCCACAGGTAGTTTAAACACTTATTTTGTTGTGTTTTATGAGATGTGACTAATGCAAGTTTCTCATCTTCAATAATTTATCTGTAATTTAGACAATGGTATTCTTTAACAATATGAATAAGTAGATACATAGGTACTGCTGCAATGGGAAGTTAAATGTCATTTCTGTGCGCTCTGGCACCCATCATGGTCCTCCGTGTACCAGAAGGGGTTTAGTCATGCTGGCCACATGACCCGGAAAGCTGTCTGTGGACAAACGCTGGCTCCCTTGGCCTGAATGCAGAGATGAGCGCCGCAACCCATAATGGAATTTGACTAAACTTTACCATCCAGAGGTCCTTTACCTTTTACCTGCCTGTAAGTTTTGCATAACATCATCAGCATCAAAATGCCAGCTTGTATTTCCCCTCTCCAAATTTAATTTGATTTCCTTTTCTTTGTGGGGGAGGGGGGAGAATCTGGCAGTATTCAAAGACAACCGAACCCAACACCATTGTCAACAACTCACTTGCAATATCTCAATGACCCACCGACAAATTAAGCCCTTGTCTGGAAGCACCCCATCAGTTTCAAACTGACCCTGGTGACTATTTTTATGTTGCGTATAATTTCTCCTTGCTTCAAATTTTTTTTCAGGTCTGCTTCAGGTTGTTGACATCTTTCCGGAAGTCTCCGGAAGTTGAACAGGTGTTTAAATGTGAACACCCTTATTTGTTTTCTTCCTCTGAGTGCTATTTTAAGAGCAGTGTTTTGCCACTGAGTTATTATCCCATTTGCATGGGGTTGTGCTTTGCGTGGGATTTTTCATTATTGGTTTGTGTTGAATGTTGACGGTGACGCACTTACCTGACACAGATGCTTCTGGCTTTGTTGTCTATTAAATGCTTTGTTTGGGACTGTTTGGTCATGAATACAAATTCTAGCAAAGACTTCTATTGTGCTTCATCTTCTTATTTGCTATTAAAACCCTGAAGCATTTTTATATGCCCATGTACCTTATTGACTTATTGAAGACATCTATATCTGGTTTTCAGTACAGATTCTTGAAAAGCTTTATGATGGAAGCTTAAAATGATACACATTAAAACCACCACCCTCATTAAAACAGTAGTACAAATTGAAGTCCTTAAGTGTCCTGGTAGCCAGAAATGTTTTAAGCTGATATCTAGATGTCATGAGATGAGAATTTTTCCATTTGTGGATGGGAAGCTTACCTCTGAAGAGCAACTCCTTGGCTACATATTCCTGGTAGCCTCGTGGGTTGATGAAATTGTTTTTTAATGGGAATCTAATTGTACATTTGCTTATGTCACTGGATGGTTTTAGATGAGCTACCGCACCTCCATGCAGCATTGACCATTTGTCACATTGAAGAAGTTCCCAGATGTGGAATATTGTTATTTGTGTGGCATAATATGCAATTTTGTTTAGACATGCACACCCAGATACTTAGAACACTGAGGCAAGTTTTAATCTGCTTTTAGTTTATTGTTGATTTTAATTTTTAGAAAGTTTTAAGTTACTATTTTTAATTATTATTATTGATTATTTTATTGTTTTTTCATTTTTTGTAAACCACTTTGAAGTTGTTGTTGTTTTTACAATCAAGCGGTGTATACATTTTATGAAATAAATAAATAATATATTGAAATGTTTATAATATTCTTGATTTTTTTTTACAAAGTTAGTTAGAGAGGGTGAATCTGACCAGAATCTGAGCTGTGTGTGAAAAATATAATGTGTGGACCTTTTTAATCCATGATCCATGCCTTATTATTGACTACATCCTTCTCCCCATCACCTAGCTAGCTCACGGAGCTTCTTTTCACCAGTTAATCTGTCAAATCAGTGGACAATTGTTCATATTATATATATTTTCAATGTGTGCACTCTCTCTTTGCAAATAACTTCTTCCTAGAAAATTACTTATTCTGAAGCTTCTTGTCACCACAGACTCAGATTTCTGTCTTAGTTGTTGTCCTTCATTCCAATTTACCTCCTCATTTAATTGCCTTAATTTGCTTCTCTGCTGTCTAGAGATGGAGGAGCAGGTCTTAAAAACCAATTGTTCAGTCACATCTAACAAGCAAGATAAAAAGAGAACTGGCAGAACAACTTCACAGCTCTGTCAGTGAATTTGCTCTTAGCTTCTGACAAACAGGCTAGTGGCCTAGTATGTTACTGACCCAATTTTTTTTGCCTTAGCAAATTATTTGGTGTCTGTTAGGTCTGTTAAGTATTTGGTGTCTGTTAGGTCTTTCAGACTGCGATCCTATGCATGTTTTCTCCTATTACCTTAATGAGGCACAAGATTACATTGTCGTTTCTGTTGTGTATATTAGCCTATATGAAGAGGAGTGGTGTAGCAAGAAATGCATAGGATTTTGTAATGACAAAGAAATGCTTCTTGTCTTCTGTTTTTGCATAGATGTAGACCTTTAAGCTGAGAAACCTGTACTGATATACTTATACTTACAAATATAACCACTGAATATCCTGCTCTCTTGAGATGGAACAGGATGGCTCAAATCACTCTGCCACATGGCCATATTCATTTCTGTTCTAGGAGCGGGTGGTGCCGTGGTCTAAACCACTGAGCCTCTTGGGCTTGCCGATCAGAAGGTCAGCAATTTGAATCCGCATGACGGGGTGAGCTCCCATTGCTCTGTCCCAGCTTCTGCCAATATAGCAGTTGGAAAGCTAGGTAAAGGGCATTTCTGTGCACTCTGGCACTCGTCACAGTGTCCTGTTGTGCAAGAAGTGGTTTAGTCATGCTGGCCACATGACCCGGAAAGCTGTCTGTGGACAAACAGCGACTCCCTTGGCTTGAAGCAAGATGAGTGCTGCACCCTGTAGTCGCCTTTGACTGGACTTAACCGTCCAGCGGTCCTTTACCTTTATCTTTACCTATTTCTGTTCTAATCAGCTTTGCACTTTCTGTGAATTTAGTCCCCATTTTGAGCAGAAGATAAACAAAGGGAATCTCAATTACTATTTTTTTCCATTCCCTTAACTCCTAACCACTGCAATTATCTTGCTGAAATTTTGCGTGTAACTTTCCTCTATCCTGTATGCACTGTTCATGCGAATTTTGAAAATGAAACAAAACACCTGCTTCACCCCCCCCCTCTAATGCTGGCTTTAAAGGCACCTCGGACAGAAACATGTTCACACTGTTCTCTGGACTTTGGCAAGATTCTTCCCACCTGAAGGTGCTGCTATGTCCTTTTTCAGTGGGCAACCTTGTGGCCGTCCCGGCTGCAGCACCAGCAGTGGGTGGGGCCATGCCCAGTGTGGCCCCAATGGCCAATCAGCACCGGTAGGGGGTATGGCTACAGGAAATTAAACTGTGGTGTGGCCGGAGGGCCCTCCTCTTTTTTAATTTTTTATTAATGCTTTATTTAAATTAAAAGGAAACGACAAACAAAAGGTTTATCCAGAACAAAAGAAAAGAAAATGGTAATATTTGTTACATCATATCACAATAAATTCTTCTTGCATTTCTAATGACTTCCCGTCACCCAATCATGCACCCACCACTTAATCTATCTAGCTCACTGTTTGTTTTCTTTTTTCTTTTTGTTAAGTTTCATCAGTAATATATTCTCTTATAATTATCCATCATGCCACAGAAGTCATACGAGGCCTGCCACTGATGTCATATTATTACAATAGTCCTTAAGGTATTTTTTTGTACATTTCCCATTTTCTAATAAATGTTTGATCAGTATGACCTCTCAGTTTCTCTGACATTTTTGTCAACTCGGCGTATTCTAGCGGTTTACTTTGGCACTCCAGTTTAGTCAGAATTTTTCTCTCCTTTCCAATTCATAACATACAATAATATTTCTGGAGGGCCCCCTTCTCTCGCCCTTTTGCCAGATCTCCCAACCTACCCGCCCTGTTTTTCATGCTTTGCTCTGACACGACCTTGCTATGGACAAATGCTTGCTGACATATTGTTGGGGCCAGGTAGGATTTTTTTTTCCACTTGGCAAATTGGTACCAGCCATTTGGTTTTTGCTTACCTTGTAGCAATTGGCACAATTTTGTGAGGTTAGGCATTGGGTAAACCTTTGTTTGGATGGAGGGGAGGCTGTAACTTCCGCCTGCCCTTCCTCATTAAGGATATCCTGTTAAAGGCATCCATGGGTGTGGATCCTGTCCTATGCCCGGACGTGGGCTAGGGCCATGCCACGATCCCAACGGGGTCCTCTTGGGTTGCCCCTATTTGATGTAAATCATAGGGCTCCCCCTATTGGTGGTTTACCCTTAGGTGGACTCCCTGCAGATGGGTGGGAATCGAGATATAGCTTGGCTTCACCCAATGCCTAAGCCAAACCGGTCACACCTGTAACCAGTACAGTTGTGGCCTATTTGAACCCATAAACCTAAATGCTCATGTCTGTGTGTTTGTTAGCCACTAGGGAACTGTGGGTCGCGGGCTCTTGGCATGCAAATCAGCAAATTTCCTTCAACAATGTAAAAAGTTGTACTCATTTGTGGATTTACCCATTATGATCAAGGTTGAAATGTCAGAAGCTTAACCTTTCCACTTCTGATCACGAAGACAGAATGGAGTCTAGCCTAACCATCCCACCTTGCCGCCCTGCCACTGCTATAACCACATAGAATCTGAGTTTGTGTGGCACTCTGATGCTGTTTTTCTCAGTGTCAGGGTAGGGGCTTGCGTTACATCAGGGAATTGACACAAGAGGACAGGTATCCCAAACCAGACCCCCATCATCTTTAGAGCAGCTCACTGGAGCTAATTATTAGCAAAACAAAACTCATGGAAGATCCTAAACTACAGATCTCCTCTCCTGCTCTTTTTCTGCCGCTGAAGAGAATCCCTGTTACATAGTCAAGCCCCAAAGTTTTTCTGCATACCAGCCTTCTCACTCCTTCCACAGACTTTAAGTAAAACTGCTTGTAAACTGAGGGTGCCAAAAATGGCAGGTGTCTGGAGTCCTGGGTTCTTTTGGATTCTTGTTATTGCTTTTCTCCAGAAGGTGCTCACCTTTCAAAAGTAGCTTCCTGCTCTCATTAAAAATACATCCTCGCAAGACAAAAGTCTGTCAGGAAACACTGAAGTCCAGGCAAAACAATCAGTTCTGCGTATCCTGACAGCCTATGTATTATATTCTGATAGCAGGATGTTGTGACTGAATGAGAATATGTACTTCTGTGGTTTTGAGTCTAAACATTTGGACCCACCATCATTTTAAGCTAAGGTGTTAAGACGAATTGGAAGCAAATCTTGCACAATGTGTCACTTGGTCAGGGGAAGCTGGTTCACTTAAGGGGCTAGAGAGCAGAAAGGAGAACAGTACAGACATTTTCTTTTCTGGAAGCTAGCTGGGCTAGTTCACTTTTCAGATTGTTAGATGTGAAAACCAGCTCTTCCAAGCTCTTTAAATGGTTAGATCTTTTTACTCATTAATACAGCTGTGTGTGTGCATTCTACCCGCAGGGCTCAGGGCAGGAAGCAATATTAGAAAACATTAGCCAACTATAATATTTCACAGGAAGAAACAGAGCATGAAGAGATGATTGTTGGTTTTGCTGCTGTTTTTAGTTTGATAATTTGAGTTTTAAGGGCTGGATTTTTGCTGCTATTATGTTCACATCTGAGGTGTAAAGCTCCTGAGTTTCACACATTAATCGTAACCCCAGCCAGTTTATTTGCTTATTTATTTGTCTGCAGGCCTATAAACTTCTAATTTACAATTTAATGGGCCAGGAAGTCTCTCTTTTTGTTTCTACAAAAAGGGCAAGATAATACAGAAATTTTTATACTCTAGGGAAAAAAATCTAGATATTTTAAATGTGCATATTTCCTTAGAGTAAAACAGGGAGACATATATATTTGGAACAATATTTTTATTCTAATATTTATTTTCTATTGCAAATTGGCTCCTGAAGAAAAACTATCTGCTTGTTAATATTTAGTGTCAGGGGTTACATCCTCAAGCCTGAGAGGATGATATTGCTATTGTGGCAAAGACAATAGCACCCACTGCTGTTTCACTTTTCTAATTCCAAAGGTTGTTTTCATGTATAATAATATGGAACTTTATTTGAGCCCAAAGCAACAATCATCGCAGGACACTTGGCTTATTTTTGTTCTCTGTGTTCTCTTTCTGGAAAACATTGTTCATTTTTTTTTTTTAAATGCCTTGGAATACTGAGTGCCTAATTTGTATTTAGAAGTTCACTGGGAAGTGAATGAGCTCCATTCTCATTCAGTGACAAGAAATGAGTAGGGTGACTTCATATTCTTGAATCAGTTACGGTAATTATCTGTCTGGTGCTACCTGTTTAGACACCTCCTCTCATTCTCTGAGTTTCCATAATTTCGATTCCTTTTGAGATTTAGCCTTTCAAAACATGATGTCACCACAGACTAGATAAAATTGCAAGTGTTGGTAAGATCAGGGTTAGCAAAGTATTGGTGTTTTGGGGTGGTTTTTTTTGGCTGATGCATGCATTTCAAAACTTATGTGATTAGCTTATTCATACAGCTATGGAGCCAGGTGACTTGCAAAATGAATCCTGCTAGCAGAAGTTAAGCTGCAGAATTTCGTGAGACTAGTTCTCTGGTGTTATATGGCTTACATTGCGTACATAGTTAGGTGGATATATCAGTCAGTGAAGGCACCTGGTTAGTGAATGTTGGAGAGGAATAATTGGTCTTGTAGGTAGAATTTAGTAGTCTTCGTTCCATTGACAAAAAGGCATCCATTAGCAAAAAGGGCAGGACCACCTTAGGTGGCAGGATCCACAGAGGCAGCAAATTCCAATGTAGATCTTTATTCCTCTCTTGTTTCTGAGGTAGATATTCACTTATCCCTTCTTCCCTGGCAGGGTGAGATTAGGGTGAGCACCAATTGGTGGCTTGTCTCAGGTGCCAAAATGTCTTGGGCTTCTCATGATTCCTCATTCAAATAGTCCCCTGTTCCCCCCAATTCTGGTCTTCTGTTGGATTCTACCTTGTATTTCTGGGAATGATGACATCAAGAAACAAAGGAAGGACACCGTAAAGGGAAAATATACCCTCGCAAAGGAGGGGTCCAGAGCTTTGTTTGCAGAACCGTTTAGACAAGTTGTGCTACTACAACATCAGTATTTCAGGTATAAGGACAGTGTAGCTTCTCAGGTATTTTGAAGGATAACTGGGCCACTATAAGTGACAAGCTCTTGGATCATGAAAACTGCTGTGTAAAAGGTTAATGAATCTTCCACATCTGTCTATCCTTCTTGGACAGAGGATACTGGAGAAATACCCACCCTTGAATTATTTATTGTCTTGTGGTAGCATACCCGAAAAGCTGTCACACATTAACATTTTGGTGGAAGAAATGTTTCAGTGTAGCTAATAGATTAAACAGCAATAAGTCACCAGGACTGCTTGGCGTTCACCCAAGAGTGCTGAAAGAATTCAAAGATGAACCTGCTGAACTGCTGACTCTGACTTGTAGCTTCTATCTGACGTAAGCCTCTCCACAGCAGATTTGGAAAATCACACTTTTAAAAATAAATAAATAAAAGACTTCCAGACTATTCCTGTAAACTATGCTCCAGGGTTAGAAAAGCTGGTTTGCAACAAGCGTATCACGGCAAGACTATTTGTATTCTTTTCCTTTGAAAAGAAATCCCAGTAAAACAGCTGTACCAACATTTACACAAGTATTCATGATGGAAGTATGTGAAAGTATTGTTCCTATAAATGAAATGGTTCTGTATGATTGCACAGGTACTGGAAGCAGGTAGAAGATACTCAACAGGATCAAACTATTTGGTGAAAACATTGCTTTAATCACAATGCAGTCTAAACCTTATTCACTTTTGGATGCTTCCAGATGGGTTTCATTGTGGAATTGGTGCCCCTCATACAGGCCTTATAATTTCTTCTTCTTCTTCTTCTTCTTCTTCTTCTTCTTCTTCTTCTTCTTCTTCTTCTTCTTTGTTTTGACCATGTTTTTAGATTATATATATATCAATCAACTGAATAAATATTCTGTCAACAACTCTGGACTTCTTAATCATCAGATACTCCGAAGTGTTGGTGCAACACTTCATTAACCCTGTAGATATCCAGGCTTTGTAATAATAAGTGCATATTCATAACTTATAAATTTGTCACCACTGGTGACAATGAAGATGATTTATTCAAGAAAAATTAACTCTGTACTGCTGCATCTAACCTACATCTGTACAATTATAATGATCAATACAATCGATGCCGGTAGAGTGAAATCAACAATAATTTTCTGAAAAACTTAATTTTTATAGCCACCTATGTCAGTTATAAGGAATTACATGGAGAGACATTCATTCTTCTAACATCTGCAGGTTTAACAATGATGTGCTTCAGGCACCAATAAAACTTTGAATTTTTTGATATAGTTCTCCAAAAAGTGTGGATAAAAATGGATGTAAATGTGAAATATATATGTGCATTACATTGAGTATATTTGCTTAAAATGTTTATATCAGGTGAAATATTAGGAAAAATTGCACTAAAATTCTGATGAATTTTAATTTTCAGTTTTTTTGAATTGATACAATTGAACTGAAGACTGGAAAAACGAGACACTGAGAGAAATGACCCAATGCCATCAGTTAACCTTTTGCATAAATTTACAGACACACTAGTAACATTTTTGGAAATATAGGTGAGTTTCTGCAGTCAAATGCCATTTTTACCACCACAGAGCCATTGGGCACCTCACACCCTGGAAAGAAATAAAGAGGCAATTAGGCCATCAGGGCCAAAGAGGAGATCCCTAGTCCATCAACCTGAGTAGGTTGGCTTGAGTAACAATCCCCTCACAACTGCAATCTCTCAAAATCTCTCAAAATGTTCACCACTGTCCTCCATGTCTTTCCTTTCTGGCACCGCCACACCCTTACCTGCACCACACCTGTAGTGTGTGTGGCAGGTGGTTGAGGCTTGGTCAGAAAAGATGGTTGTTGTTGTTGTTGTTGTTGTTTGGTTGTTTAGTCATGTCCAACTCTTCGTGACCCCATGGACCACAGCACCGGCATTCCTGTCTTCCACTGCCTCCTGCAGTTTGGTCAAACTCATGCTAGTTGCTTCGAGAACACTATCCAACCATCTCATCCTCTGTTGTTCCCTTCTCCTTGTGCCCTCCATCTTTCCCAACATCAGGGTCTTTTCCAGGGAGTCTTCTCTTCTCATGAGGTGGCCAAAGTATTGGAGTCTCAGCTTCAGGATCTGCCCTTCCAATGAGCACTCAGGGCTGATTTCCTGAAAAATGGATAGGTTTGATCTTCTTGCAATCCATGGGATGTCTCTGCTTTTTAAGATGCTGTCTAGGTTTGTCATTGCTTTTCTCCCAAGAAGCAGGCGAGAAAAGATGGTTAAGTCCATTCAAATGCGACTATGGGCTTGTAGCTCTCATCTTGCTTTCAGGCCAAGGGAGCCAGCGTTTGTCCACAGACAGCTTTCCAGGTCATGTGGCCAGCATGACTAAACCCCTTCTGGCACAATGGGACACTGGGATGAGTGCCGGAGTGCACAGAAACGCTGTTTACCTTCCCGCTGCAGTGGTACCTATTAATCTACTTGCACTCATGTGCTTTCGAACTGCTAGGTTGGCAGGAACTGGGACAGAGCAATGGGAGCTCACTCTGTCACGTGTATTAAAACCGCTGGCCTTCTGATTGGCAAGCCCAAGAGGCTCAGTGGTTTAGACCGCAGCACCATCCATGTCCCATGATGTGTGGCAGGTGGGTGACACTTGGTCAGAACAGCCTCACAGGCCAAATGGGTAGGTCTGGCAAAGCTCCCTACCACTGCTTTTTCGTAACTTACACAGAATCTGTCTGTTGTGACCTAACTCATACAGAGTGAAAAAAAAGTCAACCTATTTGAAGCCTGTCTTGAAGCCAGTTAATGTAATCATGCAGAAGAGGTGTGTGCCTCTCAATGTGTGGAACCTTTCATCCTTTGACCAATTTAGGAATGGGAACCAAAATTTGCTCCACTGGCAACTACGTAATCCTGAGCTGCTCCAGACCAGCTAGGTGGGTAGGATGCTGCTGTGACTGCAAACTGTAGGTTGTAGTAGGCTTCCACAGGAATTGTCGTTGTGTCCAAATGGCTGAGCACAAAGTGGGTTAGTGAAAAACACTCTTTTGATGCAACTTAGCACAACCAATTTAGCATTTGCTGGTGACATTAATTCATGGGCATTATTCCATCCAATCACTTGATATTTAGTTGATTTTTAAAATCAGGATTGCAGAAAACAAACATCGCAAAGCTGGCTTGGCAAAGGGTGCAGCCACAAGCTACTGTGTGGCCAGTCACAGTTATTCATAGGTAGGGCAGATATATATATTTTCAATTACCTAAGCTAGAATACCTTTGGCCGGCAGAAGGATATGTGCTTTTCTCCTGAATTATTTTTACTGCTGCTTTTATATGTAGCTATTTCCCCCCATTGTTACGTTGGGATAAATGGCCTTTTTGTCAATATGCCATACCGTTGTATATATTCTGAGATTCTAACAGTGGTAACTTTAATGTGTTATGCTTTTAATAGAATTAGCACAAACTGACAAAGCTCCAAGGTTAATGCCTTACCATTCTCATCACGCAGACGACAGCACCCTTCCTGATATCCCCACATTAGTTTTCTGTCTGATCCTGAATGGAGCACAGACTCCTCGTATTTACCTTCAAAGACTTCCATGGCTTTGCCCTCCCTTCCCCATATCTCCAGAAGTGGAGTGGAACCCCAAAACTGGCTTTGTGGCAGGTGTGTTGTTGTTGCTGCTTATGGGACAAGAGGGGCAATTGATGTGGAAAATGACATGGTGCGGATGCACTGACTGGACTGCTGGATTGGTTTTGCCAGTGCATCTACACCAGTGCTATTTTTCTAGAAAAAGAGGTGCTGGAGTTCACAATGAACGTCTCCCTTATTCTCTTGGAATGGCAATGGCGCCTACCTGAGAGGTGCTGGAGTTGTGCTCTGGTGAGCATCAGCTGGAAAAAAAAGCTCTGATCTACACTGCACCAATCTGGACTGAAAAGTGTGGCATGAAGAAATTATTTTGGCGGGAAAATGTATAAACATTGCAGATTGGGATGAATGCTGTTTGTCACATAACCTCCCCAAACACCAATCGGGATGAATGCTCATGAAAAACTAAGCACACTTTTCAGAACGACTACATGTTTTCTAGCGAGTGCTTACTCCTTCATATGCCTTCTAAAAATATTGCTTTTCTGTGTCATGCTAGCAACAATCCATTAGCTCTCATTTTCATTTATTTGTTATGCATTCTTTTATATGGCTTTTTGAGGGTAAAAAATGACCCCAGCTGAAATGACATTTAACGTGTCACTGAAATTAATCTATATTCTCTTCTAGTTTGTAATGATGAGCTGAAATGTCTTAGAATACGTGTTTCAGATATAACGTCTACCCATCTTGCGCCTAATTCTTTCAAAGCTTGCACACACTTCTTCTAACAGCATTAAATATCACCTGTGGCTCACCGATCTACCTTATCTACCATTGTTGACAGGCATTGTGGACTATGGCATTTATGCTGCTCTTAACTGCAGTAGGAAAGTGGATCCAGTGCTTTATGGTGGAAATTTGCTTTCCCCACAAGTAACTGCTGTGTGCCCCATCTCCATGGACTTCCACCCTTTTCTAGGATGGGAAATGGTTGCTTTCTCCCTTTTATCTGAATCCTATGCTGGATCGTAGGATACCGCACCAAGGAGACAGCACAACTATGCTCTTATACAAACATTTTCGGAGCACAGTTCGGATGCTGGGAAGCCCAGCCAGATGGGTGGGGTATAAATAATAAATGATGATGATGATGATGATGATGATGCGGGTGGTGAGCACCTGCTAAATTCTGATCACTAGCATAAATTCTACTCACAAAATACTCTAGTATAGGATGCTTATGGGTTATAAAAGGCAAATGAAGCAGAGCATGTGTAGCATAAAGTGGTCTTCAACTGAAATGGGGTTATGGTAGCATATATAAAAAAATGGATTGAATAATCAGAAGGGATTTGTTTTGTTTTGTTTTGTTTAAATGACCTGTCTCAAGGCAATTCATTTTCTATAATTTCTGCTGGACAGGATGACTACAATTTCTTTAATTAGTTGCCTGCTGTGCAAATACTTATTGATGTGTGTGTATAGTTAAAATGGAAAGATAAATGTGTAGACACATTTAAGAGGGTCCATACTGTGAATTAATGTAGGTTTGGGCTGTCTATTACTCACCCCAGATTTGGAAGACTTTCCCACTGGCTCCTGTAGCGCTCTGTAAGCATTATTTTAGACTGTTGGGAAAGCATGTAATTTTGGTTAGGGCATATGGTCAAATGTGATTAAACCATGTTTGTCACAGATATTTGTGGCTTTAAAAAAACCCGTCAAGAATATAAAGGCCCGAATGAAGGAAGTAGAGAGAGTGTTTTTCAATTTGAACCATGTGTGTTTCTCAGGTTCTCCATAGTTTATTTAGGTCAGAGAGAGAGAAAGAGAGAGATAGAGAGAGTATGCAGAGCTCTCTTTACATAAGTTTTCATACTTTTTTCTATGGGCTGGATAGGAGCCCTGTGATTCCTCAACATTATGGTTTGAAAAGAATGAACACACCTGAGAAAGGACCCTAGATTCACCTTTAGCTGTACAGAATGGCTGTGTTTGGATATCATGATAAATTATGGTTTATTGTGATGGGAATTAGTTTAGCCTCCCCCCCACTCCCAGGCTACTATGCTTCCCACCCTCCTCTACTAAAGTTGTGAGGAGATTAGAAACATTCACTTCTCGCATGTCAGTCAAACCTTAAACTTTGGTTAATCTTAACTCTGGTTCATTGAAACAAGCCATTGTTTGAAGTTGGCTTCTTTCAAACACATTAAGAATAAACATAGTTTGTTTCACTGGAAAGAGAAGACAAGCTCTTGCTAATGAAAAATGGAACCACAAACTTCCAAATTCCTTGTAGACAAGCCAGAAGAGGAGAAATAAGTGCAAACCTGGGGGAGGCAATGCTTGCAACCTTAATTATAACCATGGTTTATTGTGACATCTAAATACAACTAATGTGTGACTAGCGCTGGCCTATATCCATTCAAAATAATGTAGAATCTTAGATTTTCAGAACAGTGCTTTTCATAACTGTAGGGTTGTAACCAAGGACAGAAGAGAAGTCAGTTTTGGCTTATGCATCACATGCATATTCTAAGTAATTTATGGCACAAGATTCATACCAATTAAACCTGAGCTATTACCCACAAGCCAACTAAGCCTTGCTGTCTTTAATGGAAGAGATCAGGCTTAATTGCAAGCATTATGGTTTATGAATCAGGTCTTCATGAGTCCAAGATGGATGTTGTGTACCTAATTACATTTGCTCAAGTCACCTTCAGTGTGACTGTGTACACAACTGGATTAATGATTGAAATCTAATCCTGAGTTGTAAGACCTGGCTCTTCTGTCTGGCTTTTGATCAAGTAGCTGGTTTTCTGTGGGTGCCTTAAATCCGTAGTGACTCTGTTTATGTTTTTCGTGTATTTTTCTGAATTGCTGTAAAAGCGAAATAGAAGAAAAATGCAAGTCCTCAAGCCATTCACATGGATTAGTCTCACTTATTTCATTTGTACTCTACTGTATATATTTTAAGAGTATGCAAGTTCAGAGTTTTAGCCTAAATCATTCTAAGAAATGACAATACTTAGGAGCTCATCACATTGAAAATCAATAGTACTTTACTTCACCTGAAATGTGACTGACTTTGTTTAGCCATGTATTTTACTTTATTATCTAAAGTGTTTTGGACTGGACTGCTTGGCATAAACGGGAAACTCTCAAATTTTGAAGGCTTTACAATACAATGCATCTGTCTCTAGAAAGGATGGTGTGTGCCTGGCTGGACCAGTAACTGCACACGTTGAAGATGTCTCTCTGCATTTGCCACTGGGGGATGAGCAGAATTGTTTCTGACACTGCCAGCAACGAAATGTCAGCTTTAATAGCACCAGCCATCTGCTCTTCTGAAAGTTTTTCTTCCCACTAAAGAGATGATCAGTTTTGTCCGAGATTGACATGTTCAACCTGCTGTTAGGTCTGTGCAGGGTTTGATACACACAAACAGCTCATCTCTAGACAGTTACACAAATGTCTATCTATCTATCTATCTATCTATATCTATCTATCTATCTATCTATCTATCTATCATCTATCTATCTATCATCTATCTATCTATCTATATCTATCTATCATCTATCTATCATCTATCTATCTATCTATCTATCTATCTATCTATCATCTATCATCATCTATCTATCATCTCTATCTATCTATCTATCTATCTATCTATCTATCTATCTATCATCTATCTATCATCTATCTATCTAATCTATCTAATCTATCTATCTATCATCTATCATCTATCTATCTATCTATCATCTATCTATCTATCATCTATCTATCTATCTATCATCTATCATCTATCATCTATCATCTATCATCTATCTATATCTATATCTATATCTATATCTATATCTATATCTATATCTATATCTATATCTATATCTCTATATCTATCTATCTATCTATCTATCTATCTATCTATCTATCTATCTATCATCTATCTATATCTATCTATCTATCTATCTATCTATCTATCTATCTATCATCTATCTATCTATCTATCTATCTATCTATCTATCATCTATCTATCTACCTATCATCTATCTATCTATCATCTATCTATCATCTATCTATAGGTCTAAAACATTTACAATGCTAAGTTATTTATAATTCTCATAGCTTTTTATAATGCTGTTCTTCATGTATTTTAGAGAAATATTTTGACACAAACCTCACAGCATTATAGAATATTGGAAAACATAATATTGAAGACATGTGAATTCATATCAGCTTATGAAGCTGTCCTATACTGAATCCGATAAATGGTCCATGTCGCTTGGTACTGTATATAGTTGCTCTTCAGGCAGGAGTCTTTCCCATCCCTATCTGAAAAAGCTGAGCATTAAACCCATAACCTTCTACTTTCAAAGTTTGTGCTCTAATTTTTGCATAAATGTGCATTTGTATTTCAAACCCAGGATCCTACTCATGAACTGCCTTGGACGATTGGGTAGTGGAGATACACTGAAAGGCAGGATAAAATCTATTAGATGAATTAAACCTTGTAAGTGAAAGGTGAAAGCTCACAATCTAATTCTCTTGTCCCCTGCCCTACAAGGCAGTTCTTATTTCCGACACACACAACTCTTACTATAGAACCCTGAGACTCCTTTAGATGTTTGGATCACAATAATTACCGTATTTTTTGCACCATAACACTCACTTTTTTCCTCCTAGAAAGTAAGGGGAAATGTCTGTGCGTGTTATGGAGCGAATGCCTGTGGGTGGCGGGGGGGATCTGCTGCAGTCGTGAGCAGAGGATCCATGGTTCCCCTTCCTTCCCTCCTCCGTGGTTACAAAGCATGGATCCACATGGATCCTCAGGATTTTTGCATTGAGCTACTCCAAACTCACTGTCAGATCACATGTCTGTGGCCACAGCATGAACCACAAAAATCATATATCCACTATTTCGTTAAGAATATTTTTTTTCTTGTTTTCCTCCTCTAAAAACTATGTGCGTCTTATGGTCTGGTGCGTGTTATAGAGCGAAAAATACGGTACATTTGCTGAAAGATGCATGCCCAGCAACAATTCAAGCTTAAGACAAATGGCCTGTAACTATAGTTTTCATTCAAGTTCTAGAACTACCGAACATATACCCCAAACATTCAGCATGAATGTTCATGGTACAGGTCAGAGAATACCCCCTCTTTTTTTGCAACACTCCCAGCATTGATTCCTGAAATCTAATTAGGGTCTGAACCAAGAGCATCTCTAAGAGGAACAGTAAAGGCAGTGCCATTTCTATAGCTGTTAGTGTGGGCTCAGAATGATTGCCATTCTAATACTTCTATTAATCTCAGGAAAATCAGTTAAGCTGTTTTCCGGCCTGTAAAGGTTTCTCTCTGTTGGTTCAGTTATTGATTTTAATTTTAACTGAAACCAGGGAATAAATGTAGAATAATAAAGAAGTAATATAGTGGTGCTTAGAGCTATATATTTGCAGCTTGTTTGGAGATGTTGTGCACCTTGAAAGGCAAAGTAGCTGCTGTTCTTAAGATTCCACTCTGGACTATAAAAGACACCTAGTATGGTTGTTTTATATGTAGCCAGGCTAATACAGTGGTATCTTGGGTTAAAAACACCTCGGGTTAGAAACACTTCGGGTTACAGACTCTGCTAACCCGGAAGTAGTACCTCGGGTTAAGGACTTTACCTCAGGATGAGGACAGAAATTGTGTGCCAGTGGAAGGCCCCATTAGCTAAAGTGGTACCTCAGGTTAAGAACGGTTTGAGGTTAAGAACAGACTTCCAGAACGAATTAAGTTAGTAACCCGACGTACCACTGTACTGAATACAAAATGCATTGATGAAATCTATTATGAGGGCTGGATTTTATGTTCCATGATTATATATATATATATATATATATATATATATATATGGTTTTGGTGTCCTCGGGTGTCTTCCCGTGTAAAAGTTGGGGTGTCTAGGCGACGTTTCGACGAGGTCTCACTCGTCATCTTCAGGCTGGTGCTTTCGGCTTCTTGTTACTGGAACAGAGCGGGATCTCAATGTTTGAGTTCCTATAAATACTGTAGAGGGGGTGTGGTGTCTAGCCCCCAATGTTCTGGGCAGAGAGGAAGTTCCCAGGCTAGTGTGCCTTTTCTTCTTTTGTTCCTTAATTACTTGAGAGATACCTTGAGTGATTTCTTGAGTGATATCCTGAGTACCACTTAGGTGGGTCATTAGGTGTGGATTAGTTGCTAAAGTCTTTGTGTCTTGACCTCTTGAACTTTGTGAAGAGTTTTCCTGAGAAGATGGCTGTATTGCACTTAGTTGTGCTTTGGCTTGGCTTCGTGTATAGGGGCGAGCTGTGGTTTTGTGGCTTGTGTCAGCCAGATCTGTGTAGGGATTGCAGGGGGGTGCAGCATCCGGAGGTGCCACCATGGATTGGCTACTGGATGGTGTCAGTAATTCATCTGTGGAGAGGGTCTGGGTTTGGGTCTGGTGTGGTTGATTGGTGTTGGCGTTCTGTGTGCCTCTGGATCTGGTGTCAGTTTTTGTGGGGAGGGCTAATTTCCAGATGTCTGGCAAGCGGGATGTGTCGTCACGCTTGTTCATGTTGTGAGGGTGTTTCTCTATCTCGATGGCTTTATAGTATTTATAGGAACTCAAACATTGAGATCCCGCTCTGTTCCAGTAACAAGAAGCCGAAAGCACCAGCCTGAAGATGACGAGTGAGACCTCGTCGAAACGTCGCCTAGACACCCCAACTTTTACACGGGAAGACACCCGAGGACACCAAAACCTGCATTCCTGTACCCGTGAAAATCTACGAAAGCAAATATATATATATATATATATATATATATATATATATGCAGGTTTTGGTGTCCTCGGGTGTCTTCCCGTGTAAAAGTTGGGGTGTCTAGGCGACGTTTCGACGAGGTCTCACTCGTCATCTTCAGGCTGGTGCTTTCGGCTTCTTGTTACTGGAACAGAGCGGGATCTCAATGTTTGAGTTCCTATAAATACTGTAGAGGGGGTGTGGTGTCTAGCCTCCAATGTTCTGGGCAGAGAGGAAGTTCCCAGGCTAGTGTGCCTTTTCTTCTTTTGTTCCTTAATTACTTGAGAGATACCTTGAGTGATTTCTTGAGTGATATCCTGAGTACCACTTAGGTGGGTCATTAGGTGTGGATTAGTTGCTAAAGATATGTTGACGACACCTTTGTAATTTGGCCACACGGGAAGGAAAAACTGGATAGCTTCCTCACACATCTCAACAACTTACACCCCAAAATACAATTCACTATGGAAATAGAAGCCAACAACCAACTTCCCTTCCTTGACGTCCTAATCTACAAAAAACCTGATGGCTCCCTAGGACACACTATCTACCAGAAAAAAACACACACCAACCGCTACTTACATGCACAATCACACCACCACCCTGCACAAATAAACTCCGTAGCCAAGACTCTCATCTCCAGAACCAAACGCCTGGCTGACAAAGACCACTTGACAACTGAGTTACAGAATCTCTCAAATGTGTTAATTGCCAATGGATACCAGCAAAACAGGATTACGAAGCTAATCCAAAAGGAAACACCCCCCAAAAACCAAGACACAGAAGAAAACAATGGCATGGCCCTCCTTCCTTATATCAAGGGCACTACAGATAAAATTAGCAAAATCCTCCATAAACACAATATCAAAACAGCCTTTTGCACCAACCAAAAAATAGCCAATATCCTCAGAAACCCCAAGGATAAAATCCAGTTGGAAAACCAAGGGATCTATGAAATACCCTGCAAAGTCTGCCCAGCCACATACATTGGACAAACAAACAGACGAATAAATGCACGTATCGCAGAACACAAGAATGCCGTCAAAAAAGAAGAAAAAACTTCCTCTCTTTTCCAACACATGAAAGAAACAGGACACGAAATTAATTTTGCAGATTCCAAATTGCTCTTTAACACGGAACATCACCACAAGAGAATAATCATGGAAGCCATCGAGATAGAGAAACACCCTCACAACATGAACAAGCGTGACGACACATCCCGCTTGCCAGACATCTGGAAATTAGCCCTCCCCACAAAAACTGACACCAGATCCAGAGGCACACAGAACGCCAACACCAATCAACCACACCAGACCCAAACCCAGACCCTCTCCACAGATGAATTACTGACACCATCCAGTAGCCAATCCATGGTGGCACCTCCGGATGCTGCACCCCCCTGCAATCCCTACACAGATCTGGCTGACACAAGCCACAAAACCACAGCTCGCCCCTATACACGAAGCCAAGCCAAAGCACAACTAAGTGCAATACAGCCATCTTCTCAGGAAAACTCTTCACAAAGTTCAAGAGGTCAAGACACAAAGACTTTAGCAACTAATCCACACCTAATGACCCACCTAAGTGGTACTCAGGATATCACTCAAGAAATCACTCAAGGTATCTCTCAAGTAATTAAGGAACAAAAGAAGAAAAGGCACACTAGCCTGGGAACTTCCTCTCTGCCCAGAACATTGGAGGCTAGACACCACACCCCCTCTACAGTATTTATAGGAACTCAAACATTGAGATCCCGCTCTGTTCCAGTAACAAGAAGCCGAAAGCACCAGCCTGAAGATGACGAGTGAGACCTCGTCGAAACGTCGCCTAGACACCCCAACTTTTACACGGGAAGACACCCGAGGACACCAAAACCTGCATTCCTGTACCCGTGAAAATCTACGAAAGCAAATATATATATATATATATATTCAAATAAGGGGTTGCATCAATTAATGGCTTTGCTTTAGGGGGAAATGTTTTTACTTGTGCACCCCAGGGCACCCAAATGCTACCAACCTCACCAAACTACTGCAGCCCTTTCGGCCATACCCCGTTGTATTCTAGAAGGCCCAGTAATCCTCAGGAACAACTCAGGGTCAAACTGGTTAGAGAGGGAATAGCAAAATGACTTGTGCAAGTTGAAGTGTTTCCTGCCAAGGCAAAACCACCACTGGATGCAACCCAGGAAAAATAAGTGAATCCACTAAAACAAATCAGAATCTTGAGAACAAGAGTATGAATGAAAGAAGCTATTACAGTGTGAAAATACAACAGGCACAAAACATAACTAATCAAATTACAGCTTTGAAGACTACAGCACATGAAAACTACAACCCATAATAAGGAAGATATTGGTCATAGATTGAGTTTAAAGTAACTCTTGTGACTTTTGGAGCTAGCTCAGGAAAGTTGCTGGATACCTCAAGGAATCCTCCTAGAGTCATAATTTTGGCTTGCAGATCAAAGGTACTTTCAGATTAAATTTGCGAATAATCCCCTCACAGCAAGGTCAGTACACTTCTCTGTATGGCTCCTCTGTAGTGACAGACGATGCAGCACCTCTCCATTGAGCATAACTGGCAGTGTGCTTATTCTTGTGTCGTCTGTAAACAACAAGGTCTGGACATGTGTCCAATGTTCACAAGATTAGTTCAACACCCCCAAATTACTGAACAAGTCAAGTTGAGTTGCTGCATAGGAAATCATGATATGAAATAGCTCTGGGGTTCTAATGCTCGTTATACATACTTAGACTTGCAATCAATTTAAATCATTGTGACTGATATCCAAATAAATGTTTAGAATCTGACACCAGTCTTATATAAAAGTGTGGCTGGCATGTTAAATAATCACAGTGAAAACAAGCTACTAACTTGCTGGGGAGTGGAATGGGGAGCAGGTACTCAAGACCAAACCTTTAAGCAGAGATGCAAATGCCACCATGGATGGGAAATCTATGGCTAATGTGCATATTTTATGTGCATATAATATGTAACATAATCTCAGGAATTTTGTGGGTATTTTGTGTTAAACAGGCACATATGATTCAGCCAAATGTCAGCTATTGCAGGAATGGACATTACTGTGCAGTTTATGCATGCAGACAAATTATAAACCATGTGTAGCTGTAGTTCATAAAGTGGATTAGCTGGAACAAAGTAGATTCTGTTGCCTTTTTCTCAAACTGAGATAAATGGTCTATTTATCCATAATCATGGCTATTAGCCATGATTATGGATAAAATATAATCTCTAAATGGAGGCAGTATATAGTATCTTGGGGACAAAAAACAGGAAATGGCTGTCTCTATCAGACCCTAAATTTTGACTCGCCAATACATCTGCCCGTCCACTGTTAGAAACGTGGATATTTGATAGAATCTGGAAAATTAATGCTTATGGAATCAACCTTAGAATGTCTAGCATTCAGCCAGTATTCATTTTCATATGCCCAATGGAACTTCAATACACTTTTTGTGCCTGAATCTTGTGCCTGAAATGTAGAAGCTCTGTGCCAGATTTACTAGATAGGAGCTAGTATACTAATATGTAGTATTTTCATCTCCCCCGCCCTTCTTTTCAGTATGCATTTAATCCAGGTAGACTCTGTTCAACGGTGGATGGAAGACTTGAAGCTCATGACTGATTGTGAATGCATGTGTATTCTTCAGTCGAAACCAATCAGCCTAGAAGAAGATGCCCAAAGTGAATTTTCTCTGTCATCAGAACACAGCGCTTGTGATAACTTGCAGTTGTTGCTGAAAAGAGCTTGGATTATAAGCACTGAGCTAACCAGGATCGTTCAAAAACTGGAGAAGAACAGGTGGCAGAGGGTCCACAGCATGACAGTAAGAGTCAACTGCCATGTCCGTTCAATGATAAATGAATACAATACATTCAAGAGGAATTCTTGGGAAGAAATGCATCAGGTAGGATTACTGTGAAATGACAGCATCCAGAATGCTGAGATAAATGTTGTTTGTTTTTAAAGGAAAGACCCCATAGAAAACTTTACATGCATGTTTTTCTTTCGTTTTGAATAAAACTTATTCTAAACATATTACCAATTCATCCTCTTGGGTTTTGGAAATAGAGACATCATGTAATAATGGGAAACCTATCAAGCTGCCTATACTAGCTCAGACAGTTTCCCCATCTAGCTCAATAGCTCTGACAGGCATCTTGCTTTCCAAGGTAACAGTCAGGGGTCCTTGACATCACTTCCTACCTATGGGAGGAATTCAGTGTAGTGTTGAACAGATAGCTTCATCAGCACGAGAGAAGAGAAGAAGAGTTTGGATTTGATATCTTGCTTTATCACTACCCGAAGGAGTCTCAAAGTGGCTAACATTCTCCTTTCCCTTCCTCCCCCACAACAAACACTCTGTGAGGTGAGCGGGGCTCAGAGACTTCAAAAAAGTGTGACTAGTCCAAGGTCACCCAGCAGCTGCATGTGGCGGAGTGGAGATGCAAACCCGGTTCACCAGATTACGAATCTACTGCTCTTAACCACTATGCCACACTGGCTCCCACAAGCATTTCCATTTGCCGAATGGAATGGCCTGCCCTCTCCTTGACCCCCTCCCTGCTGTTTCAGGGGTTTCCCTGAGTCTCCCAGAGCCAAAGGGGGGGCTATAGGGGACACACAGGGGGAAGAGAAAGGGGGCAAACCCAATTGCTCAAAGTCGTTACATGGGCTTCTGCTTGTAGGGCTCATTAGTTGAATGTTTTAGATTGGCAATGTCAAGGACTGAACCTGGAACCTTCTGCATTCAAGACACACTCTATGTACTCTCTTCAAAACCCAGCCAATTGGATACAGCTCAGTTTCAATCTCTTAGAATTGTTCTCAAGTTAGCATCTTTAAATGCCAGACTAATGTTACATGAACATGCTTAATCAACCTCTTTTTGAGAGCAGGGGTGGGGAAGTCTGTTGGCCCTCCATATGTTGTCGGACTCCAAATCCCTTGGGACTTGACCAGTATGGCCTATGGACAGGGATGATGGAAGTTGCCCTCCAGAAGCATCTAGAAAGCTACAGATTCCCCACCCCTGTTTTAGAGAAAAGCCACTTTGAGATGAGGGTGCTTAGAGCAGAGAAACAGGGGGTTGGTGGGAGGAAAGTCCTTAAAACCTCTACTTCTTTCCCCATTGATTTCCTGCTCTAAATCGCCCCTCTAAGCCTCAATCAATTAAATTTACTTTAAAAATACTTTAAATTAAAATTCATCCTTTGGTTCTGTTTAAAGCAATGTAATTCTATCATTTCCCATAATGCAAAGACAAACGATAACACTAAAACAACACATCTCTGTTCTCTTTCATCTGCAGTATGAAAAAATGCTAGTGGAAAAATGTTCTGAACTTACAACAGCTACTGAAAGGTAATATAAAATATTTGTTTTGCCCAGTGCTATAATTGGTTTGAAATAAATGGATCACTTTATACTCTCAATTAGTGCTTGTAATCTGTTGGTTCTGGTGCGTGCAATATTTTTTTGTTAGTAGAGGAATGGTGGTTCTACATAGTGGGGAATTTCTGTGTTTTAGCCTATATCTTAACAGAAGTGAACTGGTGCTTTGGGTCATCATCTTAAATTGGTGCCTTAATATTAAGAGCTACTCTTTGGTCTCACATCTTGATTAAGTCTTAGCTTCTGTTCACATGATGGCTAAAGCACCACAGGGACAATTACACTATTTTTCTTACATTTCCTTTCAGGTGCATCCAGATTGAAGATGAGCAGATATTAAAGTCTATGAAATCTTGTATTAATGATGCTCTAACCACAGTTGCACAGTATTTTGGCCAATTGATAGAACTAGCTTTAACACATGAAATAAAGGTTAGTAAATATTCTTAACTATATGTAACAACAACAACAACTTATTATTTATACCCCGCCCATCTGGCTGGGCTTCCCCAACCACTCTGGGCTGCTTCCAAAAAAATATTAAAATACTGTAATACATCAAACATTAAAAGCTTCCCTAAACAGGCCTGCCTTCAGATGTCTTCTGGTAGTTGTTGTTCTCTTTGATATCTGGTGGGAGGGTGTTCCACAGGGAGGGCACCACTACCGAGAAGGCCCTCTGCCTGGTTCCCTGTAACTTGGCTTCTCACAGTGAGGGAACTGCCAGAAGGCCCTTGGCACTGGACCTCAGTGTCCGGGTAGAACGATGGGGGTGGAGAAGCTCCTTCAGATATACTGGACCGAGGCCGTTTAGGGCTTTAAAGGTCAGCACCAACACTTTGAATTGTGCTTGGAAACGTACTGGGAGCCAATGTAGGTGTTTCAAGACCGATATTATATGGTCTCGGCGGCCGCTCCCAGTCACCAGTCTGGCTGCCGCATTCCAATAAGGAAAATGTTTGGATTTATTAAAATATTTGCTTGGTTTTCATCCCATGAATGTATCATGCAGCCTCTGAGGTCTCCTGGGACTCAAAACTGATGTTCTCATTTCTGGGGTTTGGAAATGCAGTTTGGCTTTTCCCAGGGCCATTTTTTCTAGAAAAAGAGGTGCCAGAACTCACCATGAATGCTTCCTTTGTTCTCTTATACAGTGGTACCTTGGTTCTCAAACCTTCCGGAAGTCTGTTCCAAAACCAAAGTGTTCCAAAACCAAGGCATAAAAAGTAATGCAAAATGGATTAATCTGTTCCAGACTTTTAAAAACAACTCCTAAAACAGCAATTTAACATGAATTTTACTATCTAACACGACCATTGATCTATAAAATGAAAGCAATAAACAATGTACTGCAGTCACACAATAATCAATCAATCAATCAATCAATCAATCAATCAATAGATGAACTGGGTTCCACACAGTCACAAAAACAAAACAAAAAGAGCCGCAAAATAAATAGCAAAAACAGACAGACCTCTGTGTAACACTCGAAACGGAAGCGTAACACTTGAAACGGAGCACGTTCAGCTTCTGAAAAAAGTTTGCAAACTGGGTTACTTACTTACTTCCGGGTTTGCAGTGTTTGGGTTCCAAGTTGTTTGAGTACCAAGGCATTTGAGAACCAAGGTACCACTGTAAGGGCACCTTTCCCTAAACAAAAACTCTGCAGTTTCAACACAAAGCTTTAAGCTAACTAAGCTAACTAAATTCACAAGAAACCAAGAAGCCAAGCCCTAGACATCACTCTGTTTGCACGTATATGTGGAAGTAAATGAAATTTATGCTTGTCTTTGTTGCCCAGAACCTGGTGAGAGAAATAGACACATCAGATAATCTGTATTCTGCTGAGTCAGCTACCAGCAACTTGTTCAGTCTTACCCAGGAAGGCTCTCACCTGTGCCGCATCATTGCTAAGGTAAGCCCCCTGTAACGGTTCTAGGGGTTGCTCGTGCGTAAACCGGTGCCACACCTGGCTGGGTTGCCTGAGTGAACCTTTTCTGTCCGGACAGCCACTCGCCCGTGGCTGTCTCAATCGCTGGCAGAATCCGTCAGTGGGCGTTTCTTGAACTTCTTCCAGCAAAGAAGCTCTTTGACGCCTAGTCTCCACCTACTCTCCCTGCGCGGAAGCCTTCTGCGCAAGGAGGGTGTGGGCAGCGGAGGACCCTTACTCTCCCCGCTGGTCCCTGGCAAGGAGTCATGGGACCGCCTCGCCGATTCCCCCATCTGCCCCCCTTCTCCACTGGTGCTACGCTGATTTCCTTCCCCAGAAGATGGGCTGCCTCTCCCCATCCCGGGACACTCTCTGGAATCCCTCTGGAGCCCGCTCTCTCCCTCCGGCCCTGATGGCAGTTCCCTGACATCCCCCTTGTACTCATGTGTTCTTTTGTAGGTGTCTTGTAACATGAAATGACCAGGAAAGCTATTCTGTATTCTAAGAGGAAATCAGTGTTTCTGAAGCTCTATCTCAATCTATCTATTCATGCTCTAGCTAAAAAAAAAAAATGTCCACAAGTCAGTCCAAATGAGTTCTCATATTTGCCAAGATAAATATTGTCAAAACAATTGTAAAACAATTGCAATATTAAAACCACAATAACCAAAGCAGCTGTTTAGCAAGCCAGCCTAGCAATGTAACAGTAGCAGGAAGCCAAGGCACCACGGGTCACCCTGCCTTGGGCTCCTGCTACAGTTGCTGTTTTGCAGAGTGAACTCAGTGAAGCAGTCAGATGGGCTTCACTAGAATGAGAGTTCCATGGGCAAGAACTGCTAGCTCTCAACCTAACCTACATTAAGGTATCTGAAGAAATGAGCATGCACATGAAAGCTTATACCAAGAACAAACTTAGTTGGTCTCTAAGGTGCTACTGGACATTTTTTAATTTTTTTTTTCTATATTTAAACTACATTATAGGGTTGTTGTTAAGACAAAATGGAATATGGGCCATGTATTCTGCTTTGAGCTACAGAGGAAAGATGGGATAAAATTGTGATGTACTAATTAATAAATAAATGGCAGAATCATTTGTCACCAGAAGATGTGGTCTTAATTTCACAGAGATACAAGGTTCTTTCAAAACAAGTTTTTTCTATTAAAAAAAATATCATTTGAATTCAGGGAACTTTCTATTACTTCAATCGATTGCCTCTTCACATCTTTTTAATTTCAAAAGGTCAGTTGACAAGATGTTGTTTGGGCTGTCAGTCACCTTGATTGAATGGTTTCAATGAAAAAATGAACTTGATGCTTAGGCATTGTGTTGGGGTTCTTCATAGTTATACCAGATTTCATGGAGTGGTAACAAAGAGAAGTAAATATAATATATTATATTTGACATAGCTAATCTGTTAGATGAAACAGACTGAAATCCTATGTGCATTTATGGGAAAATAAGCCCCATTGAGCACTGTGGATTTTCCATTTGAATACATTTGTATGGAATAATACTGTGAGTTCCTTGAATTATTGCTGTATATTATTTTGGTTATTGTTGCTGAATTCACATCCTACTTTTCTACAAAAAGTACACAAGGCAGCTTACATAAAATCAATACAGTACAAAATAAGATAAAAGAGAGTGCCAAGAACAGTCAAAAATAAGAAGCAGCTTTAAGAGCAGCAAATAAATGGCTAAGAGCTATTTAGCCTCTAGGATTGTGTTCTCAGCCTACAAGCATAAGAATGGTCTCTTTGGCTTAGGTCAACATTTCATTTAGCCCAGCATTCTGTCTCTGACATGGGTCAGGCTCACAAGCATAATGCTGAGAGCCATCGCTTGTTGTTTGACTACTTCATCATCCTCATCAGCTATATTACTCCCCAAACCTGGAGTTTCCATTAAGTTACTACAGCTAATCACTGTTGACACAATAATCCTTTCTGAAGTTATTCTAACCCTAAAAAAGAAATTCACCTAAAACCCAAATTACAAGCTGCTTTGGAAGTGTGCCTACCATTATGATCCCAAAATTGATGGGTATCTCCCCATGTTAGCTTGGTACTTGTGTGAACAGAAGCTGTATGATCCAAGTAAATAACCACACCAGAGAAACCATAGTTAATGAAAGCATGGAGGATAATCTGCCCAAACTAGAGGTGCTCCTGTCCATGTAGGCAGCTAAATGCTCTGAGGAACCCATGAGGGCAAGTCATTGGCCATTCTGGTATCCTGATAATTAAGTGACTTGTGGGTTATGTAACAAAGGGCTTCATTTGGTCCATTACTCAATAACCCAGAGTTCTAGTCTTTCATCTATAGAGCCACATGGCAGAGGAAATCAAAGCCCCTTCCACTGGACTCCTCTTACCCATCAGTATTTTATATTTCTCTCATTTTGTGTGGGAAAAGAAAAGCAGGGCATACATATAGTGCTTGAATACATTAAATTGTACATATTGACCAGAAGATTTGAAGAGAAAATTCTCTATCACGGTTTATCTGTTAGGCTCTGCCTTTTGGACTGTCAGATTCCAGACCCATAAATCTTACCGCGTTTGCAAAAACAATCTGTCTTTTTAAAGCTTTGCCATCACAATAAGACCTCAGTTAAGCGGGGTTATTAATCTTAAGGATGGTTTGTTGGACTTGTAGAAAATGGGCTCTATTAAAGCAAATTATTTCTAAATTATTTCAGTGTTTGTCACAGTTAAGAATAAGGCAAGACCAAACAGACAGAGACAGACAGACAGACAGACAGACAGACAGACAGACAAACAAACACAGAAACATGGTTAAGATTCCTGTAAACAGTTTTCTCCAAAGGAGATCTACTGAGCCCATCAAAGAGGCAGTGAGGGCATGATTTATGACTCGCTCACCATACCAGTGACATTGGAGTCAAGACTTAAGAACTGGATAACTATTAGGGTTGTTTTTTAAAAAATAAAAATAAAATAAAGCATCAGTTTTCACATGGCTGGAGGATGCAGAAGGGGGACCTTAAATTAGGCAGTTTACTCATCTCTCTCTCTTGCACGCACCTCCACGGAACAGATTCATCCTTTTATTATTACAGGCTACACCATGAAAATCAATGCTGTTTTAATAAAGGAGGTTGAGTGGATTTCCATTAAAATGTTTCTCAGCCCAAAAGCTCTGATATTTAGAATGCCCTTCGATCACACCAGGTTTTTCATCCTGTGGTAAATAAAGGGTTGAGTCCAGCATTTAACGCTCAGGAGCCAGAATGTTTGAAAAGCTCCTGCAGCCTCCTTCCTTTAATCCTTTCCCTCTTAGGTTAAACATGTTCAGTTTCTTGAAGTTGTTAAACCATCTGCTTTGTCTCTCACAACCTTTATTTTTCATTTATTTGTTTCTTTATTTAAAAAACAAACAAACCACATTGCCAGTCTCCTTTGAACCTCTTCCAGTCTTCCCCTTCAGCTGCCTGTGCAATGTGCGACCTGTGCAGCATATCGAGAAAATTGCCCAAGCTGCATGGCAACCCACTGTACCCAAATAGCTTTCTCTTTGAACCAGCTGTTTTATGATAAACTGGCTTTACCTTCTATCAGGGAGAGAGACAGAAATGAAAGGCAAAGAGGCATTACTGTAGAGTGGAGAGCTCCAGCTGTTAATTCTAATCCTAGGTTCTACATCACATCGGCTTGCATGCTCTGCCTGAAACACAAGAACAAGAAAGGCCCTACTGGACCAGACCAACATTTTCTTTCCCACAGTGGCCAAGTTGATGCCTCTGGGAAGCTCTCAGGTGGGACATGAGTGCAGTAGCATCCTCCCACTTGTGGTACCCATCAACTGGTACTCAGAGACATTCTGCCTCCAATACTGCATGTCATGTAGCTCTCATGACTAATAGCCACGGATATCCTGAAGGAGTGTCTCCATCCCCATTGTTCAGCCCTGACACTGAGATCCAGCACCGAGGGCCTTCTGCTGGTTCCTCTACTGCGAGAAGTGAGGTTACAGGGAACCAGGCAGAGGGCCTTCTCGGTAGTGGTGCCTGCCCTGTGGAACACCCTCCCATCAGATGTCAAGGGAATAAACAACTATTTGACTTTTAGAAGACATCTGAAGGCAACCCTGTTAAGGGAAGTTTTTATTATTTGATGTTTTATCGTGTTTTTAATATTCTTTTGGGAGGCACCCAGAGTGGGTGGGGAAACCCAGCCAGATGGATGGGATATAAGTTGTTATTGTTATTATTATTATTATTATTATTATTATTATTATTATTATCCCCCAGAATTTGTCCAGTCCCCTTTTAAAGCCATCCAAGTTGGTGGCCATCACTTCATTATGTGGCAGTAGATGCTACAGCTTAACTATGAACTGTCTGAAGAAATACTTAATTCACTCAGCTTCACTAGATGACTCCAGGTTCTAGTATTATGAAAGAGGGAGAAAAACCTTTGTCTATTATCTTTATGCACTGTGCATAATTTTGCACCTCTTTCTCATGTTCTCCCTTACTTTTTTCTAAACTAAATGTTTCCTATTCCATGGAGGCATTCTGGTCTCCCTTGCGGACTAAGGCAACTGAAGATGCAGGGACATTTGGTGCTGAACTTGGCATCTCCTCTTTCAGTGGATGCGTTAAGCTGCAAATGATATTATGCAGTTAATATATTTTGCTTTTTGCTGAAAGTACACTGATAGTTCACTTTCTGTCAGTGGTAGATGAAAGCATGTGGCCGTGCAGCCTTTTTGTCACACAGTTGTTTCCAGCTAATGCACTAGTGTCAGCGGGGACTTAGCAGTGTCATCCATTTAAAGTTCCCACTTAATAAGGCTGTAGAGAAGAAAGATAGCCCTTCAGTGAAGCCTGATGGTCCTGCTGCCATTCTGTAAACTGATCAACTGCACTGGCTTTTAAACGTGCAGTGACAAACTCTGCACAGTACATATTGCCTTTGATTTAGGATAAGTGCAGTGTAATTGTTTTTTAGTCATGTGTGCAAACATTTATAAAACTATGTCACATTCCGATATTTCATTTCTTTGCTTTCACACACAGACACACACAGCTTGGGTTTCCTGCTTGTGGAAAGCTGATTTTAGTGTAGCTGAAAAGCTCAGGGGACATGCCCCAAAATGGCAGGTGAAGTTTTCATGTGCAATGAGGGCCACTCTGAGGTAAAAAAATATACCACAGATGAAGTGGTAGAATGGGCCTCTGAAGAAGCGTGACTCCGGGGGGGGGGGGCTAACATGTGGCCCTCTAGAAGTTGTTTGATTGCAACTCACATCAGCCAGTGGTGAGGGATGATTCGAGCCAGCTCTATTTAAATAGCTAAGGAAAGTTTAAAATAAACTTGCAGAGGAGTGGTGATAGTGAGGAAATAATTGGTCTTTGAGGGAAGGGCAATTCCTCTGACAAACTTTGGAGAAATGGTGTT
Organism: Podarcis gaigeae; assembly: GCF_964106915.1. Lineage (NCBI taxonomy): Eukaryota > Metazoa > Chordata > Lepidosauria > Squamata > Lacertidae > Podarcis > Podarcis gaigeae. The sequence continues at coordinate 70,930,550 of NC_139678.1, forward strand.
CAGAGGAGGCAACGTAACTCTCCACCTTGGCTGGGTGAAGGCTTGGCCCTGGATGCTGCTTTCTACTGCCGACATTTCAAAGCAGCATGAGGGCAACACATGCACATTGTCTGCAGTGACCACAATGCCACCTGCTCCCTTTTTTAAAGTCTACAATGAATGGCAACAGTCCTCCAGGGTTTCAGGCAGAAGTCTTTCCCAGCCCTAGATGCTATGGCCCTTGTGTGATGCAAGATGTGGCACACATTGCCTGTGTAGTAGGATTTTGATGACAGATGATTGTCCCACTGACCTTCTACAGTGGTGATGAGCAGCTAGGCGTGCTGATCTTTCCCCTCCTCAAGAAGAATCTGGGAAATGTCAGGGAGAAGCTCAAGTATCTCCTGTCAATTGTAAGCAGAACACAGCAGACTAGATTAATACTATTAGTGAAATCAAGCAATAGCAACATGTCTGTGGCCTTGGGTGATTAAAGGTTCTTCGTCTGGTGCCTGGAAGACCACGGGCACCAGGCTAGCCTTCCTGAAGGTGTGTGAACAACCACCGAGAGAGCACCCTCCTGCAAGGAGGACATCTGATGGTGAATGCAAGGCTCATTCAAATGCATGCACTTCTGGAACATTAGCATTTTCCATGGTATGCAAATGGAGTAAGATATAGTCAGATTTTGTTATGAAAAAGTGGATACAGTTCCTACTTGTTGTTGTTGTTTAGTCGTTTAGTCGTGTCCAACTCTTCGTGACCCCATGGACCAGAGAACGCCAGATGTGGTAAGTTCCTACTTACCACCAGGTTAAATACACATTCATATCCATTTACTTACTAAGTGCAATGTTGGAGAACCGCTTGATGAAAAGGCAGAATGCAATTTTAATGAATAAGTATATTTTCCTACGTTAAATTAAACTCTTGGACTATATTCTTTTTATGTAGAATCAAAGAAAAGGTTGATGGGAACCCTTGGGCCACTGTTCTGCATTAGCTCCCAGGGAGATAATAGGACTATTCAAGAGCAGCTTTTGCCTTTCATTTTCATTCCATAAATCAATGGAGTTTCATTTGCTTTCCTTGGGCTGTTCTATTGCCAATAAAGCTTTCTGAATTGTCTCATTGCTGTGTAATGCAAATGTAATAGGGAAAAGGAAGAATTTCATGAAACTGCAAAACCACTCAAGCCGAGGATTTTAAGCAAACTTATCTGCAGATAATTTTCACTCGAATCAGTATTCAAATTTGTGGTGTCCAGAATTTCAGCAAGGCTAAACAGAACTAAGTTTATTTCTGCATTGGCCTGTCATTTTATTATTCCATTAGATACTGTGGTCCTGGGGCAATTGCCTCTGAACTGGGGTCTGGATTCTGGCAAGGAGCCTATGAAAGCAAACACATTGCTCATGAACTAATTCAAGACACTCAGAAAAGCTAACATTGTCTTGGGGGGTAGGATTTACACCTATTTGAAAATAGTAATTACAGACAGGGAAGCAGAAATGTGGATAATTATGCATAATTTGTGTGTGTGTTCTTACTTTTAGTTGAAGTGCAAAACGAACAGTTTTCATTTTAATATTTCAGGAGAATATAGTGCTCTTGAAATTGGAAATTCTAATGGTAACTCACCATATGTGCAACAAATTTAAATTTAAAAGATATGTGTTCTCAATAGAAGCTTGTTTCTGCTGAGCTGCTGGTATGTACATAGAAGAAGTTATGAAAAGAGTAATAGCTTGTCCTGAAATAAGACTGCATTGGGCTGCATGGTAATTTATTCCAACTGGTTTCCTGATTTTTTTTCAACAGGAAGGGGGCATTGTTGCTCTTTTTAAGATCTGCCGTCAGGATTGCTTCAGGTGCCTATATCCTCAGACACTCAGGACATTGGCATCTGTCTGCTGTGTGGAGGAAGGAATCCAACAGCTGGAAAAGGTATGATTATCTTAGCACTCTGTCTGTGCTAAAGAAAGTATTCTCCTTAGGACTTTGTATAATCCAAGCCAGGGAAAGTATTTATTCTTTCCAGAAAGGGACTTTTGCTCGATGTACTGGTTGCAAATATTGCACCCATTTATTTTGATGGATGCAGATAGCACTTTTATTAAGTGACTAGTTTTGCCAATCATTTCTGAGATAAAGCAAGTAGCAAACAGCCTCTGCTGGATGTTTTTGGATCCTCCCTTCCTTTCGTTAGTAGTAGAACACTGTAGTGTAGCAGCTAAGCAAAACTGGGCTGTGAATTGGGAAGCCTTTGGATTAAATCTTGCCTTCATTATGAATCTGATCTATCCTACAGAGTAGTTCCAAGAATTGCTAAGATAATATATACCTATGACATTTTTCCCCTGGCTTTTTTCCAAAGAGCTCAGGGGTGGTAAATTGGCTCTTTCTCCACCCATTTTATACTTGCAATAAGCATGTGATGACTAGCCGAAGGTGGGCTTCAAGGCTTAGTGGAGATTTGAACACGGATCTCCCTGGTCCCCAGTCCCCCAAGGGAAAATGTCCCAGGCAGGGCCAATATCAAAAGTGGGTGGGGCCAAAGCCCATCCACTCACCCCCCATTGTCACTACATTTCATCTCTACATCCTTTCTCAGCATACAGAGGCAGTGAGTGTAGCGTGACCAGCATTTAAATTTGCCAGGTGCTCTTGGCCACTTGTGACCAAGTGAAGATGCCCATGTACCAGGATGGTGTCTGATGTCTCCACCGTCTGGAGGTGCATGCCTGGGAATCTTTGGATCTGGCTTGATTCCACACACCATCTGTGATATATTATCTGCACAATCAGAATGAATTTCAGGAAGAAAAATATGTATTGAAAAATATGACTTTTGAGCTGTCTGGCCCCAAAAGGACAACTAGACATTCCGTTTTGGTGATTGTAGCCCTGGTTTAAGGAGCCACGTGGCACCTAGTTTATATATCTGAGTTTCTAACACTGTCAGTGACAGGCGAGACCTAGCAGGCTGGAGGTTCTCCATTGCTGTTCTAACCACTCCATATGCTGGCTCTCACAATGTATGAAAATTGCTATGAATACTCAGCACGGTCAGGAGAACCAGTAGAAGGAGCAGAGAAGATATTGCTCTATTTGGCAAGCAGAAATGTTTATGCTTGTGTGACAATCGCATTAGTGCAACGCTGAATTCCACCCTAAGTATATACAGTTTTGCATAGGGAAAGTAAATATAGAGTTGCCTGGAAAGAAGTACATGAAGCAATTCTCTCTGAACTGGTTATATGACTTGGTTTATAAATTTGTGCTCCGTCCAGTACCTCCCCCAATTCACTGAAATGTGGAGAGTTCTGAATAGATTCGAGTCATTTTTCCTGTCAACACTTCAGGGATGGTGACACATAAGGGGTAAATTAGCACCGGTTCCGAGACAAATATAACAGCTGAAGATCTGAAAGAGGTTTTCAGCAATGTACTACTCAGGCTAATTTTAACTCTCAAAGGTAGCTATTCGACAAACCCTTGCAGTAAACATGAAAATGCCACCACTTACGATTTGAATTGCTCATAGCCTCCCTTCCCATTTTTAAACTTGGGAAAATGAGCACTATTACAGTCACTAAATCATGACCTCATACATCGCATTTCATAAAGCACATCTTGCACGTTTGAATAATGCGCCTCTTCAGCTTAATGATAAATGATTTCATTTGTACTTAACAATGACATGTCTTGTAACTGAGTGTCCTGAAGGGAAGCAAATAATGGTGGGACGTCTGCAGCGTAAGTGAGAACTGTAAGCCAATTGTCCATGAATATATTTTTTCTTTCTTTCATATTGTAGCTGGGTTCATGCAAAGAGATCCCAAGTCTTTCTCTGCTACATTTGTAATAAGCTTAGGATGGTGATATTTTTAAATGAAAGGAATTTATAAGATCTTCTTGAGCAGCATTTCCCTGGAAAAGCAGATTATCAATACTGGGGATACGGTTGGCAGGTACCTGTGGCACGAATCCTATGGAGATGCATCTTGTGTTAACCATGTAGGTGGTTTCTATCAGTGCTTTTGCAATTGGCTGGCTGTAGTTTCTGCATTCTTGCATACAGCAAAGGTTGTTTGAGGTGAAGCAATATGAAGCTTTGGTGCTATCTGGCTTTCTCTCTGCAGCAATAATGGCAGAACAACCCTTTCCCCTATTCCACAAACTTGTTCTTTTTCAAAAAAGGAAATGGGAGAACAGGGGTGTTGTGTGTCTGCTTTGTGTAGAATCACATCTAAGTTCAATGTCATAAAGGAGACAAAAAGTTAAAATATACAAATGGTGAAGAGAGGCATAGTGTCTTGTGCTGTATTAGGGGATATGTCAATTTTGCTTTCTCTCCATTTCTCATTTTTTCAGGTCTTAAGTTCATTTCTCCTCAATTCCAGATCAGTTTGTGGGTTGTTGTTTTTTTTAAAAAAAAGTCATCATGAACATTTACCAGCATTTTAGTGTCAAATTCTGTTAATATGCATATTCTCACACAGCAGTTTCCCCTAATACAGTGCACTTTTGCCTGCTATTTTCACTCATTGTAGAACAACCTTGTGAAAATTCTCAGAAGCATAAACTGAATACAAGTGACCATCTTTCGGGAAGAGATTAGCAGCCACCTCCCTTCCTACTTTTTAAAAAGGCTGCTGTTGTATCTTTCCTTTGTATAATTATGCTGTGTTAATTTGTTCCCCAGTACATTATATGAAACCTAATGGTGCATTAGACTTCAGAAACACCACTTTAAATGGCAAACAGATTTGTGAAATTAGAGTTGGGGACAAAGCAATGAAATTAAGCTCACACTGGTCAAAATGACCTTTTTGGTTTTCTAAGCCACTAATGTTTCTACAAGTCCATTCAAAAGGATAAAACAGGCTGCATCACTTAATGGAATATTTAGTGCTGTGCTGTGGTAGCTTGGTGTGGCACACTCCCTGAAGAGATTACAATTTCAACAGATAACAGAAACATCCTGTGCAAGTTCCTCAAGTGAAAGAACACCAATGTGCTTGAGCCAACAGAAATGCTTCCAATAATGAAAGATTTTGTGGGCTTTTTATTGTAAATATAGTGTTCGTCAACTTCCTGTAGCAAGAAAAATTAAAAGGAGTGTCAGCACACACCCCTCGAGAACTTTAACAGACCTTATCCTCCCCATCTCTGACTGACAAATGTCACTAGTTTGGTCAAAACATTTTTTGTTGGTGTCCCCTCTATGATTCAGATGCTCTGTTCAAGGAGGAACTTCCAAATGTTCTTTGAAAATATGCTAACAATAAGCACAAATGTAACAGAAAGAAAGAGTTTGGTCTGTAGGTAATAGATAGTAACTAGACTGCAACTCCCTGCAGTGCAAATTGGGCACTGTGGGCCATAATGAAAATGTGAGATTTGTCCTAGGAACAGCAGGCGTAATTTCCCGGGACAGCCCAGCACTGAGCATGGAAAGCTGGCAATGTGGACTCATGCTGGTCCTGTATTCATCACTGGATGTTAGCTATTGAGCAGAAACTTAAATTGGAAGAATGGCAGGAGAGCGACCTCTTAATTCTCCGGCTCTTCTTAAGGATTTCACCGTTATTGGGAGAACCTGGGCAAACCACATACAGTAGTTAACACTACATGTAGTTTGTGCCCAAAACATGGTTTAACAGGAGCCTGACCTCAAGACTGCCTCTGGTCAACTACCAGCATTAGATCCACTATACCATAAGAAAGCTCCAGTTGTTTTAATCCCGGTAGAAAGCAGATACATAAGGAAGGTGGTTCCAATCTTGAGGTGTTTAACATATTCTTTCAGTCATAGTTTGAGTATGCTAAAACACCACACACAGGACTGCCTTAAGCCATGTGCTCAGTCCACACAGAGCTGCCACTAGTTGCCTTGGGTTGTTTGTGAATAAAGTTAAAGGGATCCCTGACCATTAGGTCCAGTCGTGACCGACTCTGGGGTTGCGGCACTCATCTTGCTTTATTGGCCGAGGGAACCAGCATACAGCTTCCGGGTCATGTGGCCAGCATGACTAAGCCGCTTCTGGCGAACCAGAGCAGCACACGGAAATGCTGTTTACCTTCCCGCCGGAGCGGTACCTATTTATCTACTTGCACTTTGACGTGCTTTCAAACTGCTAGGTTGGCAGGAGCAGGGACCAAGTAATGGGAGCTCATCCTGCCGCGGGGATTCGAGCCGTCGACCTTCTGATCAGCAAGTCCTAGGCTCTATGGTTTAACTCACAGCGCCACCCGCGTCCCAGCCCTGTGTGTGAATAGCAAGCCACAAATGTCTGCATTGCTGTTGGGCAAAGTTGTCCTGTTTTCTAGCTTAGTGCTGAACTGGAGAGCACCAGAGGCAGCCCTAAATTGATTAGCTAAGAACTGATTACCACACAGAATCCTGTCCCGTGCCTTTTCATATTCTAAGAAAGCAGCTATTTTTGAATAAAGGATGTAGTCTTCTAATACTCTTTGACAGGTGGGATCAAGATAAGCAATAAGCCTATTACTAAAATTAGGGCAACTCTCCAGAGAATTATAGACCCATGACAGAGCCTGGATGGTGCCAGTAGGACTTAACTGACAATTTCTTAAGTCAGAAATAATATCTAATTAGTTTAAGAGGAATGCAGTACCAAGCCAGTAATGAATACCAGTTGCTGCAATATAAATTAGCAGCTATACTTTATAGGACGGGAGACAATGCATTCAAACAGGGAGGGCCAACATGGCGCCCTACAGATGTTGTTGGGGCTACAATTCCCAGCGCCCTGACCCCTGACCATGGTCTTTTCATTAATTAAAGAAGCTGCAGCATGCCACCGTGGAAATCATTATTCAGCTAGCCATGCAGGTATTGCCGTTGAACAAAACATATTTGTTTTGAAATGTCATGAAGAGACAGATAGCTAAAACCCATTAATTTGTATAGAAATGGATAGGAGAGATTGTGTGTGTGCTGCGGAAAGGCTGATAATGGCATTAGTTGCTCTTGCATCTGTTCAGATCTAGGTTCATTAATACAGACTGTGATTAGAGAAGAGGAACGGCAAATTATTTATGCTGTGAATCTTCTTAGGTTGTCCAGCCATTTTGGGGTGGTAGGACACAGTTTATTATGGGAGGGAATTGTCTATTGTTTGTTTTAAATGGATTAAGTGTAGGAATAGTTTCTGAGGGCATTATGACAATGATTTTCAGGAGGAGAGACATTTTGGATGGGAGGCCAAGAGTAAAAAAAAATCTGGTTGGGCGCACTTCTGGTTGGAGGAGCTGGGAACGGATTGCTCTTGAGAAGGCAGGGATTAATGAATTGTGAGTGGATTTTTGTGATAAACCCAAAAATGTGGGTGGGTGGTTTTGTGTGAGCAATCCTATGCATATCCCACTGCGTTCAGTGGCTATATACTCATTAGCAGCATAAAACACACTGAAGTGATTTCCCACCACTGTGCTTTGTTCATTGCTGTACACATTAGAGAGGGGAGGGGGGTGTCTTCACCTGATGCACATTACCTGTTTAGTTTCCCCACCCCAGCAGCACGCCCCTGGAACTCCTATTTATAAAGATGCCAGCTGCAGATTCGTGCTCAATGTGCATGTTCAATGGCTGTTTCAGATACTACTTCTTTCTTCTTCTTTGGAAGACGCCTGTGCGTGAATTTGCTTTATGTGTGTAGATCAGTGCACACTGACCAACACACAGGCTTTGCAGTAAGGCTCTATTCCGATGGCATGAGTAATCATGACAACCGGTAGATTCTTATCTGCTGCAGCCTTCTTCTGCCTTCACAGCCATTGTAACATACTGCTTGTTATCTTCCACTTGTTCTGCTGTTGAGGACTTTTTGGGTCATTCTTTGTCTAGCTCCTCCCCTTTGACCTCACCACCTTGAGTGACCCTGCTGGGATTACGAGACTCCCAATGGCTTGACTCACAAGTGTCATAGGATCGTGCAAGCCCACTCACCATGACAAGTTGATAATCCAGCGATATACACACTCAGATATACACACCTAGCTTCACTAGGTGAATGTGGCTTAAGACTTCTACTTGGATTGAAGTTGCTTTGAGAAAAAATGCAAGGAACAGCAGCATATCTCAAGAAACTTCTGGATTGATGTTGACTAATGTCTTGTGCATGCAGCCTCAAAAAATAGCAGTGGGAGAACATTAGATGCAGAGTAAACAGTCCCATGTACACAGCTTGAGTATAGGGCACAGAAGTTTTTTTATATTGTGAAGTTTTGTAACATTTAATGCTCAGGATAAGTAAAAGCCAGTTTTAAATACATAAAATATCCCAAGTTGCTAAATACCATTTCTGTTTAAAATATCAAAAGTTGAGGCAATTTGCTCCAGTAGTTTGATATTTCCCAGTTTAAAATTCTGGTTGTGGTTTAAGATGGAAAAAGTATGCAGTGATGGTTAGAGAGCTAAAAGCCGTAAGAATTCTACTGACAAACCTTCTTAATAAAGAAACTTCTCTTTATAGCAGGAAAATGGTATATAAAGCTGGACTAGGAAAATCAATTTCTCTTTCTTTGCATTCCCACAAGGCTGCCAGAAAGACAGAATTCATTTGCTCCTGTACCAAGTATATTGAACATTTCCACCCATACAAAATATTGAAGACAAAAGAGATATCAATAGATGATTCTTTAAAGTTCTGTGTGTTTGGTAAAATGTCACCTCTGACTGGGTTTTTTTGGCTTGAACAGTTGGTACTGATGATCATTAGTCATTACACATAACTGCATATAGAATTACTGAAGATCTTCCTCACTATCAAATATTCAAGCTGGGGCTGTTATAAATAACAGTAAGAGGTGACATAACAGCCATTAAATTACAACTAAGGTCATTATTTTCTTTCATGGTGGTATCATTAACCAAGCCTGGGCGATCTTAGTTGATCATCAGACACTGATTACCATCTACAGCTGGTGAACGAATCTCACAGTCTCCTTTGTTCAGTATTACGTGGATGATAACTGCAAATGAAGAGTGGGACTGAAGCATCCCAAATGACCAAAACATATTGAGGCATTTAAGATTTGAGGATGATGGCTATGGTTTTTGTTCCTTCTGAAAGCTGTTTGTTTCAGAACTGGATGATGTGGCACAATCAGATAATGTTAAAGGCCCCAGAGGCTTCTTCAATTAACTAGTAGTGGGAAATATGCTGTGTTTTGGCACATTAAATCAGAACCTGTGAGGGCGGTGAATGTCCTGTGTGAGTGTCTGGAGGTGGTTGGAAGATGGATGGCAGTTAATGGATTGAGGATGAATCCTGACAAAACAGAAGTACTATTTTGGGTGGGACAGGGGGCAGGCAGGTGTGGGGGACTCCCTGGTCCTGAATGGGGCAATTGTGCCCCTGAAGGACCAGGGGCACAGCCTTAGGGTCATTTTGGACTCATAGCTGTCCATGAAAGCACAGGTTAATTCTGTGTCCATAAATATATTAAATAAAACAAATATATGGGCTTAAGTGAATTTACCAGAGATGGTTTGGTGAGGCTTAAAATGTCATCAAAAATATGCAAAGGTCATGGTTAAACATTGAAATACCAGGCACAATGAGAGCTTCCAAGAAGAGCACATAGCAGACTTGATAAAACCATCACAGATTTTCAAGGTACAGAACTAAATGTGCAGCCAGGAGCCCTGAAAGCAAATCCACCTGCACACAGAGGCTGCATTTGCACATAATGCCGTGCCACAGTAGGGGTTCAGAATGAATGTTTAGGCTCCTGAGGAATGCCATTCTAAGCTAAACCCTGGCTTACTTGCCAGGCCACTGTGAGCAGCAAGTATTGGGGAGGATCAAAGTGTATGTGAGTTCTTGCTTTGGGGCTCCAGCACAATTTGTGTGGCCTCACTGTAAATCACCAGAATGAACACACAGCAGAGTTCAAAAAAGCACTACAGATTTACAAGGGTACACAAAGGTCTGGAATAATATCTAAATCAACCAAACTACAGAGCTTGTATTATTTGCGATTGCAGTATTTTGATACGAGTTTTGGTTAAAGTGCTACTGAAGGTGTAGTCTGCAGAGGTGGAGACCTGGTGAGGCTCCAAGACCATTGCTGCTCTTTATTATGTTTCTGTTCTAAAAGGAAAGGCTATGTCAAGATCCTTAAGCATCCAAAGGCTTCAGTACCACCTCCAAGGTGAACTTGAACTTGTTTGAGGCATTTACCTGCTAGCCTGGTGGCTTGTGCATCTGTTGGAATCAATCCATTTGAAAAGATCACATTCTCTAAATCTCATCTATCAACCACCAGTTAAAGAGAGCAAGAGATAATGGAGTGTACTATTTAACTTTGTCTACTGAATCTAAACCAAGCATTCTCTTCACAGGGCCTGAATCAGCACCAGATTTTGGGCAGTGCTGACAGTTCTTCCACACAGGTCGCCGAGCTGAGGGGACACAAAATATTACTACTACTACAACTACTACTAATACCTAAATTTATACAGGCACCTACTGAGAAGATCCATATAAAAGCAACTGTACCAAAAGGAATCAGTGTGAAAATAAGACATGGGGTGAGGGTGGGGACCAAATTTTGTCCTTTTTCAGGGTGCCATATTACCAAGGTTGGCTCCTGACTGAATCGTGTTGCTCAAGGGCTACATTCACTGTGCAACAGGTAGCCTGTTAAGATCAAAACCAGGTCTACTGCAACTCGAATACAAGTTTCTGACATGGAAATTTGCTGGAAAGCTGGTAATCTTTTTGAAGAACGAGGTACGAATAAAGTTTTCCTTTTTTTTTAATGATATTTTATTATTGAGTTTTACAAAAATTAACAACAATAAAATTAACTAAAATCACAAAAAACCAACAAACATACACATCAGAAATACAAACAAGAACACAGAATAGAAAAAATAAAAACATAAAAAGAAAATTCAACATTAAAAAACTCTGTTTCAGATTAATACCCTTCCAAATTTTATTTTCTTTGCTTCCACCCGCCTTCCTTTCATGTATTCCACTTTAAAATTAGTTCAGCAATTATCATGTTATTCAAGTTCATCCTTTATCCTTCCCTTTATACTCTTACTTACCGTATTTTTCGCCCCATAGGACGCACCAGCCCATAGAACGCACCTAGTTTTTTGGGAGGGAAATAAAGGGAAAAAAATTATTTCCCCCCCAGGTGCCCTGCGCTAAGCCTGAAGCTTAGGGCGCGCTGAGCTCAGCGCACCCCAAGCTTCTGGGTGCTGGCAAGGTCTCCGCTAGCTCTGGGAGAGCCGCGCAGCTCTCCCAAGGCTAGCGGAGCGCTGTGCTAATCCCGAAGCTTGGGGCGTGCGGAGCTCAGCGCGCCCCAAGCTTCTGGGTGCCGGCAAGGTCTCCGCTAGCCCTGGGAGAGCTGCGCGGCTCTCCCAAGGCTAGCAGAGCGCTGCGCTAATCCCGAAGCTTGGGGTGCGTGGAGCTGAGTGCGCCCCAAGCTTCTGGGTGCCGGCAAGGTCTCCGCAAGCCGTGGGAGAGCTGCGCGGCTCTCCCAGGGCTAGCGGAGCGCTGCGCTAATCCCAAAGCTTGGGGCGCACAGAGCTCAGCGCGCCCCAAGCTTCTGGGTGCCGGCAAGGTCTCCGCTAGCTGTGGGAGAGCCTCGCAGCTCTCCCAAGGCTAGCAGAGCGCTGCGCTAATCCCGAAGCTTGGGGCGAGCGGAGCTCAGCCCGCCCCAAGCTTCTGGGTGCCGGCAAGGTCTCCGCTAGCCCTGGGAGAGCCGTGCGGCTCTCCCAAGTCTAGCAGAGCGCTGCGCTAATCCCGAAGCTTGGGGCGAGCGGAGCTCAGCGCGCCCCAAGCTTCTGGGTGCCGGCAAGGTCTCCGCTAGCCGTGGGAGAGCTGCGCAGCTCTCCCAAGGCTAGCGGAGCGCTGCGCTAATCCCGAAGCTTGGGGCGAGCGGACCTCAGCGCGCCCCAAGCTTCTGGGTGCCGGCAAGGTCTCCGCTAGCCTTGGGAGAGCTGGGTCTCCCACGGCTAGTGGATAGCTTCCTGAAGCCTGGGTGCCGGCAAGGTCTCCGCTAGCTGTGGGAGAGCCGCGCAGCTCTCCCAAGGCTAGCAGAGCGCTGCGCTAATCCCGAAGCTTGGGGCGAGCGGAGCTCAGCGCGCCCCAAGCTTCTGGGTGCCGGCAAGGTCTCCGCTAGCCCTGGGAGAGCCGTTCGGCTCTCCCAAGTCTAGCAGAGCGCTGCGCTAATCCCGAAGCTTGGGGCGAGCGGAGCTCAGCGCGCCCCAAGCTTCTGGGTGCCGGCAAGGTCTCCGCTAGCCGTGGGAGAGCTGCGCAGCTCTCCCAAGGCTAGCGGAGCGCTGCGCTAAGCCCGAAGCTTGGGGCGCACGGAGCTCAGTGCGCCCCAAGCTTCTGGGTGCCGGCAAGGTCTCCGCTAGCCGTGGGAGAGCTGGGTCTCCCACGGCTAGTGGATAGCTTCCTGAAGCCTGGAGAGCGAGAGCGGTCAGTGCGCACCGACCCCCCTCACTCTCCAGGCTTCAGGGAAAGCCTGCATTCGGCCCATAGGACGCACACACATTTCCCCTTCATTTTTGGAGGGGGAAAAGTGCGTCTTATAGGGCGAAAAATACGGTATCTTAATCATTAGAACCCCTTCATTTCCTTTACAATGCCCTTAGCATTCATAAATTTTACAATGTTTTTGTAGATAAACTTTAAACTTCTTCCAGTCCTCTTCCACCTGCTCTTCTCCTTGATCTCGGATTCTGCCGGTCATTTCTGCCAGTTCCATATAGTCTATAACTTGCGTCTGCCATTCTTCCAGAGTGGGTAGATCTTGTGTCTTCCAGTGCTTTGCGATGAGTATTCTTGCTGCTGCTGTAGCATACATAAAAAAGGTTCTATCCTTCTTTGACACCAATTGGCCGACCACAAATAAAGTTTTCCTGACCTGGATCTACTTTTGGGGAGGGGGTTCTTTTGGAGGCCAACGGGAAGTTCCTATGTGGAAGGGACAAACTCTAACATGAATTATTGTGTTTAAGAGAATAGAAACAAAGTCTTAAGGAGTGACCTTTTGCGGAACTGTGTTTTCCCTAAATCCTGTTTGGGAAACTGTATTTCGGTGATGGTGAAGGGAAGGAATCTAAAATCCACTGGTACTATATGAAAGACTTTAGCATTTAGACCTCAGATAAATATTTCATTTTGAAGAATTGGAATTAGTACTAGATTTATGGCTGAAAAGCCCACCATTACAAGAGAACGAGAACTGACTATTGTGAATGAAAAATAGTCTATGGTCACCTGATGATGCTTTTGATGTTATTTAGGGATTTGTAAGTGGAGGCAATAACCAGGTCCGCAATCAGCATGTGAGAAATCATCTCCAATGTGACTAATGCTAACTTTGTTTTATTATAGCTCAGGGAAACCCACCTGGCAAGCAAGCTGACTTTTCTGAAGAGAGAGGAAAAGCTTGCTCAGGGCAGTGCTTAATGAAAATCAGTGATGAGATTTAGAAAAGTAAGGCTTAAATGCTGCCTTCCCCCTTCAGACAGACCGTGCTGGAAGCTCAGAGAGAATAAGACAAGAAGGGAAATATATCTTTTTTATTTTTAAAAATATTCTATTCATTTCTTTTTCTTAGTGCCAGTTAGGTGAGAGACCCAACTCAACATCTCTCAGTTTGAATTGTTACATTTTTCATAATAAAAATATGCATAACCCTAAGAATATTCCTCACAACTAAGAGTAATCAGCAAAACAATTACAATTATTATTATTATATTTATATCCTGCCACCCTAAAAAAGAAGTGGGGGGGGGGGGAATGTATCATAGGCAGAACACTCCTGTCATTGGTATAAGGTGGTAAGGAGAGAGATTTTGTAGCAATGTAACCACCATATCCATGGCTCTGCTGTGGCCAGGGCAGGAGATGTGGGGGCAGAATTTTTCTTTTTGTTTCCTGTTGACTCAATGCTGGACCCAGAGCAGACATAGTGTGGGGCAATTATTGTCCACATGTCTGATGAACAAGGGAGCTTGGGATCCTGCAGATTCACACCTGTCCCCAAGATACCCATAGGACATCTACACCAGCAGAGTTTTCCACAGATGTACTGAAGAATCCTCCACAGATACATATGCTGTTTGGCTCATGGTTCTTTCTCTCTGCATGTGGAACAGCACTAACATGGCTCCCTAAAACACTCCAGATGCCCTTCAACTGCCTGAAAGATTTCAGCTCTAATAAGTGAGCTGAAATAATATCATTACAGTTGTACCTTGGATCCCAAACGCCTTGCGAGTTGAACATTTTGGCTCCTGAACGCTGTAAACCCAGAAGTTAGTGTTCTGGTTTATGATGTTCTTTGGAACCTGAGAGTCCAACAGGGCTTCTGTGGCTTCCAACTGGCTGCAGGAGGTTCCTGCAGCCATTCAGAAGCTGTGCTTTGGTTTCTGAACGTTTTGGAAGTTGAACGGACTTCCGGAACAGATTCCGTTCGACTTCTGAGGTACGACTGTATTTTAAAGCAAAGAGCAGCCATCCTGAGATTACTATGTGGATCAGCCTTCCAAAGTCTTCTGGAAGTCACCACAACCTGGAACACAAAACACTCTTGACCAAAAAAACTTTGGCTGACTTAAAAGATCCATAAAGGTAAAGGGACCCCTGACCGTTAGGTCCAGTCGTGACTGACTCTGGGGCCATAAAGCTCATCTCGCTTTATTGGCCGAGGTCATGTGGCCAGCATGACTAAGCAGCTTCTGGCAAACCAGAGCAGCGCATGGAAATGCCGTTTACCTTCCTGCTGGAGCGGTACCTATTTATCTACTTGCACTTTGACGTGCTTTCAAACTGCTAGGTTGGCAGGAGCTGGGACCGAGCAACAGGAGCTCACCCCGTCGTGGGGATTCAAATCACTGACCTTCTGATCGGCAAGTCCTAGGCTCTGTGGTTTAACCCACAGCGCCACCCACGTCCCTACCTATGACTTAAACTTAACATGTATCCAAGATAAAGCTAAGCACTACACACACACACCCAACCCTGCTTCCCCAACATCACACATGACCCTAACTGGCACCTTCTTCATATATGTGGGCAGGGGGGGGTAGGGCTTGCTGCATTATGGCAAGCGTCACCCCTTGCAATACACTCCATTGCATGTCTGCAACTTTCTTATGTGCACAACGCAGCTCTCCATGAAACTGGGAGCTCTGCAAAACCAGAGTGGCCAGTTGTGTGTGCAAGTAGTAGATGAACTTCAGCCTCATGCTATTGCAAACATTGCATCTGCATGAGAATTATCAGCTTACCAGATGGAACCACCTGCCCTCTCCTCTCCATGCATCATTCTGGGGGCTTTCCCCCTAAGCCAGTTTAAGGGGTGCAGAGAAAAAGGAGGGTGGAAAGCTCCATTGAGCAAGCAGGAGCCCTTGCATAGTGTTTCTACTGACTGGGTTTGTTAGGTGATTTCCATGCTATGTGTTGCACACATGAGACAGAATGCATATATGGTGAGTGGGCCGAGCCAGCTACCCCTGCCAGGTGTGCATTCTTTTAACATCAGGATGTGCCTAATAAGCAGCAAAAAGGGCTGCAGTGAGTGTATTAGCAAAGGTGCCTTACTGGTTTAAGCAGCACACAAGAATGGTGCACGCATTTGCACACAGGGTTACGAGGAAGGTATGCAGAGCTTGTGAAGGCTTATGAATCTGGCTTCTCCACATTTAGAGGCACTGGCCAATAGCAGTCATCGTGTTTCAGGACTGATTGAAATAGTTCATAAAGAAAAAGCAGCCTCAGTTGGCACAAAATATCCTTGCCAAAGCATATTCTGTACTGGAGCCAAACACACTACTATAATGAAGTAGACTTGCTGACATGCTGGCTTTGTCTCTCACTACAAAGCATACTGCTGACTTGGTGATTTATCAGAAAAATCTTCAGCCACAGAGGGGCAACTGAAACCTAACAGCTTACACAAATGTATCCCCTTTCTTGAGTTTGGTCATGCATGATCTTCTCTCATATGTTTTGCTTCTGTGCGTATTCTACACGCAGTCACTGGTGCTTGCGAAAGGCGGCGGCAGAACTCAGTGGTAGACCATCAATCTGCTTGGCATACAGAAGGACCCAGGTTCAATTTCCAGCATCTCCAGGTAGGGCTGGGAAAAACTCCTTCTGAAATCCCAGAGAACCACTGCCAGTAGTCTGACTCAGTATAAGGAAGGTTCCTGTGCTGGTAGCTACAGGCCTGCAGCCACCATCCCCTGCCCCATAATGCTGCTGGAATGCTGCTACATTGTGATGTAGCCTAATTCTGAGGTGGCCTCTATAGGGAAAGATAGCAGCCCCCATGTGGTGGTGGTGTTGTTGTTAAAGAATTGTAAGAAATAAAGGATGCTGCCACTGTCAATGTAAGGGAAGATCTGAAATCTTTGGGGAATTTTAACTGCCCTCTTGTTACACATCACCCTCCCCACACTTTCAAAACCAAAAGTCAATTTGAAAGAAAGTTAAGACATGTACACACATCACCTCCCTTCCTCAGTATTAATATATAGAAAATTTGTTTAGACCACAAGACACAAGAGCAACAGTTTTACAAAGCCAGGAAGCCTCTACCTCAGTAGACAGAGAATACTGCTTTTAGACAGAGATTAGGCAGTTTCTCTGTTTCTGATGTATTTCTATCATATTTACATGTGGCAGAAACTTTCATGTTTAGAATTCTTGCCCAGGAGCAGCCAATGTCTTATCAGCCTTGGTCATGCTGGTTGTGGCTGATGGGGACTGGCAACATCTGTGGAGTACCATGATGGCCACCTCTCTTCTAGTTCACTGATTCAAGTAAAATACTGGTCTCCCATAACTACAGGAAGCATTCCTATTTCAGAACCAAAGAGAACCAACGGGACATCCAAAATGGCTCTAAGGATTTTATGTTAAATACATTCAGGGAGGTCATAGCATTTGTAAAATACATTTCCACATGTCTCAGTCCATGAGAGAGGCTGTCTTATCTGGAGTCTCTGAAGAATGCCTAGTAAGATGGCATCTGGGGCAACTGCTAGTATATCCAATTATTTTCACCCTCTCATTAGAACATCTGGGAGGAGGAGGAGGAAGATGAACAGAGGAGGCTAAAAGCTGCAAACCAAATCTCTGTAACAAATTTCAAAATGCCCTTAATTCCATTCAAGGAACTCTTGCTAATAGATGGGGCCATGAAATGAAGCTCTCAGAACAGTGATTGAGAATTCAGTAGAAAAACCTCAACTTAAAATTCAGATTCTTGTGCCTGCCAATTATTTCTTGTAGCATCCAAATTACAGGACTGTGTAACAGTGACATCCAGTGGATATGTGGACTTCAACAGCTATTCTTCATGCATATATATATATAGGCCTACACAGAGTTGTGCTGCCTGACTTTGACTGTTAGGGAGTTGCTTTATGCTAGGCCTGACTTATTTGTTCATATAGGCCAGTATACCCAAGCCATTTAAGTGTTGCAGGAATACAGTCTAGTATACTGTATTAAATGTTTTCCTAAATTACTTTAGGTAGTTTTCTTTTGAAACTAATTCTTATCAAATACTTTGTTACCTTGCCTAATTGATGTTTGGGTATTGAATTCCTTTAACTAGGCTAGACTGAGAGTTATTGAGGGTTAAGGATATATATCCAGAGATCAATGCATGTATTTGTAGGATAATGGTCAAGAGATGCAGCTGATAACTGAAAAGTGACACAGGTGAAAAATAAACAAATAAGCAACCTCTCTTTAACCATTGCATGCTGTGGCATTAACCCCCCCCCCAATTAAGCACGAAAACTGTATCAATGTAGAACTAGAGACTTTGTGCAGAATCACACCATATATTTGACGTACATCCAAAGCATGTGATTTCCCCCAAAAATTGTATTTTCCCATTCACAGAACTATAATTTCTAGCACTTTAAACAAACTACAGTTTCCATGATTCTTTGAGTGTGTTACGACTGCCTGGTTTAAAGTTGAGTTAGCTCCTTATGTCTCTCCCTTTTGAGAGATTGTTGGGGCTCATATTTCCTGGCTTGGAAATACAAGACTTGGAGGCTCATAATGTTCAGCTCAATATATGGTAAACATGGCAACCTCCACATTCTCCCCTGACTCACTTTAAAATCTGAGCCAGAGAAGAATTTCACTTTTCCCTTCTCTAGCCATGCAACTGCACACAATTTGTCCAACTCCCTCTCCATCCCACTCACTTACTTGACTGCAGTTGGGAGGGAAGAGAAGGAAGGGACATCCATAATATCCTCACAGTTAATAATTTTCAGATTGCCAGGGATAGTATATTTCTGCCATCAAATGCCTCACAGAGTTTTTAACTCTCTTCTGAAAGTTAATAATGAGGACACAGCCACACCTCACTGTATAGGGCAGCCCACAACTGGGGAAGCACCTGTCACAGGTCAGCGTACATGAAAACAATTCACAGAGGTCAAATTATGTGTTACAGATCTAAACGTAAATTGAACACCTTTACTCTCAAAATCTGGAATGCTGTTATGTTCTGTGTTTCTGAAGGATGAAGTTATGTTCTGGGTTTCTAGAGAAAATGTAGTTGCTTTCCCCAAGTGCCAAATGGGAACACTTTTTCACCTGTTGATCATTCGTGTTTTCTTCTTCAGTTGTAGCATAGTTGGTTTCCTCTCTATTCTCATTAATCATAATTTGCCAAGAGAGTCCTCTGTTAGTTTGAGTGTGTATTCTCTCCTCTTCCCATTCTTGACAAGGGACACAGCAAAAGGCACTCATTGAGTATGAAATTTGGTATTTTATTCAAAGGGTTTCAAAGTTAAATCTCACAAAATAAATACAATCAGCTGCATTGAAATAATAACCTTCTTTGGAAAGACTTAAGTGCCAGGTGTTGGATGATACAGCCTCATGCTACTGAGTGGTGACATTATTTATTTAAAACTACAAGATCAGAATATATATTTTTAGTGAGCACAATTCATTTTTAAGGGTACCATGCTATACATAAGCCTAACCTGACTGTCATCCCTCAGGGTAAATAAAAATGAGAACTACGTAGGAAGTGCTACTGTTTGACTTTTGTTGAGTCCCAGGTTTTAGGTCCATCATTATTATGGGTTACCTGACAGGGTTTTTTTCTGATTGCGGCTTCCTCTGTTGATTTGTGGTGTACCATCATGTTTTGAATTCAGACGTGGAATATAAAGCAAAGCCTTATTTATTATTTAAAAAGACTCACACCCTCTAGCCTGTAGGATCCCAAATGTGGTACTCACAGATTTAACTATTAGACATATTTGTGAGCAAGTTGTCATAATAATACAGGACAATGCAGTGTACCTCAGTCACCCACAAGGCTGTCAGACAAGGGTTTCTCAAGAGAGTTGAAAGTGACATAAGACCAGTGTGGCTCTGTATATGCACTTGTGCATTTGTTGACTTTGGTTAAGCAGGATTTGCAAAGTTTTAAAACAACACAAAGGGACGCAGGTGGTGCTGTGGGTTAAAGCCTCAGCGCCTAGGACTTGCCGATCGAAAGGTTGGCGGTTCGAATCCCTGCGGCGGGGTGCGCTGCCGCTGCTCGGTCCCAGCGCCTGCCAACCTAGCAGTTCGAAAGCACCTCCGGGTGCAAGTAGATAAATAGGGACCGCTTACCAGCGGGAAGGTAAACGGCGTTTCCGTGTGCGGCTCTGGCTCGCCAGAGCAGCGATGTCACGCTGGCCACGTGACCCGGAAGTGTCTCCGGACAGCGCTGGCCCCTGGCCTCTTAAGTGAGATGGGCGCACAACCCCAGAGTCTGTCAAGACTGGCCTGTACGGGCAGGGGTACCTTTACCTTTACCTTTAAAACAACACAAAGCTCTGCAAAAGTATATTTTGCTAGGCTAGATCAAATGTTCAGCATCCAGGGTTCTATGGTTACTAGCAAGATGCTTCTGGATAGTTGATACATAGTACATGAAGGCAAAAGACTGTACCTGCTCTTTCCTTCCAGCAACTGCTATTGATGAATATAGGCCTCTGAACCTGGAGATTCCATTAGGTGTCATTTCTACTTACCATTGATTGAATTATCCTCCATGAATATATTTTAATCCTCTTCCAAAGAGGAAATTTTTCAGAAACTGAGTGGAAAGGGTTGAGTGGAAAGGCATTCAAATCTCTCCAGTTTGTGTGTAGGTTTCCAAAGAGGAAATTTCTCAGAAATGAGTAAAAAGGCATTCAAATCTCTCCAGTCTGTGTGTAGGTTTTTCATAATCTAAACAATAGATTCTCAGCTAGAATATAAACCACATAACAGGAAGGATACCACCAAGGCCGTGATGATGCCGGCATGGTTAATCAGCAGAGTTAAGGAAGCTATAATAAGCAAAAAAGGCTTCCTTCAGAAAAATGGAAGGCTTGTCCAAAGGAAGAGAACAAAAAGGAAGACAAGCTCTCTCTCTCTCTCTCTCTCTCTCTCTCTCTCTCTCTCTCTCTCTCTCTCTCTGTGACAGCGGTGGAGCAAGCCAATTGGGCGCCTGGAGCGGCGTGTGTGCCCTGCGCCCAGGGGCGGGGTCAGCCGCAGTGGGGCGGGGTGAGCTGGGGCAGGATACTCCATGGGGCCTCTGAGGAATCTGCCTGCCTACTTAGCCGCCCTACAGCTGAGAGGGAGCCGGCAGGTGGACTGTTTGGGGCAGCGCGGATCCTGCGGGCGGCCAAGCCACCATGTCACTTCCAGGAGAGACGCGTGGCTTGGGCATGCTGCAGGCCCCGCAGTGAGTGCTGCCTGGTATTTTGTCACCCCCCTCAGTGATGACACCTGGGGTGGTCCGCTCCCACCACACCCCTTCCTCCACCCCTGCTCAAGGATAGATAAAATATTTGCATATATCTTCATTGCAAACGATGTAAGACAGACACCTATTTTCAAATTGACAATGCAGAAGCTCAGCTGGGCGGTGTGGGCCAGGGTTTCCTTTTTAGGTCACAGATAAACAGGGACACTGGTAGGAATGACAGATTGGTTCTGCTGGTGTACCCAAGCAGCCCCGACCTCAATGCCACCCTACTGTGCATCAGTCCTCTTTACAATACAATCCCATTGCATGGCTCACTATGCCAACAGCCCTTAACTCATCAACTCTGCCTGTCCTCATCCTCATCAGAGTTAGCTGCAGCAACATTGGTGTAAGTTGGGTGGCTACCGGGGGGAAGGGGCATTTCTGTCAAAGATGCTGGGGAGGCAAAGTCACACAGGACTGATGTGGGTTGGATCATGTTCCAAACCTCGTACCTGTCACTCCACTGCATCAGAGAGGGCCCTCTTAACTAGAAGCCTTTGGTATTTTTCAATCACCAACATTACTAGCATTACAGTCAAGGTTTTTGCCTACATCATATTCCTCAAATGCAGAGTCTCTGTACCATCCTGTTGAATTCATAGAGTTCTTTTGTTTGTATTATCCAGCTGACCCATTCTCTCGTCTTGCCAAAGCACTGGACACGCTTGACATTTTAGCTGATTACTTCCCCAGAATTAAACAGAAAGCAGGGCAGCGGTCCAAAGTTCCTTTCAGTGTGAAAGCTAATTATATAAATGCTTTGAACAGCAATTTCTTTTTGGATGTTAAAGTGCTTTTATTAGATTGTTCTCCTGTCCTCTTTAAATTTATTATTGGACACTTATAAATGGTTGTGGCCTAGTAGAGTTCCTCCCCCCCACCACTTCAGGATCAGGCCAAAATAGTATAAAGTACACCTTAGTTTATTGCATCATTGTAATAAGGAAGAGGGAAAGCATCCTAAAGCAAGTTGTTATGGATGGACCAGAAGCATTGATTTATTGCTAGGTAGCCAAGTGAAGGTCCATTCTCTTAGATCCATTCTTACTATTAAACAAAGTCCTAATTTCCAAATGCAGCATGTCAGCAAATCTGTCACCTCAAAGGAGATCTCCCTGAATGATTGAAAGAGATTGCTGTGTTATTGATATCTTACTGATATGTAAAACAGCCAGGAATGTTGAATAAAGAGATCTAAATCTTATAATAAACTAGACTCCTAAGAACATAAAAAATGTATCTGAAATGATTGGTGAAGGAGTGATATCTATAACACTGGGAAGTAGGGCAAAGCTACTTCTAAATTGTGATGAGTCCAAATTGTAGTTCAGTGGTATATCTTTCAATCTTACTATTGATGTATAACAGGAATGGGGAACCTTTTTCAGACTGACTTTCTGGGCATCCTCCTGGGGCCACATGCAAAAATGGGCATAAGAACATAAGAAGTGCCACCCTGGATCAGGCCAAGGACCAATCTAGTCCAACATTCTGTTCTCACAGAGGCTGACCAGATGCCTGCTGAAAACCTGCAAGCAGGACTTGTACACAAGAGCGTTCCCTCTTCCTGTGGTTTCCAGTGACTGGTATTTAGACACATACTGCCCCAGTAGCCTGATCTTCCATGAAATCATGGAATCCTCTTTTAAAGCCATAAAAATTGGCAGCCATCACAGCCTCCTGGGGGAGTGAGAGCCGTACTTTAACTATGTGCTGTGTGAGGTAGCTGTTCAGAGTGTGTAGTTGGTCTTCTCCATATAATAGAGAGGCCAAAGGTACAGTAGATGGACACAGAATTTGTACAATACTTGTTGCCCTGTGTGGATGATGGAAGTACATGGTAGAGCCAGCCTTGAATAAAAGTGTGCTTTCCATCCTCAAATTCCTGGAGTGTCCAGAATGTGAATATATCCTCTTGCCTCTGGTATTCACTGTATTCTAGTAGCTCCTCTGTCTGTAGTGAAGTATTCTAGTTGTAAGGTTGCTGGTGATGCTTTAAATGCTCCTCCTTATGTAATACCACATTAGACTTCCCATTTTTTGAACTTGCGATATAGCATACCCAGAAGTTGAAAATGGGGTGTGTGACAGAGGAGGAGGAGAAGGGTCCAATCTATTTTCTTCTGTTACTTGATCAGGTTTCCTTGCAGTTGTCGATCACAATAAGACATCATACGAATAAGCACCATAAGAATTGCCATTGCTCTATCAGCAACATTAGCAATTGTGCATGTTTCAAGTCAGGGTTCCTAGGTTATGACCAGCCCCCCTACCCACAAAATTGACCTTTCCAGGGTGACGTTAGCAAGTATTAAGGGGTTTTGCCTCTGCAATAAAATCCTGAAACATCACCAGTGAAATCGTTGTTTTATCAGTTCCCCTGCATAAAAGATACTGTTCTCTTGTCTTCATTTTTAATGGCATAGAATACATAGACATTTCTCCTAAATTATTATTTCCCCCAGTGTGCCTCTTTACCTGTGAGCCAGAGCCTTCAACAGTATCCCCTGGGTATCCAGGATAAACCCATTTATTCTGAGACTAATTTGTTTCTTGGCAGCCTTTGCACTACTTTATTCATCCATGATTTGAACCAGCCACTGATCCATTTGGTTCTAAGGGCGTGCCGTCATTTCTCTACTATTTCCTCCCTTTTTCTTATTGCTGGGCCAGCCCCTGCAATGGTGACACTACCTGCATCTTGAGGTGGAGCACTCAGACTAGATAAAGGCAGGAATTTGTGTCTGAAGAGTGCAGGAGGGTTTTGGAGGTGTTGGCCCCTGTTGCTATTTGTTGCTTCTTGCCAGGACCATCTCTACCATTAGGCAGAGTGAGGCAGTTGCCCAGTATGTTTTTGGTGTTGTGAAAGGGCAGGAAATTATTAGTAATTTTAATAGTTATTTAAGTAGGGAAGGATCCTGGTACTTGTGGGATTCTCTGCCTCAGGTGCCAGTATAGTTTGGCTAGCCTTGAGTACAATGTACATTGGATCACAACAGATCACAAATATCAAGGCTAAGTGGGCTAACATTTTGCTTAGCAATGGCAACATGAGATTTGTATGAGTGGCACAAGTTGAAGCAGGGATTCTGTATGAGTGGCACATGTTGAAGCAGGGATCCCTGAAGTGCTTTGTGGCACTTTGGCAATCCAGACATTTTGAAAAATGCTGTAGACAAGCATGTACTGAAAGCAAAAATAATGTCTCTCAGCTTATTATAACTCCATAATACCAGGGTAGGATGGGATGGAAATGGAAAGCAAACAGCAGAGTGAGAAGGTAGAGGGAAAGCTCTGCTGTGTCTGAGACATCGAGTTTGTAATTAGAGGGAATGAAAGTTGCAGGTCCCTTACCTGGGGGCAGCTCCCCGATGTCTGCAATTTTCAGACTAATTGCTCACAAAACACTTAAATGACCCCCTTTCTTACCCAACCAAAAGGGCAACAGTTGCCCTTGCAGGGAAAACCCTGCAGTGATCCTTCTGAAATGTGGAAGAAATCATGCTCTTAGAAGGGAAAACTTCCTCTACAGATTCCATCTGTTTCTGCTCCAAAATTAAAAAGTTATAGATGTTTCTACAACACAACACAAAACACCAGGGGGTGGAGAAGGGGAGAGGAAGCTCCATCGATTCTTGACAGAACAATCTTGTAATCAGAGGGAATAATTTTACTCAGAAAGTGAATCTTTTTTAAAGTGTCCAGCACAAAAGCTAATAGAACTAATTTGGCAGGTGTTAACCACTCAAGGAGTTAGCATGTCTGCATATTTCATCCACTTCTGTCAAAAGCAATATATATATATGGGCTTCAGAAGGGGAAAAGTTGGTTTTGCAATAGTGAATGGGGTAGGGGAGGGAGAAGAGAAATTAATTGTCTTTGGACAGACCCTGAGCTGAATTAGGAATTGTATAAAGTGCCTCAAACTTAGATGGCCTACTTTCTGAACTCTGAATTGGGGTTTGAACAGAATCTTCTGGTCACTGCACACCTGTACTAGGTATCTTGATTTGAAGGAAGTGTTGTTTGCTGCTCTGCCTCAGGAGGCAAGATGCCTTGGTTTAGTCCTGCACCTCCACTGCTTATGTCTCTGCTCCATTTTGGTTCACATATTCATAATATGGATCATTCTAACACAGAAATGAAATGCAACAATGGACCTACAGGCGAATGCATGCAAAAGTGGCCCAGATCATCAACAGATTGACTCATCCGTCTCTATACGGCATGTATGGTAGTCCACTAGGCTTCAGTAGATTGCCTGTATTTGCAATCTGCCTAGAACTACAAAAGTAGGGAGATTCTCAAGTTGCTAGTGGGTTGCAAGGCATGTCTGGTGGACTGATCTACAGTTTGTTGGGTCTTAAATTATACAGGGCTGACCTAGTTCTACAACTGTATTTTGTCCTAGTCCACAATGGCATGTCTTCCCTAGGAATAAAGGAAGTTGCCTTATATTGTGGCACAACATTTGTCCATCTAGCTCAGCACTGTCTACATCAGAGTAGAGAACCCTTTTCAGTCCAAGGGCCACATTCCTTTGTGACAAACCTCATAGGAGGCCACATGTCAGGGGTAGGGGAGGGGCCCCAAGATAAAAGTGGCTGGGACAATAGGTATGGCTTTTACCTTTGTACAGTAGGCTACATTCCAGTTGGAAGTATATACACACACTTCTCCATCCTCCAGCTGGAAAGCCAGAGTCATTATCACAGTTCTTATTGGACTGTTATTTCAACTTTATAATAAAGTTTTGAAAATGGAAAGGAAAAAGGACACATTTTAGTAAGGCAAAAGCTAGAAGAGCATGGAGCAGTGCTGGTGAGGGAAGCAGCCTTGGGCAAGTCTCGAAGGATGAGTGGCGAGGCCTGGAGATTCACAATTAATGAAACATGCATGCTACCCAACAACTATAGTTTTCCCAATTGACAAACAGTACAATTTATTTGGCACCCTTTTAAAAATACAAGTTATTGACTTGCCCTTGAGCATCCATTTTAGGCCCAGAATCGGTTTTGGCACTTCAAAGGTGACTCCAAGGTGACAAAACCAGGTCCTTTTTATGATTATAGTATCTAAGCGCGTATATTTGCTGATCATAAATCAGCCTGCGAGGACACAATATTTTGTAATGTCGGAATTTTTAAAATATACATTGGAGCAAAATGAATTATGTGAAAGGCTGGCTTTGACCTCCAGTCTTGCCATGACTAGAGAAACATCTCTTGTGGTAAGTAGATGGATGTTGAAATCTTGTCCCTCCAAAAATGAATGCTGGAAACATCCTATCTTTTTCATTTCTGAACACCCCATGCTGAACATTATTTGTATTCTGTAAAATAAATATCCCAGTGATATATTTATCTTCTGTGTATTCATAACTATCTCCAAGATAAAAACACTTCCTTTCATAAGCCTGATAGTGTTTCTCATACCATGTTCTTATTGACAGCAGAAACCGAATGCTTTAATTTATGTCCAGCTAGGGACATTTAATTAAGATAACTTGGCATTGTGTATTAATAAATAACTGAAATGAGAGCAACAAAAGCTTTAAACAAACAATTTAAGGAGATGAATGACAGAACATTAAATATTGACAAGGACTGAGGAGACACTTTGAACATACGCACTGAATGCTGTGTGATGAAGAGCTCATAATGGAACTTTGTGCCAAAGGAAGATGGAGATGCAGCGGGTGGGGGAGGGGGAAATCAGTGTTGAGAATAGAGATGCAGGTGAAGTTCTCCTGAGCCAGTTCAAAACTTTTGAGGGCTTGTTAAAGCCACCTCACAGGTGAAATGGGCTTTTGACACCTCCCAAATTCTTCTCTGCTATTAGATTAGATTAGAACCTGAACTGATACAATCTGAACTGATATCTTCCCCACATTCCAAGGGAAATTTAACGGAGTGGCATTAGTTTGCAGTTGGAGACTGCAGAGGTGAAATTTCAGGTGCAAAAGACTAAGTTCCCACTCACTCCTCATTGGATTTCATTCAAATACATGAAGCAGCTCTGTTACCCTGCTTCAGGAAGAAAGCCCTGCGGGATCCCTGAGGGTAAGGGGAGGGGGCACATGGCTTGCTAAGGGTGGGTGGGGAATAGGTCCCTCCCACACCCTGGGAGTTTTCTAATGCCCCTAGGGTGGGGTGAGATTTTTATAGGGGCAAAGTCCAAGAATGTGGGAGATGGACACCATAAGTACATATTTTTAGAGGCCTCAGAAATTATCCGAGATCCTCAAAAAAGGATAAATTATCCCAGGTATTTTCAAGTTACTGCATGGCAACCTTTTGAAGAGCTCATCCATTTTTAGTTAAACGTATAACTGAAGGCCTATTCAGGTGTTCAGCACATGAAACAGGAGAGTGGGGCTCTGCTTACTTATACTGTATACCCACCCACTGTTCCATTCCATTCAGGACCCTTCTCAAGCATGTTTGGAAGAGGGGCGGCCTGCCAACATGCATAGGCAGTTCCTGTGAAATGCAATTGTGAGTCCTAATGGCTGGGACAGCCCTGCCCTGAGACCTCATGTTTGATAAACTGTTTCTGAACCTGCAGTGTTAAAGAAGGGCCAGTGTGGGGTGTAGGAGTGGACATAGTGTGATGAAGTGTGGTCCTCATCTCTGCAATCCTTATGTGCGTTGAATGCCTGAATAGGACTTGAAGGGCATTCCTGATCTTGCCAGATTCTTCCTTATCAACCTTGCTGCTGGTTGATGTGGAAAATTCTTGCTAGTAAATAAGAATACAATTCTCTGTTTGGTTTGTGTGTGGAGAGAATGCCTTCCTCAGAACTGGGTGGGTAAGTAGAATGAGCTAGTATTGGTCTTATATATCTATTTCCAGCCCCAATTAAGCAGCAAGCTCAGAGTAGTAGTTGGGATAGACCTGATTCTTACCTGTACATGGTCCCTATGATGTCTTAGTTGTGTGCAGTTTGTGCTGAGAGACAGGGATAAATGGGAGATTTGACTGGTGTACTTGCCTTCTGCCATAGTGATGTTATGACCTTTTATTCACAATTATTGTATACCGCTTGCCCTCTCAAGCTGTGCTCTTCATGTTGAAAACATTGTTTCTGACAGATTTCTCTCATTTCGTATGCTTTCAGGAAGGAAGGAGGCTTTCCGCAAAGAAATGTCACACTTATTTTTGTTGTTAAAACATACTGTGGATAGCTTTGTTACCTTTTCCTCTTCCTAGGTTGATGGAATATTATGCTTAGCTGACATCCTTACGGACAATACCCATTCCCAAGCTACCCATGCAGAGGCAGCAGCAGTAATAGCTCAGATTACATCTCCTCAACTCACCATCACTCATCATCTCAGCAGTTTCCTGGAGAACATGGAAGAGATTGTCACAGCCCTTCTTAGTATGTATACCTGACTGCTTCACATTACAGTACTCTGTACAAGCTGGTTATGAGCAACTAGGGAAAAGGAACCTGCTTCCATAGACCTAATTTGCAATTTTACCATTTGCCTCGGTAATTTCAATCGTAAGTAGAGTGTCAGAGATCAAATGTAAAATTTCTGGAAAAGAATGCAGCAAACTTAAGGGATGTTGATTTTGAAACTGATTATAAGAATTTAATTCCATGATGCTGTCACGGAGGCTTGGACAGTTAAGGGTTAAATTGTGGGAAATGCATATAAATGCCGAAGTTTTATCTTTTGTTATACCAGGTGTCAGTGTTCTTTTTTGTCTTCCTCCCTGAAGATGCCATGGTGCTAATTGCCCCTTCCTACTACTGTATCTTGAATTAGGGCTTGGTATTATATCAGTTTCAAATTCCTATAAATAGATAATCTAGACTTTTGGCTAAGGAATGTCGACTACTTCAGTTTTCCAGTCTTCAGTAGGAGCTAGCTAGCAAGACTCCCTCAAGTCCAGGCTGCCAGAAAAATAGAGACCTTTGGCTTTGACTCAACTATTGCTTCCTAGCCTGCTGCTTCTGCAATTTTAAAGAATGAAAGTACTGGCTTATTCTGCCAGCCAGGGCAGGCTTATCTGTTTGTAATATAAACTCTTAACAGAGGCAAAGTGGAAAGGTGCTGCCCCCACCTGCCTGCTGTCCCTGGAGGTGGCTTTCAGTGAGTTCTCAAGAGATCTCCTGGCGAGATTTGCAGCAGTGGCAGGATGGGTGGGGCACCCAAGAGAATGCTGCCCCATGGGATTCTGCCACCTGAGGCGGCTGCTTCCGTCTGCCTCATAGGTGAGTCAGCCCTGTATTAAGAGCACAATCCTCTGTACCTATACTCAGAAGCAAGTCTCACCGGGTCCAATGGGACTTGCTCCTAGGTGTATACAGAACACTCTTAGATATGTATGGTTGCATACGCACCATACTTTTAAAGCAGACCCCCACCCAAGGAATCCTGAGAACTGTAGATTGTTAAAAGTGCTGGGAAATGTAGCTATGTGAAAGGTAAACTACATTATTCTTGTGTGTGCTTTAAATGTGCGGTGAGTGGTGGAACCCTATAAGGCACCACTCCCTTGCAGGGTGGATTTGATTTAAATCAAATCGATTTAAATCAAATCGAGTTAAATCACTAGTCAGTAAGACTTGATTTAAATCTCTTTTTTTTACAAAAAGAATCATTCTTGCTGGTATAATCTTAATATTTATAACCAGATGAAGGTTTCGTTTTTGGAATAAGAAAGTTTCAGAGTAGTTTTTACAGTTATATCAAAAATTACTGATTTGGTTATACTATTAGATATGCATAGACAGATAATTATGAAATTATTGTGAGGTTTAACAAGTTAACTATTTATATTTGGACATCTTTTCTGTTGTACTGTATTGGAAGGAGAAAAACAATCATTTCCTTAATACAATTTAAACAATTTATTTAACTAAAACAATAACATTATAGTATATACAGTGCTTTTTTAAAAAAAAAATGTTTATGGGTACTCTCATTTTGACTCAAGAAAACCACCATTTTATAGTTCAAATCGGGAAAAATAAATACAGTAAATGGACAAAAGTACAAAGATTCACAAAATGTTTAGGGGTATGTGTACCCCGGCGTCCCCCCCCCCCCCCGAAAAAACAAACACTGAGCATATATATCCATGTTTGTTAACTGATGTGGTTAAACAATTTTTAAATTAAAAAAAAATCTGATTTAAATTTTTAAAAACCTGATTTAAATAAAAGAAATCTGATTTATTTGAATATTTTTTTAAAAAACACCATTGATTTTTATCCACCCTACTCCCTAGTATGCAAGTCATTCTGGGCCCTGCCCCCTGGCAGTACATCTATGCATGCAGTGCTTTCCAGTAGTCTACAAGCCATGTGTGCTTTCCCAGCAAAAAAGGTCCTCTTCACTGGCAGAACAGCACTTATGTTGATACCCAGGACCCATCAGCCGCACTCCCCATGAATAGATAATTACTCTGTTAATCTCATTAATGTCATTTCCTCTCGATAGTGGCTTAACTGACTACTGTCCATTTTGCTTGTTAGTTTGTTTTCTCTTTAGGCTGCACTCTTGTTGTCTTCCTCCCCCCCCCCATCCTGTATTGTGTGCTTTTGTAGAAATTTCAAATTCACTAGTAACAATTATGCACTCATCACGTTTGAACGCTTTGAAACTGGCCATTAGGTGGTGACTATGTCAAAAGTCCAGGGACGCGGGTGGCGCTGTGGATAAAAGCCTCAGCGCCTAGGGCTTGCCGATCGAAAGGTTGGCGGTTCGAATCCCTGCGGCGGGGTGCGCTCCCGCTGCTCGGTCCCAGCGCCTGCCAACCTAGCAGTTCGAAAGCACCCTCGGGTGCAAGTAGATAAATAGGGACCGCTTACTGGCGGGAAGGCAAACGGCGTTTCCGTGTGCAGCTCTGGCTCGCCAGAGCAGCGATGTCACACTGGCCACGTGACCCGGAAGTGTCTTCGGACAGCGCTGGCCCCTGGCCTCTTAAGTGAGATGGGCGCACAACCCCAGAGTCTGGCAAGACTGGCCCGTACGGGCAGGGGTACCTTTACCTTTACCTTTATGTCAAAAGTGGTGGGACGTGGGTGGTGCTGTGGGTTAAACCACAGAGCCTAGGACTTGCCGATCAGAAGGTCGGCGGTTCGAATCCCCACAACGGGATGAGCTCCCGTTGCTTGGTCCCTGCTACTGCCAACCTAGCATTTCGAAAGCATAGTGCAAGTAGATAAATAGGTACTGCTCCGGCGGGAAGGTAGATGGCGTTTCCATGCTCTGTTCTGGTTCGCCAGAAGCGGCTTAGTCCTGCTGGCCACATGACTTGGAAGCTGTGCGCTGGCTCCCTCGGCCAATAAAGCGAGATGAGCGTGCAACCCCAGAGTCGGTCACGACTGGACCTAATGGTCAGGGGTCCCTTTACCTTTACCTTATGTCAAAAGTATATAAGGCAGCATCTTGTATATCATTGAATTCGTGGAGTTTGTGTCTGAGGATTTGTGGGCATATAATGCTCAGATAGCACAACAGGCATACTCCCTATGTTTCCATTAACCTCAGAATTTCCAACCAGAGATGCTGCTGGCTATAAAGAACACATAGTTTAAACATGTCAGTTGTAGCCACACTGGAGGATGAGGAATTGCAGGCAGGATTATGATGGAGAGATTTAGATATTTTTCTGTTGTTCCCACCCAGTGTTGGATTTACATATAAGCTAAACAAGATAAACATATAAGCTAAACTAGTTTAGGGCCCCACTCTCTTGTGGGCCCCCAAAAAATTTAAAGGGAAAAAACCCTGGGTGTACATTTCCAAAATATAAGATAAAAAACAAATAAAATAAAACCTACATACAGCAACTTCTTAATTGTATTTCAGTTCAACAATTACTCTGATAAAATACATATTTTCTTATGTGCAAATGGCTTTATATAGCTTTTAGGTCCATAAATTACCATATAGCATATATTCAACACAAAAAACAGTGACAATTTGTTGTTGACAAAGGACAGCTGGACATATAAAGGGCCCATTACCTTCAGTAGTTCAGTGTCTCTTCACACCTAAATCCAGCCCTGTTCCCAAGCAACACCTGATTTAGACAGATGTGGCAAGATAGACAGAAAAGGCTGCAACTTATCTGGAGGTGGGGTAGATAAACATTTCCACCAATCAACCACCAGTTTCTCTATCATATTTATAGCTTGAACAATTAAATTACTTTACTCATATATTTAATCTTTAAACTGTGGTGAAATCCAATTGCTGGGTGAGTTAAAATATATGTGCAACAGGAATTAAAAGGCACTTAAAAGGTTATGATAACAATAGCTGTGTCTGCAGCATTTCTAAGAGAACTTCTAGGGAGGGTGGGGGGAAAGGATTAGATCCCAAATGCATGGCTGTAACGATAGTAAGATAAATTGCAGAATTACACTCTTACAGACCAATTAGTTTTACCCATCTGTCCATACAATCACATTTTATTTAGTATTATAACATCATCTTGAACAACATCCAATGCAGGCTGCTAAGTGTAGTAACCCAGGGCCACTAATGAAGTCTGCTCACAGGGACTTTAGCTCATGATTTATCTTCCTATCTGTGGCAATACAAATAGAAATGCTTCTAGAATAAATATTAATAAGCAATTCAGAAAATGATAATGCAATGTGTTTGCTAAATAGTGGATGATTTCTGGGGTGATGTTGTAATCTTTTAGTGATAAGTGTTATGTTAAACAAAAGGAAATCTGCAGGGCAGATTTTTAGAGCAAAAAGCTTTCAACGCTGGACAAGCATGTGATTTATTTTAATCAAATTCCATATAAGTGGCCATGATAATTTTAGGGATGGGTAGGGGGAAGAGCCAAAGATGGAGAAGCTCTATACAGTCAGCAAAAACAAGACCTGGAGCAGACTGTGGCTCAGATCATCAGCTTCTTATAGCAAAGTTCAAGCTTAAACTGAAGAAAGTAGGAAAAATACAGGTAAGATACAATCTAAATCAAATCCCTTATGAATACACAGTGGAAGTGAGGAACAGGTTTAAGGATTTAGATTTGCTGGACAGAGTGCCTGAAGAACTATGGATGGAGGCTCGTAACATTATACAGGAGGCAGCAACGAAAACCATCCCAATGAAAAGGAAATGCAAGAAAGCAAAGTGGCTGTCCAATGAGGCCTTACAAATAGCGGGGGAGAGAAGGCAAGCAAAATGTGAAGGAGATAGAGAAAGATACAGGAAATTGAATGCAGATTTCCAAAAAATAGCAGGGAGAGACAAGAAGGCCTTCTTAACGAGCAATGCAAAGAAATAGAGGAAAACAACAGAATGGGAAGAACCAGAGATCTGTTCAAGAAAACTGGAGATATGAAAGGAACATTTCGTTCAAAGATTACCATAATAAAGGGCAAAAGTAGTAAGGACCTAAGAGAAGCAGAAGACATCAAGAAGAGGTGGCAAGAATACACAGAGGTATTATACCAGAAAGATATGGATGTCTCATACACCCCAGGTAGTGTGGTTGCTGACCTTGAGCCAGACATCCTGGAGAGTGAAGTCAAATGGGCCTTAGAAAGCACTGCAAATAACAAGGCCAGTGGAAGTGATGGTATTCCAGCTGAACTATTTAAAATTTTAAAAGATGATGCTGTTAAGGTGCTACACTCAATATGCCAGCAGGTTTGGAAAACTCAGCAGTGGCCAGAGGATTGGAGAAGATCAGTCTACATCCCAATCCCAAAGAAGGGTAGTGCTAAAGAATGCTCCAACTACCGCACAATTGCACTCATTTCACATGCTAGCAAAGTTATGCTTAAAATTCTACAAGGAAGGCTCAAGCAGTATGTGGACCGAGAACTCCCAGAAGTGCAAGCTGGATTTAGAAGAGGCAGAGGAACCAGAGGCCAAATTGCAAACATGCGCTGGATTATGGAGAAAGCTAGAGAGTTCCAGAAAGATATCTACTTCTGCTTCATTGACTATGCAAAAGCCTTTGACTGTGTCAACCACAGCAAATTATGGCAAGTTCTTAAAGAAATGGGAGTGCCTGATCACCTCATCTGTCTCCTGAGAAATCTCTATGTGGTACAAGAAGCTGCAGTTAGAACTGGATATGGAACAACTGATTGGTTCAAAATTGGGAAAGGTGTACGGCAAGGCTGTATTTTGTCTCCCTGCTTATTTAACTTATATGCAGAATTCATGATGCGAAAGGCTGGGCTGAATGAATCCCTAGCCGGAATTAAGATTGCTGGAAGAAATATCAACAACCTCAGATATGCAGATGCTACAACCTTGATGGCAGAAAGTGAGGAG